>NC_053417.1:23811205-24411205 GCF_016859285.1 Xiphias gladius | reverse complement strand
TGGCAAACACACTGCATGATAACCGTGCAGCCCCGAAATATTCATGTGAGCAAAGACTCTGAAATGAACTTTATTTACACATTCATTAGAAAATAATCACTACCATAAAGTCTCATGAAGTTTGACTTCAGTTCTTAGGAAAATTTTGGTCTCCTTATGCTTCTTAGGAGAGTTGCTGGGAGTGAAGATGTAGTGTATCCCAAGGTAAGATTATAAGACAAGAAAAGATAATAGTAAAAGAGGAGGATGTGCATGAGGATCAAGACAGTGGTCTTTCTGGTGCTGAATCAGGTCAACTGAGACAGTCTGATTGGCAGTGGCCTCAAAGTGCCATGTGGAGTAAAGTGAGATGGCCAGGCGAGCCTCCCATGTATATAACCCATAATCTCTTGCTCACAAACTCTATCTTATTCACCCTCTGAATATACATATCCCATTACTCAAACCCCAACTCATTAATTCTCTTTCTGTCACCATATCTATCTTTTGTCTGTCTCTTCTCTGTCCCTTTTTATTTTATTTTAGAATGGTATATGCAGACTATGATGAGTGACATTTCCCACTCTGGGAGGCAGCTCGGCTTCTCACTACACACCGTGGCCTGTAAAACCGTTCAGTACTATGCACATTTTCATGAGCACAGCAACAGCAGTAATGCTGACAGAGAATAATCACCTCCGCTCTTATAGTCACACCCCCTCACTTTATGGCATTTCCTTTGCCCGAAATAGCACAGGGTGCTACGAGGTATTCCACTACAGTATTTAAATCAGAAAAAAACAAAAAACAAAATCAGGTATGCTTACATTATCATTTACTCTTATTGTTTTAATTTAAATGCATGGTATATAACTGATTAATGCTTGTTTCAAAAACATACTGATTGGAAATGGGGACACAGAATTAATCAGATGGGAAAGCAGGCAGCTATCTTGAAAGACAGCCGTGAGTTCCAGACTATGGCTTATCAATAGCTACTCCCTCAAATCATGCAGCTATTCCACATATGGTGTGTTGGGCTCCATACCAGTTGGTTCTGATTATATCTAGATTGTTTAGATGATGTACATTTAGCAGACTTGGCAGCCAAGCCAAATCCCCATGGATTCCTCGTGGCTGTGTTTTCTTGTTCGCCTTCTTGCAGAATTTTTTGTTTTTCCTCTACCTTTTCATAAACCTAACAAGTGGTGAAGAAATGGAGGCTTGCCACATCTCAGACTGTTATACAAATGATCTCATACAAATGACATTGATTACCTTTAGCAGGGCTGTGGTGAGACTAAAAATAGACTTTAACTCTTTGTAATTAATCATTATTGAATAACTCACAGTACAGTATAATATTTACTAGTTACCCTGGTCTGCCTCAACAATAAACTGCTTGCTAATCTTCTTAAACAATGATAAAGTGTTCCATTTGGTGTGGAATTTGAACGAAGGATGCATTAAGTCAGTGTTATCAATACCAGCTTCCCTTTGCTCTCACGAGTTGTTAATTAGTTGGTGGGGCATGAGCAAAACGCAAGACAGGATGATAGTGTTGCTCAGAGAGAGAGAGACCCACAGACACAGCCCGATACAGAAAGAATCCCATCATGGCTCTCCTCCTCGGGAGCGACTACAGAGATTGTGTGAATCTCCCGATGGCAGAAGGTTGGACATTTGGGTGATAAACTTTTTGACTGGCTGCTGTGTCAGAATCCCCTGGCTCAGCCTCAGTTCCATTCTCAGCCTCAGCCTCACCCTTGGCCTGTATGTAAGCGTACACACAGTGAAATGTCTGCAAGACAGGAGTGGGAGCTCGGGGTATAATTAAGGTTCTCTGCTTTGAGCTCACTGGCTACCTGCTGTTAGCAATGGACCAGAGGAGAGGCACTGGGACTGCGTGTGTAATTTACTCTGAAACCAAGCGAGGTACAGTTAATGGTAACATAAATACAATCTCTTGGTTGATTCGCCTCATATTTTGATGGATCTCAGACACGGGCACTCTAAAAATACTGCACAAAGAGTTATAGGAACATATTTATTTAAAAAAAGACAAAGACATGTGAAACATATGTGCACTTTAAAGCAGCCACAGTGTTTGAGTTGGGGATTTAACAGCAAGCAGACAGTGTTAGTATGGTTGACATATTAGCTTGTTAAATGTAATTTGTATAGGCTTTAAGAGTTCCTCATCCATTGACATCTATCTGCATAATCCATATTACACTATGGATTTACTGGCTGTTCATTGAGCATGAGGACATGGTCTTAAGGACTGTATTTTACATCTTCTTATCTCCGCGGCTACACACACAAACCTTGTGTATCCTGGGTGTATAATGTTGAAGGAGAGCAAAACATTATTGGCAGTGCGTGTCTAAAGAATGGAGTGGGAGGTGCAGCTTTTGCAGGTAATGCCTGGCACCCTTCAGAGCATACTGCGACGATTGGGGATTCTTTTGGGAAACCGGAAAAGGTTCTAATTCGAGCTCCAACAGTTAGAAAGTCTCCCTGCCTCGGCACTGTCATCGCTGTATGCCCCCATTTCTCCTTCTTCCGCCTACTCTCCTTTTCGCAACCTCTTCTCACACCTTCTCAGTTGAGCTATTAAAACCCAACAGCGCTAGGTCGAGATAATGTCTCCCTCCTCCTGACAATCACCTCTGACACTGTGCTAATGGGGAATTTAGTTATTTCAATAAGAGTGGTCAAATGAGTGCCCAAGGGGGATTAGCAACAAAGGGAGCTGATCAGTGGCTGTCACCATAGTGAGGATAGGGATATCATTAAACCCTAAAAATACATTAAGACCTATGCCACAGCTCCCTAACAAACATACTGTATATGTAAATCCAGCATTCACAAGCCTTTCCTGCATACATGCAGACACAAATACACTTACATGCAAACACACACTCTGTAACTGACTTGTCAGACACTTAACTTGTCATTAATTCTTAATATTTTTAAAATCCTAATAGCAATTACTAAATGAAAGCACCGAGGACTGTAGCCTCCTGGGAATGAGGGAAAATCAAAAAAACTTAATTCTAACTTGACACAATGTGGCAGATACATGGCCTTGTATTATAGGATAATTGGTGATTCAGAAAGAATAGACTGATGTGTGATCTACGCCATCATCTGAGGCAGGGTAATTTGAACTGCTTTTCCTTGCTCTAGATGGGGGAGAGTGTGTTTATTTGTATTGTGCTCAAGGAGAATATTATCACTTTGATGATTACCAAGATAGAAACAAAGAAAAGAAAAAAATCTCCCCTAATTTATGAATATCTCCCACTGAAATATACTTTTTACAGGTAGTGTGAGAATCATTTGATAACAGAGGTGGATGCTACACAAGGCAGTCAAAAGCATTTCCTCATGACTGCTGAGTTTATTTTCATTACAGCATATGCCCTAAAACTGTTTGATCACTGTGGTTTCTAGGCTCATTGAGAACCTCTGTTCAACCCCTTACTGTTTACCATCTTATTTTGGGAAAGGAAACAAGATGTGGATGTTGCTGGAGTATCGTAGAATTCTGACCATCGAATTGTACAGTACATTAATGATTCTCTTGTGTTTTCATTGGCTGGCTGAGGGCTGATTACATTCTCAGGGTGAATAGAAATGCTGTACTGAATATCAGTTAGATCCTTAAAATATTTACTAATGTGCAAAAACTGAACTGCATAAATGGTAATTTACATTTGCCAATAAGAGCAGCTTTGGACCATTGATGATTAATATGTGTACAATAGCGGATGGCACATGGAAAAGACATATTTCAGTCATCATTTTCATACTCTAAATGAGTAAAAGGTGCATGCTGTATATACACTACATCTGTGAATGTGTGTGTGTATGCTTTTAATCAGCGTTTATCAATGAAACTCACAGCTTTGGTGCACTGCACATCCTTCCCAAGCAGCCAGTTGAGCTCCAGGTTTCCTTCTCCCTGGTAGCAGGACTGCAGGCGCTCCTTGATTCGTGCATTGATATCTCGGATGGTGAAGACGCAGAGCGCTGAGTCATCTGGCGGGCGGTGGAACTGCTTCTGGCCCTTAGAGAAGATGGTGAAGAGCACATCGTCTTGGGCGCTGATGTTGAGCGAGGCAGCAAGAACGCGGCCTGGCCTGCCGAGGTAGGCGGCTTGCAGTAGCCGGTACTCGACGCCGTTTTTCACGCAGCCAACAGGGAGAGAGACGTAGGAGTGAAACTTGCGGTCATCTTTGCAGAGGCGGACGATGCGAGAGGTGTAGAAGAGGTCGCTGGTGGATCCACTTGATGACATGCTGTTCTCTGGAGTCTCAGGCTGGACAGTCAGGAAGTAAACAAAGCTGCCACTGGCAAAGCCATAAACATAGTAAATATCAAAGTGGGAGACCAGTGCCAGTGTGTCTGATGGTATCTTGATGAGGGAGGACACAAAGTCAGTGTGCAATTCATAGTCAAGCATTGCAGATGATTCTGGGTCACGTGGCAGCTTTCGACTGGAAATGGTAGGAAAGTAGTCCTGTTTTCCATCTACTGCTGTGCCGATAAACAGGGTGCCATCCTGGCCCTGTGATGGCACAATGACCCCATACATGGTCCCAGTCTGGTTGACACTAGAGAGGTAGTGCTCTTTCTTATGGGAGGGCTCCACTAAGATAAAGAGGTCATCCAATCTGAGGAGTTTGCAGACACCCTGGTAAAGGCTGCCACAGGCCAGCAGCCGATTTTGGGAATAATCAATGAGGAGAAGCTTGTTGACATTGTTGGTAGAGACAAGGGGCTCAGAACAGGGCTGGACAATCAGAGGGGGGTAGCAGGCCTTGTTGTCATCCTCTGGGCCTGTATCATGGGAAACAAGGAGGGTCAGGTTGCCTGAGAGCTTGTACACACGGTTGACTGCTCCAATATACAATGCCCCTGTGGTTTGGTGAACAGTCAGGTGGTTGAAGACCCAGTCCCGGTGTTCAGGGTGGAAACTAGTGAATGTCTGCCCACTGCACAATGCAGGGGTCACTAAGAGCAAGAAGCCTAGCAGAGTAGCTACAGCCCTCACTTTAGGGGTAGGTGATAAAGTCCTGCGTGTAGCCTGCTGGCCCTCCATGTTTAACGGGCCTGCAAGGAAAGTGCAGAGGAAGCAGAGAGAATGGTTGAGGGGAAGAAGGGAAAAGACCTTCGCCTTTTTGTAGTTTAAGGCTAACTCACAGGTCAAAGCTTCACAAGGGTCTTCACATGTTTCTGGAAAAGAAAAAAAGGGAGAAAGAGAAAAGATGTTAGATATCAAACTATTACACACATTTCATATACAGGAAATGTGTGACCAAATGGAAAAGGCTCTTCATTAGAGATGTTTCTGCTTGAAAAAGGTCAAAGCTTAACTTCAGTAAGATGATGAGCTGTGGAGAAAGGAAGTGGAGGTTTAAAGAGACAATATGCGGAAACCATTATGGTGCACATTCCAAAGGAGTTGCTGGACAGAGCGGGACAATGCAGGAATGAGAGGCAGGCTACAGCAACAGAAATTAGGAAGACCTGACTCATAGTACCACTGCTGCTGTCACACACTGAGCAAGCGGTTTCCAAGAATACAGCATCCAACATTGACATCGCCCACAGACTCACATTTCAAATAAAGCCTTGGACACTTCGTAATGATTCATGGCACATAAAGTCAATTTATAATTTATTTAAACTTATCCAAATCTATTTTTGAAACTTTAAAGACAATTTTATTAACAAAATCCAATCCAGTTTATATTAGCAATATTATCATGACATAAAATAAGGCTTTTATTTTGCTTTTTTGCATGATCAGCTATATAAAACACTGTAATGAAATGAAGCTTCAAAAAACATTGACAAGAATATCCATAAATGCAACTTTTGATGAAAACAACAAAAATTCAACAATAAAAGACATACCAGATATATTAGTACACAGCTGAAATCCCTGTGTTCTCCTCCGTTCTAATCCGCCTCCTCATTTTATTTTTACATTCACCCCCTCCCCTTTACTCTGACTACAAGCCATCAAACAACAGCCCTATCATTTATCCCTTTTCCACAACTATCTGTTAAAACATACAGCAATGTCTGCAGTTTATGCAACCATGCTCAGCCTGGGCTGCAGGGATCTCTTTCCATGTGCCATAAACCAAGAGACGTAGCTCTGCGCAGCCTGTCCCCAGGAGTTAATTATCTCATCCATTGGAAAGGAAGGCCTGGATCTTATTACTGGAACAAAGTGAGAACAAATTGGGAGCCACTTCCACGCACCCCTCCCCTCGCTCCCTGCTCTTTAAGGGGCCTGTTTTACAGAATCTGAATCTATTAATTATTCTTTTCTAAACACTGCTTTTGTTTTTTTTTTTATCCTTTTATTCTATTCATCTCCTGCTGACATGATCAGATTGTAGAGGGATTAATCACTGGCAGCACAACATTCATCTTTAAATGAACCAGCTACCTTATTGGATCTTTACACAGCTTGCTCACAAAAACACCAGCCAGCAGAATATACAGTATGTGTATGTGTGTGTTTTGGTGTGTGTGTGCCACATTTCCCCAGTATTATCAGTGTGCTCTATCAGAACCAGGCAGTGTGAGGGGCTAACAAGTGGAGACAATGGCAGTGCATCCCAAAATCAAGTATGATTAGGCGTAGCGATCCAACAAGGGTAATTACCGTGGAGCTGGAGGAAGTAAGCAGGGGAGCGACATGGGGACGCCAAGGGGCTTGAACGTGTCAGAGACAGCCCTACATCGTTTGTCACGCTCCAGATTTGCATTTCCAGCAGTGAGGGCACAGAGAATCAAGGGTGAAAGATGTGGCTAGAATAATCAGTGACTGCGCCTTGAATTAACAAGCACTTGCAATTGAAGACAGAAAAAGACTGCTATATGGAGAGATACTGTAAAATCCAGGCTACTACAGCGACTGTGTTCGAGGCAAGTTCGATTTGCAGATCCGATTTGGGATTCCCTCTGAACCGTGCCTGCCCTTTCAGACACCTCGCTCCAAATCTGGTAATGGCCATCTTGGGGTCCCTCCCCTCCCCCTGTGATCAACGGGCATGCTACTCAGCTCCGACTTAAATATAGACCCTTAGGGAGTGTATTGATCCATGTGACCATAAACAAAGGTCCTAAGGCCCAGTCAAGCTGTTCTTGGCGTGTGTGCAGGCGGAGGTGTGGGAGGTGCTCTGTCCCAGAAGCAGTTTATTAGCATGGTCATAAAAGTGCCATTGCCTCTAAAAAAGCAGCAAGAGCCAGACTCCCACCCTCACTTTAAGCTGCCTGTGCGCTGCCATGCTCCTTTGTTTGAGTTTGTACTTGCTAGATGTGCAAAGTGGATCCCTTTGGTGGTATAATCAGCCTCCTGCTGAGCCAGCTTTTTGCTCAAGCCCCGCAGCCTTTTGCCCTTTAGAGCTTTTGCTGCACCTCCACCCCTTAATCGTATGTGTGTATGCAACATTTACTCCCATCCATCTTTTCTTCCTTTCCTTTTTTCCCCTCTCTTCTTCCCCAGTCGTTGGAAGAAATATATGCATCAGTCCCTCATGTTGTGGCAACAGCTGCAGAGGCAGAGAAAGAGAGTGACTGAATGGCGTAAATAAAAGGCTCCACAAAGGTTATCCATTCATATTGCTTTGGGTAACAGAGGGAATAAACTCTTTGTTTAAGTTGATTGCATGACCACCTCTTTGTTGCACTTGACAGAGACCTCTCTGTACTGTGCAGCTGAGGAGTAGACTTGAAAAGAATAAGAACAACACCAGATCGCCCCTTATGCTCCTCAGTTCAAAGCCATGTCTTTCTTTTGTTTATGAGGAGTCAGAATTACCAAGAAGGAAATTAACATATAAATGCAAACAGGAATGATTCATACTTAAACATAGTTACCTACTGACCTAGAAAAACAAGAGGGCATGACTGCGTTGGCAGTGGATAGAATTATGGGTAAGGTAGAATGAAGGAAGTGTTTTCAGCTTTTACGCACAAATTCAAGTCAGGAGCTTTGAAAATTTGGCTCTTGATATGCAAGAACTATTTTTGCCATTAGTGCCGTGGCTCTAACAAGAACTGACTGTTTGCAATATCAGCTCTATTTTAACACACAATGAACAAATGCCTGTCTGTCTCTGACAACACCAAACACAACAAGCCCTGGTTCTGAAGTAAGTTTAGTTTGTTGATGCATCGCAACTGCGGTCGTTGAACTTAGGAAAGAAAAAAGGACTGGCATGATGGCAAACTGCTTCGGTGCGTTCCATCACATAAGAATATAAAATGCCAAAAAACCTCAAAATAACATGGTCATTGTCAGTAGATTTACATTCAAACAATCATCTGACAATCTCTTTGGCAGACATGGACGGCAAAGAAAGAAGAGCATCAAGTCAAAAAAGAGACAAAAAAGCAATCACATTCCAGCACATACGCAGGCTGTGATCATGGCTCGGAGAAAAGGCAGTTTTCGCAAAACTTTCCATTCGGAATGAATAGTCAGGCACACCAAACACTGCGTTGGCACACTCAGCCAGGCTGCTTCCGAGCACTTGTTAAACAAACTGTTCCCACTGGCTGCCTGTGCTCTGTCTCCGTGTCTGCTTGTGGGTCGCTTTGCCGAAATGCTGGTGATTTCCCCAGCCACTGAGCAAGATGGAGTGGCCATGCCAACCGTGGTCAAAGGGGGCTGCATTGTGCCGATGAATTCATGAAAAGATGCTGAGGAGCAGCAGAAGGAATAGGCAGACAGACATGAGAAAGTGTGAAATGATGAAAGCTATGCAAACCATCACTGAGGCTTGTGGACACTCAGCCTGAGGGCAGTGCCGCAGCCAGCAAACTGAATCAGGAAAGAACAGGCTTTAGGAAGCGGCCTCTGGAGCAGGAGCAGCTCTAAACCTCTGTCACCCTGGAATAGGCAGCAGGTTTTCTGTTTATGTGCCTTTTGATTTTTTTTTTTTTTTCTCCTTTTTGTCCACACATACTAAGCTTCTTAACAATGCAGCCAAATTTGTTTGATCTCCTAAATTCATATTTACAGCAATTGTATTGCAGAAGATAAAGAACATAAACCAAAATCCATTTATGGTGCTAAATCCATTGTTGTCAGATAGGAAAAGGAAATGGGAGATCATAATTTCATGCCTTGGATTAATGTGTTATTCCCTGAATGATTAATGTAAAGCGTGAAATCTTAATGCTTGAGTAAAAGTGATACGCTACAAATCAAACAGACAACTTGGAACAAAAATCAACAAACCAGCTAGTCAAGAAAAAGTAAAAGGTTTAAAATGTTTTACATTTTGCTCATTGGATGGTAAGCTTTTCAGTTGATGTGGCCGTTTGCGAAGTAAAAATAGAAAGTTTAATCTTCCCTAAAGGGAGATCTTCTTCTATAGGAGACTATAAAAAAGCGATTAGCGGCAGAGGTTAGTCCATTAGTCTTCACTATTTGCTGCTATCAAGAGTAGAGATAATGAGAGGACTTGCTGGCATCTTGAGTTGCTGAGCTAGAGTTATATTTATACATTCTTTTGTCTCAATATGGAATGGATTTCTCTGCTCCAGTGCCAGGTCTATCTTGTCAGCTTCCAAGGAAATTCAACACATCTATTCTGCATCCATCCATCCATCCATCCTTCCAGCCACCACAAGGAAATGACACATTAGCAAAGTAGAGGGATAACACCCTCGGAAACCACAAGCCTCCAGTAACTGCTATCATTAACTCAGTCTGGTTTCCTGTGCTGTAGTGTTGGAGGTTGCTGATTATGCCTAATATTTACCTCTGCCAAGGAGGTTATGTAATCACCCGTGTCTACTGGTTTGTTTGTTTGTTTGTTTGTTTGTTTGTCAGCAGGATTACACTAAAGCTACTGAACTGATCTGTACCAAACTTGGTGGAGGGATGGGTCATGGGCCAGAACCCATTAAATGTTGGAGCTGATGTGGATCATTTACTATGAACTTGAATTTTTGCCTCTGAAGTCTGGTGTATATTGTTTGGCGTTGGCCTTGGTGGACGTATATGCTCTACTGAGCGCATTTTCTAGTTCCTTCAGTGACTCAATTTAAAATTCCATCACACTGATGCAGGAAATAGTGACATTAGTGTCACAAAGACCTGCTCATAACACAGGAACAGTGCAAACACTGGTGCTGCTAATTTAAATCGACCATTGTGCAATTTTTTTTTTTTTTTGTGCAAAGCCTTTTTATAAGCTGTTTTGTTTTTGTTTATCTTTACACGATATGTGCCACGCTCTGAGCTATGGCTAAAAGAACGGTAATTTAGTGATGCATAGTAAATTAATGTGCACTTGTCCAAGATAAGGCATGTGCTCTGAGGGCACTCTAAAAAAGCACTTGGCATCCAGTGATTAATTGCACTATCTTTGTTAGTGACCCATATCAGTGCACTTGCTCATGACCATCTGAGTTTAGATGCCTGCAGCGAGGCCTTCAATTGCTTTTCACTGAATTGCACCTATGAAAGCAGTTAAAGTACTTCATACCACCTCAGCCTCTCAGAGTTATTACTCCAATGAATGCCTATAAAAGATTTTTAAAACACACCCCCCACACACATTTTGGGACCTTCCACAAAAAAGCATGTCTTCATGATAATGAAATAATTATGTCTAAGCATAGCCGCTTATCCCTGAATGCAAATAAGGGCACGTGTATCTCATCTTTCTTTTGAGCCTTACTCTGCTGAGCCCCTCTCCTGCTTCACACACTTCAAACTCCATTTGAGCAAAAACACACCGGTATTACGCATAAAACCTTTGACGTCCGCTGAGAGAGATTACAATGTCAACGTTATTCTAAATTACTTTTGTTTCCCCTCCCACAGCCACCACCTCCTCCTCCAAACCGCCAGACGGAAAGACGTTCACTCTGTGCCCTTGTACAAGCTCAGACAGGCACACATCCACGCCCTCAATCAAAGGCATGCACACCTATAGACAGGGCACACAGACACACCGCCCGCACAGAAGTACATAAATTATCACCCTTTTTTCTCAACCCTTGTTTCTGCTGACACAACCAACAGGCTACTTGTACTTTCCCTACTAAATTGGAGCTTGAATCCTGAGGCGTGATCTTCTCAGCCAGTCCCACTACCAGTAGCTATATGGTGTACGCCTCATCGTGGCTGTCTGTCATCCTCTGAAAGCAGCTTTCTGTTAGGAGGCATTTCCATAAATCTAAATTGTAAAGGGCCTCAGTGAGAGGAGAGGGATTCCTCAGCGGGCGAGGAAAACAAACACAGCAGCATGTCACTGGAGGCCGCGGGATCAGATAGTTCACCTCAGCTCACGTACAGATTGGAATTGAATCAGGCACCTTGATTGACACCATACACATTTTATCAAATCAGAGGGTCTTAGCTATCCCTGAAGCATGTTGCCGATGCTGCACAATCCTGTCACTTTGAAAGTCAATATAGTGGTATAATGAAAGCTGCGTGGGGACGGATGCAGTTGTACAGCATGAAAGGTAAAGTACCTGTGGTGTGGTGTGTTTCGGTGGTTGGTGAATCTGAAATGTAATTATGTCTACATGAATTATTAAAAAACAGGAGATACACAGACACACGGCTGTAAAATCTATCTAACCCCTGCAATCCAAAGGATTTTAAATTACATTTCAAATTACTGTTGGGATTATTTTACAGAGAATGAATGATATGTGAAAATAGCTACAGAAACTGGTAAGTTTTTAGGCTGTGATGGTGTTTTATGGGATTGCATTACACTGTAAAGTGTACATAATATTTTGTCCACTCATATGTATATCGAGGGGAGAGAAATGAATGAAACCTGCAAAGAAAATTAAGTCAACTATTCTCCTAAATTAAATTATAAATTCCAAGCAGTCTTAAAAAAAGCCACTAATTTTAATTGTGAACTAAACTTCCTAAATTGCACATCCATGATACATTACATTTCTCAGATGTGAGGTTGCATCTTTCTGGCCAAATCCTATGGCACATTTAAGAATTGCTGAAGCAGACAAATGGACTTGGCAAACTGAAGAACTTGGCTGGGGCACCGGGCAACAGGTCAAAAGGACAGCGAGAGGGGCACTGGTCTGAGTGAGCAGGCAACTGTGCGTCGAGTAGAATGGAATGAAATCAATGGCTCAGTTCGTCAGGCCTTGCTGCAATCAGATTACATAAACTCTCGGTCATTAATGTGCTGCAGAGTTTAACGTAATGAGAGAGGACTACCTGTTGTGAGGGTAGCCAAGCCAAGAAGATACAAATGGCATTAACCCAAACAAGGGCAGGCCACAGCACGACCTGTGTGTGTGTGTGTGTGTGTGTGCATGCACGCACCAGCATTATCATAGCATGTGTCTGTTTGCACTGGCTCTTGTTGTGTATTTGCTTTCTTTATCAACAGACTCTCCCTGCAGAGGTGTTATCTGCCTGCAGCTGCACTCCGCTAAACAAAGCCTGGACTCTGACCTTTAGTGTGGAGTTACCAAATCAAAATGAGGCATCAATGGACCGAACCTTCCGTCAAATAATCATGCCAAATCCGCAGTTAAGCGCCACCAAAGAGCCCTGCAAGTGAGCTGAAATGTGTGAGATGAAGCACTTGCTCCATGGAGAGTGTGTGAAACATTTCAGGTTCACAGAGGCAGATTAATGAAGAAAATCACATTTAAAAAAATGGCTTCCATTTCAGTAGCCACATATCTCCCCATGCATTCACTCACTCCCCCATTCCCTGCTTCATCATATGTCTCATCGAGTTCAGAGTGGTGCTGGAGCATGGCTCAGTGGCCAAGGAAACTACTGCTGGAGGGCTTGAGAGAAGGAAAAGAATAGGGAGGAAATAGGAAAAGGGTAAGGCAAACAACAAAATGCAGCAAGGGAGGAATTGAGATAAGGGGACAGAAAAGGTGAATGATGGTCTGTGAAAGTGAGAAAAACAAAACAAAACAGTGCCCCCAGTTTGAGTGTGTGAGAGAGAGATAGAGAGATGAAAGAAAAGACAGGTAGAGCAGGAAGGAAGGGAAAGGAGCCATGCAGTCATTACTCCAGCTGGGTAACAAGCCGTTACAGCCACAGCGGCAGCCACAACTCCAGAAGCTGGCACGGTACGTCCACTATTATCTGGAGCAAATTTACACAGGCTTGCACACTTGGTGGGAGGGGTGTCAAAGACAGAGAGGAATAGAGAGAAGCAGACGTGTCGAGAAAAGGAGGTGAACGAAAATTGAGATAGTACTATTATTTTGGTCTAAATGTATATTATATCTAGTCATTCACTCAGTAGCCACAAGCTAAAATCCCAAAAGGTTATGTAAGAGTTTCGGGGGGGGGGGGTGAGAATCCTATCAGACAACATAATCCCTTCAATTTCTACTGCTACTGTTTCATCTGAGGAGTGTATGATACCGTATAGCCTGGTGTAGCTCTTTAATCACTCCCTCGCTGAGAGGATGAGGCTGCTCTGGGTTGGCCAATACGCAGGCACTGGAAGTGCAGCAGGAAACACACTCTTCTACTGAGCTCCTCTATCAGAACCACGGTAAAGATCACCATGAATTGATAACGTGGCTTAACGGGGATGGGCTAGACAGGTGGTAGACGGTGTATTGTTTCCGAGTATGGTGACATGCGGTACAATACCTATGGACCAGGGATGCGATGTAACTCTGAACACTGAGAATAGGACCAATGATGTAATATATAGACATGTAACCATGAATGCTGGCTGGGCCAGCTGTAGCTCTATCCCTGCTGAAATCAATTATCTGTCAATGCAATTAACATGACATTAGAGTATGTGTGATCACTATTCCCCCAACCGCTCAGAGTCTGGACCAGTTCGCTGGCGGGATGCGCTGGCACCGGCATCGAAGGGAAACACTATACACTAGGCAAAGACACGTTTGCTCCCTCGTGAACCTTCTGAGAGTTAACGCCCAGTTTTTCGGTATACTCATAAAAGGAGGAGAGGGGGATTTTTTCATCTCAGCTCTCATGTGATTGACTAATGATGTCTACAGCTGCAGTTAGTGCGCGTGTGTGTGTACACAAGTTGCTGTCTCTCTGTCTGTGTCAGCGCTCATCCAGGACAGCAGACAGTCTTCTCTGGGACTCTCTCCACTGGGTTAATGATGTTTACAGCTAGCCATGCTCCTTAGCTGATTTTTTGACAGACACAGCAAGACTGTATAAACAAACACTTGGTTCCAAGATGCGAAACGATTCCCGCTATCACATAGGAGGCTTGGGAATATGGCTGTCACCAGGTCTAAGACTTGCTCTTCCAGTCCAAGCTCCAGTGCAGGTGGTACTCCAAACCGCAATCACAGTCCGCTCAGGGTCAGCGCTAGCTCCGGACACACACACACTTGGTTAACCTTATCTCACACTCATGACCGTGATTTACCGCAATGGAAGCACTTGTGAGGAGTTTAACCGCCTAACCCTAACGACCCGCTCTTCTTCCCTCCATACTGCATGCGACGGTATAAACATCGTGCCTTGTCCTCATGTTGACGTTGCTCTGTCTTTGCACCAAACTCGATTAACGGTGACTAAAAGGCCAAACATTAGAGTCTGACCTAAGCCAGACGGCTTCTGTGAAATAATAGCACAGATCAAGATTTATGTGGAAAAGTGAAGAAAAAACGGACTGTTTATGATATCGGTACGAGTTCACAGTAGCAATGGTAACAAATCTAGAAGACCTGAGACCTGCACGTTAAACGACTGTCAGTGTAAAAAGCATTTCGCTCATATCATCTTGTAAATAACATTCATCATGACATTCTTACAGTAACATAACACAGTAAATTTCAGTTAATGTAGTGGTTACATTGTTTTTTATGTAAACTTTTACAGGAGGAAGGAAACCTTCACTCATTGTGTTCAAGACCTGCTGTGACCCAGAGCATAGTGGTGCCTGCCTCTCAAATACAAACCACTGTCTGGGGACCATTAAGTCCTATTTTCAGGCTCTTTCCTCTGAGGCACGTATAACAGATGCATTATCACACAGTCGCAAATGATTCAGCCTCCCTCCTGCTCTCTCGGTTTGTGTCTTTCTCTACCTCAGCCTAGTAGAGGCCCCTCTATTTCATCAGAGGTGATAAAACACCACAAAATCAAGTCTGCGGCTAGTTACTTAACCCAATCTCCCTTTCGGATGAGAGGCAATAACAGCATGTGGTGAGGAAATTGGGTGCTTACTCACACAGAAGGATACATGCCTAGCAAGCAGAATGTACTGTTTTCTGTGAAGACTCTGGACAACCCATCACAAAACACGACAATGGTGTTCATCTCTCTATGTGTACACACCAGACTTAAGTCATTTTAACAGGCAGCAAGGGGCCAAATAGGGCGTGTATCTAACACAATTGTAGCAAAATTGTAAGCAGCCTAAAAATTATATTCCTCTAGTAAAATCTGAACTTTTACATGAGTAAATGAAAGAATTTTGTGGGTTTCCTGATGGTTGAAGTGAGACATATACATAAAGTATTTGTTACATGTTCTCTAAAAGACCTGAAAGACCTGACAAATTCTAGACATGGTTTAAGTCTAGCACGTAGGGAAGTACAGTTATAAGACCGCTGCCATAGACCACAGCTCAGAGAAAAGCTTACTCTACATTTGTATGCAAGTCCAACTAGGACTGGCAATGAATATGAATAATAAAACAGTAGTGAGTGCTGCAGTAAGCATTAGCTCGGCCTTGCACTCGTCTGGGTGTATAAAAATCCACCTGATCGTCCTCTGGAGTGCGGCGGCTACAGACAGGCCATAGCAGGACAAGACAGGGCTCGGAGAGCAAGTTGGCTGACTGAATGAGTTACTTGGAGGATCAGTGCTTAAGTGCACTTGCATGCCTTCCGGCCTGTTCCGTGTGAACCCCGTACAGGATGCAGTGCTGGCTGGGATACGGTGGAAAATCAGCACTGGCTGGTTTCCTGTGAGTCAGTGGACTGAGAGCTGAGCCGGCACACTACCACAGCAAACACTTTTCTTTCAAAAACACTCGTGTGAAGTTTTAGGAGCACCGTTATAACTTTTGCCAAACAAGATGTTTATTTAAATCACACTAGTGCACTGTACTGCCAAATTACTATACTGCGCAAGTACAAAGAATGGATGCTCCGAATTACCAGCGTTTTTGTCTTCATAAAAAGTGGAAAGAACATGTAGCAACCTAGAAGGTCTATAATGAAAAATAGTGTGTTGGCAGAGTAAAAGCAATGCATGGTGTTATTCAATATAGCTGTGAAGGTTGAGTATTGTACTGTAAATACGCAAGAGATGGAAGCAGCGTTTGTATGAACATTATCGTCCACCACTTTGATGAAGCACAGAGAACAGAAAAGGATCGGAGGGTGAAGAAGTCTAGTATTCATTATGTTCAAATTCACGGAGGGGGGAAGGGACTTCTTGGGATTATATTTTGTGTCCTTAAACAGCCAGGCAATACAAAAAAAAAACCTGGACACCACAGACTATTACCTGCCAAGTTTTTCTTGCTCCCATCTCCGCTCTCCCTTCTTCCTTTCCTCGAGTCATCACAACTGCAGTAAGTCTGCGCTAGGGCTCTGCCCTTTTTGGTGAACCAAGGAAAGTCAAGCAGCCTGAAATGAGATAGAGCTGACTGAGGCAACCGCACACATGTAGGTTGTTTATACCATACAAGATTCCTGAGTGTCAGAGCCACTCTGAGTCTGTCAGAGCTTTATGAAGAGCTACTACAGCCCGTACACCACATCAGTGAACCTGGGAATAAGTGCTTCACACTCATTTTCACAGGCCAGAGGCTCCCGAGTGTGTCCCTTGCTCTGCTGTAGATATAACAAGGGGATAGTCAGGCCATCCCTATTCTTCAGACACTGGAGAGCATCTTTTAAATGTGGCCACTGAGCCTCATACAACTGTCCATCAGAATTCTCCTTGTACTACATCTTGATATAGTCACCCAGTGGAGGAGCTTGGATCTCTGGAAAGCATGTCACTGATGTAATCAAACATAAGTAGGACTTGACGGGGGGAAAACATTGATATTCAGAGCAGGAACTGTCTAAATCCAGCTATAGTGTGAAACGGACTGTAATTCTTACAATGCTTTTACTGCACATCATGTAAAATGTTGGGAAAGACAAATACATGTATAAAGGGCTTAAGTGTAACAGCTCTCCAGTGGAGAATCTTGCATTGCCTTAGTCACCAGATCACATTTACAAGCACAGTCTCTCTCTCTCTCCCTCTGAAGCTGAACGCAGCAGTTTCTTTTTGAGCATTAAGTTTGATCAGAGACTAATCTCTGCTTGTAAGATGATTAAAATTAGCATTTGTCTCATTGTTAAGGAAGTGAGGCAGGCTGGGACCAGATGCAAAAGACAGAGAGAGACAAAAAGACAGCCAAAAAGAGAGAGGTGAAAGAGCAATAAAGAGGGGAGATGGGGAAAGAACAATATCAAGAGAAAAAAAGGGAGCAATAAAGAACATGAACAGAAAGAAAGCATTCCCATGCTCGGTTAGTATGTCTAATGCCAAACCCAGTCGATCTGAATTCCTCTGTGGCAGTTTTCACCTCGCAGTAACGTTTTCCTTAGACCGCACACATAGATGATGAAACTGAGAGAGGGACGCTGTGGCTTGACTGCTTTAAAAGCGATCATACTGGGCCACGGGTTTAGTGAAGCAGTAAAATGAGGCTTCGGCAGGCAAGCTGGCCTCTCTCCATCCAATTGAGAGATGTAACTGAAACCTCTCGATGATAAGTACGCTATGGCAGTGGATATGACGAAATTGGTGCCCACGTGAGAGTCAGCATAAACACAGCAGTGGGTCGCCTGAGTATTTCCTTCTATCACCACATTCTGTTATTTCCTAGTTGGGGGAGATGGGGGCAAAACATGGGATAGGGTAGTTGGCAGTCACCCTTTCAGCCAGACAAAACAGTCCTGCTGCTGCTCCCCATAAATTGCATCAGCAGCGAGGAGAACATATAATCACACTCTGGCAAAAAACAGCAATAACAGGAAGGATAAAAAAGATAAAAACTGACTATTTGCTACCCTCAAGAAAATGTAACGAAGGGGAAAAAAAGCCCCATTCAGCATTTCATCAGTAACATAAATAGGAGCAGCTGGGGCAGACTAACATGCTGAAGTGGGCTAATTAGGACACTTGGTGGCTGGTTCACTGCTGTTTCAGTCTGGCTGGGACCAACTAGGAGTCAATGAGAGAATTTTCCCATTAGTCTGGAGTATTAAACTTCCACACACACCTAGGGCATCTGAGCCCATACTGCACATCCTGTGAGATCGCTGAAGCGGGGCTGGTTAGTCAGCTATTCCCAGGCCCTCTGTTTTCTTTAACTAATGCCACTTGGTTTTACCTCTGCCTGGCACACAGTGCCCTTGACTTCCACTAAAACGGTTCTGCCTTCCTAATCCGTCCCTCCCTTCCAGCTTCCTCTTCTCTTCCTGCCTGACTCAGTGTCACGAGTAAAAAATCCCAGACCTCCCCTTTTTCTTGTTCTGTTTTGCACCAGAGGCCGGGCATGCTGGATTTCAGCGGACTGTGACAGCCAGCCCTCTGAGTGTTACTTGGAGTGACCCCTGACTTTGATGAGTCAATATGCCAGTCATTTACCGGAATTTAGTGTAGGTTTTTCTTTTTTTTTTAAGGTTGGCCTTACGCATCCAAAAGGTGCATTCTTATCATCATCTGAATCAGAGAAATCAATCTCTTGTCTACACATGCCATCTCACTGAGGTGATTATCAACAGTAACATCTTTCTCAAGTGCAGGGAAGGCTTGCGAAGACCCTTTTATTGCCAAATGTTACAAGGAGCTCAGATAACACATTATGTTAGAAACAGGTTCCATTTGTAACTCTGATACTGTTATAAATATGACTGAAATACTCTAACAGTGACTCCTGCAGTAAAATCTGTCACAGTTTTGTTCTCTTTTCTTTGCTTTCCTTTTTCTAATTGGTTTTATCAAATAATAGTGTTCAAAGACACAGAAGCTACTGCACATGTTCTCATGGAGACAGACAGGCAGAAAGACTACATTTCAGCTTTTCAGACCTTAGGCCATTGAAGCAACTAAAGTTTGAATGACACAACCCATGAATACTGTAGCCTTGGCAAAATAAACAAAGGCACGGAGTCCTTTATCAGCCTTGTCAATGTCTGCACACAAGGAATCCTAGAAGGATTTACACTGTGGTGAGAATAGGTGTGTGCATGCGCTCAGATGAGTAAGAATGTGGTAATGTGTTCTCCGGATCTATTCAGCTGTGACATGTTGCCCAGCAGCCCCTCTCTCTTTTAAAACTCTATTTTCTACTTCTCTTTTTTTTCCTGAGGATGCACTGCAGAATGCGGGCTCAGGTCCCAAAATGCAGGTGAATGCAGGTGAAGCGACATGCCGGTCCCCTCTGGCATTCTTCCACCCAGCTTACTCTCCCTGTTTCTCACTCTTCCACCGTCCCAAATAAGTAGGAGCGAACGAAGAGAGAAGTCAGACGCAAGGGAGGAGAGTGGACACAGAGG
The DNA here is from genome assembly GCF_016859285.1 of Xiphias gladius. Taxonomy (NCBI): domain Eukaryota; kingdom Metazoa; phylum Chordata; class Actinopteri; order Istiophoriformes; family Xiphiidae; genus Xiphias; species Xiphias gladius. The sequence goes on along the minus strand of NC_053417.1, from coordinate 24,391,648 downwards.
GGATGATACTGTTTGATCAGCTTTGAAGAAAAAACATTGACTTTACTCCTCAAAAAGAAAAGACAAACTAATATTAATGCTTAACTGGGTTGATCAAGCCCTCCTCTTCAGTGATATGTGGAATTTGTGAACAAACCTTGAAAAGCATATTGTTTAAATTCAACATTATGTTCTGAAAACATTGCCTGAAATGCAATGCCTGAAACATTGTGCATGCTTTGTAATAAAATGCAAATTCACCTCACCTATTCACCCACTGTCAGGTTGAACATGTTCTCTACAAAATGTGGGGGAGGACTTGCAGCAGCAGAGGCAATGAGGCTTGTGCAGTGTACTTAACAGTAAACACTGTACCTACAAGCTCAGAGATGCCTTCTCCATGGAGAAAATAACTTCTTAATTCCCTTCTCTGTGAGATGAACGAGGAAATAAAGGTGTGTCCGGTAAAACTGAGGTTGTAGCAGCTGTATTATGTCAAATTTTCTTTGAATGCACCTTCTGTGCGGAACTGCTGGATAACACCATTAGTTTCCATAGTTCATATCCCTATCTGTTGCAGATGAAGAGAAGAAAAGATGCTCATTCATTGCTTTCAAGTACAAACCTGCCCACCTCCCAGCCTCTCTCACTTTCTCCACTCACGTCCCTCCCGTCTTCTACCTCTGCCTCCCTTAGGCAGGCAAGTGCAACAGAGCAGTCATATTTAATCAACATCTTCACGGACAACACAGGGATTTCATGTCCTCCGCTGCGAAAGGCTTGGCTGTCACACTTGGAAAAACTGTCTCAAATACCCTGATTCATTCTTCTTAAACAGTACAGAAAAAGACAGTGCTTCTGACCTACATTGCAGCTGACGTGTGAAGATGTAGTGATTTCTGATCATGTGTTTTGCGAGGTGTGATATCACATCGTGTCACTTACACTATGTTAATGATTTTCTTTGCATGTACTGCAGGTCACATGAAGATGCTGCTGTCATGTTTCACATTTCATTGGCTATGACAGAGGCAGAATAATGTGCCTGTCTGGGCGATCTCCCGCTATTCCACTGAGTGCATGTAGTACATGTAGTGTTTCCCCTTGATAGTGAGGGGCACTAGGAAGTAAGAGTTATGAAACAACATCTAACTTCCCCTTTGACAGATTCATCTTGATAACATTTGGCTGGCAGGAACAAATACCAGTCACTCGGCAGGCAAACTGTTAATGTAGCTCAATTTGGTTTGTACAGCATGATTCACAATAGCCATTTTGTTGATATCATTTGATAAAACAGAAAAGCATCAAGGGGAAAACAGGATTCATTGTTCCTCAGTATCCCACACATTCCACAAAGCCCTATGCTTAGGGTGTACAAAGCTATAATCTTAAAGGTCAGGCCGAGGTCAAAATCAACAGCAAAAGCAATTACATTCATAAAGTGTTATTAACGGTTTAGCCCCAGGCATGCCAGGAAAGTGAGTAGACATCCTCGGCACAGACTTTGTGTGGGCTTTATGACAAGCGGCCTCCCTCTTTGGGTACCTTTCATCCCTTTTCTCCCATTGGCTTCAGTGTGCAGATCAGAGTCATGTATCCACACATAAACATTACTGTTATCCAAGGGGAGAATTCATTTCCCCTGGCCTGGACACTATAAATCACCTTGGGCCAAAGTAAAGAGTCTGGAATTGCAGGGCTGGCAGCAGTAGCTTTGGTCCAAAGTTTTTTCATGATGCATCCAAGATCCTTCCTTCCTAGTGCCTTCACAAACTGACCAAGCGTTCGTGTTAAAAACATGGAAGGGTCATGACTACTAAGTCACGTATGCAGTTGACTCATTCAGCATGACTGTTTGCCTTTACTCTTCTATCAATATTACAGGGAAATAAGACCGTGGCCCATATTCTGTGTTTTGAAGATGAGGGAGTTTCAAGGTCTTTCATCATCAATTTAGCACAATTTACTCTGGTCCACAATAGTGGAAAAAGTTCATCAAGAAGGGGGGTGTGTGTGTGTGTGTGTGTGTGGTGGTGGTGGGGGTATGTAGGAGGGAACAAGTTAGACGAGGAAGGGGGAGGACTTTTCCAGACAGGGTTTTCTGTTTGCTATCTCACACGGGAATGAATTTGGAAGGCCTTATTTCCCCCCTCTCTTTTCTTCCTCTCTTTGCTGAGGGCTGAGGATGGGGCTCCTGTCTGAGAGGAGCTATCCACCCAGATAAGGCCATGGCTGACTGCAAAATAGTAACAATGAAGAGAGCATAGGTGCAGGTATATACTGTATGTGTCACTGAGCCTTAAATCTCAACGAGAGAATTCGAGTGTTATGTTTCCTGCAATCCCATAGGAAGAAAATTCAATACAATTAGCATATACAGAATTAAGTTAATGTAAATACAGTGACCTGCTGGATTTTTTTCAATTCTTGGGCAAATACTACCATAAGTCAATTACACACTGCTTTGAAATGGGGAAGAGAGCTAATAGCCATAATGGGCCCCTTTGAGATGAAAGTGGTCCTAGTTGTAATTGGTCCACAGTGTATAGAGTAGAGGGACGAAGCTACTGTTGGCTATGCTCCCCTAACGCACATGAGCAGACCAGACGAGCAACGTCTGCACCCCTTTTCCTGCAGTAACCATGGTGACAATGGGAGGCTGAGGCATCCTCATCACCAGGGGGCAGTGTGGGCAGCACTGCATTGTGGTTGCCCTCGGTGCCTACCCTGGGGCCTCATCTTCCACGGACACGCACACACAGGCACCACACACCGAAAAAGACGCATGTGCCATGCAGTCAAACAAAAATAAATTAAAATGGACACAAACACACGCAGCCAAGCACAAAATACACACGCTCACCGCACACACACACACACACAGTCATCTGCTCCTGACAGCTGCCCATGGCGTCTTGCACAAACCCCCCTCCCACTCTGCCTCTCTCTCCCGCTCCTTTATGTTGCTCACTTATTGTCAATTTTCCACCAAACAAAAACACACATCCTCCCATGACACCAGCTAATTGATTATTGATGGTGCCAGCCTAAACTGACTTATATTCAAATGGGTGTGAAAAGAGAAAATGGTAGAGACAATGCATTCAGTGCCTTTTTCTTGTAAATGAGGTAAGTCAAGGCATTTGTATCTACAGCTCAGGGTCTTTCTCCCCTTCTCTTCTTGTTGTTGCTTTGATAAGCTACTCGGGCTGTGCTGGGCAGCCTTGAGGGCTAAGGCGACTGGGGGGGAAGCAGTGTGGGTAGTTTTTGGGAAACAAGCAACCAGCTGACTGTGTTTGGAGAAAAAAAAACAAAAAAAAAACATTACAATCCTCCAGTCTTGCTGGGGTGACAGTCTGACTTCCAACCAGTGTGAAGATCATTGACAAACAAACAGCCGGTCTTGTTATTCTACGAGCTCCTGTGCCAGGATTGCTGCCCTTATCGCTGGCATCGCGTAATTTTGTTACACGTGGTAAAATATAGGACGGCTTCTGACAGGAGAGATCAGATAAACAGTGAGAGCGCTTGGGCAGGGGAATGTAGATATGGGGCTGAATGCCTAAACACACAGTTGTGAGAGGGAGCGAGACTGATGATTGTGGCAGGCAGATTGAGGCGCTAAAGAATTGCCGAGGCGAGGGATCCTGTCCCATGGAAATGTGTCATGAAGGCAGTTCCATTAACATCTTTATAAAGGCTTCCCTGGCCCTGGAGAGGCCTCGTGAGCAGACCGCCTTCTCTGCTCACACAGGGGCCCAGAGCCGATCTCGCAGCATGTCAACGAGAGAACGTTTAAGTTCTGCCAGTATTGCATTGTGAGGGTGTTAGGCTTCCCAAAGGGGCAGCCTAAATGCCTACTCACAAACAAGCTCCACTAAATTCTTTTATTCCCCTTTCCCTCTACTTTCATTTACTGTCCATTTCTCCATCTGTTGGATTTAGTGGCCCTACAAAAGGCTTTGTTTCAGCAAGCTGGCAAGCCTTTGGGACAGCAGAGTGCACTCTGGGGTTCATTGCTAACTTGCTGCCATCAATAGAGAGAGCAGGATCTGAACTGGCCATGTCTGCGCCTGGCAGAGAGACGACGGTTAACCATTCCCTGTCGGTCCTCTGATGAGACTGGCTGGAGCCTGTTTGGGAGCTGTGTACACACACACACACACACACACACACACCCACAGCCCTCTTCTATCAAGAAACAGTCAGCATCCTGACAGACATGGGGAAACAAACTCTCTTAACAGGCCTATCACAGAAAAAATATCCCAGCACGTTAGAACACCACAGCAGAAAAAGGTGGCTTTTCTCTTTCAAGTACTTACAACATTTTAAAAAACAGTACGGTCTCACTGTGTATTGTGAAAAATGAAATGCAAAGGAGGGGTATTGATTTTCGCACTCTGCGCTATGTGTTGCTCATACTGGGCAAGCTGCTACTTAACAATGTAGTGGCCTGTAGTCATCAATTTAAAATGGTTTCAACGATTCAATAAGTCACCGAAGGCTACATGCACAACTACTCAAGATGATGAAAACGGCTGCAGCAGCATGACTAGACCATTAAATGTAGCCCCGTGGTGTTTTCTAACATCTGCTATTGTGCGGGAATTATCAAAGAGTAATGTTGTATCTTAAGATCAATGGTATCTATATGTTAATCTCAAGGGAGTCTCTTTATAAAGCAGGGGGACAGAGGGGCATTGAGAAGCATCAAAAATATTTTACCAAATGTATTCTAATCCAGACACAGATTGTTAGGTAGGACATCTTGGACAAAGCAAATGAAAAATGATCTATTTCTCAATGAAAGAGATCCATCATTCATTTGCCCTCTTACATAAGCTCGGTTGCTATGATGTCGTAACACTGTGGAAGCTCTCTAATATCAGTTCCCGAATTTAGCCCAATACCTGCCCAATATTTGAGCATCAGAGTCACTGCATTAAATTTCTTGTTTCATCTTATACCAGGTGCAGAGACAGACTCCTCAGTTTCTACACTCCAGAATCAAGTTATCAGAGCCCTGCCTCTACAACCAACAACAGCTGAAATGAATGTTTGTTGGGATAATCATCGCCCACAGAGACTGCTGAATCTGGTGCTTGAAGCGTCACAGACAGGTACAAAAAAACTTGTGTTGCTTACAAGCCCAGACGATGTGAATGGAGCTGCCTGCTGCGTGGATGGAGATCTTCTGCTTTTCACTGGAGACAGATCCTTCTCAGACTAAATGATCCCCCTTGCTGCACTGCACTTGATCAATGTCACCACAGATCCAGATCTCCCTTATGTCAATCCTCACACGTACACACTCCCTATAAACCCGGATTCCAGACACAAACATGCCCATAACAAGGCTGAGGGAGCGGAGCGTGTGTGGGTCAAGGAGATTGAGATCTCTGTTGTGACAGCTGGACAGTTGAGAGGTTCAGATAAACAGCCCACAGTGAGGGAAGATGGGAGGCCAATTGCATTAAAACAAACACTCACTCACTCACCCACTATTTGTACACTCCAGCAGATAGGAAAAAGAGGACCTATGTGTGTGGTAGAATGAGCAGTGAATCACTAAAGCACCATTACCTGCATGTGCTCGTGTGTTTGCCTGTGTGTGTGCAAGCAAAAGACAGTTGGGAAGGTTTGTGGGGGGGGGGGGGGGGGGTTCAGAATACACAGCCGCTGAGCGCATTTGCAGTATTCACTCATTAAGAAATAGGTCAAGGATTCTGCCTGCTTGCGTAGCGACTTGTCAAAATCTCTCAAGCTAAAACTGTGGTGAGTCTGGCTGCCTTCAGGGGGGAATCCAGAGAGGAGCAAGCAGCAGTGTGCCGTGTGAATGCTGGTGGTGACACAGCACACAGAAAAGCAGAAACAACTCATTCAGTAGCAAATCAGGCAGTTAAAAAATGAGTTGTTAATGTCATCAGAGTTGTTGAGCAGCGTAAGTGGAAGGCACTGAATGAAGAGAGGTTGTATGCTCGCATTGTGGCCCAATAATTAACTCAACTTGTAATTTAGGCTCTTTGCTCTTCATCAACAGAGGACGCTCTTGAGCCATGTGCGCCAGACAGCAGAGTTTGTCGCAGATACTGATAGATGCTGATTCTATCTATCCCAGAAGACAGGATTAAACATTTGCAGTGAAGACAAAATCCTGCACAATCCTGGCCAAAGTACATCTATCTTGTGTTTGAGCACAGGTGAAAACACCACTATTAAAAGTAGGCACGGCCTGAATATTTTCCCTGGGGAAAATGTAGTAGTCCTGAACAGACTTATGCAAATCACTCGATCAGAGACCAGGCACAGAATACCTTTCTGACCACACGGCTTCACCGTAAATTCAATCAAAATATTGCAGCCCCCCTGCAGAGAGGTGAAGTGGAGGGGCAGAAGCAGAGAAACAAGCCTTGCTCCACAAAGCTCGATCTAAGTTTGTCCAGTCGAACCAATTTCTCTCCATCCTGGTGAGGTTAACCTTATTGACTGGGTGAATGTGTGATGTTGTGGTTCTCAAAAGGCTTTTCTCGGACGGCGTGCCTTCAAAGGCATCACTTGAAAGCGATTCATTGAGCAGAATTCTTAATATCTTTACTCATATCCTCCATTATTTAGAAAGAGGGTGTCGACAACAGCCTTGGAAATACTTTTAACAGCAGTTCTCTTGTATGATCTTGTCTTCAAAGAAATGAGTTCGCAGCAATAAACTTGAGTCATATAAGGTTAATGTAGGTTCAAAAATAGAAACTGTGTGTGACAGTCACATAACGGCGGCTGAATAGCCGACTGGTCAGAGGGACTGATAGCTCAGTGTTAGCAGTACACGATCAGAGAGTGGGGGTTTTTTTTTTTTTTTTTTTCTTCTAATTAGATTTGAGTTCATTAGGTGAATAGAATCAGCATGTGATGGTCAAACCAATGCTGAGTTCGGGTTTGTTCTTCCATAGGCGGCTATTTCCAACCTAGTGGCTGCTTTGGGGTAAAAGGGTCGTTTCACTTTGAGATGGATATTAAAACGATGATGGGAGCTGGTCACATTTCAGACGTGCAAAACCCGTTCCTTCGGGCCGAGAAGGAACGGGTTTTGATTGCGCGAGCGGAGGGATTAATATGCTACCCATCAGCCATGCCAGATGTAAGTTATTTTCATGCAAATGTGAGGCAATTTTCTACTTAAGACAACATTTATTTTCTTTAGAGTCATTGTCACGGGTGCTTGCCGGAGCAGTGGCAGTCTGACAGAGAATGAAGATTTGTAGGTGCATCTGCTGAATTGGACAGATGCGGTCTAGAGACGATCTGGAATCCTAAATTGATGCTAGTTGGCAGCAATATAAAGGATTGTTTTTTTATTTTTTGTTGGTTTTTTTTGGCTGTTTTTTTCAATTTGGATTTTTTGTTTACCATTTGAGAGGAAGAGAACAAATCTGACAAGGAATATATCAGATTTAGGGGACGTGAACCAGATCAGTGACCTTGTGAAAGTAATTCATAGTGTATCTATTTTAGGGAATATAAGAAGGGAGATATTTAACTGATAATCCGATCCAGCTGCAGACTTAAGGTTCACTTGTTGCAGCGAAAAACAGATCCGGGTCTGTAGCCTGGTACCAGTCAGTGCATTACATCTAAAAACGGTTTGTGTGTGGTGTGTAGTTCTTTAAATATATGGCTGTGGAATTCTGCGCTCACAATCAAGGTCAAGGAGTCAAAATCGTTAGACAGTCTTGCAGTGCCAGGATTGCAAGCATTAGGACATAAAGACTCTAAAAATAACCCGGCCTGTCAAGTAACTTCATTAAACACTGCAGAACTAACACAAACCAGAGGCACCCCCTTCAACCAGAATGAGGCTAACTGGAATGATCGTTTTCTGCAGAACAGATTGTAACTCAATAATTCCGGTGTATTAGGAGGAAGCCAAATTTCTAATGAATGAGAACGGCGCCTAATTGGCGGAACCGGGAAGGATCCAGAGCAACACCTGTGTGTAGAGCCCGTTGTAGGCGCAGCGCCCTGTTCCAATGCAACGCTTTCAAATGCGCAAACGGTCTCAGCTGTTGCAAACCATATATTTTATGGTCGCGCCTCATCACTCGTTTGAGCCGCTGCAAAGCCACGGTGAAATACTGGAGCAGGCTGCTACCTCATCAGAGCCTGCAGCCCAAAATGGAAAAAAAAAAAAATGAAAAAATGTCTCTCTTCAGTTGTCCCTCCGCAGTGTCGGAAATTAGCCCTCTACGGAGCAGTCTGGCCGTTTTTTGTTGGTAGCGCACATGACAGTCATGTGGGATTTACACGAATACACCCCGTACAGCAGATTTCGCCTAAACGAGCCCGTTGATCGTTCACTCACCTCTTCATTGAAACTGGATCTCCCGGTAATCCCGTTCCCCCCAGCGCGGCTGCTGCCTTCTGGGTTTTAACTGATGCGCTAGACTCACGTCCAGAAAAAATAAAACAAACAAACAAACAAATAAACAAACAAATGTTTTCCAAATGCTCTAGCAGGGCAAGGTCTCCCTTTGTGGGGATGCTTGGATTATTCTACAGTCACTTCTTCTGCCAAGTCCGTGAATATATCTGCCCACGAAACCTGTTCCGCGGCGGCAGCGGCGTCATTCATTCAAGTGAAAAAAACCTCCGCGACCGCGAGCAACTGCACGATTCAGAGCGTAAACTTCGCGGCGGAGCCTTCGCCGTCTGAGGTGACCCCCCTCGGTGCTACTTTACTGGACCGTGGCGGCGAGACGGCACATTCCTCCGGTCGGGGGATCCGGCGTCCTCCGGGCTGCTCTACCGTACGCGCGGCTCGTGTACGAGCTGTGGCCAGGCTGGCCGCGGTCCGACGGCGTGGTCTCGCAGCGTCGGCTCAGACCCGCAGCGTGGCTTGCTCACAGGGCTCTGCCGGACTGCCATAGATCGGCGGCTCCATCAACGTACAGTAGTGTGTGTACGCTGCCACTGGCACACTGCGCGTTTAAACCCAGCCCCCTCACACTCCGGCTTATTGTGGTGTTAACTGTTTCCGCCCGAAGAAAAACATTAATAATAAATACATTAAAGAAACATTTGCCTGTAAAGCAAGGGTTCTCTCCCAGAACAACATCAGAACTATACCAATAACAACTTTTCGAGACACTAAGCACTTTGCTGTAAACATGATGCTGTATGGCAATTTGCAATGCACCCCCCCCCCACACACACACACCCCACCCCACCCCACCTGCCCAAAACCAGCCCACCAAAAAGAGGCTCACTGATTAAAGATAGTCTGAATTTTCTAACACGCTAAGCATAATTTGCAGTTTAAAGAACTCCTTGTAGAAATGAACTATCACGTGGAGATTGAAATCCCCCCTCATTTCCTTTGGACATCTTTATAACCGACGAAACGGACTTAATATTGAAACATGTGGATATTGCATCACATTTGCGAAGAGAAAATGTTCTTACCCATAACAGTCTTGTCTGCGCAGCACACATTGGACCCAGCCAGCGACTCTCCCGTCCAACTCTGTTTCTGTTAGAATACTGCCATCTAAAGACCAAACTGAGATCCTGAGGTCCTTTCTGCTCAGATACATCTCTCTCTCTCTCTCTCTCTCTCTCTCTCTCTCTCTCCTCTGTGATTTCTTCATGTCTGCATCTCTGCTCGCCTTGTTCTCTCTAGTTTTATATTTACTTTTTGATTTGCTCTCCCTCAACCACTCTCTGGATCAGAGATGTGTTTATTGCATCACTCACCAGTAGAAATGAACAGATAATAAGGGAGATAATAACCACAGACAGAGTTTCCTTAAATCCTTCAAGTTTTCTTTTTCTTTTTTCTCCTGAAATGTGCCATGGCATCAGCGACATGGTGCTCTGCAGCTCAGGTTACGGACTTCAGTCCGGGACCAAAGACATTTTAAGCACGTGCTGACTGGACGTTTCAGGTATTTGGTTGGTAGAAATTCATGACAGTGCATTCTCGTCCTTATGCTGCTATATCTGTTTCTTTCGGATCTATGAAGAGCCATGTTACTTGGGATGAAGACACCATTAAATTGTGTTCACGTCAATGGGAAGGCACCAAACGAGTGCTTGCCTATCGTTGCTTTAATTTTATTCATAAATGAAAAATCTTTGCTCAGTGATCGCAATATTGGCCGCCAAGTGTTGATTTTTGGCTTTCTTTGCATTTCTCTCTCAGAGACCCGGTCGTGTTTACAACAGAATCTATTTCTTACTTTCTATTACAATGATGGAGTGACATGGAAATAGTCCCACATCGCACCAACAGCAGCCCCTTATCTTCTTGCCTCTGTGCCCTTAGTGAGTTATGACAAAAAGTAGGCTATCCACATTCTCTGATGCATCAATAATGCAGAGTGGGGAGAAAGGGAGCGAGTGTCTGCCATCAAAAGTATTGTGAAACTGCCAGGAGGAAGAAGATGTGGAACAACCACTGTAAGTACACTAAAAGCACAGCGCCTACTTAAAGACAGGGTCAATAGCTGGAGGGTGTCCATATTGGAATTCCACCGCACTACCTCTAAAATGGATCTTAGTCAACCCTGGGTGGCAGGGGTAATCAAATACAGACTTATTCAATACATTACTCACGGCCCTGTTTGACACAGCCCTGTTTTGAACGAGCCATGATTTGTTTGATTGGAGCATAACTCAATTCATATTGAAAAAACAGGTTGCACGGAACTGTCTGGAAGAGGTTTTGCCTGATTTGCGCAAAGAGAAATGATATATTAACCCATTTTGCAAGGTGAAGTCTGGTTATTACATACAGTACGTTATCATCAGTCATGTTTCACTTTAGGACACGTATCGACTCACTGAGGCTGGTTGCAGATTCTGTAACGGTGAAAAAGACAAGTACATTTTTTGAAATAGGAAAAATATGTATCTTAGATTATTAACATCTGAAAAATAAATAAGAATTGCAAGGAGTGTAGCTGATGTTAGCCTTTGAATCATTATAGCATTTATATAATATTCAAGTCTTTAATTTCGTAACGTCCTTATTTTGATTTCATTTTTAACTAACATGCACAAATATCATCTATTTCCTTTTCTGTCTATCATGCTCATCTCTGTGACTGCTCTTTCAAGCACCTTCCTGCAATGCAATAGTACAGCAGATGCTTTCCGATGCACTCATAATTCACGGATTAACCTCTTGTCACAGACCTTCATTAAACCCTTGGGTCTCTTACACAGCAGAGGGCTGTGTCAAGATGGTCCACGTCCGCAGTGGTTTGACTCACTTTCGGTCCTGGCACCTGTTCATATTGGACCTGAAATCGAAGCACACATCACTGGGCGACAACGCCCCAACGGCGCGTGTCGTTAGGGTGTTGTAGGCAAGCCACTGGTCATTTTGCATTTATGTTTACATTTGGAATCTAGCCTGGTAGACAAACACAGTTCCTGAGTGAAGAGGTGAGGCGAGAAACTCAAGGGATTCATAGAGGGTGAGGAGGTTAATTGCTGGAATTATGACTGTGTGATGTGCAGTACCTACTGTTTATCTCTTGATGTACGGGGCAGCTGGGTGCGTGCGAAGAGGGGGGTGGGGGGGCGATACTGCAAAGCATGTGCGACGGGTGATAGTGATGGGGTAATTCGAGGCAACGCACAAAGCTTATTTGTTGGAAGATCAGTTCAGTGAGCAAATCAAACACTGGTCAGGTGGAGGGGTGTGCACAGTGCTGGGAATGAGGCTCCCAGTGGTAATATGGAGAGATGTCCGATTACAGGGCTGCCGCTTGACCGTTTGCTGATCAAAGTGCTTGCACGCAGTAATTTCATACTAAGTTGGAAGGTTTCAAAGGGGCCTCTTGTGATGCCTTTAATTCTTTCTCTCTCTGGCCATATTTGAAGATATCACGAGGGAATGTGGCAACCTGTCGACTCCAGTGAAACTCCATCCCCTCTGTTCTCTGACCCGTGTAAGCAATCGGCCTGACTGTAGAGAAAAACAAATACCAAGAAACATAGAGATAAAAAGCATAACTTTCAATCTTGTGCATACAGTTAGGTACATAAACAACAAAATAACAAAAATATTGCATTTACTGTTTAGGATTTACAGCCATTTTCATACATAGTCCCTCATTTTTAGAAGCTCAAAAGTAATTGGACAATTAACGGGCAATCGGTTTAATGGTCAGGTGTGGCCTGTTCCCTCGTTATTTCATGACAAATTAGGCAGATAAAAGGTCTGGAGTTGATTCCAAGTGTTGAATTTGAATTTGGTAGGTGGTAACGGAAACTCCCAATAGGCGGTTCAAAGAGGTGTCGATGCAAATGAAGGAGGCCATCATTAGCCTGCAAAAAACAAAATAAACCTATCAGACAAATAGCAGAAACTTTAGGATTGGCCAAATCAACAATTTGGTACATTCTTAAAAAGAAGAAATGCACTGGTGAGCTCAGCAACACCTAAAGGCCTGGAAAAACTAAACCGGATGATCGCAGAATTATTTCCTTGGTTGAGAAAAATCCTTCCAACATCTAGCCAGGTCAAGAACACTCTCAAGGACGTAAGCAAATCATTGTCAAAGTCTACGATCAAGAGACGCCTTCATGAATGTAAATACAGAGGGTTTACCACAAGGTGCAAACCAGTGGTAACACTCAAGAACAGAAAGGCCAGATTAGACTTTGACAGAAAACATCGAAAAAGCCTGCCCAGTTCTGGGACAAGATTCTTTGGACAGATGAAACCAAGATTAACTCGTTCCAGAGTGATGGGAAGAGACGAGTATGGAGAAGGAAACGAACGGCTCATGATCCAAAGCATATCACATCATCTGTCAATCGTGGTGGAGGCAGCGTTATGGCATTGGGAAGGATGGCTGCCAATGGAACTGGGTCACAGGTGTTTAGAAATAGCAGGATGATACTGTCTGCTCAGATTCAGCCAGATGCTGCAAAACTGATAGGACAGAGCTTCACAGTAAAGATGGATAATGACCCAAAACATAAAGCAACCCAAGAGCCTCTCAAAGCAAAGAAACTGAATATGCTTCAATGCCCAAGTCAGTCACCTGACCTCCATCAAAATGTTAAAAATAATCCTTATATTTATAATTATGTTGGTTTGTCCAATTACTTTTGAGCCTCACAAAATGAGGGACTACGTATAAAAATGAATGTAATTCCTTAAAGGTAATGCTCCAAGGTTAAAAGATGTCAGCTATTAATGGGGACATTTTCGTTGACCTCATTATCATATAATATTAATGACTTATACCAATTAGTATCCATGGTTTTGTTGTAATATAACTCTGTCTAATGTATGCAACAAGAAACGTTAACACAAACACACACAGCCATGCGACACTACAAACGTTCATTACGGTCTCATTATATTCTGCAGACAAAGAGCAGAATAGATTTTTTTTTTAATGTTTCATGGCAGAGCTGTAAGCAGAAGAGTCCACAATGTGCAGCGTGTGTCTTGGGAATTGGATGTGTGTGAACCAGGTCCATTAGGAAGTCCACCCCCGCTGCTTACTTCCCACCATCCACCTGTTAGAGTTGGGTACCAGACACATACTCGAGAGGCTCTAGGGACTAATGCCATGCAATCAGAATATGCACTCTATCACTCTTACACGCAGAAACCACGTTCATACAGGTAGCCAATTACATCCGTAATGGCCCACTGATGGAGCCTCAGCAGCCCCCTGCCATGTGGTGATGCTCGGCCAGCTTTCCTGCTCTACACTGAGGAGAAATATTTCACGCAGGAAGTTACTGGAAGAGGGAGAGAATTAAAATTAAGCCTAACACCATCATGACCAGTTCAAGTTTTAGTCAACAAATTGCAACTATTTGGAGGATGTCAGAGTGATGATTTCTGTGCATGTATTTTGAAGCGGTTTCATAGCTGGGATTTTTTTTTCCTGTCCCCTTCTGGGAAAAAAATCCATCCTGAAGTTCAGTTGAACATAATGTGCCCGATCTGCGGCCCAATCATATGTCTCTCTTTGGATTGCATTGCATTTCTTAAGCTTGTCAGGATTTATCAATGGAAAACCAAAAATTTAAATAGCAATTAATTTCCACAGAGATGCAGTCACAGGAGACGTGGTAATTGCGTGCTGCGCTGATGTGTTTGCAGAGTGAGGCATTGTATTAAATTGTTTTTTGTTATTATTATTATTATTTTGTCCTTGCTTGGAGGCGCGCCATGAGCTGCATCCCTGTGCTGTAATCTCAGACATCAGACTTGTGGCAACAAATCATGGACTCAGATGCCATCAGTATGGAAACATGGCACCTCAAAAATAGCAGCAGAGAGGGAGAGAGAAAGAGGGAGAGAGAAAACATCAAAAGTATTGATGGTCCGTCTTTCAACACATCAGTGCCACAATTGAGCTGTCAGAAAAGACAAATAAGGATGATACAGAAAAACAATTAAGGACTTTGTGCCTACAGCACTATGTAATTCACAGTACAATCCTGCTTAACTGCAAAGCAAGCAAAATCCAAAATTTAAAAGAAATTTTAAAAAAAATGGGTAGACTTCCTGTTTGTTTTACTGTGCATCTGTCATGCATGCCCAAAACCAACAACATACACATGGATGTGAACAACTAAGACACATGCACACACACAGGATGTGGGCTGCGAAGAGGATGATAGAAAAAGAGCAAGAGGGAAGAGAAAATTAGCAAAAGTCCTATTACAATACAGAGCATTTCCATTAGATAGTGGTTTTAATAAGATGCTTATCAGAATATGAATCTCAGGAAATTGCTGGCTATTTATTTTACTGGGGCTGCTCACTTTGCCTCAGCTGTTGATAAAGCATTTTGTTTTAATTAGACACATTTCCACACTCCAACAGGGATGACCTCTTATTATGGTGAAGTGGGCCTGCTTAGCCGAGCAAGCAGCCAGGAACAAGCTCCTTCATGCATCTCAGTCATCTCTCATCCATGCCCATCTCAGGGGCCTTGGTCCAAGTCAAAGGAACCACTTTTAAGCGGAACCAAATTGTTTAATGCACTATTCTCCTGCGTATTTTGCATTCCTTCCCCATTTGCAATTGGAAATGAGACATGGTGAAAAATATGATGCAATGTTTTGCATACTAACAAGGGACCTTGGATATCCTTATCCTTCATGGTTACGGAGGATATGGTATGTTCCACAACAATGAGAAACACATTTTCTGACTCATAAGTGTTAACAGAGAAAATAAGACAATCACTTTATCCATAGCATCTGTAAAGGAGAGGGGGAAAATCCCAACAACTGGCTGCGATGGGTTGGATTACTTTAGCTCAGTGTTGGAGACTGGCTATTTACAGTCCCGAGGAGCAAGCTTGCAGTACATGAAACGTGATTTTAGGGCTTATGAGCCCTGATAAACAGAGAGAGAACAACATATTCAGTCAGCATGCAGCGTCTGCTACTTCCTGCATTGCATCAATATAAAAACAGTTGACTTGTACTAAGATACCAGATGTATGTGGGTGAGGGAAAAACATTGCCAGATACACCAACAAAATATTGTCGGACTGCAGCCAATCTGACATTTGTTTCTGGACGTGAGACAGAAATCACTGGGCTCTTTGACAGGGAGAGCTCATGCTCTCCTCATGTGTCACCTCAGTTCATTTGGTTACTTCCAACTCAGAGAGGACAAGAGGGAAAAAGATAGATAGAGGACAAAGCAATTATATCCACCATTACATGCCATCACGTCTGATCTCCTAGGTATGAGAGGGGGAGCGCCGTGAGGCAGAGGGTGAGACTGATGAGAGCTTACCAGCAGCTTGAGACCTGCTCTGTTCCAGACAGGGATTTAGGTCTTCTGCCTGCCTGCCTGCCCATAAAGTAGCATACAATCACAATGATACCTTAATCCAGCCTGGCCTTTCACATAGGGCTCCAGCCAGTGGCTCGTCCAGATATGAAATGTAAATGGGGGATTGAAGATGTCAATAGGGAAATGCCAGCAACTCAAACTGACATAGTCATTAACTTTATCATTTTTGTTCCCAGTGCCACAAGCAGAAAAAATAAGGGCATGGAAACAAGGAATATGTGACAGAGTTAAATCCGGAAAGAGTATCTTTACTGGAAAACTTACATGCAAACACACAATTAAGCAGACACACATTCAAAAGGCCTGAACACATGAAAAAGCTCATTTACGTCCATGTAACACATAGAATCACATACCAAAGCACAGACAAAGAAACAAAACAAAACTGTATTATGCTAATGATCATGCTTATCTCTCATGAAGAATAATTGATGTTTTCACAGCTGGACTTCTTCAGGTTTTTCAGCATAATATGAAGGTTGCAACTAAGCTGCTATGAGCCTCATCTTCCTGTAGGCAGAACAGGAAGCCAGATAGCAACATCTACTATAGCATCTGGATGCTTACACCAGGTCCTTCAATCATTCTTCGCTTTGCCAAAGATTAAAATTCAAATTAGATTAATTCACACTTTCATTTCTTAATCATGAATTATTTACCAATGAAATAGCTCCGAAGCACCACCAAATGTATCCTGTAGGAGTTCTGGGCTATCATTATCTATAAAAATGATATTAAAAATGTACGTGTAGCCTGAGGAAAGCCTTTAAAATTCTTCATCTGTTCTCCCAAAGACAATTCTGAGACACATTGTGTTTGCAACAACTTTTGCCAAATGCATGCAAAGCAGGTGTAACTATACCTCTAAATGCAAAGAAATGTGCATCAATTTCGAACATGCGATGAATAAGCACATTCTGATAGCCGGAGAATGAATTGATCCTGTGAATACCGAGAAACTCTGTTTCAGACCATTTCAAGTGATGCTTTCAAAACATAATAAACAAGAATGGAAATTACTTTCGGGAATGAAGGTCGCTCTGGTGCTTCAAAGAAAATATATGAAATCTCCATATTTGGACTTGGGATTTCTGACTCCTTTAACCTCCTTGAATCACTGAAGGAAAACAATAACAAAGATTGCATATTCTTTGGTATGGTGACCAATAATTGGTGGTTGTGCAAGAGTTGAGATCTTCATCGCCAATCTTTTTCCGAAACCTCCCACACATGTGTGCAGTTATACACCAATCAGCCATAATATTAGTTTCCAGTTTTAATGTTGCGGCTGAATGGTGTATATACACAGTATAGACATATATACACACGTGTATACATGAAAACTGTGTGTTGCCACACACCCTGCATCGCAGAACTAGGATAAATAATTTGTGGTATTTACCTTTCTGCTGAGTGTGCCTGTTTGGTACTGTCTCATATCCTACCCCGAATTACTGCTAATGCAATTACTCTTAGATGTTCAATATTATTTCCCACTTGTGCTGCTTTATTTTCTCCATAATTACACAGTGGCTTATCTTACTTTCTTATACCCAGTCTATTTCAGTACAGTCACAAATGTATTCTCACGTCATCCATCGTGTGGGGAAATAAAGATCAATATCAGTTATCTTCCTGTGAAATGTCCTTATTTTACTCTACTTACTTTCGCATGAGATAGTCATGAGCATGCGATGTCCAGTTTTTAAAATCATAACCACAGCGGCAATTGCAAAGAATCACACCAGCTGGCCGTCCATACCTGGCTTATGTCTCTGAGGCCTCACCTCAAATATCTCTCTTCAGGTGCAACAGAAACCACAAAAAAGAAGACAAGAACAGAGGTGCTACTGTTGTCGACCTCGTCTGTCCATGGACACGATTTGTGTGCTCTCTCATTCTCTCACAGGCCATCATATGCTCTGCTCTTGTTGCTTTTTCACATCGGGGTACAGAAAACTAATCTTACACTATCTTACACTGTCTACCCTGTCTGTCTCTCTTTCCTTTTTCTCTCCCCCTCTATGGCGTGGCCTTTAGTTTTCTCTTTTTTGTGTCTGTGTACGTGCATGTACGAATGTGTCTCAGAGAACAGATCAGGATTTCCTCCCCAGGGAGCCATGACCAGCCAAACCCCCTTAAGATTTTTAGTAATACTACTATTTTTGTGTAGCCTGCCCTGGCATGAGCCCTGTGCTGCACCCCAAACATCGCTGATGGCAGGGAGTCTCCAGCATGATTTCCAGAAACAATGTTTGGAGCACAAAGAAGTGTCATTTTTTCTATGAGACAAACATGTTTTTGCAAGATTTTTGTGGTCACAGGAAATGTCAAATAGAAAAAAAATATTTAGCTGTCGCAGCCACTCTCTGGAAGATGCGGGAGAATTGCAGAATTGGCTTCCTTCAGTGTGACTTTGGCTAAAAATGGAACCAAATGTTACAGTTGTTAATGCAAAATGATAGTGTAGAAATGTCTGGATTGCATGCCTCTGGGTCTTTTTTTATTTCCACAGTGTAATTTTAATTCTCCATTTTGTTTGTCTCCTCTTGATCTTTTTTCTTTATACATAGCTGGGGAAAAACAACAACTTTTCACAGATATGAAACTGCAGTGGTGAATTTGGATTTTCTTTCCTTTCTTTGGTGTTGCAGAAATGCAAGAACAAAATGAAATATTAAAGGAAATATTTTTTTAAAATCAAATACCACAAGGCTTTTTCAGACTCAAAATAACGAAAAATGTAACCCAATATATGGCTAAAAGAGAAATGGTGCAATGTTTCCCTATAACAGTGTCTTCAATCTCTGCAGCGGTGCTTATTTCCCACCTTGATATGACAGGTATTTAAGCCATGTATGCCATAATGATGAATCTCCCACGTTTAGGGGCCATGAGAGCTAGTGCACCATTACCTGTCAACCCCCCTCTCTCAGCCATGTGCCCATGTGAATGATGACAGAACACAGCTATGTTAAATCACACCTGGATTCTGCTACTGCCATCATGCACCTCTGAGCCCAGAAGGCTAATGAAGTTTGAATGAGTTCCTCTGCAGAAAAATGGAATAAAATTCATACTTGTTTGAATGAACGTGTACAAAAGTAGACCTGCGGTGCCCAGGAGGGTGGGCATTACAACCCCAGACATTCGGACTGGTCAAAAATGAACACCATAATAGTCATCACTGCCTTTGCACGTTGTCGCCTTTTTTTTGTTGATGCTTTTGGCTAATTACCAACTGCACTCTCAGTGGTAAATTATGATGTCAGTAATTTTTTAAAAAAAAGGGCTTGTTAGGGACGCCCATTGTGTCTCTGTGTGACTTGTTAGAGCTCTATAAAATGGCAGTTAAATGTTTATGAAGCACATCAAAACAGGGGTTGGAACTGCAACAGCATATGAGACAATGGCCAAGTTCAGCTGGATGGCAGCACAGTCGTTCACAGTTTCCACAGCCCCACAACACGTATTATTTAGTGCCATTACCAGGAAACTGAGAGAATGGGCATTTAATTGGCCTTTTAATTGCAGTGGAAATCGAAGTGGTGAACCCGACCATCAACGTGTAATTTTCCCCTGAACCATGGTCCATCTGAGGCACCTGTTTGTTCAGACACTTCTTTGTATGGAACAGATGGAGAAGCGTGTTGGACTAGATCCTGCAATTCAATATCCCTCTTTTCCAAAAAAACTGACGGTACTGGGGTGTGAGTAAGAAACCCGCTGAGGCTATTTCAAATCATGGCATCAGTCTCCAAAGATGTGAAACCATCATCTACTGACTATTGAGGTTTGCACTTAACCAGTCCAGTCCAGAATGGCTGGTGATTCATTCCATGTCTTTTCAACCATTAAAACAGCTCATCACATTTCCAATACACTAACATATGATTTTTTGCTCTGATAACAGACAAAGGCACGGGGGGGAGATCAGGCTTTCTCAATACGGAAAGTGGTGCGTTTGTGTGTGCGTATGTGTATTTTTAGTGATAGGGAGACATAGAAAAAGTCATAGAATCTCTTCTGCCCAGTTTGCAGCAAGGCAGTGTCTGATTTCTCCTCAATTCTGCACTGACAAGCAGAATAAGCTACCAGTCAGCCGGTCCATCCTGTACTCCTGCAGAAGTGTTGATTTGCCTGTAAGCCGCCCAAGGCTGATTGATTCCTGAGTGAAAGCTTCAGGCAATTGATTGACAACACATGATTACTGTTCACACATGACTGCTGTTTGCCAGACTGCAGGCCTTATCACGCTATGACGTCAGATAGGAAAGCAGCAGACATTAAGATATTAAACAACCCTCCCGAATGTGACAAAATTGCATTTGCTTGAGGCTGTTTTGCTCATGTGAATTTTCAAAGCGTGTGTGTGGTTTGTTAAGCTTTAATATTTCTTAACTTTGTGATTTGCTAAAAAAAAAAACATCTAATGTGAAATCCATGAGGCCATATTCCTAATGTAGCATGAAGCTAGCCTCCCTCTGAGAGTATAGAGTTAATGGAGCCACGACCCAATGAGACATCATGGAAGAAAAAAATTCCAAATACACGTTTCCTTTTGTTTGAAAAAGGCTGCAGATTGAGACCAACAGCTGTACATATCTGTCCGGGATTTCTGCAGTGAGTTAATGGGTGCATAGCATCATATGGGTTTTGTCATGGATAAAAGAAGTAGCAGTGTACATCTCTTGACAGTGAAGTAAATTATCCATTTCTAATGTCCCATTGCACCTCCTGCCCCCTGTGGAGTAGATAGAATTGGATCATAATTGAATCACTCGCAGCAATTATGATGGCATGCCCTTGGCTATACAGTAGGACAGTGTCATGATGACACAGTGTCACACACTAGCACAAACACACACTCAGCCAGCTACACACACACACACACACACATATGCAACAGCCTTGTGCAGTTTGACTCCAATACACACAGAAAATCTCATTTCCAAAGTCTAACCTTTAAACCACCATGAGTGTGATTTAAAAATGTCTGCTCTTTGACGTCTTGAAGTGAAAACATCCATAAATAGATATTTGCGTCTCAAATGTCCCAACAGCAGAAAACGCTGCACCTCCATATT
This sequence comes from Xiphias gladius, assembly GCF_016859285.1. Lineage (NCBI taxonomy): Eukaryota > Metazoa > Chordata > Actinopteri > Istiophoriformes > Xiphiidae > Xiphias > Xiphias gladius. The sequence continues at coordinate 24,370,729 of NC_053417.1, read as the reverse complement.
CACTACATGATAGCACAAATAATGTCAAGGCAGCGGCGTGAATAGGAGAAGCTGGTTAGCCTCAGATAAATGCAGCCCTTTTAGCTCAAACTCACCACCTCCTCATTTAACCCTACCCATCCTCCAAGCAGCCAGACATCCCCAATCACCTAGAGTTTTAAGGTTGCCAAGCAACAACTGCTCATGAGTGCTGTACACAGGCCGTACGGCTGTGCCTGTTCTGCTTGTTCACACAGATGTGACCAGCTGGGAAGAGCAGAGGCCAGAGGCAAATACATTTCTAAGCGAAGGAAAACACTGTGTGTGGCCTTGTGTGTGTTGGAAATATTTTTATAGCTTGAATGGCATGGAGGACAAAAACTGCTCATACTGTTACTGAACGTCTTATTTCAGAACATTTCCAGGGGACAAAAACTAACAGGCAATTGTGAAGGGGGACATGCAATTTATCCGAGCCTTTTAACTCAAGTGAAGGAACATTTTCTTTCAAATCAGCATATGATTCTGGTTAAGAACAAACAGGCACTGCATTAAGTACAGGACCTTTAAATTAACATAATTGTGTGGGCAATTACACTAAAAGTGTGGAGTCTTTTTCGAAAGAAGCGTGACCTTGTTTTAGGAGATTGAATTTGCTAATTCGGTTATAGCACACTATCTTCAGCAGTGGCATTGACCCTGTGTTATGCCAAGCCACTCACTGGGAAAAAACGGTGGTGGGAGGGGGGTGTCATGTCATGAAATTTAAAAAGGGGGGGGGCGCAGTCATCCATTATATTCTACATTTCCCTGACATTCAGGGGCCCTTAGACCTGACACATGCCACACACTGAATAGCAGTTATGTTAAATTATGGCTTAAATGACATTTAATGTTAAAATTATTGAAATATAACTCTTGCTTGAAAGCCTGCTTGAGACACCAAACACACAGTTCGAAATGCATAAATGTGATTGTCTGTCACACATGAGCTAAGGAATTAAGTTTTATTGAAGCTGGAGCAACATATGGGGTAATCAAAACGAATTTAGCGCTAATACATAATAATACAATAACATAAGCATTCTGGTTTGTATTTTGTTCCAGCCCTTTGGAAGTATACATGACTGTGGGTGAATAAAAAGTGTTCCTGACAGAAAACACAGTGAGGTGTAGGGTGACTTGAGGTGTGTTTTTGTTTCTTTGAGTGTGAGTCCATGGGTGAGACAGCGGGCTGACAGGTATTATTGTTTGTCTTGGCCCCTCGCTGTGACCTTGGCTCCCTCTTTGGTTTGTTCAGCGTGAAACCAAATCCCTTAATCAATCCTTTAAACTGCCCTCACCTTTTCCACCATTAAAGCAATTACTCTTCACTGGCCACCGGGTTTTAAAACCCGATAATAAGGGGGGGGGCTTGCCGCACCCTGACTCCGTTGTTTCAGGGCCTGTGGAACCAATAGGGAAGGATTTACACGGAAAATATGATACACCTCCAGCAAGAATCAGATACAATCCCTGTATAGAATAAATGATCAAAATACTCAACCTATAACAATCAGTTTCTGGTAGTTTCCAGACTTGCCGTACAAAATAAAAACAACATTATCTGCTGTCTATGAAAAGACCATATCCAGTTTGATATAAAGTTTTTTCTTTACAAGCCATATTGTCAATGGGACACCTACGTACATCACTTTAATAAGACAGATAAGAGTAAATGGTCATACGATTGTGGTAGAATACTTTCTCTTTTTTCCCTGCAGTAAAATCCACAAGAGGAGGTACTATTAGTCAAGGCTGAGACTGCTGTTGATATAGGAGACTTTTGCTGCATTGCTCAAAGTCCCCATGTTGGCAGCAAAGGACATCACAGACTTGCAGGGGAAATAGCAGAATAGCTTTGGAAATGTAGCCATCTAAGGCAGATGTCCATTTGAAATCAAAAAAGACGGGGAAGTTTGCATCTGAACTTGAAAAAAACTAAGGAAGCAAGAAATTTAGAAAAAGTCAACTATCCAAATAAATGCACAAAATTCAAAAGGGGGGTGACTTTGTCCCTTTGTGCTTGCAGCAATGAATCGGTGCACCCATCTTTCCGCAGCTGAGACAGCATACGATACTACCTCAGTTGCCTCTTATCTCTTTCAGATCACATCATACAGATGAAAACTCATGCTTGACCACCCATAGTGAAATTACTATACTGCAAAAACAGATGTGGACTTGTCTGTGCTTCACATACATTCATTTCACCTATTTGCAGATACTTTTTCCCGTTTGGCATTTTGAAATGTTATTTGATTGCCACGTAGCTGATGTGCAAGTGTGCGTCTGACCTCGGCTGACCTCTGCCCTTCACGGTTCATGTGACTTATATCGACTCTGAGGATGACTGCCCCTGCTAACTGCACATTAGTGTGTCCGCTCACACAAAGGCCGGCTCGCCTGTTATCAAAAGTCAGATCTGGCTCCAACTACAATCCATTTCCCTCCTTGCTGTGGGTCTGCTTTGCCACCGCATGACAGCAGCTTTTCCAGCTCATTTCACTTGAGATAGCCACGTCACACCGAAGACAGTGACATCTCTGCAGTGACCCTGCCTCAATCAGCGACGCTTTGTTTGACTGAATTCTGTAGCACCGCAAACAAGGAAGAGTAGATGACATTGTGTCCTTGTAAACAGAAGCTGAGGAGACACTACTCTAAGGCACTGAGGTCTAAAGGGCACGCCAAGGTTGAGTGTTTTTGCTTGATGAGCTTTTAAAAATCAGTCCAGGTCCAAATCTCTTGAAAGGCTCATTTAACCCTGATCCTCCTCTTGAAACCGCAATTTGATTTGTCTGGTGGTTAATGTACTAGAGGGCCTTTAATGTAATTTGAAGACAGGTGGGGTTGTGGGTGGGCAGACACGGGCAGAAATTATTTTAAGTAAAACTCCACAAAAGACTGGAGTGCGTTACAGTTCACTCCCAGCTGGCCAAAGGAGGATCGAGGGCATCACAGGCTGATCAGTGCAGCCTGTGATGGGACCAACAAAAGGCACCAGTCTTTGGCTTTATCTCGCCAAGCAGGAGGACTTTGTTAACCACACCATAATAAACTGAATGCAGGCAGGCACTGGGCTCTAATTGAATTTTCTGGCTTGGTAACTCAGCTGCTCACCTGCTACTATACCATTGTTACTCAACGGACTCCGTCTTTGCTGACCTAGATACTGCTGCCTCCATCTCCCCCTCTTACCTGATCAAGCCACCACTTTTCTACCAGTGTTTGAAAAGAATTAGATTTGACCAGTGTTGGGCATCAAAGTAAGTAATATGATTACTTTTTTGCCTGCAATGAGTAGTGTAAGGGGCTGTATGGAAATGATAGGTGTTTGGGGGGGGGGGTTGAACCTAATAATTTACTTGTTCACGAAACAAGAAACTCCACAGCATGACTAGAGAAAAACTACAATACCCTCCCCTGAATATCTAAATATTGTATAATAGTAACTTGATTCCCTAATAATGACTAAAAGAGGCAAAGAAAAAAGAATTTAAAGAATTTTTTTTCAATTAATCTTCAAGGGGAACTGAAATAAAATTTAAATCTGGGGTGAGAAGAAAATTAAGAAGAGCCTCTCCAGCTCTTACAAAAAAATACAAAACCCTCCCCCTTTTTCTGACCCTCTTCCCTCATTAATAATTTTCGTACAGTCCCGAAGGGATAACAATTTAAACTCCTGTAATTACTTTACAGTTACTAAATACAGTAAAGCTCCGTTTTCTGTGTTCCTAGCTGGGTTGCTAATGCTAGCCACCGATAAACACCTGGTTTTGTTCTTAGTTGTAGGGTGTGTGAATGCTGCAGCTTCACGGTGAGAACAGAGCCTCTGGAGCTCTGTGTGCGGTCACGAGGGCCAACGTGAAGCGAGACCTTGCTGATCAGAGGCTACCTCCAAACCATAGAATGACTGCTTGTTTAACCATCATGTCTAAATTTTGATTTCTACAAGAGTTAATAAAAAAGATATAAATTGTGGGTGTGAGGGCTTAGAAAGGCACCTTTGACAGTGTTAGACTAAGCAATTAAAGTTATGTAACAATTACTTTTGCTGTTGAGTAAGAAGTAAAGTAATTAACTTTTTCAATTAGTGATGTGTAATTAATAATTGGTTACATTTTTTTCAAGTAGCTGGCCCCAACACTTGATTGAGGAAAAAGAAAAAGGGTAAAAGGGAAACCGAGAGATTCCTATTCGCCATTTTCTCAGGTAGCAGGTAAACCCATCAGATAAACTTTACTTTGCTGTGATAACTAATTCAAGCTAGTCTAATCCAATTTCTTGAAATCTCAAATGTAAAAGTATAATAAAGGTGGATTACGGATAAAAAGTCGGCTGAAAAGTTGCCTGCACAACCCCCACCATCAAAGAAAAGTAAAAACTCTTGTGAGGAGTGCTTGACCTTCAGCAAGCCAAGGTTACAATCCCGAGCACAGCTGGTGAGAGAGGCTGGCAGTTGACTCACTGAATTAATGATACAAGTCAAGGTCAAGTGTTAACTGATTATGCATCCCATATGCAGCCAGGGGAAAAAACATGCTGCAAATTCCTTTACACCTGGAGACGCGATTATGCACCAATTCCTAAGTCACATTTAGTTTTCCTTCCCCCTGCAGGCTGAAAGAGCAGCAGCGGGAACCAGTGGAAGAGGTATTTAGGGCACGTATGGTTTCACTGCATGTCCGTGACACCTTTGCATTTTTGTTGGCACTTTGGAGCCCAGCAGAGTATGAGGATATCGGTCACAGAGGCAGAGCAACATCCCGAAAATATGTCATCAGTATCTGGCTGCTGTTAATTGAGGATGTTAGTGCAGTGGAGTGGGTTATGACAGAGGAACCTTCTTATTCTGCCGCAGATGGACTCTAGGCCCACGCGCACATACTGTATGCTACACCTCACACACCAAAAGCATCCCACATCCATCCTGGCCAGCTTTTTACCAAAGATAACATGACGGGGGGGGGGGCACCAAGACCACCTCAGTCTTAAAAAGCTTTGATGGATGCGTTACAAAGAAAGACAGAGCCCAAAAGAGGCAACGATAAGATGCCGAATTTACATATTCATTAAAGGTTTAAGATACACACAATATGTTGATTTAAAAATGTTCTCATCAAAACCTAAATCATTTAATTCTATGACATATATCAATGCAGCATGTATCCTTGAACATGATGAAAGGGCATGTTTCCTGCAGGTACAAAATTAGACCTATGTGTCTGACACCTCTGAACAATCAGACTCCAACAATGCCCCCTAGAGGACAGTGTACGTATTAAGCGTACGAGGGGAGAAGAAAGAAGCAGCGCTGCAACTTAAATTGGTTAGAAATGTTGTTTTAAACCTTCCTAGATTTTTTTTTAACTTGGTCGGAATTTACAAATAGCAGTCAGTACCTCTTCTCACTCAAATGCAATGAGACATTTTGTGATTTCCATGTGTAGTAAATCGCACACATAGTAAGTAGGAAGTACGTTTTTCCTCATGGATGTCATATGCTTACGTAACTTGTCCCCCCCTTGACAGATTTTCAAAAGAAATATCTCTTTGCATTCATACTGAGAATGCGCGTCGCCACCGCTGATAATTGCACTGTTCAATTTTCCTACAGAGCACCTCAGTAGATTTCACTCAGACCCGATGACTGGTCATTGACTCTTCGGGCCCGTTTGCTCAGTGAAAAAGTTCCTCCTGATTACCAAAGCTTTCCAGAGGAAGAGTATGATGCCACTGTGACTCGAGCAGTGACTCAAAAGAAAATCACTTGATGAACGCCGTAATTCAATCGGCGGCCATGCTTCACCTGTGCCACCTCTGGCAGCAGCAACAGCCTCCTGCCAGACATGGCATGCCCGTTGTTTATATGGCAGGGAGAGGGTGCTAAGGATTCCAGCAAACAAACCTGCCTGATCCTCATCTGAATAGAGGCCGATTATCTCCACATGCAGGCCCAGCATGTTGTCGAAACACGGCCAGTGGAAGAGTACCAGAGCCCTGAAGCTTTACAGCAAAACAGACAGACATCGCCACCACTCTGATACCACCAAGATCGCCATGAGCTTTAATTGGAAGCATCCCTTGCTTTCCCTCTTCCTCCCTCTAGGACTCTCTTGCCTGGTTTGCTTGGATCTCTTACAGGCAGGTGACTTTTGTTTCTGCTGATAACAGCTCTGGGGGGTCTTGTAAGAGCGTCGGAAACGTTCCGTCTACCAAATAAGACACACGAAAACATGCAAAGGCCACATGGCACTATCACCCCTGCTGTGCTGCGGCGGGTGTCCCGTCGCACTGGTAGGGGGACAGAGGGAGGAAACACTAATGCACAGCCATCAGTGGTGATGACAGCCCATCTTTAGGCTGTAATGAAGCGAGGAAGAGAGTAATGAACTTCGCACGTAGGCCAAATGTACAAAAGAAGCAGAAGAGGATGCACAGACACACAAAGGCAGTGAAATGGAAATAGAAGGAGGGGGAGGTAATAGATAACAAGGCTGAGGTGTGACAAAAGAGTGTGTTAACCACGAGGCTGATGGCAGAGACCTTATCCAAGGAATGACAGAGGAACACACCCCCCGTTAATGCTCTCTCATCTATAGCCTCCTCTCCATTTCAGGCCATTCTCCTCACTTTTCTCTGAGACATGGATTCATATCCTCTGAGTCCAAACCTGAAAGAGGCTGACTGAAGCCAGCTCTAATAGGAATGTTCGAAGGATAACTCGCCGCTGCCAAGCCGTCTCATTTTAAGTAACAATGCACACAGATGCATAAGTGTCGAACAAAGTACTTGTTTTTGGCTTCTTGGCTGGGCACACTGGGTTGGAGGAGGATGAGGACGTTTGGCTAGAGCAGCCGTTTAATGCTCTCTACGCAGGCAGGCGTAGCGATGTGGCGCGGGAGAAATTACTCTTTCACAAGACTTTTTTCTCCCTCCAGCGGATTTTCATTCTTAATCAAAAAGCTCATTACAGCGCATGCAGGTCGGCTCGTCCTTTATGTCCTGCAGAAATGTGATATGGCCACCTCCAGAAGTCGATGCAATTATTGACAAGCGAGACAGAAAAAATAAACTTTGGCTTCAACACATTTCCAACAGTTGTGTAACCCTAAATATTTACATTGCTGCTTTTCGTAGTTTTCTCTGCGATTCTATTTGGTTTCTCATCACTAGCAGAGTAACAGAATGAAAGCCACAGACAATAATGAAGCCTCTTTGTTCTTGCCCGCAGCTCTGATGGACATTTTCTGCAGTTCCTGAAGAAAGTAATTCTGTATTGGGTTCCATTCAGCAAAATGGCCCATCATCATGATGCAATATATAACCCTTGCCCCAAATTTCTCTCTTGCAGTCCCCTAGAAACCTGGATGCTATGTTTTTGATCAAACAGCCCCTGGAGGCAGTGATAATGCGCCTAATGTATAGCATTGTTGCAGCTGAACCACTGTGGAAAGCAAGAAAAATAGACCAGAAAGCTGAACAATGATGTCTGTAGAAAATTACTTTCTAATTGAGGCATATGCCATGGACATGACAGATAAATTAGCCATTGTCAAGGCATTCAGCTCTGGTGCGTCACTTACGGCTCGTGTGTTATTTTCTGAGCTTTCCAGCTGAATGTTTTGTTTCTGGTTGTGTCTGTCTTTGTGGCGATGTTTATCCTGAATTCACTTTCAAGCTCAGGAAGAACGAATAATACCAGCTACACTTTAATGCTTCCACCTCTTCGGCATGACTAATGCTACTCCTAACATTAAAAAACCAATTTGCCCCGGAGGTTAATTTCCTGCCCAAATTGCAATCAGATTTTATGAACAACTGAATCAGTCCAGCGGGTCGGCAGATGATGTCATACCGAGCCAGAACGTGAACCTAAAACCAACCAAGACATATCGTCGTGACTGAGAGACCTTGATTAGTAATTACACAATACACGAAGCGAATTGAGACACAAATTCCGATACAGTAACATTGACATAGCATTGTAAATATTGTCAGCACCCGTGTGTCAGTCAGTGTGAAAAGGGTTTATAATGTACAATAGAAGCGTAAAATGAGGAATGGAAAAGGGAAGGGTCCCTTTTGACGTCTTTCATGATGCTGCATTGCTACCGAAGAAATGCTTAGGTCCAGCAACATGTATCACTGTCACTGTCTATCTAGAAATCTAGACAGAGAGAGATTTTGGTGTAATCTTTTCCACATGATGTAGTATTTGTATTGAGAGAACACTTTAACTGTCAGGTTTGACAAAAAGATGTGACTGAAGTATGAAGAGGCTCACTAAGTGTGAATTACTTAATGGTAACAATAAAATTACATAGTGATTTGAATAACTGTTCAAACAATTGTATTCATTGATTTAAAAAAAATTATAAAACCTATGATAAATTTTCACTGCAGACAGTGAAAAATCATTCACCATTTACAATTTTGGTAACTTGGTCTTTTCCAAAAAATGAAGTCAGAAATGTATGTTGACACTTCCAAAGAGGTAAAAGATTCTGTGAGCCATCTGTACCCAGAAACAACTAGAAAAACAAGAAGACTTATATACTATGATACTGATGTGTACAGATTTTTTTTTTTTTTTCTGGAGGAAGCATGGATGTGTACCACTCATTAAGGAGAGAGACAACAAACTTCTGTATAGGAGTGTTTCATGCTTCTTTCTCTAAACAGATGGCACCACAGCCTATTGTTCCATGTGCTATGTCTACCCAACAAACTTCTAAACAACTGGGCTGGGTTTACACAGTAAGTAGAGACTGCTTTGGTGGAAGTTGCGGAGCAAACCGAACAGGGCACAACAGAAGCCTTGTGAAACTGTGCCAAACTTGTGAAGTGATGCAGCTGTTACGGTGGATCCACTGTGGGCTCTCGGGGCCTACATCATCACATTTCCCAGAGCTGCTCCATTGTTCCTTTCTTGCCTTCTAATGGGCTGTTTTTTAGATTTTTGTCCAACAATCGCAAAATTATGGTCTTGCTCTTGTAATAAAAAAAAATTGTGTAGTGCTCTTTGAACCATCACAGAGACCATTAATACATAAAAGGCTCACAGGGAGCAATGACTTGTTTAACACCACATAATAAAACATCTGTGCTGAAAAGAGATGTTGAAAAGGTGAGAATCCGTCACATATAGTTCCATTGTTAAATAAATACCACCTCATCTGGTACCTGCTAGCCGGGCCCTTGTTGATACACAGCCCATAGCGCCTCAGCGGGAGCTGTCGAGTCCCAGTCAGAGCTGCTAGGCATGTGTCTCTAAATGGAAGTAAGTGTAATTACAGAATGACGAATGCAGGTAGCAGCCAGCCAGGCAATCATTTTCCCTGATTGAGAAAGAAAGTTAAGGTTTGAAAGGCCATCGGAGTGTGAGCCCATGGCAGGTGCAATCTGACGCCTCAATAAACCTGGCTGAAATTAGAAACTTTGTGTTCTGTTCTGCACGGCTCCTGGACTGATGGGTAGAGTCTATGCGGGTAGGATGATATCTTCTTTAATGTCAATAAGGCTCTCCTGTGTTTCAGTTACCGCTCCACACTGTGGCATTAACCACTTAGAAACAGGGAAAGCCCGGCTGAACGAGAGCCACGTTATTCGATGCATAGGACGTAATTGAATTTATTTATTTTTCCAAAGCAATAACAGAATGTATTTCCCAGGCGAGATGTGAGTGTTGCATTTCACTGAACAGAGCTGGAGAATTAATGTACATGAGCACAATTACAAACATACCACCAAAATTCATGCGTCAGAGCGAACGGATTTTCTGAAATAAAATTTATTGTTTCCGCAATTTCCGAGTCACTGCAATAATGCAGTGTTTTGTAACTAATTAATCATTATTTGTCTTTGTCTCAGAAGAATAAGTACACCTTAGGCAATATAAATCCTTTCTGTTGGAGATTGACACCGATCGTACTAATCCCTTTATTTATGTAACCCCCATCTAATCCTAGGCCAGGCAATTACATACTGCAAAGACATGGGGCATTACATCACAGTAATGTTAAAACTACCAGAACACACATTATAAATGACAAAGAGGGTCTGAAAAGTAGTTCCAATGAAAACCGTTCACACTGAAGTCTGATGATTACCCAGGAGCACTGTTGTTGTAAACGGACGTTGCTGGAGATTTTTTTTTTTTTTTTTTTTTTTATACAGTAAATGTCATAAATTATTTTTCTATCCACTTCCAACAACTTCCAACATCTAAACCAAAGCAAAAAAAAACAAAAAACATAACTATCTAAATGACTAGATTAGCTCCAACTAGAGGAAAGTGAGGGGTTTTTTTTACTATTTGAATGAAATTATCCACAGACTATTAGAAAAGCTAAAAGCCAAAAACCTGTACGGGTCTCTCAACACTAAAAAGAATTCATCTGAATGGAAAATTAGTCCTAATATAAAGCTTTCTTCCTGTCAGCGGGAATTGAAAAGAAAAATACAAAGAATCCGATGGCGTTTAGCCAAAGTAATTTCTGATGGAAATATATCCAATGTTTAGGAAAGTTCAGTAAGCAGATTAAGAGGTGCACTTAGCTGCACATTGGTAGCAAGAGCGTGGATGTGGGTGGCACAGTGGGATGCGAGGGGTGTAGAGAACTCAATGGCATCAGGCATCAGCCTCCCCGGGCGACATATCCTCCTCCACATTAACCCCATGCTGTGAGATGCACTGCTGATGCTAAGACTGTAATTAATAAAAAGACAGAGAGAGAAAGACAGAGAGAGAGAGAGAGAGAGATAGCACCTGGGGAAACAGGAAAGGTTGTAGAGTCTCCAAAATAGTATTTATTTTACATTTATCATCAGCAAATTTGATCCTATCCTACCTTGTTAGCTACTTGGAATTCAAGTTGATTTACCACATGCAGCACTTCCAAATGCATTCGCCAGTTTGCCATTTTCCCCTGCCAAATGCTCCATTTAAATCAAAATTTTAGTTTGGTCATTCTTTTGTCAGGCATCTGTGAAAATGTGTGTTAGCTACCCCAGTAACACTCTGTAGCTACGGATCAGAAACGGCTTATTAACATTTTAAGTACACCAATTTGAAACGACCCAATAACCAAGCTGCAGGTTATCTTGTTAATATTGTAGCTGTAATACAATAAAATACTGGGCAGTGTTCCTATAATGGGAATAGAGAATGCCATGTAATTCTTTTAATAGTTGAATATTTTTGTTATTCATAAATATGTGAATAGGTAGATGTGAAATGCCACCACTTTAAGTCAGAAACACTAAATGGAAAGTAGTACAACTAGAATCGCACTCAGTAGAGCGCAAAAGATTCAAATTCGTGGTAAATGATCTGGATCTGCCCCAAAGTTTAATGGGCTCTGCACTGGCCCGTGCCCCATCCCACAGTTTGTGTTTTAGAAAACAGTGATTTGTAGTACTAGTAGTAGTACTAGGGTTAATACATGCAAAAATACAGATATGGTCCTTTACTAATATGCCAAATTTCAGATTGTGTCCCAAGAAACCAAATTATGAGGGTAAAATATCTCCTCAGAATTAACAAACAGCAAACATTGTAGCATCAGCTTTTCAAATGCAACGCCTACCCCAAATTTCTTATCGGGGACAAAATGCCTCCAATACTAAAGGATTTTTCCTAACTGCCAAAAAGAGAGCAAAAAATTCCTCTCGGATAACAATAGCCTCGGGGGAATACTAGTGCGCGGACTGTGTGAAGCTGCACCACAACCACTGGGTCTTAATCTAGTCGGCTGCAGATTCCTGATCAGCTTTTATCTTATAAATAAAGTGCAGTGTGGGGTGATCACGTGACAACAAGACTGCCCCAACTGATGTAGCTGATTGATTTAAAAATTAAAAGAGATGGATTCAGACAGAAATTGCAGGAGGAAAAAAAATCTAATCCTTTCGACATTCAGAGGAAAACACTGATTAAGAGCTTGAAAGGAAAGGAGACAGTTTTTAAACATATATGTAAAATGGCAATGAGGCAAATGTTCTGGCAACATTTTCTGCAGTAGCTCTCATTCCCAAGGGCAGAGAGGCCTCATGAGCCATGATAATAATGGGCTAGAGGACGATGAAGTTTTAAAGTACAAACTGGTTTTAGAAGAGCCCCACTTTCATAAAATCAATGTAGCCTGAGGGTGAGAGAGGAAATGAGTGCCAAGCATCGCAGTGGTCTTGATTGCTGTCTGGAGAGGAGCACACAGTGCTGATCAATACTTATTTATAAAAAAGAAGAGAGCAGTCAAATTCATTTTGTGCTTTTCCACAATGAAAACATTAGACACATGTAAAGACCACATCAATTAACTGCTAGGATCATGTGCACCTTCTGTGTTTTGTAGCTGTATCCGTATGACTTTTTCTATGAGATTTTCCGGTGAGTTCCAGAAATGACTTCACGCTCATCTTTACTGATCTACCTCCCAACGTGCCCTATAGTTTCGATCCCTCATGATGAATGGACGCTTTCTTCCAGATGATCACCTGTCATTGTATGTCCAAGTGTGCCACTAGCAGGCTTCACCACACTTGGCCCTTCTAACGTCGCAGGAGTATTGTGCCGAGGGTGTCCCAGGACAGCAGGTGTGGGACATGTGACATGTTAAATATTGGTTGGGCTGTATATACAAGGCAAGGTCGAGGCAGGGGCATGCTGTCGAAGAGCAATGAGTTGAATGCAGCCATGTGAAAAGTAAGGACTTGATGGTTTTTCATCTTTACCTCGCCATTTTCCGGCGCCAGTGAGGAATTCATGCCCTTTGAGCAATTGAACATATCTATACAAATGTGAAGAGACAGATTTGCTATGCACTACCAGCAAGGTTATGTGGAAAACAGAAGGGGGGGGCAATGCAGATACAGTTTTTCACCCATGTGCCAGATTTCAGAGCAAACCACTTTTCAAGTCAGGATAATGAAGAAGCTCCCCCAACCCAAAATACACACTCGCGCAGACACACACACACACTTTGTTTAATACAGTAAATCCACGCTCCTCGAGCTGTCATGTAGACAGCCAAGCAGTGGCATCTATTCACGATCAATTCAAAGTGGTCCCTGCCACTTTTATTGAATTCCACATCAACAGAAGAGACAATTAAGATGATGAGTTTTGGTGGGTGGACAGTTGAGGAAAACCATGCCCACCAGCCAAAGTGTCCCTCCATAGTGTGCATGGCCTGATGGGAAGGACCGTGGGGGACTGCACATGTAGGTGGCATATACAGCACAGATACTCAGGTCGCTGCCTCGATCTGGAGCAGCGGGTAGGCTGCCAGATCAGGGGTGCGTCAAAAATATGCAGAGATCATTTCGAGGGAGACCGGCCCTGTGCGATGAAGAACTTCTTGTCAATATCTTCTTAGGTAATATTTCAGTGATACACATACCTATCCACATGTGGGCATCAATTGCTAGTTTGAGACCTGCAGTGAAGTAACAAATAAAGAAAAAGATGTAATTTCGCTTTCCCTGATACCACAGACTTGAGTAGTGTACACACAATTTGGACAAACAATGCCAAATGCACCACTGATTTCTTCCCAGTCTGCCTCTACGTGCTTTCTTCTTCATACTGAAATATTTTGTGGATAGAAATCCATCTGAAGGAATAACACTGCACAAACATTTGCATAATACTGTACATGTATTCTGTGGTGCAACTAAAAATTACGCATCCAAAAACAAAGGAGAAAAAAAGGAATAAATGTGTAGGAAATGAGAGCTGGAGAAAAAACTCAGAAAACTGGCAGTGCATGAAAGAGCCAGCTGTCAATATACAGAGAAATAAAACAAATTCTGCTTTGATCATAGCTGTATATAAAAACAACACAAGTGCACTTTTCTTCAAGTGAATTACGACAGTTTAAGCCCACAGTGTGTTACATTGAACTTTCAATAAAACACAACCATTACTGGACAACAGAAACATTAATCTTTTGCAGATATCCGAGATTGGCTATTAAATGAGATCTATCAATAAAAGATGTTGTATTTATGGCCTACAGTGTAGGGCACTCCACAAGCAGTATTACAGTGAGTCATGCTTCAACTGGTTGTTGTGTCAGCCATAGAAATGGAGGACATTGGGAGGCAGCCAGCAAACGCAGTGACACAAACATAAAGTGCTATCTTTGCTTTAATGGTATGCCCATGAATAGCCAGAGAAAATGGCAACGTAAGAGGCAGTTAAGTGACTTCTCTCTGCAAGCCTGGGGCACAGAAACAGGGGCAGAACAGTGAAAAACAAAGAAAGTCCTTGTCCTGAAACATGGATGTTTGTGTCCAGAGGACAACTCCTGGCCTCAGGGCCTTAATTTTACTCCATTAGGTGAAGTGACCTGGACAAGATCGGGGCAAACATGCTGAAAGGACAAACTGAGAAAGACAGAGTGGAGAAAAGAACATTTTTTTCACTTTGTGCAGAGGAACATCAGTCCCTACACAATGGCTGCTGTCTGATGGACTGACCTAAAGGGAAAAACATTTGTATGTGTGTATATGCATGTGTGTCTATGATTATTTTCTTTATGAGAGTGTATGTTGTGGATATATCAGCCTCTTGAGGGTTGCTGTCAGACATGTGAGACAGAGCTCGTAATGGCCCCCAAAGAGCAGAGGCCATGTTGGACATGATGCAGAGAGATGAAACTCTGGGAGGAACATTCTCTGTACAACAAAGATCTTGTCTCCGTGGCACATGGCAGTGATCTGGGGGTTTTTTACACCATCGAATGTCGCTATGCATGTGGAGGACATATATGTGTGTGGGTGTAAAAGGATTGTAATTATTTTTGCATGCTCATTCTGCACTGTGGTAGAGTGGCCGAGTGTGACAGACACAGCTGTGAGGGTATCAGTGGGTGTCTTGGGTTGGTGCGAGGCAGGAGGACAAGGCGGCTCAGGGGCCCTGCTTCATGCACAGCACTGGCCTGGTATCCCCCCTCTCTCTCCACTTCTCTGTCTCCCTCTCACTATCCAGGCCTCTAGCCTTTTCACCCTGCTCTGATTAATGAGTCTCGTCAGGTACCGTCCGTTGCCACTCACACCAATTAAGACATTAGGCATTTCCTTATGGCGTCCTGCTCTTAAACAAACAGCGGGACAACTGGGTCCATCCTCTCTCTGGCTCTGGGCAGATGTCGAGTCTCTCGCCCAATCAGTGTCCTGCTGACCCAGCGGGAGATATGCTTGTCCTCATTGGGGAGGACAGACAGAGAGACGGTCTTCAACTTGGCCTGTTAGCCTCCTACAGCGGAACCCAGCACAGAAAAATGGAGCAATCAAAACTGAGTGTCAAACAATCCCTGTGTGACAGACAACCCTCCACAGAGATCTCGTCTTGCTCTCTGTGCCTCTGCCTGCAGGGCGCCACTGCAGGATGACGCCAGGTCTGAACCAAAGTCTTAATTGGATCGACCAGTAACTGGCTTTAGCAGTGCAACGAGGGGGAAAGCAAATTACTGTCTTGACTTGATTGGATGCTTTTAACCCTGATTCTCACCAGACCCTTGAAAGTTAATTGTCTCTGACCCTCTGCCGCCCATTTCAAGAAACTCTCCAAACCCTGACTGAATACATTATCCTCCCTCTGAAGTGGACAATAAAACATCTTTCTCCGTGATGGAGTAACTTGCGTTTGTGCAATCAACAATAATACCTTGTCTCTGCAACTTCAGGGGCAACCTGTCCCCTGCACTGTGACATACCCTAATGAGATTAGCCACGGATATCAGCTAGTCACATTATTTAGTAGAGGGGAGAGGGAGAAAGATGAGCTCTTAATGTGCAGTGATTCGTTCTGTGTGTCCAAGCGTGTTTCTGTGTGTCGAGGACGGGGCTGCATGCCTGCGGTCTTGATGTTTCTGGGCCTGCGGTGTTCGTAGCCATCGCGTCACGTTAGTATGCCAGTCAATCAAGTGGCGGGGGCCCGTATCTCATCAAGGTGCTACGCATGATTGCCAATGCTTGGATGCGCAGAAATTTGCACCTCCCTGGAGAGTCCCTGCTGAGAGGGAAGGACTCATCTGTCACACAGACCACTGTACCAATCCACAATGACAGATGTGCAGTCTGACTCAAACGGATGACAGCACAGTACAGGAGGCTAAACAGTAAATACATGTGGGGACACTGACACACAGCTGGCATGAAGTGTTGGTCTACATGTATGGTGAAGATATACTGTGTCATCAGGGTACATAAAGTGGAACGCTGAGGTATGAACATTGGTTATTTCATCTATATGCCCTTTTGTGTCAAAAAGTATATTAATGATTGTTTTAAAATCATATAAATGAATGGAGTATGAGGATTAGAATTTTATTCACGCTAATCAAGGACCAGCAGGGAACAGTGAAGGTTTTCTGCAAAGCTGTGCAAAAAACAATAGCCTTAAATCTTCAAACGCAAGTCTCAAAATACATTCGGCATCTCAGGTTGTTGTCTGATCCTCTGTGTTTTTTAACTTTCCTTTCTGAGTTTGGATGTTTATGACAAATCCACAACAGCTACAGCTATTCGCAGAAAAGGTAACTGGTACCGTGTATCTGTGTATCTGTGTACTGTGTAATAATTTTCCTTTGTTGAACCCACTCAAATTTTCATCCATTTCACTCCTTGGTGTAGTGCCACCAGGCTTTAGGAACTTTGTCGGGTCTTTTGACCTGTAACAGAATGAAAAGGCAGAAGGCAGTTAGTGCAGCACTCAGAACCAGGGAAATTAGGAGAGATGGGGAGCGGGAAATGGAGGGAAGGCTGAAGAGATGGAGGAAAAGCGAGGGGCCACAGAACTCCCGAGTGTTGGCGGGGGGGGGGATGTTTTCTATGTCACTGCAGTCCCATATTGTCCCCAGAAAATGTCACTCTGCCCTTGGGAGCCAGCGCTCCGAGGCGAGACTCATCTGTCTGACCACATTTACTGAGATGTTCTGTGGCCGGATCCCGAGGAGCCTGGAAGGCGTACCACTGCACTTTGCCCACCGACACCTCTCACACTGACTGTTCCCCATAAAACCTACAATGAACTTGAATTTTCAGCCACACAATGGAATTTCTTTTGAAAAATCATCATTCACTTGAATTCATATTCATATTTCTATGCATAGCAGAAGCCGGCAGGGAAAGTGAGGATGTGCACTTATCAGAAGAGTCCAGTGTGCACTGTAAATGTAAAATAACCTTATCTGAGTTTTCCAAAACTTAAAAAAAAAAAAAACACAAACAATGAACATATGATGAAAAGGAGGCTGGCAAACTATTTGACTAAAGTCACAACATTAATGGTCCATCTCACGAAATGCTTGGGAGGGGGAAGTTATAGTTCTTGGCTTCTAATCAAACAAGTATACAGAATGCACACACTGTACATTTTTACTTTTTTTCTCTATATCAGGGTAAGTATTTTTTTTTTAAAGACTCAGAGGTGATGAATGTGTATCCCTATTGCTGTTCCATTTAGCTCTGGAATGAGGTGGGAGATGACAAATTTTGCTAATCTCAATGATAGAAAACCTGAATACTTTTGGGCCATTCCATGCCAACTCACCCAGAATTCAGAACTTCCCACACTTCACGTCATGGATTTTCTTGAAAAAAAAAAAATCATGTGAAAACTTCTATTAAATTCATTGGACCTTGCAAAATCCTATAGCCCTACTCCAAATACTTTTTAAGTTATGAATGTTTGAAGTTAGCCCTTGGAGCTAAATTTCATCATTTCTGCTATTTTTTTGTAAGCCTCACTAGTCACTGGGTAGGTATCACACAGAGATAGAAAGCCTTGGAGTCAACATGGTACAAACAAATACCTGTGAAATAAAACCAATGAATGTAATATTACAGCCAGTGAAAAGTACGAAAAATTAGCTATTTTCAAAAAATTATCCAATGATGGAGTGATAGAACATCTTAACAATTTTTATATATCTGCAATGAGTATTAGCCCTTTCCCATAGAAAAGTTTCAAGGAAATTAGAATAATCCTTCTCGGGAAAATATACAGTCAAAATATCTTAAAAAGTGGGTTTTCAACTCTCAAGCTGTATTTAGCAAGATCTGTTGCACTCAATTTTTTATGCACCAAATAACTTCTAGATGTAATAGAAATGTATTAATAATACATAGGATCAAAATTTGGTTGCAAGAAAGTGAAAACTAGTGGAGATATGAATTTTTGTAAAGAAAACATTATTTGTTTGGGTAAAAAAAAAACAAGACAATTATTTGATTACTGTAAAACCTTCAGTAACAATCATTTACATGAATACATGTTGCAAATGATCCTTAGGGGGTTCTTGGATGTTCAGTACAAATTTCAACCCAATCCAGTGAAAAATGAATGATTGGTGAGGCTAACAAAGAATCTCAGAAATGATTAAATGATTTAGCTCCAAGGGTCAAAATTCAAAATTTCATTACTAAAAAAGTGTTTTGAGTAGAGCTATAGGATTTTCCTTGATCCCATGAATTTAATAGATGTTTTTATAGGAATTTTTTCAAGAAAATCCATGACACGAACGGGGAGGCCCTCTGGGTTGGTATGGAATGACCCATTTAATATAGAACTGAATAGTTTTCCATTTAAACAAATAAAACCAACATGAAAACACAGGCACATACAGCTGCTAATAACCCCAAAGGGATGAATCACCCATATTAGTAATGGCAGTTTGTACAACACAAGCTTTTGATACGAACATTGAAACAGACATCAACTCTCATTCTGTTGCATGGGATTCTTAGAATGGCTTGTGTTCATAAATTAGTACATGAATACAAAAATGGAAGTAATCCTCTAATCTAGTACATTTTTGTCATGCCGAAAGGCAAGCTGCGTTCGCTGCTAAGGATTAAAGCAGCTCATTAAAGAGAGGCATCCATGATTGAAATAGGCCAAGAGCTCTTTTCTCTGAACTGAATGGAAGACAAAGGAGCTCAAGGAAATGAATGGTTTATCAGGTCTGGGCAGAACCCTCGTCTTGTCTACCATAAGCCCCGGACACGACATCGGCTGCATCGACTCGGCTGAGCACCAAGATTAAATGGCTTATTGACTGCGACAGGACAGAGGCATCAAAAATGTAGACTTGTAGAGAGAGTCACCTTCAAATGTCATCCAACTAACAGGGTCTGTGAGACACACACCAGGATGCATCAGTGGGTTTGTATGCCAGCATTTGATTTTGTTTTCAGTAAGAAAACAAAGTTCAAACAGAGCTGCCACAAGTCTTACCATGCAATTTGATTGGTCTTCTTCTTCAACTTTTACTTCTATAGTGAATATGGTTTTCAAAAAGCAAAGGAGACCTTATTTAGAGTGTCACTCTACAGCATAACATATAGACCTAGTATCAAACTTGAGGAAAGACACTATTAAATGTTGAAATGCCATCTCTTCCCTTCTCTCCTCTGAAAGATTCATAAAGGCCAGTTAGTTAGACTGTGTCACTTCTGAGAGCAGATGGACTTAGCTGGAAATGCAGTGTGGGAATAGTGGCTTGTCTTTGCAACAACTGATCACCCCCCTCCAAATCACTGACATTAGCTTCTCAACTATTAGTTTCTCCCATACTTTATGGGGGGTTCTTTAATAATTTAAAAGGACTCTGGGGCATCCATGAAAGCGAGATTGAATTTTTCAAATGCAGTTTATCTAGCACTTGCAGCTGGGGGCCTCTTAAGGTGTATTCTGTACCTTGTCAATATGCTTTGCCCGTATAGGCTGTGACATTAAATTAAATAGGTTATTGACTGGCAGGTAGGTTGGCAATGAGGCTGCTAGAATGCACACTCACTGGCTCACTGACCCAACCTGCTATGGATCAGTGGTCCATAAATCAGAGCATAATAGATCCAGATCTTTGCCTTCTGTTTCCCGCTGCATCCTTTATTTGTTTTTAATTTGTACTGATGGTAATCCCTTGGCTCAGCTCGGATATACGGAAGCAATAACAGTGGAAATGCCACTGCGTCTCCCAGGGTGCTTGTCATCTGCTCACTTTGTGGGCCTTTTACAGTAAGTGTAGAGTGGGCATGGCAGTGGACAACACCTAGGCTAGTAATGGATATGTCTATTGCTTCTTGATATAGTTTGGTTATAAGGCAGCTTGTTGAATCATTCAATCACTCTCTGACACACATACAAGTAAATTTAGAGTTCAGTACATTTTTTTTTCTAGGCTGACTTAGTTGACTGCTACTGTCTGCTATATTTGACTTAAAAATACCAGATAGGCCAATAGGCCAAAAAATTGATCCTGTCTCTTCCAGAGCTGCAAATTGGTATTATTGTACCTACTTGTTAAACCTCCATGCTTTAGCTAAAAGAAAGGTTTATAGTTATAAGAATGATAGTTAAGGAATGGTTAGGGTTAGACAGCTAAAACGACTTCACATGAAAGGTTAGGTAAAGATCGTGCTTACGATTAATAAAAAGGCAAACATGAATTGCAGGTCTGTGACCGGAGGATAACTCTGGTCCCCTGTAAGAAAGTGGGACGTGCTACAAAACCCATCCACTACCCCAATCTATACATTCACACAATCCAAATCAGCAGCAATGTTGACACTGAACATAAATGCTGAGGTGCAGATTAGTCCAATATGGAGATAATTCCTGGGGATAATGCTTTGGAAATAATCATATCATGAGCTATATACGGCGATCAGCCACAACATCAAAACCAGTTACCGCCAGTTACCGGTTTTAATGTTGTGGCTGAATTGTGTACATACACTATATATATATATATATAGACACTTAACCCTAACCCTATATACTGTAGATATACATATATTTATTCACACACACACACACACACACACACACACACACACCAACACACACACACACACACACACACACAAAATTCAGCCACGACATTAAGACTGGTAACTGGTTTTAATGCTGTGTTTAACGTCGTTTTAACGATGTGGCCTGACCTTACTTTATGCCTCTGTTCCTGACAACCAAAAACTTGGCCAGTATTGTTGTACTGGTCACGGTACTGGTACGGTGTGTCAGTGCATGCTGACATCACTGTTGCGCGTGCAACAGAGTACAATCCTCACCACACCCAGAGGTGATACAGACCTTCAACTTTCATCCACAGCAGGCAGTGAAACATTGCTTTTCAGCCTGGTGTTAAGTTACTCTATAAATTTGTCGATGTCTTATCATTTGTTATGTTATGGATTATATGTAGTGAATTAATTGTATATAACATTAAATTAAAGAAATTACCTTTTTCCTTATCCATCTATAGACAGAAATGATCATAAAGGCTAGTTTTGTTTGGTTTTTAGCTTGATGCTGCAAGTAATAGCCCCACATACAATATATTTTACCTGCATGAACAGATTACACATTTACTCCAGGGTTTGTGCAGATTAAACATTTTTTTTTATATCCTCTTTCAGTCTCTTACTGCTGTTTGTCTACATTTACACCTGGAGAAGTAATAACAAAAGTGTAGGTGTTAAAATAAACAGCGCATTTTCATTTTCTCGATATTCTTGCATCCCTGTGGATAGATGCAACATCAACAGGCCATTCCTATGGAAATGCAGGACCGTTAGAGAGACAGTATGGAGGGAAGAGAAACAATTACTGCGAGCAGCCATTTTCCTCCTTCTGCCGACCAATCTTGGCAGGGCTGCATTTGATCGATGCAAGGCCACCTGCCACGCCGTGAAGTGTGCTTAGACACTGGAACGTGTTGCCAGCCAGATGTAATTTGCTTAATGTTGTGTAGATATTGCTACTATAATGATTGAATATCACATTGCAGGCCTCCTCTAATGCAGCAGAGGACTGAGGAGAAGATGCCAGGACAGTAAAGTGAAATGGTGAATAGTGGAATGTATGGTTGGAAAAATAGGAGAAAGGATGTTGAAATAAATAGAGCCTGGAAGCTGAAACTGTAGCAGTGTGGCTCATTGCACAAAGGCAAAAATAAAAGCAGCCCGTGTAAAACCACACACAGCTTCTCCACCGCAGTGGCCAAGCAAGTGGGACACCAGTTAAACCAGTCCAGATGAGGAATGACATCACCGGCTGCTGCAGGGTGACAGACATGGGATTGGAACGTTTAGTGAGATACAGACAAAATGATCCACAAACAACACCGTTACTAAAATATTTTTACTTTAAATGTAATTACTGTGAGAATATATTAATGAAAGTTCTCAGCTTTTTAACTTTGTAATTATCCTCCCATCCTTCCTTGCCATCTCTTTAACAAACAAAGCACTATGGCTGAGAGAAACCAGAGAAAGCAAATGGATTTCCAGACATGGTAATGTATCCCCTCTTCTTCACTGCCTTTTTTGTATTTACTTTTAATTTGTATTGATCTTTCGCCTGCACCTCAATTTTGCTGATGTCAGAAAGGTGAGGGAGCATTACAATATACAATACTTTTTCTCCTCTCTTATCGTGAAGGAAATGAAAAGCAAATGGCACCTTTGTCCAGGACGTGCGATCGTCCAGGCGGAAGGGCTTTGAAGTGCAGGGTGAAATTGAAAAGGTTGCAGGTTCACATCCCTGGACAATGACAGCCCCTCTGCCTCCACTCGTGCAGCTCACAGGAGATTAGAAGAGCTAGAGAGATAAGGAGCAGCATTGGCTAAATGTTTTTTTTTTTCCCTGGGCAGGACAGATCGAAAAAGCTGAAGTGCTCCAGTTAGCCAGAAGACAGACAAATAGACAGAGACAGACTGGTGGAGCAAGGACACAAAGTGAATCATTCAGAACTGACCTTGACTTGATTGTTCAGTGTAAACTGGTCTGCTGGTTCCAAGATAAAAAAGATGGGTACACACGATCAATAAAAAAACAACACAGTATCAAAGAGTACATTTAAAAGTCACATATTATATGGTCAGAAGTACCAAGAGTGAGGATGCCTGAGGTGGTGATAATATTATCACTCTAAGACTAAATGCTCAAGATTTAACTGTACTTGTGCATTTTTCATGCATAGTGTACATACAACTGGAACTTAACACCCATACACTGACACCGACACACACACACACACAAATGCACACAATTTCTCTTGAGCAGTGCTTTTCATGACCCACATAAAATATGATAATGCATGCAGTCGGCCTGCATAGTAGGTGAGGCTTTGGGGAAATAATAAAGGACCACAGTGCAGCGAAGGCCACCATGCACACTGCCACTTAGCAGACATCCTGCTGGTCCCCTGAGACGCAAACTGTCCTCCTCACTCAGTCTGCAGGTCACTCAGACTCCAAATTAAAAACTAAATGAGTCACTTTCATTACTGTATCTATAATGTGGTGTATGTTCGCAGTATGTCCTCAAGATTTAGCTTCAATTGTTTGTCTTTCCTCATCCGAATGGCTTAGCATTGTGAAAGAAATGTTGTTCCATTTATTTAGACCGACAAGACTTTCAGAAACCCCCCCCCCCCGGGATAAACAGTAAATTACACTTAAATATGTTTTGAGTTATTTAAACCGAAACTGTTTGTTGCACACATACTGTAAATTCCACCTTCCCAAGGCCACATTCTTATGCCACAACATTACCATATTTCCTGTCAGACACAGCTTCAGCATAGATCTCATCACTCCTTCATCCAGACCTACTCTTCATACTGTAACAGGCTGAAAAATGTCCACACACCTCCTATCTCACAAGCACCCAATCAATTTCACTAAGGGCTCAGAGAGAGAGAGACACATGGGAACTGTATAGAGGGAGGGGAGTGAAAGGGAGATCAGTTGTACTAAACATGTCTGCATTTTTATTTAAAAGAGAATCATTAAAGTTCAGCTTTTGGCAAGAGTCTGGCCGGTCCACTGGTCTGTCAGGGCTGTGTTCTTTTTTTTTTTTCCTGTGCCTCCTGTGTGTTTGGACCCACCTGATGTTTGAATTAGCTGGTTTAAATGACAGGGCCGCCTCAGAGAGGCGCCCACAGACCCTGCTCTCCCAGGGTTTCAAAGGCCCAGCGACCTGGTTGCTGTCGCCTGTCAGGGAGGAGATGGGAACGTGTGGCGGTGAGATAACCTGTATGGGACGGAGCCCAGAGTCATGTGCCTCTTTGACAGGCTTATTAACGGGAAACCGCCAAGGAAAAAGCCCCGTATCGGCAGAGGGATCAGGGGAGAAGAAACCTTCCCTTATCACCAGGACACCAGGGATTAAAGTCTGGCCTGCTCTGATAAATTAATTATTCTCTCTTATCTGTCATGTTTAAAGACTGTCAGACAAACCCACCTAGAGCCACAGTGCTGGACAACCTATGCTACAATGAGAGAGAAAGGAACATGAGGCAATCAGACTATGCTATATGCACACATCTAGTTCTGTTTGGATGCTCTTTTGTCCAGTCTGCGTGCTATCTGAAAAAAACTAAGACGGAAACAGTTTTTAAGTAAACAACATTCTGCTTGAATGAATGTAAAAGGTAAAAACTTTAAACTGGTATCGTAACGAGGCAAATGAAAATGCTTTTGAATGCTGTCTGACCTCTGATTGTTT
The DNA here is from genome assembly GCF_016859285.1 of Xiphias gladius. NCBI lineage: Eukaryota > Metazoa > Chordata > Actinopteri > Istiophoriformes > Xiphiidae > Xiphias > Xiphias gladius. The sequence goes on along the minus strand of NC_053417.1, from coordinate 24,346,182 downwards.
ATGAAGAGAATGAAATAACTCAAGTCTTCTTTAAAAGTAACAGGGATAAAGAGGTGTTTAACACACCGGTATTGTTCCATGTCGTCGGAAGCACTGTATATTTATTGCTTTGATACCAGTATTTTCATTCAACACTGTTTAATCATATGTTTATATTTATTTGAATGGATTAGATTCAACATGTAAAAACCCAGCACGCAAAAAAGGGAATATAATATGTCTTACCATGAAGAAAAAATACTCTTTATGCATGAAAGTGTTGATTTAAAGCTGCTTTTATCAACATTTTTATATTAACAATGGATCAACAATTTACAGCCCTCAGTATACAATTTACTATACTCTTTTTCATGTTAAAGAACATCAATGAAATTTTTGGTCTAAAATCGAAAAGTGATGGATCAGTGTTGACACATTTCATCGGCAGAAATCATCAAAGACAAAAAAAATTATCCTCGCTCCTCTGAACACCATTTGTGTTAAAACAAGAAGGTCCTAAATGCAGACACATGCACTGCCTGCGTCATAACCTGCCCTTTAATGCCCTTGAGGGAGCTGCTTGATGTCTGTCAGTGGTGCTCACCTCCAGCCTGACTGGGGCAGAGAGGCAGCAGCATACCTGGAGGGTGATTGACAATCCGGGCGAGTCAGGGGCTTCACTAACCTCTCTGCAATAATAGCAAAATGCGAATACCGGGAATATTAATGTCCTTCATATTTTATTAATTCTAAATCCATGGGATAGCAGCTCTGTGCTTTATGAAAAGAAAACGTCAATCCTGCAGAGGTAATGAGTGCAGGAGCAATTTGGGGATAAGGGAGGTAAAGAGGAAGGAGGAGGGAATGTGAACCCCCTCTAGTTATGTAGTGAGGGAGATGGAGAAAACTAATATTTGGCCATCCGCTGTTGGGTGTCGTCTGTTAAATGACTGTGCCGCAGGGAAGAAACACCGCACACTGGCTACTGCTGAGGTGTCTCATCTAGCTAAATGTGACGATTTTGGTTTGAAACCCTGTCCCTCTCTATTTTTATATATCCTGCGTGTGTCTGCGCATGATTGTGAGTCTGTAAGCGTGGACGTGTACTGTATGTGGATTTCCTTTCGTGTGTACATGTCTGCCTTTCTATATGTGTGTGTGTGTGTGTGTGTGTGTTTTATTTCCTTGATTGAAGTGTGGGGGCTTTGTTGTTCTCAAAGCTTGTCACATATTTTAAAGCGTCAAATTGACACGACAGCACACCAACTGCATTAGGACTGATGTGTGGTTTCATAAAAGTATGCATATGGAACAGTAGGAAAATGCCGTCAAGGTCAACACAAATAAAACAGGGCTGTATTACTAAGTAACAGACACGGCGAAGGCATTAGAAACCAGCTGGCTGAGAGATCCCGTAAGTCAAAGCACAGGTTTGATGAATTAGAAAAGACGTTGTTTATTTGCATCCCAATGGAACCTCACTTAAAAGCTGATCACTGGTGTGATGGGTTTGCCCCGTGGAATTAAGCTGTTTGGTTGATTCAGGAAAAAACAACGGAATGTCTGTCTTCAAGGCCAAATTGTAAAACTTCTACTCTGGTGTCTTCACCGGCATCTGCCTATAGCGTTAGTGTGAGCAGGTGGTTGCCTGCGTGTTATTGTAAGAGGGCCGGGCAAGTGATGTGATTACCTGATGTGAACAGATGGATGTCAGAATAATGACAACTGCCATTTAGCACTACCGTTCAAGTGTCATTTTTTTAAATTTAGGATTTCAGAAAGACTTGGATTTTACATATGGCGTGCAGGTCCGCTCATTACATGATAGATCTTTAGTATTCTCTGGGGCAGTACATTGTTCTCAAATCGCTGCAAAAAGACAGTTTAATAGTTTCTGGCTACAGCCTCAGTTGCCATTTTCGAGGCGGCCATTATGTCTAATCATAAAACATCTGGAACACATGAGAATCTGCCTCTCTGCCACTGCCATTAGGGGTTCAATCTCTCTGACTTCCTTCTCTGTATTTATTTGGATTGCTCCAGGCTGAATAGCAAACCAAATACTTGAGATTAATAAAAGTGATGAATGATTTCTTGGTGATTCAATGAAACTTTCAGCTCTTTTTCTCAGCAATAATAAATCACATTCTGAGATGATGCCACTTGCCCATTCACAGTCCACATTACTCAACCGCTGTACCTCACTAATGACATTTCATCTTCTTTCTTCCTAATAAAACATCCCACTCTTTATTGGCTGTATTCCGCTTGCATCTAAAATATCTACCAGCACCCTTTATTACCACCACCTCCACATGTGAAACATTTGAATACACTCAAAAGTATTAGTTGTGCTGTTACATTTTACATGTTAACTAAACTTGGGCACCTCGGGGTAACAGGAGCACGGGCACAACACTGGAGCCTGGAAATAACACCGCAATGATTATGGCACTCCTCAAAAGGTCAATGTGATACTGGGATTTAAGCCTTTGTCGTCTAACTGCAGATTCTAAAAGTGGTATATGCAAAGGTGCTATCTGCCCCGTAGCGCTGTCATCATGTGACTCTTAAAGAAAGATAATTGGAATCTGACAAACAGTAGCTCTACACTTATTTTGACAAATGTCTGGGCTTTTTGGTGAGAGAAAGTCACTGCGTCATTTTACACTGCAATTGTAACATGAGGAAGGAGCTGGTATAGGTGAATTAACTAATGATTTTGGCTTTGTATCTCACTCAGTATGACCTAGATCTAATTAGAAATGGGCTAGATCTTCACGACTCGTGTTAGGGCTGAACCATTTTCGGGACTATGAAGCTTCATTGAGAATTACTCATGAATATGGCAAAAATAGGATCTAAATGTCATACTTTGTTAGCATGCAGGTGGCACTAACATCAGTAGATGTGTGAGGGGCACTTGGGGAGTGCAGACCTCTACCAAGACCAGCGGCACACAACACACACCAGATTTCAGAGAAAAATATATTCAAATTCATAGCAAATGATCCGGATCTGCCGCAAACTTTACTGGGTACTTCCCTGGTCCATGCCACCAAGTTCCAGGCGCTTATCGGTACTTTTTGTGTAATCCTGCTGACAAACCAACACACGAAATAGCAAATAGACATGGGTGAAAAAATAACCTCCTTGGACAAAGTAATTAAAAAAAAAATTAAAAAAAAACTAACTCCAGTTATCTTAAACAGCTATTTAGCTGTTTCGGCTATTTAAATACGGCTGAAGCTACCATTCTACTGAGGTGCCAATCACTCATGACCATCCTAATAATAAGTTCACTTGTAGCTCGCAGGTTCCAGCAACTGATATTGATGCAAAATTCCACGCAGAACCTTCGCCCCTGCCACTAGCATTGAGAACCCACCTAGAACCAGAGTGATTATGGTCAGGATTATTGTTGGGCGTGTTACTCGCAAAATGTATTCATCAATTTCTCATTACATGTTAGGAAAAGTAATTACTTTTCTACATTTTCTAGCTTAGCCCTGGTGACTGCACACAGTTTTTCCAGAAGTCCCGTCCTCACAGTGAAGTGCCAATCATGATTCTGGGCTCATAATCTACATCCGACATAATCTATAAACAATATATAAACAATGTTTTATATTATATACAATACCTCTAAACTAGTCTCTCCTGATTGAAATAGGCTATTTATGATAAAAAGTCACAAAAAGTCACAAACATTCACTTAACAATAACTATTTCTATTGGATATATTACTGTCGTACAATAGCAGTTTAAGAAAATCATAAGAGTAGAATAATAATCATTATTATTATCATTATAATAAAGTTAGGAAAATGTCCTGCCAATTGAATTAGTCCTTAACTGAAATCCTGTATCCTTGCCATTTAACACACGTTGGTGTTAGGCCAGACCCTTATTTCTCCATCATATATTTATATGGGGGAGTCATTCGGTGCCAGGGAATGGGTCAAATGGGCTAAACTGCATGGTGAATAATTTAAGATTCTATTAACATTTAAATTTGACATTGATTTGACAGTCTGGGCCCTACTAAGTGATAAGAGACTGCAAGGTTGTGAAGGAAAAGAAGCTATGCAAAGGTAATTGACAAGATGGCTTTTTATGTAATTATTTATTTTAGTTAGCTTTCCTCAGATCTGTTTTGTTCCTGTAAAGAGGCATTTCCCATATGTGGATGTCGTTGCAAATTTTTTTACAGTCTGATTTTCATGTTTCTTCCTTGTCAGCAACCCTCAAGAGCTGGTCAGAACTAACCTTTTAGAAGGCCAAAGGAAGATTTACACTAAGCCAAACCGAGTAGGTGTGTGTGCGTGTGTGTGTGTGTGTTAATATGAGGTATCATAAATCAATAGCCTGGGTGTCATCCTCTCCAGACAACCGTAACTTTGCAGATAAAGTAGCACAGGCCAGGCAACCTCATCGCCTTTTAAAGATCTGTTTACACAGAGTCAAAGACAGGGAGGAGAGACCTTTTAATAGGACAGACCTGCCACTTGCATTGAGGTCACTGAATTTAGAACTTGCATTTACTGGACAGATGCCTGGTTAGTTCATGACTTTTCAGTTTTTGTATTTGGATGCGAACCAGCTATGTTATGTCTGGATATTATGATGTAAAAATGTAATATAATGTCCCAAGCCTGACTGCCACTTTAGATAGTTTACTTGAGTCATGATTAAAACAGATTTCGAAGTTGCAGTCATTAGCATTCAGAAAGTCGTACTGGCATTTACTTTGTAGAATACAGCAGAGAAATTATTCAAGAAATAGTGGTTTATACCCAAACCCACACAACCCATATTAAAATCATAAATTAATTCAATCAAAGAGGAAACTTTTAAGAAATGTGCAAAAGCCAAAACAAAGACCAACTGAGTATGGGAAAAGATACAATACTCTAACCACAATTCTTTATCCAAGAAAGCAGTCTTATACTGCAGCATAAAAGTGCCAAAGCGAGCTGTTTTGGCTTTATGCTTCTAATACCTGATTCTGCTGTATTGCTGGATGCCAAAAAACAAGTTGGATATCTGTGGAAGTCTGCAGTTCTCCTGGTGGTGAGAGGAGGTTTAATCAAAAGCATATGAAATGACTTTTTTTTTTTCCCTGTCTTATGAACAATGAACAAAGTTTGTCAAACCTGACCAACAATATGGTTATATGTCTGTCAGGGACTTGTAGAGTTTTTCAAAAGGAAGCAAAGGGGGAGAAAAAAACAGCAATGGACACAGAATGAGCATCAAAACTGTATCGAGAAATGTTAATAAATTGATAAAAATTTGCAGAAAACTAGGAATAAATCTGAATGTTGTGATAAAGATTTGTCCATAAACTGGGATTACAGTGACAATGGAAACTACGGTTTTTATCTCTAGTCTGTACTCCAAAACAGGTGTAGCTTGAGAAGAGAAGATATATCATGCTCATCATTCAACGCAGTTTTTGAACTCTGCTCCACTGCCTGAGCTTTACCAGCACAGTATGTTGGAATATAGCAATGGAGGAATCAAAATCCCAAAAGAGTTAATACTTTTAGCTTTGGATCAGCAGCCTTAGGTTTAAATAGTCTATAGAAACAATTTTTTGGTCATCTAATGATCAAATACAAACAGTGGATTATCTAAAAAATGTGCATGGTGTTTGTGTTATAGTGAACATACATTACAGATGGTAAAGTATTACATTAAGTGCCGAGCTGTTTGTCACAGTTTATACAATTAACCAAGAATCCAGTTTCTGTCATTAGCTCCATCTCTCTCTCATGTTAATTATTCTCACTTTCAAATCTGCTTGGAAGTCATTCGAGAAGGACCATTGCTGCAATCGTTCAGTGCCCATGGAGAAAAGGGGAGGGCAATGACATGCCTACCACAGTCTTATGTTACACAGTCCACTTTTTTACATTGTAATGACTTACAGAGTAATCACCAACGAAAATAGTCATTAGCTGCAGCGCTCGTTACAACCATGGTGCTCTTGTGCAGATGGTGCTGACATGTTCCTGTAATTATATTTTTACTCTGCGGTAATATCTTGTCAGGGTGGTGTGGAGAGCCAATGGGAGATCTCATATCTCTCCCAGGACCAGAGTGGCCAGGCGAAGCTCATTACAGTGAATCACACATGCTGAAGAAAGAGCAGTCAGAAATACCTTTATCATGCTAAGGTGGGTCCCTGGCGGGACTCAGCATCTGTCATTTACCATCAACTCCAGCTGTGTTAATTCCATATAAACCCTCTGACTCCGGCAGATCGCAGCGTCTCCTGAGCACCCGGGGTGTGACAATCATCAGTCAGGCCTTAAAATGGGGCATATTACAGATAGGGTTAATCCACCATAGCTCGAGGAAGTGCCAAGATCTCTGTTGTCATAGATACTGTAGGCCCCTGCAGCACAGTTGGGGACGCAGTTTCCACATAGTATTGAACTTCATAGTATAAACTATTTTAGGAATTCCAATAATACGGCCTGTATCAGTAACCCAATCAGTGTTTAGTAGAAAAATCTAGTATAATAAATTTAAACTCCGACTGAGAAACAGCTTAGCTAGCTTATCTATGTGATTGTGTTCCCACAAAAATTTGATTCTCTTCCCTCTTCCCTGAGCAACTGCAATGTTTAAAAGATAAATCGGTGACAGTTCACATAATAGCCCCTAACTTTCTTGCTTATCTCAAAGTGTCTCAGAACAAGTTAGAACAGAAGGTATTACAATGAGAGAGAGGTGTACAAGTGCACGGTTTCATGCAATGACCTCTGTTGCACAGGAGTGATAAAATGTCATGGCTTCTGTGCATTTAATCCATCAAAAAAAAAAAAAACCCTTCCTCAGAAAAGCCTCATCCAAGAAAGATGTGACCACTGTGGCTTATCATAATGTGCCCTGCAATGAAGATGATGATATATACAAGGCAAACCGCATATATCCCTCAGAAAGGAGATGAGAGTGTAGTTCATTTTTTGGCACCAAACCATAATATAGCCAACATATGGTAACAAGAAAAAATGGGCGGCACTGTGAAAAATCAACTATGAATGCATGATGAGGTGAAGACCAAATAGTATTCACACTTCGCCCCTGTCACTTTTATGAGGTTACTATGTATATATGCAGTCATCCAGCAGATTAAAGTCGTTTTAGGCATTCAAGCCCAGAAACGATGCTGTCTGCAGGTTTCTACACAGGGCTAAAAATAGTCAGATATACAACATCTTGAGAGAGGTGGGTGCTGTTACGGCCATAGGGAGCATGGGAAGCAAATAAAACAGTCAATTTCAGTGCACTTTGATGGGAGAATACTGTCTCTGGAATTAGATTTGTCAATCCAAGTATTACAATCACTTAGCCGGAGCAAGCAAGCTGCAGCAAAATGAACAAAGATGGATGGCCTGATTCATTGTACAGCCAGCTCTATATAGTAACTAGAATGGCACTCAGAAGATCACATACCTCCGCTGAGGCTAACCATCCTACACGTGTCTGTCTAGCTCCGCCCGTGTCGGAGTGTTGTCGCAATCTGCACCAAAAACTGTAGAAACTCATGGATGTCAACACCATAAATGTGTCTGATTTTTTACATCAAGAGCCATACACCATTTCCTGAGAAGTCGATGTTGACAAATGCCCTTTCTTGCAATGTTATGAAAGCACACAGACACACACACACACACACACACACACACACACACACACACACACACACACACACACACACACACACACACACACACACACACACACACACACACACACACACACACACACACACACACACACACACACACACACACACACACACACACACACACACACACACACACACACACACACACACACACACACACACACACACACACACACACACACACACACACACACACACACACACACACACACACACACACACACACACACACACACACACACACACACACACACACACACACACACACACACACACACACACACACACACACACACACACACACACACACACACACACACACACACACACACACACACACACACACACACACACACACACACACACACACACACACACACACACACACACACACACACACACACACACACACACACACACACACACACACACACACACACACACACACACACACACACACACACACACACACACACACACACACACACACACACACACACACACACACACACACACACACACACACACACACACACACACACACACACACACACACACACACACACACACACACACACACACACACACACACACACACACACACACACACACACACACACACACACACACACACACACACACACACACACACACACACACACACACACACACACACACACACACACACACACACACACACACACACACACACACACACACACACACACACACACACACACACACACACACACACACACACACACACACACACACACACACACACACACACACACACACACACACACACACACACACACACACACACACACACACACACACACACACACACACACACACACACACACACACACACACACACACACACACACACACACACACACACACACACACACACACACACACACACACACACACACACACACACACACACACACACACACACACACACACACACACACACACACACACACACACACACACACACACACACACACACACACACACACACACACACACACACACACACACACACACACACACACACACACACACACACACACACACACACACACACACACACACACACACACACACACACACACACACACACACACACACACACACACACACACACACACACACACACACACACACACACACACACACACACACACACACACACACACACACACACACACACACACACACACACACACACACACACACACACACACACACACACACACACACACACACACACACACACACACACCCACCAAGCACACAGCACACACACACACACACACACACACACACACACACACACACACACACACACACACACACACACACACACACACACACCTATTCTATAATCAGTGGCGCTGGCCAGACTTCCCTCATCATTACCCTGTGAGTCAGGAGATAAAAAAATCCTACCATTAGCATAGCCCCCTGCCCTGGCGGATGGCTAATGGTATAAGTATGGTTGAGATTTTTGTCTCCCCATTTTGCACAAGGTTGGGAACCCATATTGCACTCCACCAATGTCTGTTATCCATACCACCCCAACAACCTGCCCCGAGGATGAATAATTTTGCACACGAGGTGGTGGAAATGATAATTGAGTGAATCATTGTGAAGCGAATGTCATTCGTCACTGTATAGATACTCGGACAACCAAGTGTGATGGATGAAACACGGGGTCAAATCTGCGACAGAAAATAAAGCGAGAGCAGGACGGAAGGACAGGGAGGGATGGAGGGGTAGAGAAGGGATGGAAGTTTGTTCTAATGATAGGGTCATAAGTACACAGTGGAGCTCAGATGTGATTAAGGCAGTGATATGATGGGTGGTGTCAGTGCCGAGCTTAATGACTAATGCAATGAGATGGAATTGGAAGAGACACTGGTGTCAGGCTGAAGTGGAATAATGCCTGGAGCCTCTGCAGCAGCAGACACATGGAACTGCCACAATGAGCAGCCTCATAAGCACAAATCGTTACGGTAGCTGGAGACTTAGACATGCATAATTAGCCTCACTGCAGAACAATACAAAATTGAAATTCAGTGCTTTTGACATTCTGTCAAGCAAATGATAAATAACCAGAAAAAGTAATGATGATGATTATTTTACTTATTTGTCATGAATCAGTATTCGGTGCTCTAAATGGATGTACACTGAAAAAAAAAGGAAAAATAAAAGAAAGAAAGAGAAATGTTAAAAAAAAAAAAAAAAGGACAATGACTCTAGTGGAATAATGAGGACCCCAATCATCATGTACATAAGTATTCGTAACACTGTGAACTCGAGCACTCTCTGTGGTGCAAATGAGAATACATAGTTTAAAAAAAAAAAAAAAAAAAAAAAGTACATCCTTTAGATTTTGATGCCACTGAGCTACATCTCCTAAATTAAACTGGAATACAGTGTATGTATACATCCGTATGTCTCCTTCAGCCTGTAAGGTGGGGGGTATGATGAGATTCACATCACATTCAAAAGGGGAGTATAGACTAAAAGAGGGGGTAAAAACCTGCTCCATCAGGATGACCAGGGACATGGCCCAATTCCAATTCCATTTTATTGCTGCTTGGCCTTTCAGGAAACAGAACTTCTTGCCATTGCACATCTCCAATAACATCTCTCTGCATACATAAAAAAGAGGATGGTGAGGCTCACAGGAAAGCCCGGATTGTTTATGGTTGCAATACAGACTTTATACAGCTCCCTGGAAAAGGGAATTACGCCTTAAATTACAAAGGTGTCTCTGTGAGTTGTCAGCTGCATGAGTTATATGGGCCTGGCTGCCTCCTTCGGCTGTTTGGCTGTAGGGGACACTGGGGAGCTGAAAGCTCAGGAATGGGGCTCGGCAGAGACAGCTGACCTACAGTATGCAGAGTCAGCTCAAAATAACAGAGTTGCTCAAACCCCCTGATGAAACAACGGCCCCGATTAGGCCAATGTGTGGAGTACAACAAAGCAGAGGAAGGTAGAAAAACACACTAGACACACACAAAAACACACACACTGCTGTGATCAAGTGTAGGATATGTACTAAGCCAAGCGTAAATCCACATCTGCGTTTTGACAGCAGCCAACTTCTGCTGCTTACATTTCAGCAACTGCAACAATTCAGACAAATATACTCAGTAGATACGTGTACAATTTTTTTTAAAATTTTGTTAATCATAATAAAAGGCAACAATAATAACAATAATAACGATAATAAAGACATCGTTAGGATGGCTCTTCGCAGTAATTATTGCAGGCACAATCTATTTTCTCGTAAACTGTATAGGAGAAAAACATAATTTTTTCAGTGCTTTAAAGTGTTTCATACAATACAAAAAAAATAAAATAAAATGTAATGAAAGTTGCCTATGGGGTATGTACTGTGTTACATATCTATGTTCCAGGGGAAAGACACAATTTAAAATAGGTGAATAGAGCTGAAAAAAGAACAAAGGAAATCTTACTGAAAAGGAAAACAAAGCAGTTGAGAAAAAGTGATGTTCTCTTAAAGCACTGATCACTAGAGATGTAACTTCTTTTAAGTCGCTTCTGAAAAATTCTCTTTTATCTCTGCCTTGTAAAGTGCTGTGTAATTGCTGATTTTGATAAGCGCTATATAAATAAACTTTATTATTATAACTTTATTTATATTACAAATCAGGAGCTGTGAACCCATTGTTAAACAGAGTTCAACCATCTAAAATGCAATCCAGCATTCGTGGACATTAATGAGTAATATTTTCCTTGAAATTGTTCTTTCATACCCCTCGAATGACTTAATTAATTCTCTCCAATAAATAATTTGTGCACACAAATTAATATATCTTGCCCCCAATTTTTTATTTATCTCATTTAATTAGGCTAATGTTGTTAAGTTAGTATAGCAGTAAGAACTGCACTTAGGGGTTGTGGCAGCTACCCTGGTCAGCAGGTATTCATTCCACCTGTCCTTGCGCTCTTGAAACTCTCTTTCTCACACAGTTGACTACATCGTCTACATGTCCCAAAGCCAAGTTTTACTTAGAAGGACTGGTTGCAAAAATGGCTGTGTATGCTATGAATTGTTAAACACAATAACTTTGGCTATGTTTAGATGTAGCTGACCAATTCACTGAAGAAATATAAACCAAGAATGTAGATTTGATGCAGTTTTTTTTGGTGTCTGTATAAAGAGCAGACCTGGCAGCATGGACAGCCCTTAATGATGATCTGCTGGTGTTTTTGGAAAAGCCTTGCTAATGCACATCAGTAACTGGTCACTGTGGCCTGTTCTGACATTTCATGGCAAATTTATTAGCTTTGGCTGAGACAATATAGTTCACAATGCTGGATTGTAAGAATTTTTCTCGCAATAAAACGAAACTAATTACTGACAACAATATATAAGGAAACACATGATTACATACACTCAGTTGCCAGTTTATTACGTTTACCAGGGTTAAAAAAAAAATGCAGTCTAATACAATGGGCCTGAAATAAGTCATACCTCATGATGGTTATAATGGATACGTTTTTGTTAAAACTCCCTGAGAGAAGTATTGATTGAGCTTTGTGGTAATGTGGTCCGTGGTCCTGCTGAATTGTATTAAATTATACTGAGAGAGGTTTCTTATATTTTTTCAATCCCACTTATCATATTTTGGGAAATATACTTATTCTCTTTCTTGCTGAGAATTAGATGAGGATATTGTTACTACTCTTATATCTGACCGTTCAATATGAAGCCAAAGGCAGCAGCCGCATAGTATGGCCTAGCATAGAAAAAATGGGAGCAGAGTGAAACCGCAGGCCTGGTTCCGTCTAAAGCTAAAAAAAAAGAAAACACACTTACCAGCAATTCTAGCTGGGTAATTTACACATTATATTTCACTTGTTTAATCCATACAAACTCCAAAGTGCATGTATTGGCATCAGGCAGTAATCATTAGGGTGCAGAAACGCGCAAAATGCACATTATTCCTAGGAATTACTCCCACATCCACCCGCACGCCGAACTTGCATGTGCTACATCCAGAGTCACAAAATTAGACCCCCAAATGACAGTTGTTCCATGTTACAATTACTTAGGGTGAACAGTCCAGGGGCCCATGACTCCAAGTGTTCAGAGGTAAATAGGGTAAATGGTATGGTAGGAAAGTTTCCTTGCTGCTACTGTACGTGACTGTTTGGTTTCCTCTATGAATAGCCTTATCCCATAGTATTACTGTGTCAGGGTCCTGATCCTAAGACAGGAGAACATTTATCACAGAGGCGGCCCATTTATAAAATGACATTCCTAACTGGCCTGCTTCCAGCTACGAGAACCAAACGCTGGCTTTACTGAACACTGTGGATAACAGGATCTAAGCTGAAAAGGCAAAAGGAGTGCCAAGAGGTGAAACACATCCTTCTATTTCCCCTGGATGCTCGCTTAAAGGTTACAGCAGAATTTACCCGGTGCACGGTTCCCTGGGACAAGAGGAAAAGTTCAGCGAGAATATTGGTCAATAACAATCCAATTACCTCCACTCCTCGGTACACAATAATGGTTCTTTGCTGATGTCTTTATACACAGGATGCTGCATCAAATTCTGATCAAATAAGTCATTCAAACGCACAGTGTGACATTTACATTGTCATTTACAGAGACAGTAGTATATTCATTATTAATTTAAAGCATGTTGAATTATTGAATATAGAGGATGTTATCTGAGATTATACCATTGAAAAGTGTGAACATCTACACCTGAGTCAACAAAAAATCCTATTTTCATTCCCTGCTGAGGGGCAGCGCTCAGATGATCAATTGTAGTGGAAAGGGGGGAAGAATATATACACAAATGCGTGGTTTCTTGTTCTTTCTTCTTCTGCTGTAGTTTTAGATGTATGCCATAAGGAAAACAGATTTGCAAAAAGAACAGTAGCCAAGTCTCTAAATGTAAGGACTAATTATATCTACACACTCATTACCCGAATTTGCACTGGACTTACTTTAAGTGTGCACCATCCAAGAAATCAGAGAGAGAAAAAAAAAAACCCAGCTCTCAGCAGATGATAAAATACTGTATGTACAGATCTGCTCACAGTCCTGAAGGACTTGCATAAGACCCCCAGATGCATTAGACAGTACGACCTGGCGTCAGCTCTCTATTAAGGTTAATAACATGGCAATTAGGGTGTGTATGAAATGTGAAATGTTTTGGTTTAGGGGAAGGGGGTGCAGGGCCAATGTAATGATGACAGATTATCATTACATTGCACCCCCCCACCCCCACCCCACCCCCCCGTGCCCAAACCCTTCATGCCCTTGATCTCAAGGCGCAGAGATTGACAACCTGACAGTGACATTAAAAAGCCTCTGCCAAGGGGGCCAATTTAGTGGCCCTTAACAGCCTCTTGTTAGCCTCATTATAGGACATATGGTTTAAATCACCAGGAGACAGATTTCTTCCCTCTTTTTGGCAACTGAGCTCTGGCGCCCCAAAACAAATGTCTCAGCACAATTAAGGATCCAATACAATTAACTGACATAGGACAAGATATACAAAATTCCAAAAATATGGAATACTAAGAGTATTCATTCCAGCTTTGTAATGTAAAAGTTATTGGGATTTTTGTTTCACCAGTATATTCGTGTTCTTTCATCTAGAGATATCAATCTCACTGATTTTCCGATCCCCTCCCCCTGGATTCTCAACTGGAGCTGTCATCGGGTACACTACTTAAGCATCTGGACATACAGAATACACTTTCTTCTACTGCGTCACATAAAAAGATTTCCACTTATCAAATCCACACAACTGGAAACCATTTTTTGTGATGCAGGTACAGGAAGTGCTCAGTTACTTAAGCCACCGAACAAGAACTGCTTGTTCAAAAACAAGATTAAGAGTCTACAGCCAAGCTAGTGGCTCCGTGGGGCTGTATGTAGGCACAGTAAAGCTTGAACCAAATGCTAATATGTCACATGCATACTCACAACGACAACGCTAACGTGCTTATGTTTAGCAGGTACTATGTACCATGGTCATCATCTCGGTCTAGGGTGTTAGCATGCTAACATTTTCTAACTGGCACAAAACACACAGTGCATCTGAGGCTATTGGGAATCTCATTACTTTTTCAGTTAGCTAAAATGTTTCAGTCTGGACCAAAGTGGTTGACTGACTGACACCAGAGCCGTGCCACTAGCATTCCAGGATTATTACCATTGGTATTTTAGGAATGTATATGAAATAAAAATTTGCCACAAAGGAGGGGATCAAATGATTAGCTTGAATATTCAAGCCTCAATTTAAAATAAAAATTTAACAATAAACTGAAGTTTAGCTAAATCATGGCCCACTGGCAAATGTAGTGGCTACTTATACTGATACTTTATTCCAGTATCTAATTGTGCTGAAGCCCTTTAAAGCCTGATTGCTGGGCTTACTGGGCAGACTACGTGTCTTCATTATAAATGCTGACAATATTTAAAATACGCTTTAGTATTAAAGCATTAGTCTGTATCTTCGCACATGTCACGCAAGGGCAAGACAGGCAGACATGTGGGACTGTGTGTTGTAGTTTGTCAGAGACAGTTCTCAGAAGCACCGTGCAAAACATTTAACTGAACATACCAACATGACACAATAGGTGGTTAGTAAATCTTAAGGTTAGCGTCACCATATTTCTGGTTTATCACACAAGAGCAACCCTTGAAACTAATCTATGTAGCTTTCCACCTTGCTTGTTTATTCGACTCTGGCCACAACTACGGTATTTTTGAGGACAGACTACTGTGTCAGTGCAGATGCAGGCAGAGAAAAGGACAATAGATGTAACAGAGTTCATGCCTTGCCCACTTCATGCGACACTGAACACCGGATAGATCTCTGGCCTAATTAGTTCTCTAATTTGTGCATTCCAGACAAAGCTATCTGCAGACACGGGGTCATTTAGGGAAGACACCAAATAAGTTGTACAGTGGAGGAGGCCAGAAAAGCTGAGTCATCACATCAGTCTCCAGCTGTTCCAAACAAAATTGCTTTAGTCCTAGATGATGATCCTGTCTTACTGTTGTCGAGATTTGAGTATGTGCTCTATGAGTGCCTAGCTAATGCTGGAAAGCCCACCTGAGTCTGCACCTCATACAGTGTATGGCACTGCTCCAAACTTGGAAAGAGGTGTGCAACACAATCCCACTTTACTCTCATGGGTTTTAATCTATTTTCACATTAACCCTTTGCTCCGATGTTTGACCTGCAAGGTTTAGAACATAACACCATGGTGTCAACAGACAGATTCATGTGTCAGCCGGCATCAGTGAAGCGAAGCAGTGCAATATTGTGCTGTTTGTCGACGTGATGTGGCTGCATGGTGTGGCTCATGTGGCCTGGGGAGACAGGCATGGCCAGGCCACAGGGCCCCTAGCTGGGTAATAAATCACTAGGATGACAGGAATAGTGGCCTTTACATTATTACACACATTCACACAACACATATAGTGTATGTGCAGACAACTCAACAGCCAGTTATACACACAATTTCACCTTGCACTTTACACTTTAACAACTGATGTACCAGTGAACACACAGTGGTTACTTTATCACCGTCATAATGACTAATGCCTCATCACCATCATTCGTTATCTTCGCTTTTTGTAGTATATGATAAGGTTTGACCTGTTTTGTCAATTAAAAGACGACAGCCTGGTGGTTCACTTCAATTTCATCAGCCTGACATCTCTAATGTTGCAATATGTGGTTAGTGTCATGACTGATATCAAGCACGAGACAATCAATAGGCGTAAGGATTGCATTCCCTAAGATACTCCATCTAATCAAAACTATCAATCTTGCATGTCTAGCCTGGTCTGTAGTCATTACCAGCCTGCGGAGCCCAAGGCTATTAGTGCTGGAGCTACCTAGTGAGCTGAGCAGAGTACCTAGAACATTAGTGTGGTCAAACACCCTCAGCGCAGCAGGATGAATGAATGGCAGGGTTGCAGAGCAAGAAAAGCATGATCATACTAATGGGCCATGGTAAATGGACCAGCAATGGGTAGTATGGGCTGACTGGCCTGCTCTGTGATCCAGAGCCGTGCCCATTTCATGGTGTCTGCCTGGGACCTGGCTGCACTCACTCACTGAGATGGAGAGCTCCATGAGGAGCCTGAATTTCAAAAAAGGGTTTGTCTGAGGTGCCGGGACAATCATTGGAGAAAAAAAGGGAGCTGTCTGTACTAGTTAAGTTATGGGGCAACTGATACATCTTTGTCAGAGGAAATCTGCCATCACTGAGCCTTGAACACTTTGGCCCACATTCATTGCTGGTTTGGGTCTTTTTTTTATTCAATTGGTTGATATTAATTTTTTTTTCAAAAGTTAAAAAAAATAAGAATATGCCTTATCCTCTCTCTGTTTATCATTTTGTTTTAGCATATTAATCATTTAGCCTGTGTTATTCTAAAACTAATGACAAATGCCAAACCAAGCCTAAAGTAAAGTATTAATATTATCTATTTTGTCTGACAGCTAAGGAACTGATTTCATCTGCCAAATTGAGAAACAGAAGAGAAATGCTGAGACAGAGGCTCTAATCATGTGTTGCACTAGGTTTTGCAAGACATAAATTATCATCCGACCAACAAAATTGTTACTGATCAATTTTCTTTCGATCACGTAATCGTTTAATTGACAAACTATTTCAGTACTGCTATCAACTTTATTTTCAATAAAATAAAGTTAGTTTACCATAACAGTAGATTTGCTTCCAAGAAAGATATTTTGTGCAGCAAGATTTGTTTTTTCTTGTTTTTTTACTCCGAATGACACTGAAAAACACAAGAAAAGAATGGGTGTAAATCAAGCAATGTCTTATGTCGCCTGAAGCAGTGGCCCTGATCTGAACAAACCCCTGACACTAACCACAGCTGACGAGCAAAGAAAGCTGAGCAAGCCCTCTTCCACTGTTAATGGCCAACAGAAAGATTCAGCTGGAGGAGGGAGAGGTCACACGTCAAGTCGATCGTGTTGTGTGGAATTATGCCTCACGTTAGAAAACAATGTTGCACACATGTAAGATTTTTTTCCAGACAATATGGAGTCAGGAAAATAGGGGCTCACCAGTAATTTGGTACCCAAATTACTCAGGGGTTGTATCTGCTCTAAAATAAAAGCATGGTCTTGCTCAAGGACACCTAAAGTCAAACTGAAATTTGAATTCCACCTCACATTTTTTTCAAGACAATATAAACAGTAGCTATTTTCCAATTTCAGAGGAGCATAAAACTGTATTTAGACATATTAATGGAAACATCGTCTAAACGTCAAGCCTCTGGTTGTGCATTTCGCAGGCAGTGGTTGACTTACATCTGTGAGCCAGCATTGCTAGGAAACATGCTGTCAATGTCTGTGGTGCGCTACTGACTGTGGCAGAGTATATTCCTTTATAGCCTACAGATGTTTCCCCATTTCAACAAGTCCACACAGTGCTGGTTATTAACCCTTAGCCGTTTAAGACTCAAGCTCATATTCCACTCAATAAACTGGAAGGTAGTTAGTCTAGCTTGCCAACATTAGCACTTGTTCCCACAAGACTCAGATTATGATTCACGTTATGTCAACATGACATGATTTCAATTTTGACCAAATAAGTATAAACTGTCTGCCACATGCAGACAGTATTGGTAACCTACCCTGAGCTGTGACAACGGCAGTTAATCTGATTCGTTTTTCAAGTTCCCTCTTCACAAACTTTGAACTTTTTTTGAATTTCTAAAAACCTATAATGGCCATGCTACTGAATTCCAGTTACAGGACCTCTTTGGTAAAGTTGACCCTGCTTTAAGGAGAGAAAGAGTAGTTCCCTCAAATGATCTTAATCATAAGGTTAGAGAACTGTCCTGAGGTCTTAAGGGTGAGATACAAGGATGCTCTAAGAGATGAGAATAAAAGGGATAATTAAGAAAAAGGCCACCAAAAACTTGACCCTTTCTACACATACGCTCTTAAAATGGATGTCATTTTCATTCAGGTGTCTCATTTACATTGTCTGTGTTCAGCACAGAATATGTGGATAACACCACACTGTACAGGATATGATGTGATAATTGTAACGCGAGAAAGCTATGATTTCAAAGTTAAAAGTATTGACATACATTACTATCTAAAATTGACACACGTCCATAGTCTGCAAAAAGATAAACAGATGTATTAAAATGACACATGCACATGCTGTACTATATATAACACTTGATAACAACCAAGTAACTGATTAGCCTAGACATGGGCACCAACACTGACTGACTGAAATAGCAGTTTCCCAGTTTCAGAATATGTATGTTTAAACCAAGCTGCATCAAAGAGTAGTGGTCCACGTCATCTTTTCCAGTGAACTGCATTTTACCTGTGGAGATGACACCGGACTACTTATACCTCCCAGTGACAAGCCTGAGGGACTGTGAGCCAATCAACGTAGGAAGCCAACAATTCACCTGGGAGGGAAAAGGCTAAACTCTAAACCCCATAAATGACAAATATCAATGTAGGGAAAATGAATGCACAAGGAAACATTAAGTTATTGTACCGTTAAGTCCATAAATCTATCAGAAAGGTCAGAAGGGCTTTTAGCTGGCATTAATCACACTGAGAGGCAGATAAAAATACAAGGAACAGGATGACAGTGAAAAAAAAGCTCTTTCTTCTCCCACCGTCTGCACCTCCTGACTGAATCCCTGAAATTGCACACATCTGTCCCTGATACTAACAGAAATACTTTTCAGAGGTATGTCTTTCACAGGTATGTAGCTCTTCCTCACACGGTAAATCAAGGTGTTATTTTCCCATTTTCTGTGTGGGAGATTTGATTACTTTTTCCCAGTGGCTGTGCCTCTTGTTTGTGGCCAATTTTTGTTGTTTGCCTCCATGAAATGCAGGCCATTTAAGGGAAATTTAACTTGGTTTTCTTTGTCCTCCTTCATTCAAACTTGTCATCTAATCTTATTACTTAAATCATTCTATTTCATATAGGACGTAAATATGTGAAAATATTCTTGTTATTAGCAAACAGCGTTATTTTTTGGAACATTTTTGATTAAAAAGTAGATTTCCCCCATCTCCCCAAATTTCAGACATTTCGCATACAGACTCAAGGTAATACTAGACCAAATGATTCAATGTGTGTTTGCTTAGTTACCACTTACAAAGTTTCTTCTGAAGCACCATTCTGTACATTATTCTCGATGACCAACCCTTTTAATGGCATACAACTCATAACTCTGTTCAAACAGAAGCCACTATTATTCCCATTCCCGCATTGTACCTGTTTTCAAAAAGCTCTCATTCAAACTTGGTGGACTGAGCTTGAATATTTATTTTCAGTGCAAACCTGTGTGTGTGTGGCTGCAAAATGCCGCCTGCTCAGACTGGCTCTGAAGGAAGTGTAAAAACCAAGACAATTACAGCAGCACCAGCGTTGCAAGATGAGAATGGAGGGGAAGACCAATAGTTGCCGAGATTGAACTGAGAGTAGGGAGGGACAAAAAAGTTAGATGGATGACAAAAGTGGAAATTCGGCTTCACTCAAACAAGACAAACTGAATTATAACAAATAAGCAGAGCTGAGTTTTCCTACTGTTAAAACCAGCATGCTTAAAGCACACTGGCACGGTAGAAAGGCAGGGTCATAAAAGATTTTTTTTTTTAGTTTCCTCAACCCCCCCACAGCTGGATCTCTTATCGTTGTTTAATAGGATCAGGGGGAATATGGCAGTATAAGGGCATAAGCGGTGTCATGTTCAGGTAAAGGCCATGATCTCCTATCAGAAATGCTATCCAAAACGTATCAGCTAAACATATGATGCACCTTCCTCCCATTGTTCTTTTCTTTCCCCTGCATTAAGGAGATGGAGCAAGAGAGATGGCACACAAGCTTGCACACAAAGCCAGCAGAGACGGAGGCCTAAGCAGACCACATGATAATGATCCAGCCAATCCATAGAATTGTGGGTTTCTGCATCCCCATCCACATACCTGTTACTATAGTTACTTACATATTCATTACAGATCCTGAAAAAGTTTACTGAAATGTGTTGTCACACTAATAACAATATAATCACATGATTTCATATATTTGAGTGGAGCTGCAAAAGGTTAAATAATAACTAGCCACATGTGATGAATGCATATTGCATGTAATACTGCAACCACAGTACAAGCTTGTAGCTACAGGGTTCTGCCATGGGATACGCCTAGTGCTTTTTCGTGTTTTTGACATAGAAAATTTATTCATCAAAAGGCCATGATCCATCTTGTGTTCCATTTAGCTTGGAGCAAATCTATATCCCAGCATGCCTTTGCTATAATTACACATGAGGAAATATTCATCTTTTCTTGCTGCAAAGACTGGCTTGTCTCATTTATAAATATAAAGCCTATATGATATGTTTGCTCTTTATCCCTGCTTTTTAATATTCATATCAAGTGATGTGATGTGACTAGAACACCTGTTTTGCTGTCACATCTCTTTAGATTGTTAATGCATGAAAACATAAAAGTATAGGTTGCCAAAACACGGGGAATTACAGTTAGCGCTGTTTATGGACATTTACTACAATGAAATCACAACTAAATCTGATATTTACAGATGTGACCTTTAAAAATGTTTTCTATTTATCTTCATTATTCAAGCACTTCCTTCAAGATCCAGTGCAGCAGAATAGTGGACAGAACAGACCATAACTAGAATGCTATGACTCTGTGTCTAACGGTTATTTGCAATACCATAGCTAAATAAGATAAATTATTTAGCATCTTTGCGTTAGGCAGTGTAATAAAGCTGATGTCTTTATACAGCGGGGATCTGGCTAGCTGTGCAGTTTCTAAGTGAGATGGATGATGCAAAGCCTGAACTGCTGAGGGGTGAAGTGAATTAGGCTCACATTAGGGCTTACATTTACCATTACAATCAAAATGGAGGAGTGTGGGAAAACCTTATCCCTCTGCTGAAGAAGCCCATGCCTATAGCACAGACTCGGCTTAATGAATAGGATTGACACTATGAGCGATTAAAAATTTAGATAAGGATGCAGAGGGTTACCTAAAAAATATGTAACCTGAAACATATGTGTCTGCTTTTGTATGCGTGTCTGTTTAAAATTCTGTACACTATGAGTGTGAAACAGAAATGACTACCAATGATATGTATTGTGTTTACTGCACATATGTGACAATTCTGTTACCAACCTTAAAGAAAATGAAAATGAAAACAATGAAAATCTGAAATACATATTTATACATGTATTATGATACATATTATATATTTATACAAATAAATGTAGTGTCATAATACAAACAGAAGCTGAATCAACATTAACATTCTTTTTCTTGTCAGATAATTCTATTCATCTCACAAATTTGTCACATTAAAATACCCCAAAATGCACAAGGTTCACTTGCAAATTCATAGGATTACACTATAAGAGACAGAGAACGGAGAGAAAGTCTGCTGACAGGCTTTCACCTTGGTTATGAAATGTCAGAATGTCAAGGCTTTCTACTTGCTACTACTTGCAGAAGCCTCATTTGATACCCAATAAATGTATGACAACATTTCAGTGGAGCAGTCAGGCAAAGGCCTGGGTCGCATTTTAAAAACATCTTCTGACCTTTCCACGGTGGCGGTAATTGCTAATGCCAGACAAGGAGAGAATGTAAGTCTGTTATGAGCCACAGCATTGAGAATGGGCCAGGTGACGTCGGTGATGGGAGAGAACTCAGGAAGGACAAAGACAGCAAACTGCAATTTCAAGGAAAAAAATCCACAAACAGACTTTACAAGGCTATAAGTGCAACCTAATCACTCCCACACTGCACAGATACCTCAGCTGGTAAATGAAAATAAACTCCACATCATATCCTTTTGAAAAGACACAATACTCAGAGGGATCTATGTTTCATTTTCTTTACCTTACTCCGAGTGCTAAGGGGGCAAAAGTTGATGGCGTTGTGACGACAAATCTGTTCCAACTATTTCATCTCTCCACTGCTTTTGCCCAATGCGGCAATGTTGTGGCAGATCAGAGATGACATTAGAGAGACATAAGGATGACTTGAGGAGTTAAAAAAAGATCAACTTCACTTCGGCGCGGAGTCAGGAAACTTCTTCTGCCAGTGAGTGTGTCAAGAGGAACTCATCACTGGGAATAAAACTAAAAATCCCCTCATATTGAGTTATTAAGTCTCAGTCTTCCTGTAGCAGTTATTCTTGCTGATTACATACAGTATCCAGTTTTTATTATATACAAAAATGTATTAGTCTAGAACTCTTCACAATAAATCTCTTTTTGATGTGATGGAATCTCTTTGGGTTACAGATAGAGTCTAATAATAATACAGTAATACAGTACATTCATGAGTAGTGTGTTAAAGGTTTGTAACAGAAAAATGGGATAGTTGTTGAACATCTTATTGAACACTATTAATTTCACCAGCTGTGGTCACTGAGAGCTAAATCAGAGATAAATAGTAACAGGTGTAAATTTAACAAACAGCGCCATGTGCTTGGTAAAAAATATAATGGCTTTTCCCATTGCCTGATCCCATCCAATGGCTGCCACCAGTCGTGGGTTGTCAACAACCCCTCTGGCCAACAAAGCAGGGGCATTAATCTCATCACCTGGGTCCATTGTTGAGCACACTAATCAGTACCAGAGGAGATGTTGAATGATGGAAATATATGTGTTTATGGGGCCTGGAGCAGGACTTAGGCAGGTGTTTGGTTTCTGTGCCATCATGGGTGCCAGTGCTCACTCACTGCCCATTCGTATTATAGCCTTCAGCCAAAGAGACAGATTGCGAGGCGCTGGCCCCTGATCCCAGCACATTAGTTTAATGCCTAAGATCTGTGGAACTGTTCCTGACTCCCTCTCCAGCCTGGCAAAGCAGCCTGCCAGACAGACAGGCACACGCACACGCACGCACGCACACACACACACACACACACACACACACACACACACACACACACACACACACACACACACACACACACACACACACACACACACACACACACACACACACAGCCTGGCCTCATCATGCTGCAGCTCAGAGATGCAAAGTAGCATCTTTAGAAAAAGCTGCTTGCTTCTACTTTCTGTAGCTTCTAACTGCCATCAACTCTGAACAGAGGTGTCATGTGGCAAAGATGTTAACATTCCAACATGTTTCAAAAATACAGCGCTAAAATGGCCAAAGAATGTCTGTGTGTTTGCACTGCTGTCTTTTTTTTTTTTCTTTTTTCGATACGTGTGTGGCTTTGCCCTATCAGGATTTATTTATTTGGCTCTTGCCATAAGCACAGCATGTGTTCATGATTAGTACTTATTTTCCAAGCGCAAATAAGATCTATGCAAGTAGATCATTGAGTAAATACACAGCAGGTTGTGAAAGATGACCAGTGTTACCTTTAAAATAAGCCCATCCATCCTCGTAGACGCCATCAGAGGGAGACCAAGAGGGCAGCTAGCAAGCCATCTGTCCATGTGTCAGCACCTATGTGTCACTGCTAAGGAGACGCAGTCTGTTCAAGATAACCTGCCAGAGGAAGGGAGCAAATAAACATCTGCAAGTGTATTTATACGGTATATCCAAGCCTCCACCCTAATGAGTGTTAGGCGCACTGGTTGAGGATCCTGATTTGATTCTCAGCCAGCATTAAAACACATCATCTGCTGAGATGTTCTCGTCTGTCTTTTTCTCGGATTCACCTGGACTCCGAAACATGTTGACAGCTGCAGAAGCCCCTGGAGTGAAGATCTAGGAGCAAACATATGGGCTGTCGGTAGAATGGTAGAGACAATCTCTTGTCAGAGATTTTTCATTTTTCCCAACAGTTGGTGAGGGTGCAGATTTTTTTTTTTTTTTTTTTTTTTTTTCTTGGAAGGTTGGCTGAAGGGGCTGTCTTTGACAACAGGATGCATACAAAAAAAAAAGCTAAATCGCCATAGTATATTTTAATAAGTGGGATGCAAAGAGAGGCAAATCTTTCCAAGGTGACAAAGTCATTTATGAGTGTACTTTCAATACCAGTGAACAATGCACATTTTATAAGATATTTGTGGGAATGTACAATGGCTTTTGACCAAGAAACTATCAGGGTATGGAAAATAAAAATTGGTGTCATCACTACACTTTAGGATCGAATATAATTTACATTCAGCCTGGAACTTGGTTCCAGTACTTTATCATTCAACTCAGAATTTGTTGGAAACAAGACTCATTATTTGAAACAAAAAAATGTTTTCTTTTTCAATTATTTGGAAAAATAAGGACTCTGGATCAAATAAGATGGATTTTTGCGGTGCGCGCATGCGCACACACACACACACACACACACACACACACACACAGATGCACACACGCACACACACACCTGTCATCAAAACCTTGTCAACATTGGCCATCACAGGACCTCCCCGTGATGTCTGATGTGACAAGAACATGAGGGTGTGTTTGAACGGCTCATGAATTAGAAGCTGCAAATGTTTGCACAGTTTAACCTTGTGTAGGTGAGGGCTGATTAAGAAATACAGAAAACGGCGCCCAATGTGTGAGCGTGAATTTGTGTGTGCAAGAGGGAGCGATGTCCATACATGCCTGTATGCCCCACCAGCCCCTCTAAAGGCCCTCGTTTTCTTCAATGGTTTCAGCTCCTATGCTCCCTTAAGACAATTCTTTCCTTATGATCCTTCAACTTCACATTCCCTTTATCCCCTGTTATGCATTTCTTCCAATGCTATGAAAATTTTTTTACAAAGATACTGAAGAAAATGAAAAGGGTGAGAACTCAACATGACCTACATTAAATGGTTGTCTGTGGTTTCATGTAAGTAGCTACAAACTGAAATCTCCGCCTTCCTTTTAGAGGAAGGCGTTGTGAAACAGCGAATGTGGGGGCACATCATTTTCTTGTGTTTTGAAACTTTTAAGTAGGTGTAAAAACAAATTTCCAAACCCTAATTTTAAAATTTTTGATGCTGTAGTATATTTTGCAGTGTTATGTTCAGTGTGTGGTGTTACGGCAGTAACCACAAAGAAAAAACAAAAAAACACAGTGCACCATCTGTTGAGTGATGTTAATACACTGTCCTGGGAAACATCCATATTTAAAAAGGTTTTTATATGACCTTGAAATATATATGACGTATTTAATATTTTTGTGTTAACAGCTAATCTAGAAATGTCTTCTCCTCTGCTCCACGATAGCACTCCTGCTTAAGGTTAAAAAGAAGTTGACACGTTCTCTAGGCTTTCAGTTTAGTTTGACAAGGACAAGGACAACTGGCTTTACACACCACCTGCCAATAATGTTAACAAGGACCCACAGCCTCGTGCCGTTGTGGCCTGTTCCAGCACTGGAGGGATTGCTGGCAGTAATGGCCATATCTTTCCCACATGGTGTCCAGCTCTCGAGAATCCTCCCTGCAGCTCGCAGTGCAGTACGGTCTCCATACAGCCGCAGGAAGCGACACACATGTCGATGCGTGGCACAGCATCTCTCCAGAATTACCAAACCACCTCCATATACGCTGGATAAAATCGCTTCTCTTACATTAACCGATGCTGCATTATGCTTTTAGATTATATTTGTATTACTGAATGATCTCTTGAGCTAACTGTATCTACAGTTGCCTCAAGAAATGATTATATGCCAAAATACACCAAGACACAAGATACATCAAGTTGTTTTCAGGGAATTTCTGTCTATGATACTGCTATTTTACTCAAAATTACCTTGACATTTACAAATTAAAAATGATAAAGTCAAAAAATGTAATCAGTGAAATCAATGTTAAACAAAACACAAGCCGTCAGTATCGGCTCCAAAACACTTCTGCCTGATTATACACATTTAGAGACGGGTGAGAGGGGGAAACAAACCATGCAACATGCTTGAACAGAACATTTCTGAACCGAAACAACTGGCTTGTTGAGTCTTAGTATTATAATTTCACGCTGCTCAGGCGATTTAAATACAGCCACTTCCCTTCCCAAACTGTTATGACATGCATAATAAAGAGGTGGTAAAATCATTTGTCAGGCTTTGATGGAAGTTGTTTAGAACCCAGAGGGTGGGTTTTTCACTTTCACAGGCTGTGTTTGTTCACTTGACTCAAAAGGCCCCAACATTTGATAGTTAAAACAAAAAATTATCAAAGCAGTCTGTGGACAGGGCCTTCCCCTCACATGAGAGCTAATCAGTTTTAATGGGTATGTGTGTGTAATCATGGTGCCAACATAGTCCCAAGGCTCAGGGCCTATTACACCCTGTAAAATATTAATGATTCTCCAGTAAAAACCATTTAAAGCAACTCCCAGAAGACATGGGAGCCCAAACATCCTCCCCCCTGCTGAGCACACTTAGACAGCTTAGCTGTTGAAATGTGCCTCTCTTCCTAAGCTTTAAACACTGACCTTGGTAAGAGGGTGTCATTACTGCTCTTAAAAATACAGGTATTGACAAAATAAAAGCTAAGCCACAGTGAACAGACTTTAAAGAAGATGAAGCCTAAAGAAGTTTGGAAAAATGTCGTTTTATGAGGTCTCTTAATGCCAAACTGCTGATTGGAAGTGTGCTTTCAATTGTGACTACATAAAGTAGTAAAGTGCATCATTTCGGGATGCTTCCACATTGTCTTCGCTGGTCTACTCAGTTCGCGTATGCTCCAGCCAGCTGTTAAGGGCCCTGAGCGTGGGCAGCTGAGAGAATCTGGAAAGCTATTCTGGGGCTTGAGCTGGACGGTTAGCTTGGGCTAAAGCCCAGACATCATATTAAGATCCTCCTTGCCCTTAAATACACAAAAAGAGATGACTGTGATATCTTTCCACTGGCGATCGTTATACTGTGGCACAGTGGCTAATCCGTAGGCTCATTCACTGGCTTTGTGGAACCCATTCATTTTTATTAAGAAAAAAAAAAAAAATCCAGATGACTGAACAAATAATAGACATGGGGATGATAATAACTCAAAAGCTGAAGGATGGAAGGATTGAGTCTGAAAGAGATGAGCTTTGGAAAGCTCATTCATAATGAAAAAATACATCAGGAAGAATCAGGAAACATCTGATAATCAAAAGCACAGTTTTTTTATGTGTTACTGTTTTAAAAATTGTTTAAAATGTAAATCCTTAATCAGCATTAATTAAACGGAACACAAAGAACAAACAAGGAGATGAAGCCATGGGAAGCAGATGGTAAGTGACGTGTCAGATACAGTACCTGTGCTCCACTTAGATCATAAAACAGTCTCAAGCTCCTTTTATCATTTGGAACACTAGAGGGTAGACAGTTATTGTTCAGACAAGTGTATCTTCTCTGTAATGTGCCATAAACACATCATAGGGGCACTTTCTTCAATATGGCAGTGGTAATAGCCCATAACATACAGGTACAAGCAAAGGAAGACCTGGTAATGGGACTATTATCTGAGACACAGCAGGCTTTTGCAGTGTCCTGCGTGGTGTTGGCATAGTGTGACAAATATTTTCACGTACAGTGGTAATGCATAAATGACTGCAGAGAATTAAGCCAAATTCTCTTTACAATTATTCAAGTTAAGACCTATGAGAACCGTTGTAATCACAAACTATATTTTCTATTTAATTTTGGGCTTCGTGTTCCATTAGCTTGTGGTTATGCGGGTTAAAGCTAATTGAAAATGCTATTAAGCTAATAATGTTTACTTTGTCTTCTGTGGGTTGAACCCGGTGCTGCTAAAGTGCATCTACTCCCTTTCTCCCTTTCATTCCCAGGAGCTGTTTGCTTATTGTAATTGAAAATGGGAGAGGTTTTTTCCCTCCAAGCCTACTTCAGTCCCCTAATCCATATTGACATGGTGTCTCCGGGAAATGGGCAGAATTTTAACCTGCAGTGTTGCTGTGTCCCTCATTATAGAGTGGCAGGGACTGATGGACACAGGCCGGGCTATGGACTGCCTCCTACCGCCTATAACAGTCATGTGACATCTTGACTTTACTTTATATCACTGTCTAAGCACTTCGGAGGAGCTAGTTTATCCATGTGTTAAAAACACAGTGCGTGCATACATGCATGCTTCATTGCAGTGCCTGAAGTAACATTATGACACATTTGTAGGTGATGGGTGTTTGTACTGCTTCACTTGCTTGGACATAATGCTGTTATTTGTTGGTTTAATGTTATTATAATACGTGACAAACACGTTTGTTATTCAGTATAATATTGTCATGAAACCATGAATGACATGTCCTCAATCTAATTTTCTGCCAATACCACTCTGTCTAACATCATTAGGGTTCAGCCTATCACGAGGCATAATTATTTGAGATGGGCATAACCATTAAAACCAACTATTAACACAGTCAGACATTTTTAAATGGCTTGCAAACAAGATACTGCATGGTGCAATCTAAATTGGCGCTTAGAATCAGAAAGAGGCTGATTCAGTGCTACCATAGAAGCAGTATGAAAACAGACCAAAAAAATTATCACGTGTTCCAAAAATATCATTACAGTGTCCTAAACGTCTTTTATCCTTTCAACATCTGAAATGTCTTACCAAAACCCGGACCTTGGTGGTATTAATTACATGCGCAATATAGCAAATCTTTTAATGTCCTTTTCTTAGAAAAAATATTATTTTTGATGTGTGTAAGCGTTCATAAAACACTTTATTATAAAAGTATAGCATCTGCCCTAGTTTTTTGTGAATAGACAAAATAAACAAGCAGCACATGCATGTTTCATTGGACCAAATTCTCGTCATTATAAAACACTCAAACTGATGTCGAAACTTTTGGGCCATGCCAATTTAATTGGTGAGTCTAAGCTTCATCTGAATAGCATGACAAGACAACGTCCAAGAACCTTGAAGTGACAAGAACCAAGAAAAACAACATCCATAGTGACTAACATTTGCTAATTTTAGTAACATAGAAGCATTGGACTTCCTTGCCTTTGTTAAAGTGATTATTCTCTCCATATTGCTTCCACCCAAGAAAGCAGCACGGGCATCTTGTGAGCACTGACACGATAATTGTTTGGTTCACTACGTTTCACTTTCAGATACTGGGATAATGATTTTGTCTCCGACTTTTGCCTACAATACAAGTAACTGCTTGAAAAATGAATTCTAACAAACTACTGCTATAGTTCTTACTTCAGGCTTTCACATGTTTTGGTTTCCAAGTGCACAACAGTTAACTGATACAAACTTTTTCTTTCAAATCTACTGCCCCCGCCATTTAACCTCTCGGTGTTCTCACCTTGTTCCTGCCTTTTCAACAGCGTCGCCATGGAGTGGAGGGAGCCGATTTCCCATCGGTCTGTTGAAGCTAGATTTGCATTAATGAGGCCTGCAGTGTTAAGCCTGAGGGGTGGCTTTTGGTCGAATCACCAGCTGCTGTAAAATAAGTCAGAAACTTTTACTGACACAAGCATTTAGCCAGACTGAACACTCAGGAGGATCTGAGGTAGGGGACATTTGAAGGAGAGAGCGTCTTGATGACAGCCTTATATCTTTTGAAATTTTCTATGCTTACTATGAGGTAAAAAGCAGAGAGATATGCACAGCACATTTTAAGCAATCTTTGTTGTGTTTAGGAACCAAAAAAATGATGTAATATTCAGCTTTCTCTTTTTGATTCAGCAAAAATATGTAATATATATATACAATTTTGAACTTGGAAAGTCTCTATGTATACCTGAATGGTTCATAAAATTTTATTCTGCTTAGACAGCTGGATAGCAAAAACAGTGAGGTCGAATGCAACACTTAATGCTCTTCCATGTCAGCTGTCAAAGATGGGGAAAGTTACGGTTTTCAGTTTCGCATGTTCAGCCATGCTAGCGGCGTGTCCCCTATGGATGGCAATGGTCGATCCACCACTTTGGTCAAGTCTGAAAATATACAACCCTGTCTCCTAAAAATGTACGTATTTGGCAAGTCGCACATAGGTTGATACAGAACATATCATAAAAAAGTGCACAGACAGTGTATTTGTTTTCCACCTAAATATCCGATCTTGCAGTACAACATCCACTTGTGGTCGCTACAGCCTAATTAAACTTCTTTATGCTTATGTTTAGGCACAAATAGCACTTTGGTTAACGTTAGGGAAAGATCGTGGCCTGGCTTGATACATAATAAAGTTCCCAGTCACTTCAGGCCCAATGTGTTTATTTACATTTAATCAAAATTACAATCTTTGCCATACGTTATCCAGAGAGCCTTTGTTACCTAGGCCTAACCACAGATGGGACTCTGAATGTGAACCGCACGGTCTTAGTTGTGACAGTTGTGCGTTGGTTGTTTTTTTTTTTGTTTGTTTGCCTACCATCCAGCCCAGCCACCTCCGCAAGACTCAGCTCCGGTTAATAAATGTAACGCTTCATCCATTCAAAACATATGTTGCCTTTGAAGATAATCCAGCCACAGATTATGCTTCCCACAAAACATATCTTAGTTGCTGCAGTTTAGTTGCACAGAAATGTAACTTCTAGGAGACGGGGTTGAAATATATCAACAATTTTTGGATGGATCATCATGTAAATTCATGGTTCGCAGAGGAGGACTCCTACAGATTTTTGTGATCCCCTGACATTTTGAGGTAGACATTTGTGGTTTTGTCTCAAGAACTGTTGAGTAGATTGCCACTAAATTTGGTACAGATATTCATGTTCCCCTCAGGATGGATTGAAATAACTTTGTCGATCCCTTCACTTTTCATCTAGCAGAAATCCTCAGGCCAAAATTTTGGATTGTTGTTTGATGGTAATTCCAGACCTACGTACATTTTAGATTCCTTTCAGGAGAAAATGCAGTTCTTACATAAATTGTCAAACAATAATCCAGACTTCTTTGAATAATCTTAACATGTGTAAGGTTTCAGTGACCTTTTAAAGAAATATTCAGTCATCCAAACTGTGTGTGTTAATTGATCATTGTTGCTAGTAACACTCTTGTAGAATCCATCTGCCAAAGAGGTGGCTGAGGGGCGTCCAGACGGGCAGTATTACGCACAGTTTTAGGTTTAACCAACATCTTGTTCTTGGTTCATTGTTGCAAGACATTAAAAAACTGCTTTGTTGAATTTGACAGACTCTGTTTTAGAAGAAATAAACTCTCATTTAAAAAAAATCTACATTTCAACATATTCAGCCTCTCTTGAGACCATTTCTTTGGCCTCATACCCAGACACCATAGTGAGACCTTGCAGGGCAGCAGATGTTAGCAGACTGTTTGTATTACTTGTCTTTAATTTACAGCAGATTGTTCCCATCGCAAGTGTGCTATATTGGCCACAGGGAGCTCAGACTTAATGTTGAAGGCCCAGATAGCTCTCAGCAGTTGTTCTCACCTAAAACAAAAATTGATGCTCTCCCTGGTGCTTTCAGATGCACATGTTGAGTAAGCCTTGTGGAAATGCTTAATGGATGCTATCAAGGAGTTTCACGTTGATGGAAAAGCATCATTGATTTGGAGCAATTCTGGAATTGGTTCTGAATCCTGAATTTGTATAAAATCCTTCTGTTGAGGGCTACAGCACAGATGTATGCTGGACTTCATTAGCTCTCAACACATGCATTTCCCTTCAGAGCCTTGCAGTGATCAGTCTGCAATCATGTTATTATTATGGAGCTATTTCCAAGAATGAAAGTGCAATTGAAGCTGTAGTGACTTGTTGAATGAAACCCAAATGGATAGCTGTGGGAAACTGCCACAGAGACTGATTAATTAGACCTTCCCCATGAGCTCTAAAGCTTCTCCTCTCCTCCTCATTAGAACAAAAGCCCCCACATCTTGGCTAAAATACCTATTATCCTTTCAGAGTAATGTAAACTGATATTCTCTGCATGCACGGTTGCCTTATGATAAGATTTGAGTGTCTTGTGTCGGTGCCATGGATGGAGATGACGTTTTGTTTTACTCCCAGCAGCATGTCCCACAACTGCGTTTTCTCTGATTAATGGTGATCTGATATTCTACCAGTGAGCTCAGGACTGGAGCCTGACCAAGTGTGACAGGCCAGTGGGTTTCACCGGCAGGAGGTGATAATGATGATGGTCACTCCACACAATGCTCACACAAACACTCCCATGCACTCATTTAAAAGAAAAAGTCTCATATGCAATATCTGCCATGATAAAAATCTTGACTGGGACCCATTAGTGTTACTGGAAGTGGAACTGACATTTTCCTTGAGTGCAAAGACAAAGCATTATTTTGTTGGTGCGTCATGCTTCTCGCCGACATGCTCATGCATAATTTGTAAAATAAAAATAACCTATGTAATCACTTCTCTCCCTCTATTCTCTTTAGGATCAAATATACATCAATTTCTTCCATTCTGTGTCAGTGCGCATTTATTGGGATGCAGTCAGGCAGGCTGTGGCAGTAAAACAGTATGCTGGCAAGCTGGCAGGATTCCAGACTGGACCAGAAACATCTGTTCACATTATTAATGAATCAATTATATGTCACACATGTGCCAGGCCTGCAGGGGCAGAGGGGGAGATGTGGTGAAGGGAGGAGAAAGAAACGCGGAGTCTGAATATGCCGAGGGTTTGGGCTCCCCACAGAGGCATGGCCTTCAGCTACTGCCATTCCTCCTGTTTCTCTCACGGATGACTCACATACAACCTGTCAGAACTGCATGTCAGTTAGTATACAGATAAAATAAAAGAAACCTCGGAGATCAAGTGGAAGTTGTGTGGAAAATAATGGAAATGGAGAGTGGAAGTGGGTGAGAAAATGAGAAAAAGGATGTTTTAACACATAACAACATGCACTAAATCTCATTTTCATGGTTGCACTGTCACTGAGTTTGCAGATAAGTGAGGGAAGAGTTGAAGAAGTCACCGAGCCTGCACCAAAAGTTGCCTCGAAAATACCGCAAACAATATTAGGGTATTACTTACCTGTAGCTGCAGTATGAAAAGATATGGGCCGTTGCCACATTGGTCTGTCATATCCACAGGCACACAAATTTGTACGTCAGCAGTGAGACAGGTAATACTTACTGTTTACCCGATCCGTGTGATTCATCATGGAAGTTGTGTGTGGGGATGCTGTCAGCAAGCATTTACATCATTACACAAGAGGTGAGGCCACATTCTCTGTGCTTAACATGGTGGTCATTGACTTTTAATGGGACCCAGCATGTTTCATACCCCCCTGGAGAAAGCTGCTTGCCAGAGCAGACAAACTGTGCATCCCTGTGCTCTCCAGGGTACTGGCTGGGGACCGTTTTCTTCTTTGAGTCAAACATGACGAAAAAAAAAAAACACGTGAGAGAGGAACATGTGTTCGTACTTATAATGTACAAATTGCAAATTGCTTCCTAGTAATGTTCATTATGTCATTTTAATTCCTGATATGATACACAGCAAATTTAAAAATGTTTACCTGTTCATTTTTCAGACGGGTTGAGAATTATTTTTCATTTATCATATATTTTAAGGTGACTGGAGAGTTATTTGTCCGCTCGCAGCAGATGTGGTTCGGGGGCAGCTGTTCAAAACTATCAGAAGTGTTAAATAAACTCTGATGGGAATAAGCTTACATAAACACTGGCAAGATGTGGATTTTTGCACTCCCAGATTCACATTAACACTGGCAGCGTACCGTCTGAATTCTAGAACAAATTGCTAATTATGGTGAAAAAGATTTCATAATATCTAAGCAATAAAAAAGCGAGTGCACAGTCAGACGAGTAGGCAGTAGAATGCGATGTCGTCAGCACGCTAAGAGACGATAACTCTGTTTGCATAAGTCCTTCCCTCGGTGTGTCATCTTGCCCTGGACTCAGTTTCTATGATTTTTGTTCTATTTTAAAATGCTGCTCTTTCACAACTGTCAGAGGTAGTTATCTACAGAAGTGGACAGCCATTTTCTTTTAGGCTGGTCTTATACTCAGTTTTGAAACTATTAAACTTATCTGCAAAGAAAATTATACCAAGATGTTTCATTGCTATGGCTCATTTTGTTCATCGTTGTTCGTATTAGCAGCAGTGGTGGTAATAACAGTCAATATATAAACTGTAATAACATAAAAGGTTGCATTTAAGTAGACATTTTTATAACTTCAAGGAACCATTAAGCACGCAAATGTGGAAACATATTTTTCCTCTACATTAATATTACACCATTCAATTTGATATAATTCTACCAGTGCAATCTCGAATATCATAAATAGTCGATTAAAATTTTAAATATGCAAACATATTAGAGAATATAATTCCATAGGCAGAAGATCAATTATAGAAATACCCGGTTCCCTAACTCCTGAAATACCTCTGCCGCCGCAGAAAAGAAAAGAAAAGAAATCAAACTGAATAAGATTCAGGTTATTCCACCCGCATTTACCTTGCCTGGGTTTTGGATCATTCAGCATTTTTTCACAAAAGAACTGTCCTTTTACATTAAAATGAGTGACCCTCCACTGTCATACAGAGTTCCACGCAGACCTATATTTTTGTTGATGCGGTTAGCGGCGCTTTAGGCAAAATGACAACTTGCTGTTTGACCAGAGCTGATGGTTTTTTTCCCCATTTTTGTTGAGACACAAGGGAAAAAAATTACTTCCATCTCAGTGCCCATTTGTTGCCCTTCCAGTGATGTGTGACCCTGTTTTATTTGATTTCATTTGTTCACTTTCATCACTGTTATTCACTTTGATTTACTAGAATGGCCATGCAAAGGGGTTAGACATCTATTTGGAATGGCACTGAGAAACCACTGTCATCATTTCTAGAAGTACTTATGTAGTTACTTTCTTAAACTCTCAGATATAAAGATTCAGGGAAATTTCCCAGTTTAATGGAGAATAACATATTATTTGACAGATGCTTTAAAGTTTTCTTAGCAGCATGGTTAAAGTGCGTGACTCTCACAATAATTTTGTCTCTTTGTAGAATTGATATTGCAAAAATATATATCGTGAATATATTCTTCCTTTCCTGTAACGAATAAATATGTCATTAAACTGGACATTATCCTGTAAATCCATTTCCCTTCAATATGAAAATTGGAAGTAGAGTTCTGCCAAGTGATCAGTCTCTGTGACGTCGTGATTAACATCTGAGGTAGTTGGTGGGCAGAGGGAGGGACAGCTGGCATGGTCCACTGACCCTCCAGCTAACAAGCACAGAGTATAATTAGTAATTTAAGTCACCTTAAAGGCTCTGTCTGTGCCCTTCACACTAGGATCCCTCTGGAAACAAGGTGGAATCGTAGCTCGCATTCCCTGACTTCTCATCAAGCAATTACGGACTGGCTCATCACCAAAGGTAAAGGGATTAGACATGGAAGTAAAGCAAACCAGCAGAGAGGGCAAATAGGAATTGTCTGACTGAATATCAGAGTCTCTAATTTTTGCCTTTGAGATGATGTGCACCTCTTATTGTAGTCTGACATTTCATCCCCCAAATTAATCTTCATAGAGCTGTCATTTAATAATTACAAAACCCCGGCGATAATTATCATAGCTACACTAATCCAATTAGTTCAAAGATTGGACGACTGCTGCTACAGTGTGGAGATATTCCACCTATTACCGAGTTGGTAAATGGCACATACGAGTCTTCTTAAATTTTTTTTCAGATGAGAATGTATTTTCTAGCTGGACAATAACCTTAAACATAACTCAAAGCTATGCCAGGACTGTTTGAGGTCTAAAGAAGAGCAAAGAGTGCTGAGGTGTATGGCTTTTGACCTGCACAGTCATTAGAACTCAAATCCACTGAATCACTGTTGGACGGTTTGAAAAGACATCAGAAAACAGTCTCTCAAAGAGTGCTGGAATAATACAGTTTTCTCTAATCCTGCACAAAGAATTAATGACCAAAAAAAAAAAAAATTGAAAGCTGTGCATCAAAAACACCCAATATGCATATATTTTGAATTTCAGTTAAATGGGAAAGGTTTTTTTTTTTTTTTAACTTAGAATGTATTTTGTGAAGATGAATTAAATCAAGTCTGAAATATTAGATGACCAAAAATGCATTTCTTTTGTTTCTTTGTGAAAGAGAGGAGTCTGTACTTCAGGACTCCATTATTTACACTATATCATAGCCAACAAATACTGATGCTTCTCCATCATTTTGTCCTCTCTGCTATTTTACCTGACATGGTTTAAAAAGGGTTTTATTTATGGTTTGATCAATGTACTTTTACAGAAAACAAACGAAAAAATCATCATTATCTCCAAAAGTGGGCGGCAGAATTTTCCTGAGATGCATCGCTTGCTGAGCATTATTTCTGTGTCGGTGAAAAAGCTCGTAGGCCCAAAGACAGCACATTCAGACGGATGAGCAGTTGATGTGAAATGACTGTGATGATCACAGCTAGCAATGGTTATCAGAAATATTGGCCAGAAACGCTTGCTTATTTGTGACTGATTTAACCAGAAAACAGAGTCTCTAATTTACAGGGTGTTGCCGCTGGTCTGGTATGGGCCCGATGATGAAATGAGAGTAATTCATACGAACGCCTGCAAGGATTATTACATTATTTTTTACTTTAAAGAACATGAAATCCGCTATTAAAAATGTGAGGTATTCACCGTATGTTGGCTTATTGTGGACAAAACAATGACACTGTGGAATTTAATATCTAATTTTAAAAATGACATATGCAGCCATTATTGTATCATTATTGTGAGATTAAATTCTGGTCCATGAGAGTCAAAAAAAGGCAAAAGCCAAGGACTTTTGCTTTGAAAGCTTCTTTGATGATAGTTGTAAAAATGAACATTTCGAGTGACAAGTAAATCAGTCTTAGCAGTTAACCCCTGTCCTAATTCCGTCTAACCAGTAGGGCAATTACTGTTGTTATCAAGGGTTCAATGCCCTATCGAACCAGCTAACGAATTGCATTGTTATTTGAAAAAATAAGTAAATACCCCAAAAAATCAAGCCTTTGTCCCGTTTCTGTCAAGCAAAGAAAACAGGCTATCCCCAGTGGATAGAGTGTCATCATTGGCAGAGCAGTCTTGTCACTGATGCAGAGGGACACATGACCCCCCCACCACACACACACACACACACACACACACCCACGACCCCATCTCAGACCACACTGATCTGACTGTACCAGATGGGAGTGACTTTTCCCCCACCCCTCTCTCCAGGCCCTGTCACCCACAGCTTGAGGGACAAAGCAGCAGGGATAGTGGGGCCAGGCTGGTCAGCCCACAGGATACACAGACACAGGGAGATGTGCCACCAGAGAATGGAGTAAGACTCTGACCCCCACTGTTTATCTCCACCCCTGTCTCTTCCCTGTTCCTTACTTCATGCTCCATGAATGATTTGAATTTTTAGGTACTGGAACTCTACTGGGGGTGCCGGGGTGTCTGGCCTCCCCCGGGCTGTCCACAGGTCATCTGTGTGGCCCTCCACCCCATGCCAAGGAATAGGAGGTCACACTCACACCCTTGGAGACATTTCCGTTCTATTTCACTCTCTCTGTTATGCTTTCATTTTCTCTGTAAACCTCACAGCGGCACATGTACAGTACGAGGCAGTGGATAAGGTCGAACTCCCACTGGAACTCAAGCAGAAGAGTTCATTTGTGGACCTAGAGTTTCCGTCACCCTGAAAAAGCAGCAGAAGTAATTTCAGCTTCAGGTTTAATAACATATCAGCTCCTCCAAGTCATTTTTCATACAGTCCTCCATTCTGATAAATATTAAGAAATGAATCAGAGTTAATGCTTTAATTTGACTGGTCACTTTGACCAGTCATCATTAATAAGTTCTATGGGGTTCCTCTTTTGCAAGATAATTAAAGTATTCTTCATAATTTATTACAATTGACTCCCTAATGGCTTCTTAAAGGACTATTACAGGAAACCCTTGCTATTTTTTTTTTCTGTAATAGCCACAAGTCAAACAGCTTAAGAGGCTACAGTGCCAAAATGTAAAATATTCTTAGAAGTGCATTTAGGAATCAGTTCCCGTAAGGAGAAAGATAAAATATTGGTAATATTGGTATAGCTGGAACAGACACAATATGCAGTCTCCGCAGCCCAACAGGTTTCTATAAAAGGTTTGTCTTGGGAAGAATCAAAGGTAGGATGGTGTCAGGATCCGTGGACCTGACTCCAAAATGTACCCTTGAGCTCCCAAATGTACCCTTGGTTACCAGTGTAACCCTGGTTCTCTGAGTGTCCATTTGGAATCCCAAATACACGTTACAGAGGTATTCCAAATGTTTTTGTTTTTATTTTTTTGTTCCAAAATCTCTTTCCAAAGTGTCACAAAAGTTCCGTACAGTCAGTGCCAAGTGTTTCAAAGTTCGCAGATGTCAGTACCAACTGTTTCAAAGTTCGCAGATGTCAGTCCCAAACAACAAATATTCAAACAAACAAGCAAATACTCTGAAATAATCATGTAATGTTGCACTCTATTAGCACTATGCTTTATATAAGATATTGCTAATACAGTGTTGCACTCTATTAGTACTACAGTGTATGCAGTGTGTATTAGTGGCTACTAATGTAGTAAGCTAATATAGCAGTGGCTACTTCAGTACTAATGTCTTAGTACACTTCATGTTTCAGTACAACCTCAGCAGCTCATGACTGTCCATCCAGTAACCCACTGCTTCTATCTCTCTGGGGGTCAGGGGGCAGGACGTAGCAGGATTGGTCTTGATGCTTCGGGTACCAAAAGCCAGCAGGATTTGAATGAGACGCTGGACCACTGTCGCCTAACCCATAATGCTTTGGGAGCTTCTCTCTGAGTGCTTTTCAGCCTTCACTTTGGGTGTTGGACTTCAGAATGCACTGAGTATCAAAGCCAAATCATGAGAACTTCCAAGCAGTGCTTTAACACAGTTATTTGGTCTAAAACACTAAAGGGCCATTTCTTACAGTACCTAAGTATTTATTTCGTGAATTGATTGTCAAAAAATTGAACCCACAACCTTAAAACGTTAAAGCAGTCTTCAAAGACCCTGAAGCATTTGTTCAGATACTTCTGAATTGTATTTCTTACAGCATTTAAGTGTTTGAGAGTGGGAGTCCAAATTCAGTGAGCCTTAAAAGGATCGAACCCACATCCTCAAAACTTCAAAGCA
The DNA here is from genome assembly GCF_016859285.1 of Xiphias gladius. NCBI lineage: Eukaryota > Metazoa > Chordata > Actinopteri > Istiophoriformes > Xiphiidae > Xiphias > Xiphias gladius. The sequence goes on along the minus strand of NC_053417.1, from coordinate 24,306,383 downwards.
ATTGTATTAACACCCTGAGTTTGTTGTAAAACAAAACTTGACCCATATTTGTTGGAGCCTTTGAGTGTTTGCTTTAGGTGTGGGAATTCAAGAAGTACCCTCATGCCTTGAGCCATTTTCTTAGACCTTTTGTGTCTGTCCCCTTGTGAAGTCAGATTTCAAAATTCACTTCCCTAACTGAGGATTGAATCCACAACCTCAAAATTTCAAACCAGCCATCTAAGACCCTGAGCCATTTTGGCAGACACTTCTGAGATGTATTACTTGGGAGTCTTTTTTAAATCATTAAAATCATAAAAATCAAACGTCAGAGCTTCCAAGCAGTCCTCTGACAAGCTGAGCTTTTTTAAGGACTGTTTTCTTAGAGCTTTTGACTCTTTCCTTTGAGTGCTATCCAAAGGAAAAGTTTGGAACAGTTTAGGCAAGTCATGTTGTCCAAGTGGTAAGGCATTGGTGTAACAGACCCATTCAGAAGTTTTGAAGTTGTGGGTTTAACTCTCAGGCAACTTGTTTTTAATTTGAAGTCCTCCACCCAGAGGAAAAATTGAGCAAGTCTGCTGGTGAGACAGCTTAGGGAGTTAGAGGACTGTCCGGTGGTTGTGGGTTTGATCACTGTGACATTAATTGAATTTTAAAGTCAAATGAAAAGTCTCAAAATATCTAAGAATTCGAGCTCAAGTGTTTCTGTGGCCAAAGTTTGGCAAGAAAACATTCCCCACATCATTAAAGCACCACCAACAGCCTGGACTGTTGACATAAGGAAGGCTGGGTCCATGGATTCATGCTTTTGATGCCGAATTCTGACTATACCATTTCTGCCTCAGCAGAAATCCAGATCCATCAGACCAGGCTACATTTGTCCAGTATTCAACTGTCCAGTTTTGGTGAGCTTGTGCCCACTGCAGCCTAAGACTTCTGTTCGTGGCTGACTGGAGTAGAACCCTTCTCCTCTGAACTGTCTCATCAACAAAGCGTTTCTGTCCACAGAACTGCCGCTCACTTGAAGTTTTTGGTTTTTCGCACCATTCTGAGTAAACTCTAGAGACTGTTGTGCATGAAAATCCAAGGAGGTCAGCAGGTTCAGAAATACTCAAACCATCTGGCATCACCACTCGTATCACATTTGTCCCCACTCTGGTGTTTGATGTGAACATTAACTCAAGCTCCTGACCTGCATCTGCATGATTTTATGTAATGAATATGTAGGTGTACAGGTGTTCTCAATGAAGTGCTCAATAACTTTTTATGATATACATTGTGCCCATTCAGGCTTGGGCCTGTAGTGTGCCTTGTAAATTACAACAGTTATATCAGTTTAAAAAAAGGTGAACTATATTTTTTTCTTTTCCAAACTACACTACCAGTCAGAAGGTTTAGAACATGTCAATTTTTCCAGTTTTAAGTGAAATGTACGTAGTGTAATGTCTCAGTGTACTCTGAAATTAATGCATCGAACAAATAAATTACCATTAAAAAAAAAAAGAAGTAATCATGGAATCTTAAATCCTAAATGTAAAGTGTTCTTTCTACAGTTGAAGTCAACTTTTGCTCAGAATGTTCATCCCAACACTGTTGCAGAAGTTCTCACAAATGTGTTGCACTTGTAGGTTGCTTTGCCTTCACCTTCTGTCCAGTTCATCCCACACCAGCTTCACGGGTTTTAAGTCTGGAGACTGTGCTGGTCTTCCATCATGTGAAGCCACCGTCTAGTTCTGATCTTTTTGTGCGTTGGGTCATTAGTTTGCTGTAGGATGAACCGCTGACCAACCAGTCTGTCTTCCCTTGTTACTTGCCTTTTTGTCACCATTCTGATAGCACTATATAATACTACTTCCAGCAGTGTAGTATTGTCCTAATAGTGCTTATTGTGTGTAGTAACAGAGTTTTTCCAACACTGCCTTTGTACAGACAGAGTGTTTGTAAGTAATCAACAACAGTTGGGGCAACTGTAGAAATTGTTTTCATTAACTTTCAAGGCTTCATTTACATCCAATGCTGCAAGAAATTTGTAAATTAACCGATTTCTTAATCCTTGAAAAAGGCCTGTTTTCTATGAAATTTACATGATTTGGTGACCTAGCCAGCAATCAAAATCTAAACTTCAGGATGAACGTTCAACCAAGTAGTATTCAAATCTGAATAAGTTTTTTTTTTTTTTTTTTAAGTAAATTATTAGAGCTAGAACCTGTTTTCGAAGAAGAGTCCAATTCATCATCTTGAATTTTTCAAAAATGGGATTATAATAAAATGTTTCAGAGAAAATCCAGTCTGTCCTCCTTCAGCAATCTCTGTCAGCCTAAGAGAAAAACTAGATCAAGCAGAGAAGTGAAGGTGAATGTTTGTCCTTGCCTTCCCTGTCTGTGAAAGAGGATGCCTTAGATAATGAGAGGGGATAAATGGCTTAGTGTAGCCAACCCCAAACTGAACAAATGACTATTTAGTTTGTCTACAGAGCTTTTTACATAATGAAGCACAGAAAGAAGATGTGTGCTCCATTTGGGGATTACATAGCATCTGAATTTTATTACTCATCCTTGTGATATCTTTTCAGAATATCCTACCCTTGTATACAGTATCTTTGCAACTTGTTAAAAACCGTGTATCGCCACGTGTAGTGATTTTCATGGTTTTCAGACAAACTGGAGACTGACATGCTTCACTGTGAGTCAGCGAGACTCAGTCTACAGTCATGCTTTTGGCTCTGTGAGACTACACCTAGCCAGAGCATTGCTCTTAGCTACATACTAACGTCAGCACGCTCACATGCCCACAGTGACAATGCGACCATGCTGATGTTCAGCAGGTATAATGTTTACCATGTTCACCATCCTAGTCAAGCATGCCACCAACATTAACAACAACTTGTAACAAACCCAACAAGGACCTGAGTTACAGAAGTCAATAGAATTGCTCCTCTGGGGACCCTGAATGACTGTACAAAATTTCATGGCAGTCATCCAGTTGAGATATTTCAGTCTGGCTTCCTTCAACCCCTTAGACTTGTAAAGATCTTTCAAAACCCTTTTAATTATGTCAAAAATGCAACATTTTAAATCTTAAAATAAGGCTCTTCTTTTCCTGTTAAGTTTACATTTTTGGAGATACAAGGTTTCCAACCAACAACAGCAATATGTACAGTATATTAATCCAGTATCCCTAAGAATCTTCATTTACTGTAAAACATTGTAGCATCACTGTGGCATGTATGGGTTTGATAAGTGTCTTGTTTTCAGTCTATTCAGATATCCAAACCAGCACTCAATCGATCATTTTCATGGATCTCTCGCAGTTTAATCGAGAGGCAGGAAGAATGTTTAGGGCAGAGAAAAAAATTGCAGCACTCAGCAATACCCATCAAATCCCATAACACATTAGGTTAAAATACACAGTGGAGCAGCAGAAAAGTATAGATTAGTTTGCCAGCACAATTTTCATTTTTCAAACAGCTGTTTGTCACAGAACTCCCAGCGTCAAACCGCAAACGGTTGGTTGGCTCTCATGCATTAGGACCATGCATTAGGTCAATACATTATCTAGTGACTTCCCAGTTCGTTGTAATTTACAATTAACCAATTTTGCCCACACATTTACCACACACAGTTACTTGGATGCAACAGTTCTAAGACAGACACAGGCAGCCTCCGAGTCTGACAACATACAGTAACTGTTGAGCAGCAAGTTTGTGCACACAGACTAGTTTGTCATGAGTTACATCTTCATTTTGCCTTGACGCCCTTCCCTAAGACATTTGAAGTGCTGCTCAAGCATGCCAGCTCGTAGTCAATTCCATCGCTTACTCTATCCTGTAAGCTTCAGGCCTGAATTAGAAAAGGTCTTCACGAAGGTTTCTCACAGGAGAGGAAGATACACAGGTCTTTCTTTGTTTAGAGACTTTCCGTCCGCATAATGACTTTACATTATTATTTTCATCTTTCTCAAAGCCAGGGAAGGGACTGTGATTGAATCCAAATCAATCTGTCAGATGACTACGCTAGAAAAGCCAATTGCATTTTAGCAACACACAGAGGAGAACTGCATTCACTCACCAGGCAAATCAGAGCCTTGAGGAGATTATAAATTGGAGAGAGCGATTGAGTCTGGAGCGAGATTTCCATTCAATTCCAGTTTAATTAGATCTCTAGCCTCTAATTGACTTTCTAATTTTTCAATTAGCAATCATCATTAGATTTCTTTTTTTTTCTAAGACCACTTCACATTCAGACTTGTTAATCTGCTTGAATGAGGGAGGAGACAGCAGCAACTGTAATGAGTGAAAGAGGAAAAGATTTGAGAATCCTTCAGAAATGTTTCAGTGTGTGATCTTTTGGGTAATTACCAGTCACTCTGACGGGACGACATGATTTATTAAGTGTACGTCACAGAGAGCGATGCTCCATGCAGAGCTAGCCGGCTATACATCCGTCATGAACTCTCCTCTGCTGCCTGAATGCATTGGTTATTGTGCTGTAAACACTGGCTCTCAATTAGCATCTAAGCAAGTTATTAACACGTGTTAATCAACTCATGAAACAGAAAGATTTCAATCAAAATCAGCTTTACCAGTAATACTATAAATATGGGCGATTCTAAAGCATCCGTTGGAAACCCATTAAAATTTACAATGCATAGAATTCAGTGATTCCAGTAGGAGCCTGTTGCACTTTCCAATTAGGGATTAAATTGGAACGGCTGCTGAGTTAAAGTTAGACCTCAGCTGCACAAAAGCCTCCAGCTGGACCAGAGGAGCCTCCTCCAGCTAAGTCAGCTGGAGCAGGGCACCTCCTATGGGACTGGAGGGCCAATTACACCACATAATAATTCATAGCAAGCTAGTAATGAAGTCCCCATCCTCATCAGCTCCAATTAAATAGAATGGATCTCTGGAAAAGGAAAAAATGAATAGGGAGCGGAGGAGAAACAGAGGAAATGGGAATGAATGAAGAGTACAAAAATATTTAGGATGATTGTTGTGAGTATTCCTCATCCCCTCTCAACATTCTCATTTGCGTTTTCCATTATAGATCATAATTAATGTTTTCTTTAAAAAATAACTTGGACTGCAGTTGCAACAGCAGTAACAAGTATTTTTTGGGGGTGGTGACAAAAATTAACAATGTGAGCTACAGGAAAAACATGTCACCACCAGTGAATTTGTGTCTGGGTCCCAGCAAAGTGTTGGTGTCAAACCAAAAGTATTTCCCTTATTAGCTGTGGGGAATGTTACCAGTCCAGAGTGTAATGAAGGCACAATATAATATTTCTTCTGATGGGGTCCTGCTGTCACTTTGTGGGAAACCACCCACAGTGAGTAGTACATGCTTAACAACCTCCCACATTGCTGATCTGGTGGTAGTGCTGAGGGAAAGACCCTCATTTGAATCAGACTGAAGGATAATTTTAATTGGATTACTGAACAGTGGGATGATTTCAGTGCTGTTGGCAGAAAATTACAGACTTTTTACTTTTCTGTGTGCTACATTCAAGGACATACAAATGGATTAAGATCTCACTGTGGACAAAAACTATGCTAATGCAGGGCAGAAGTGGGGCTCGGATTTATGAGTCAAAAGGAGGGAAGTAGATAAATCCCTCATTAGTCTGTTTGCATTTTGCTGGCCTGTGTTTGGAGAAGGCTTCAGCCCACAGGGGTTTGAGGCAATGAGCAGCAGTCACAGGTGGTGCGATCTCCCAGGGGACAAGCAAGTTCTAAAATAACACAATTTAAATATTTTGGCTGGCACAGTAATGCCAATAATTATCTCAAAGTCACCATTAGGCCAGTGTAGTCGATCCTTGGGGACATTGTGCCAGTGCTTACAATAGATGAAGTTAAAGGCAGTCCCTGGATACCTACATTTTGACATCATATTAAGCTAATAATTATGAGATACAGAACAGAAGGGCCATGTGATGTAAGAATGGTCCTCAACTACACAAAGGTTTGCTAAGTCTTTGCTTACTATTTTCTTTCAGCTTTGGTTGAGCCATTGGTGCATCTGATTTCACTTATTTCATTCTTCCTTTGTCCTCCATTCTCCACTTGACCTAGAGCTCAGTAATAATGGTCCACCATTATTAAGGACATTTGAACTCTCTTATTGTTTTTCAGAGGAGCAATGCAAGATTGAGTATAAAAATATTCTTCTAATGTGTGATGAACCTTATTATTAAAGGTTTAGGCATCAAGGCATTGCTTAATTTTAATATGATTTTGGTTGCCCACAGTATTTACAGTCAACAACAAAATACTGTGGACTGAGCTGAACTGTTGTCAAGGAGCACATACACAGAGAAACTGAAATTGCAAGTAGAAATAATATAAAACTTAGACCAGTTCATCAAATACTTTCTCAATTTGAACGACTTAGATTTCCTTCCGGGGCCAATTTAGGCCCTGCTTCATTTAGAGAGAGATATTGCACAGCATTATTCATATACAGTAATTATATTGGCGCACCATAACATGACAGTAATATGGGGAGGAGTGATGGTGATGTGTCCCAGTCATATCATTCTCAACAAACATATTCCCAGTTGGTCTAGTTAGATGCAGGAAAATTGCCTTGAAATTGTTACCTCATTGCAAATAACAGTAATAAGATGGTGGAGATGAATAAGTGTAGTGGCAGTGAGGGTTCTAACTGTAAACAAAGCCATATATTACCGTAATGTTACTATGTGGGATTGCCACACAAGCACTGAGAAAGCCCGAACTGAGGTTATTAAAGGGTGAACGCTATGGTACTGCTTCTGCAACTTGGTCGTTAGGGGGTAAACAATTATTTGTAGCATGTGGTCTTCATGTTGTATATTACAATTAATAGTTTGTTTGTCGTTAGAGGTGTCTCTATTTAAGTGAATGAATGCAGTTTAACCATCAGCTTCTTTTAGGAGTGTTGCCGGTAAAAAAAAAAAAAAAAAAGAGGAGGACGCTTATTAATCAACAAATGGCTGCGAAAACAGGAGAATCTTCCCATAAATCTAGTTGACTTTTTTATATTGCTTCATTTCAGCTTAAGTGTTTGTTGAGGAATTTGTTTGTTTTGGTTTTTATTGCTGAAGCATGTTTAAAAAATGCACGGTAGAGACAAGAAAAACTGCACAGACGAATCACTAACTACAGTGTAAAAGTAAGTACAGTATGCAGCCTTTATCTTCATTCCTGTGAAACTGTTGACTGCGCTATCAAGCAGCCTATAATCATGACACAGAGCGCTGCATGGTCAATCCAGGCTGTCAGTCACTTTTACAGTCGCTTTCACTTCCATTACCACATGCACCTCTTAGTGCCAGTGGGAGGAATCCTAGCCCATTTTGGGGTTACTGGGGATTATAGCGAGATTAGAAGAGGAGATCATTTATATTCAAGGATGAACAATTCAAGTTATACAAGTTAGGGATGATGAGATTTGCTATGTAATAAGGACATTAGCTGGTATGTTTCCTTTAAAAGGGGATATGTATGACAGAATAATACAGACATCTTGGAATCAGAGATGACAGGAACCTAGACTTCAAGTCCAATATCCACTTTTGCTTCTCAAAAGAATGTTTTATCTCTTAAGCTGAAAAAAGAAAGTCAGGAGGGAGAAGCAGCGCTGCTGAGGATTCTCCAGGAGACACAAGTGTGGGTTTTTATAAAGTTAATTTCAAAACGGGGTTGAGGAATACGGTAAGTGTTATCTTTGTTCCGACAAAATGATGCTGTGAGGTTTCAGTCGGCCCTAGAAAGAAGAAAAAGAATTTTAATATCCTCCCATAGAACTGCAGGAAAATGTTTCGGGTTTTGTTTACAATCAAATTGAAAAGATATACCTTATCTTACATCTACCGGCCGCGGATCAACTCTGGCTTGTTTGGCAACCTAATCATAAGCAAACACTGACACACTGTATGGCTGAAATGCAGGTATGGAATAAAACGGTGCAGCATTTCAGTGACTTAAAAATCGATTGTACCTGCAGCAGGAGTTGAGCGAATGAAGATCATCTCTTATGCATTTCTGCGATTTGCTAAAGGTGATGCACATGAGTGACGAGTTCTTCTTTCAGCCGAACTGAGCAACACTTCGCCCAGTAAGTTGTTCACGCAGTTGTCTCTCAGCTGTTTTTCTCCTATTTGACATGACTGAAATGATAGTGTTAACATGTTTACCACTCCAACACTTTTGGTCTAAAATTTTTCCACAGGCTATAATAACCACAGGTCACAACAAACCCAACAAGGACCCGAACAGCAAAAGGTTACAGAAGGATGCTGCAGCTCCTCCCCACATCTTTGAATAGAGCACACCTCGCTCTCAGCTATCTGACCTTTAAATACACGGGGAAGTTCGAAACAGAGATGCCTACATCGCCTTTATGATCTTCAGAAATGTTCAACTTTTCCCAGTGTTTTTGCTGGTGAGACTCTTGTGAGGGTGTGTTTCTAATTTGCATGCTGAACAGGAAACATCTGCCTGGAGTCGGGAAGATTCATCTCTTTGTCACTTTCCGTCCTGCACAGCATCCAACGCAGCCCTCCTCCCTGCAAAGTGGGAGGGAGGCGGGGAGAAAAAATTAAAAAACAACAAATATTAATGAGGTGTTGCACTGAGAAATAACGATGTGTGCACTCCCTGATAGCATCTGTACTTCCTTAATGGCATGCGCAATTATGTGGGCTTCCATTAATATCAAGGCTGGAACTGTCACCACTAAGGGCTCCACTTCAATCACTGCTGTGCCTCTATTGCATGTCTCTATAAGGACACGGAAACGAAATATATGTGAGATATAGCTATAGTGCCTGCTATTAAGCCACATAAATAGCTGCTGTCGGGGCCCATAGCCAACAGTGGCCTCAATAGATATTTGCAAAGGAAAAAATAAAAAATGATTTAAACACACAGTAATGTTCTGAAACATCTTGGGGCACATTGGCATTGGGCTTGGTAATTCAGGTAAAGCCAAAAGCAAGATGTCTACAAAGTTCCAGCCGGAATGAGGACCTATGGGACCATGGAGTCATCTTTTACACGTATCACTAAGGGGCATCAATTTAAAGGCATACAGTTCATAAAAACAGTCTTAAAACACTAGGGGGCCACACGCGACACACATCTCAGAAGGTGGAAAATATGAAACAAGTTCATTCAAACAATATAGTGGGATAAATTTGAAATCATCGGAAAAGTGTCGCCTTCTGTGCTTGAAGAAAAATGACAGTTTGTGCAGTTACATATAATCACGCTAACAATATGCATTAACTTCAGTCAGGGTTATTTCATCAGATAATGGTGTCATACTGCACATTTTCGAGATGACACTGATACATTTTCACAGTGCTGAGAATTCTTCTACTAGTGAATTTATTGAGGGTCTGCAATTATACAGTAGGCTGAACTTCACTTTGGTGTAAAACGTTAGAGGAACATTGTGTTCCATTTGTCGTCCATAAACCACATGTAAGTATGTAGCATAGAGTATAAATATCCAGAGTCCACAGAGCTACAAACTGTACTTTTTTTTAAAATTGTAAACTGAGGATTAAAATCACTTGGTTATAAAACACCGTCGCCAAATGCTTAAAGGGAACAAGTGTGACCCTTAATCATTGATTTAAGAAGAGAAGTACGGTATTTGCTAATGGGGTTGAGATAAGTTGAGTGAATGTGCTGGAGGGTACGATAATGCTGCTGACTTGTTCAGGAGTCACCTCCCTGGAGTAACTGGAGTTACTGCCGGGCAGATTTGATCCTTTTACTTTCACTCAAATTGAATGGCACTGAGAGGGAGGAAGAGCAGGTCTGAGATGTAACTGAGAACGCCATGCTGATGGTTTTGCATGTTCCGTCCATTTAATTACGTATAATCACTGCCTATCATGTTTCAAAGCAGCTTTAGTTTTAAAATGTTCATGCATCAATTAGTTAATGTTAGTGTTAATGTTAGTGCAATGACAATCATCAAATACTTTAAACCTGCTTCAGAGGCGTAATCCCAGTGGACATCCTGTTGCCTTTAACGTGTTGTCATGTTGACTGTAAATGTCTTTGCATGTTAATGGAATTGACAGCTTCGGATTGCTTTGAAATATTTATCGTGTTGGTGCATATGGGAACGGAAATTTGAAACTCCGTTGTATGAAAGGTGAAACATGTTTAGTCATTTTTAAGGATTAAAATTATCGCCGTCGAACCACGGACTGCGTTGACGATGGAGGAATGTATCCATCCATCTAAATGGAGAAAAACTGTCTGCAGCAATGTAATGTGTGCTCAATCTGTAGTAAATGGGCAATGGGGCACTTTTTTTTTTTTTAAAAACAGTCGTATGATTCAATTCTGAATAAGTGACTGGGAGGGACTATATGTTCATTTTCACAATCGAGAAGAATCACATCACAGTCTCTCCCCAATACAAGCCCTGTACCTAAATGACAAACAATTCAGTTGCACAGCACAAGATCATATATATAGTAATAATTAAATAATGTCGAAACTGAGTCATTTTTGAGTCTCGAACTGTGGGAGTTTTCTTATCAAGCGGAACGAATATAAACACAGAACTTAGTATAAATACAGTATCAGCAAATAGAAACACGGAAATCCCAGGGGGTATTTTTCTTTAGTTACCCCCAAAGGTTTTGGCATTATCCTTTAAACAGCTCCATCTACCAAAGGCACTGGCATTAAATTTAAAAAGCTGAATAATCAGACCCAATTCACTTGTGTAGGAGGATGAATACTTTGGGAAAAAAAACAGAATACAGCACATTTCCAAGATTATATTTTTCAGCATAAAGTCATTTCAGGTGATAAGTGATATTTGAAAAAATGATATCTAACAAATCATTTACGAGTGATGGATGTGACACTAGTAAATTAACTCTGACAGGATGAAGGCTTTCATAAACACTGCTGATTTTATACCCTAAAATTGACTTTATACTCATTTTGCTGCGATTCCCATTTGGAGATGATGAATTCAATTTTATCAATCAGATCAAAATTATCTTCAAAAAGGAAGAAAATCTTATTTTAGAAAAAGTGGATTGTGTGCACTACAGTCAGCCCAAGGACTGCTACTCCACTCAAACACAATATCTTTATGAGTAGAAAGAACCACATCCCTCCCTCACGATGATCTTAATTAACTTCTACTCTCCTGCGAGGACACCAGCTGAATAAATCTCAAGGACAATAGACGGGATTAATTCATTTATTTACTAAGCAAGTGCAGCTCATCAAATTCTGATATGGACACATCTTCATGCAAATGGCTCTTTGCTGGAGCATTACCCCCCGCCACCCCTCCCCTTACCATGATCCCTCTGTGGCCCTATGTTTATTGAACAGGACTAATCAAGCTGGATGAGTATGGAAGGGATTCGCCATTGTTTCCAGCGTGACATCCTACATCTACATCAGCAGATCAGATATGGTGAAAAGTTGATGGAGTATTCGGGATAAATCTTGTGTTTTAACTCAACAAAAAAAAGCAGAAATCTTGTCTAAATATGTAAACATTATCTCTAACGTGAGGGCTACATTTTATACATACATATGCTTTTTCTCATTTTCCAATACCAGAATCTTAAAACCAGCCTGCAAAAAAGAAAAAAAAATGTCTTCACTAGTTTTTCCTCTTTCCACCGTGTTTCCTATCCTTTGTGTACAGTATATACCACTGTGTTGTAATCAAACAAGCAGTTAAAAATGCTTATCAAGGACAACCACAAAGTTTTATGTGAACAAATAACTCAGGATACATGAATATGCTAATAAGCCAATCCAAGGATTTGCTGTGGCTATGATTACATACCCCAGGGGTGTAAACCAAATAAAGAGTTTTAAAAAAATGTCAGCCTCCTCAGTAATTTAATACTCCCCCAATCTGTTCTACCCTCTCCGTAAGCTTCGGCAGAAGTAGAGTCACTGCTGCTCTGTGTGCAGGAACATCAGAGAAATGTGTTATTTTCCTCTACATAGGAAATAGACATGGGCATGATGGAAATTGCCTCCTTCACAGACCCCTGTGAAGAGCATTTTCATATTTTCATGCCTTCATCATTTCCTTTGAAAAGCATGAAGGGAGGGGGGGGGGGGGGGTATGGATCCTGCATGGCACAGAGTTTTTGATGCGTTCACCACCGTGTGTTAAAATGGATCAATGGAACAAGACAAGAAAGCTGTTGGCAGAGCTGTGCTGTACCCCAAAGTGAGATGACAGTTGGTTAGACCAATGGGACAGGAGGTGGGTGGGGGTTAACAGCAAGAAACAGTCTGTGGTGGTCCCCTTTATCTCCTCCCTCTCTTCTTCTTCTTTCTCTTTGATTTCTGTTGACCAAATCGACTTGGGGACATTTGCTCATTGATGGATCTTTTTATTTCCTCTTTGCTCTAAAGTAAGATATGAGAAGTTCCCTCACAGCTATGTATTAGCTTTGATTATGTGACAGAAGTTATCACTGCACAAAGCTGTCTCGGAGCCAACCTATAGGATCCAGACTATATACATGGGACCTGGAGATGTAGTGAATGGAATACTAATGTTATCAGTACTGTAGTCACTGGTTGTACAAAAGAATCAGAATCATATTTGATAGATGGAGCAATATGTCAAGGTGTGACATTTTTATCCTATTTTTTTAAAGGGTTAACCAAAATAAATGTATCCACACAACTCCTGAGAAACAGCACTGACTCGCAAAGAACAAAAAAATAATAGACAAAAAAACAAAAATTTCCAAATGAAAAAAAGCACTTGTTACTTGCATCAGCAAAATGAGCCAACTGACCATGCTGCCTCAGCCCTCAGACAAAGGAAGGGAGGAATCAGGAGGGACAGAGAGCCCAGAAAGTCTCTGAGGGTGTGAATGTGATTTAGAGCTGGTGTGCACTGTTTACACAGCCTGCCTGGAGGGATGCGCGTCTGTTGGCAGGAGAACATTGTTAGCATGGGAGGCACGTTGCTCCGACCCCACTTCCCTCTCCGTGTCTCACTCTCCCTCTTTCTCCAGCTGCTCTGGGGCATGCGATGGTCTGGGAAAGATTAATGCATCTTCAACGGCATGTCATGAAATCAAATTAGTGTACTCTGATCCAGAGACGTGGAGGGCTTAGGCCAGGGCTGCAGCAGGGACAATTCCTCAATAACCTACAGCTTGTCACCACCCCTTGAAAGCTACAGTCTGTTGATTATTCAAAGAGGTGACATGCATTATTTTTGACTTTGTGTTTTTTTAATGTCAGAAGAACACGGTGTAATATTGATTTACAGATTTATCTGCATTATTATCACGGCTTGTTAGACTCTGTTTTGTCTTAATCACACTGATTTCTAGTTCCACGATGCATTTAATTATATCCAGAGAGAAATGCGGAAAACAAAGCTACTTGTGGCAATGTCACTTTGCATTATCTCAGGCATGCCCACGTTATTGCAGGTTTCCATCAAATTCAGTCAAGGATGAACAACTATCCAGGCACAATATGCTGTTAAAATTGGATTTGCTGGGGGAAATAAGGCATTATTACTACTTCAGTGTTCTGTTACTGTACACTGCTTTCTGTTACTGTTGTATTTGATCGTGTAATCAAGCAAGGAACGATGTCTCTGTCATTCACAGAGCTTACAGAGTAATAACCTGAAGATGTTTCCATTGGTGTGGTGGATGTGGAGTGTTTGAATCAGTGGGAAAGTCTGTCCTTGGATATGGAAATTAACAATTATCCCATGTGAGCTGCTACACCAAGCTGGGGCACGTCGTCCACCTGTAACCCGAACGCTCTGCATTGAACGCTTGCATTGCTCTGCTCGCACTGGCTCATCTGTATTGATCATTGCCATTCTGTGCACACCCTGCTTACAACTGTATCCAACATTATTAGCCTTGTGATTAGTACTGTGTGACCTGTTCTCTCCCACTGAGAAGCAAGTAAAACGATGCCGCTATTTAGCAAATTAGATTTATTCTTGGGGTGCTCAGAAAATGTGTATATCTGCAGCTCTTAGGAAGGGAAGAAATAAATGAGAGAGTTGCATTTATAAGAAGGTTAACATTGTACAGTGAATCATCATACAGCATGAACTTTTGACCTGCAGAATGGGATTGGATTATGCCCAATTGATTTTATAGCTCAGAGGATAATCAAGACAAGATAAGCAATAATGACTATTGACATCCTGATAAAGTTAAGAACCAGTCAATATAGAGGAGCTTTATGTTTAAACAATAAGGGGCAGCTTGCATATGATTGTTACTTTCAATATGCAGCCTTTCAGAACTATAAATAACAGAGCCTTGGACATATCGCTGTTTCTAAGTGAAAACTTTGTCACTCCAGTTTTGGTGGGTTTTAATATAAAATTGTGGTTTAAATCTTTTTGGTTTAACAGAAAAAATGTATTAATGCCATGAGGAAAGTAATCGGAAGGGGGGGAAAAGGATGAATTGTTAAAAAGAAAGAAAGAAAAACACAAAGCCCCAGTGGACCTCTCTCTCTCTCTCTCTCTCTCTCTCTCACACACACACACACACACACACACACACACACACACACACACACACACACACACACACACACACATCAGGTACATATTCAGAGGTGCAAAGACAAATAATGCATGGGCACTGATTAGAAAACACTGTTAAAATCTATGTATTGACCTGCGCTCCTTTTTTTTATCACTTACTTATCTACATCAAATATCAGACTTTGATGTGTTTTTTTAGGTCCTCAAAGTTGGTATTTTGGGGAGAATATGATTTTAAAATGTTTCATTATTTGATTAGTGGAAGAAAAAATGATACACATAACAATATTACAGGTTAGACAACAAATTCAGATTTAAACCTGAAATAACATATGTTTGGCCACCTGGGGGCAGCAAACAGGCTGCAAGCACTATGCTGACACATTATTACCTTTTAGGAGCGATATGGCAGCCATGTTAACAAACAGTTGCCTGTTTACACATCCAACAGATGCAGAGCAACAACAGCATTCATTTGGTGACATGTTTCTGTCCCCCCTATGAATGCAAAATTCACTTTTATTTTAGCTTTGTTTTTGGTCTCCACCAACTTCTTAATGAGCAATGAAATGAATTTGACTTATTCACTTAAGGAATCAAATGCAAGAAACACAGGTGTTAAAATTGTGACACGGAAAGATGTTGACACTAATGTTTTACTGTAAGTGGCTGAGTTAGTGCTACAGCACTTATTTTTCTTCATATACTGGTGCATATTTTCTGAGCTTATCAGTTATTTTACATCTGAAATGCTATTCTGAAAATTATCAGTGTATCTACCATGAGATATTGTTTTGATAAATGCAGTATTTTCAATAGTAAAACATTTCCACAGCAGACATTTTGACAGGCACAGTAGGAGAAGCACAGGTATAAGTGATAAAATTAACGATGGCCGTATTTCATTTGGCAGATTCCATTTCAGAGTCCTGGCATTGTTCATGTTGACTCACTGTCAGCATGTGTTAGTAACACCTGTGCTTTCCCTGCTATGACAAGGCAAAATGTCTGCTGTGAAATAGGACTATCTACTAGAGTCAAATATTACGTCCCACAAAATTGAAATAGTCAAATGAAGTAACACTGCCTCAATGTACAGTTCCTGCATAAATCTACTTAGTTCATCTACTGTGTATTTAATTTAAAATTATATAGGAACATCTCAAATCTGCTTTATTATTTCAATTTCAGTGTATTTTGTGAAGGTGTGTGTTGTCACTATACACAAGGGACGGAGTTAAAGCGCCACTTGTGCCAATTACAAAGTGCATGTGAATTGTTATATTAGCTGCAGCTGCACAGGTTGGTGGAGATGGTGGTGATCAGTCTTAGGCAAGGCAGGTGTGATGGGCCACACAGCAGGCCTAACAAAGACAGATTGGGACCTGCAGGGCACATACAATAGCTATAACCGGCACATCCTCTCACACACTCCAGCTTAACGCTCTGAAATGTGACTGTGCATCGATCACTGCTGACGGACCAGAGATACCCTACACATAAAACACAGGAGACATACGCAAGGCAATATACTGTATATTTCCAAAAGTTCAGATGGATTACATAGCAAGGCGTTACAAGGTTGAAGTTGACAAAGAAAGGATGTTAATTTAATGTGGCAGTAAATTATCAACTGATTCTACCCTCAGTAGACATATATCCAAAACTCCTCTGGTATGGAGTTATATGTTGGGATATGCTTTAGTAAAGTAACAAATGAAAGCATCATTTTTCAAGTTTCTACAAATTTGTTACAGTAGGTTGGGTGGTCACTTTCAAAGTCTGAGATTAAAGAAGATGAACTTACAGGATTGAAAAAAAAAAATCAAAGTGGGGCCTTATTCACAAAAACATATGTCAACTCCTCCCTCAATACCCTTCATTTGAGGTGAGCTCCAGTTTAAGAGTCGGAGCATGTACACTTGAACCAGCCTTTGGACAAGTGCACACAACCCTCACATGAGCTTCTCTTTACCCTATTGACTGAGGATGAGCCTGTCACTGGATCCGGATTAAAGTCTTAAGACTATCTATAAAAGGGGGACGGGCGATGAGGGGGACTTGTCAAAGATTTGTTTGCTGTCAGGGGCTTGTTAGTGCCAGGAGAAGGTATGACTGCAGAATAGCCAAAGCCTCAATTTCTCTTCCTGCTCCAAAGTCACTTCAAGATCAAACCTCTCTCTTGCCACAGTAATAATGAAAATCAGGCTCTTAATTAATCATTAGCATCCTGTCATTATATTAACAAGTCAGGAACCTGGTGCCACCAGAGGCTCTCTATCAAATCTATAAAACCCATGAGTTCTAATTTAGCCGTCCCCCCAGATGTTCGCCAGCCTGCTCCGTGTGCCAGTCTCCTCTTGTGCATTTCACAACTTTTCAACACAGAGGCCGGAGAACATCTGAAAATTTTAACCAAATGGGACAGCTATGTTTTCTGGTAAACAGAGTGCTACTGCACAAACTATGAGGCATAAACGTGCTGTGCATATGCATCCTTCTGATAAGACGAACCCACTGTTTGGCTCCATTTAAAACCCAAATAGGCCTAAAACTTGTGTGGGTGCAGTTAAGAGCTGCATGTGCGGTTGCTAACATAACCAAATTCTAGTCAAACGCCAAGGATGCCCAGAAGTTACAAAATCTACGTGCCAGTCATTCCCCTCTTTATGTAAGATCTAGTCCCCTTTAAAAGCAATTAGAAATTACAAGTATTCTGTTTGCCTTGATAAGAGATCAAACGTTACCTGCGCCTCTGTGCAAACAAAATGCTTATGGAAGGCCACCCAAATGGCTGCATACCGGGCAAGCGCATCTCTGGGACCCACATGCAGATTACCTGCCCGTCGACCTGTTTCTAATTATTATTCGTGTTTACAAACTTTCATCTCTTGGGAAGGGGCCGCGGATCCAGCTGCATACGAGATGAGCAAACAGAGTCAGCAGTCAGCAGCACACAGGAGTGGACATGAATTTATTCATGGAGAAAAGGCCCATCCATGCAAGGGGCCCTGCGTCTCCCCTCTGCCTCCCCCGGGAGCAGACATTTATGAAGACATTCCCTCAAAATCATTATAATAGCATTACCATTCCAAGCAGCCACTACCTGTGTCATGATTGCATTTGTTTCTCGACCAACCTACCTACCCAGCCACCCACCCACCCCACCCCACCACTTCCCCCATTTCCTATATCCCAAGGATGTAACCAAGCAAGGTGAGGGAGAGTGCAGTGTCTGAATCTCCCTTGGGATGTGTGGAGAGGCGCTTAGCAGCAGCACGTTTTGCAACCGTTCTTCACAGTCAGAGTGCCTCCATCACCACTCGTGATGGGAGGAACAGCCGGCCGACTTACAGCAATGGCACAGCAATCTGGGGGGGGGGGATTGTTAAAAAGAAAGAGAAAAACACAAAGTCCCAGTGGACCTCTCTCTCTCTCTCTCTCTCTCTCACATACACACACACACACACACACACACACACACACACACACACACACACACACACACACACACACACACACACACACACACACACACATCAAGTACACACTCAGAGGTGCAAAGACAAATAATGCTTGGACACTGATTAGAAAACACTGTAAAAATCTATGTATTGACCTGCGCTCTGTGGGGCCTTTTTGTGTCACTTACTCATCTACATTAAATATCAGACTTTGATGTTATATTTATGTAGTGTATGTAGTTTCCATTGGACCTTTTTACATGTGTTTATGGTTTTCAGTGTGACTTTAATACATCTTTTAAGCGAGCGTGTTTAAAAATGCCTATCTTTTCTGTGCTTTTGTTCGATACGCTTCAGGTGCCTTTGAAATCAGCTCAACCCAATAAACATGTAGACAATGCTGGTGGCTTCATAAGTGATGGCAGCAGTATGTGCTGTCAGCTTTGTGTCAGTCAGCTCTCTCGAAACAAGAAGCTCGGTCCACAGCTGGCTGTCACTTCTTGATGAGGCATGAAGACAACAGACCAAGTTGTCAGATTGAAGCTAACGCGGCTCAGATATTGTATACACGACATGAAATACATGACGCCTGCCTCTGCTTCCCACCGTACAGACCACACATCTTGATATAAAAAAAAGTAATAAAAGAGGAGAACATCTTGAGTGACAAATTAATCAAGAAATATATTGCTTCATATTAAAGAGAAGCTGCTGCTTTACTGAAGTTGTGAGATGGTCTTATCACTGGATTGTCCAGCACACAACACACCAAGGGCAAATGATATTTGTTTGTAGCAGCTATTAAATAAGAGAGGGTTATTCCTATTAGCTAAATGTGCGATTAATGCACCAATGAATCATTAGAAGAGATCATTCCGGGTTAGAGTATGCCATGTCATGAAGTAATTGAGCTCAATTAAGCCGATCTCTGAAGGGCTTGCCTTGTTCTCCCAGTGTCTGACCACTGTCTGTCTGACCTCCAGCAAGCAGTTAGGTTGTCCGGCCGGGCCTGCCCCGGAGGGTCCATAAGAGCAGACGAAAACCCCAAGAGTGAGGAGGGCAAAAAAGAGAAGAGGGAGCGTGGGCTTATCCAAAATAATCCTATGCTCCCAAAAGAAATTGGCACTCGTCTCCAGTCTAAGTGCTGCAAGGATGTACCATGGGGAAAAGAATCAATTCCACCTGACCTTCCGTCTTAATCACCACTCGCTCCACTGCTGCTCTGTTGAGACCTCCAGCACTGTGAGATGATGCAGAGGGCAAGGTCTGCACTGGACCAAAAGTCAATGGAGAAAGCTAAAGCAGGCATTTTTGATACATTTAAGAGCAGCGTCCAAGCTAACAAGCCCCTAAAACAGATTTCCAGTGAAACGTGAAGGCATGAATGCTGATCAAATGTTGATAAATAACATAGAAATAGAACTGTGAAGTGTGCCGACACAATGTTTACCTGGTGTAAAAATATGATGTTTATGACTATTAAGATACATTTTGTTTTTGAAATTAAATTGTGGAAAGTTTGTATTAATTAGTTTACAGTACTTATGCAAAGAAGACAGGCTATCTATTTAATTGATTTACTAGAGACATTTTTCAATAACCGTGAACACCTGATTTACTTTGAAGACTCTATACCAGTAAACAAAATGAAGCTTTTTGTGAATGTTACTTTTTTTTCCCTTCTCTTCGAAATTGCACAAACCTCTACCTCCCCCCGTCATCAACATCGTCATCATCATTGTCGGCTTGTCCTTGAAGATTCAACCGAGGATCCCATCATCATGGGATCCGAGGATCCCACCTTTTAAGCATTATGGAGTCTAATAGTCAAAAACATTCTCTGTTGCTGTGTCATTTCTTAGCATGTTTTCTATTTTATCTCTCATTACTAAAGTGCAAATCTCTTTTACTTGTTGTTTGTTTTGTGTGTTTGTTTTGTTTTAATTAATCTTTACAGCAGGTCACATCTGGACACAGTTGTATTATAATATCACAGAATATTCCTAAATGCTGCCATCCTTCATGGATTGTATTATGATTTGTTATTGTGATCCTTCATTCATTTATTTAGCATTTCATGTGACAGTTTAAAATGTTTAAATGAAACACTAACAGTTTTCAGAAAACATTTTACACCATTTTCTGGTGTTATTTTTGTACCTGCATTAATTCTAATGTAGTATTGTTTTGTCAATAAGAGTTACTGCTCTGTGTTTTAGACTTTATGTAATTTGATAATAACGTTGAAACCTCACATAGTGGAAGTCAAATATTAGTTTGCAAGTGCAGAATGAGGATGATTGCTGTTTTAACTGCAAATAAATAGGATTAAGTTTTTTAACTGGAAGTGACACATTAATGTGTTCAACACAACAATATTGATTCAAAACTTAAGAAAATCTCTACAGTAGCTATTGTTTTAGAATTATTGTGGCAGGATTCCTTTGTCTGAAAATATATAGAAGTTTAAATCACTTTCAACCAAGAGTGACACTGACAGTTTGAATTTTATAGCCTGTCTGTCACAAATCCAGAATTATATGACTTGGACCAGGGGACCATGTATATTGCTCTGCAAGTCTATCAAGCAATCTTTTCTGACAATGTTTTAAAGAACACATGACAGATATAAGAAATCACTGGGCTCAGAGAAATGGTATTATCTCGCGCCTTTGCTCGGGTACAAGAATCTTCGTAGAAGAATCTTGGTCGAAAAGGCTGAGATGTAAAGGCAGGATGAGAAGTAGCCTTTGCAGGCAGCAGGGGACCAGAACAGCAGACTTGTTGACATTGTAGCTGTAATCTGCTGAAGGTTCGCACCACACAGTCCAATTTACACAACAAGACTCCTGCTTGTACCTGAGCAGAGGGTTGGCACTTTATCTGGCTTTCTAACTGGCATATTCAGCTGTTAAATTAAAACTAATACATCCTCGATATGGCCATGTTTTAGTGTTGAGTTTGTTGATTACAGAACATTTTGTTTTGACATATAGTATGTAAGATTAATTTCATTATTTGGCATGCAAGAACATGATGAATGATTTCGTTCTGTTTCTTATTATTTGTTTAATTTAATTGAAACTCTCTTTCTGTTGTCTGCTAGCCACATGTACTTTATAGTTAGTCCTACCTGTGCAGAAGCCTCTTCAGGTGCCCTTCACTGAAGGATAGGGGGAAAATAGCTTCTCTCCTCTGCTTGCTGATAAGCACATCCAGGCTCAGGCTGCCCTCCTGAGACCAAACTGCTTCTCTCCGCAACGCACGAGTAGAAGTCTGCCCTGCAGAAGGTCAATGAGAGAGCATTCTGCCTGGGGACCCGGATGTAGAGGAGACTCAACGACCTGACTCCACAGACCACTGGGCTGCATGAGTCCAACGAGTGAAAGAAGTAAATTATGTATGATCTAGTTTGCAGACAGCAAATGTATCCTTGTTTGGCTCCGTACACTTGAGAACATGAGGTGTGTAATGAAAGGACAGTGGACTTGTGAAGTCAAACATATGGCAAAAGAAAGTGGTAATGCGGCAGATTGCCTCAGGAGTTTGCAGGCACTATGACTTCCCACTACATTTCACAGGTCAATATTTGCTGGATGTATTGGCCTCAGTAAATACTGCAGTCCACACACAGAGCTCATTCCAGCAGAGTATGGGAATAGAGTTCTCAACTAGTTGTACAGTATGAAATTTGTTGTGTCCCTGTAATGACACAACACAAAGCCAGGCAGGTGGTAATAAAGATTCTCCTTCTGCAGAAATGCCTCATACCCTCACTCTCCCTCCCCCTTAATTTATTCCCTGAGGTGCTATGAGTGATTTTGTCTGTTCTTTCCCTTATATTAAACATCGCACACTATTAGCTCTCAATAATCATTTGCTGCAGCCCAGGACACAATGATTTCCCATGACACATAAAACTGCAATAACGTCAACTCGGTTTCAGAAATAATATTGCCAACATTCTTTTTTATGTGTCTCCCCCAGCTGGAGAAAATACCTCCGCATGACTCACTCACACTCATACGGAGAAAAGCGACTGCACAAACCATTTGTAACTTTCAAAAGTTGCAAGAATCTAGTTTCTGCACATTTCTCCAGAAATCGATATCTGAGTTCCAAAAGCAAAAGGAAGATTTCAGGCTACAAACTGAGAGACACAGATAGTGACAAAGTCTCATCCGTGGCTTATAGCCTGTGTAGCGTAATCAGCAGTTTCCTGATCCTAATAATTACTACCTTTTCCGAACAACTGTGCAGTATTGTGGTGTCTCTTATTAGGGTTTATAATATAAAAATAGCAGATGATATTTCAAATTGTCATATTACCTGTGTTTGGGTTGATGATTTATTGTTTATTCAAGTTATTTTCTCTGAACGGAGACATCAAAGGCTGTGATCTCTCCCGTTTGATGACAATAATAAGGAACCTTTGTCAAGCTCTGGTGTTTAATCGCAGTGCTGGTTCAATCTGCGTGCAGCCTCTGTGTATTAGTGTGTGTATTAGGGTGGGTTAAAGAGAAAAATTAAATTAGATGTCAAAAAGGGGAGAAATAGTTGGAACGTATTAAACAGGGGCAGGGGAAGGCTGACCGTTTCACAATTCTCCAGGTGCACACCATGGACACACAATGAATTTCTATGGTTATCAAATAAAAGTTCTAGTGAGGCCGCAGACAGTCTGGGTAAGAAATGCCCGGGAGAGTTTCTAATATTAAATCAGAGAGAGTAAAAAGACAAATTCCACAGAATGTCAGGTTTCAAATAAGCTGTTACACCAGTGGCCAAAGTCAAAGGTTGGCATCAACCAACAGTCAAGCCTGATTAAAAAAGACAGCAAAGTTAAGGGTTTACTCTCTCATATACAATATTGTATCACAATACATATAGCAGAAGATGGAGGACAGAGAATGTGTTTAGAGTGGTCGGTTTTTCCAGAATTGGTATACAAATTCAGCTTGAGAACGTAATACTTGAAAACCTTTTTATTAAGGAAGTTTCTTTAAGATTAGGATCTCTTTTGCAGAAAAGCAGATTACTTGTTATCTCCAACCAACTCGCCTAATAGAACGCTGATTTTGGGTGAATGATCTGATATCTTTTGGTTCCTGTTTTTAAATTTTTCTGCCTTTTTCTCCACTTTTTTTCAACATTCTGAAATGAAGCAGAAGGTGACACAAAGTTTCTGTATAACCGAAAGAATGTTTGGGGATTCGTTCGCAGGGAAACCTCCAAATGATCATTTATAAAAAGAAAAACTTCAGTCCAAAAGTTTGACAACCTGGGATAAACCTGTGAGCAAATAACATGTAAGTTGTTTGCAGATTGTTCTCCGCATCCTCCAGCATGCTACTGTTTGATCTGTCTGGGGTTCGAAAAAATCTGATAAGTTTCCATTGGCATTCTTTCCAAGTATTTACTTGAATAATGGTTTGGCCATTCTTATATATTTCAATTCCTGTTTCATTCCCGGCACATTCCCATTCACAATCAGAGACATTTAATTTGACACTCTTTAAAGCAAGATTTTCAAAAGTAAAAAAGTTCACGGTATTCTAGCATTTCACATATACTGGGGTTCTGTCAGTTCCCTGAAAACACAGTGGCCTGTTGTGGATTTAAGCTTTCGGCCGCTTAAGCATCCCTCTCTGCTTCAGTAGATGGCGCACAAGCGCGTTTTCAGTCTCTCGGTGGGGCAGGCAAAACAAATGTTTGATGATCTCCCTGCAGGTCATCACCGTAGCTCTGCTGCTGAGATTGTTACTGCCCTTGTTATTGCAAGTCATTCTGTTTCATTCTCCAGTGGAATAAATTGGGTAACTCGAGGAAGACTCTTCTCTACGTATTTTTGTTATTAAAGGACATTGCAGCCATGTTTGCCTAATTTAGGGATCTCTCCTAATCTCCATCAAGGCAGATAATGGTCAAGCGTTGCTGGTGTTGAAGCTTAACTACCCCACCAAAATAAGGTTTCACATTGTGCACCATTATCAGGGACTCAGATCCCATTACCTCCATGGAGATGTGTTGCACTGATGCATTTTGATGGTACTCCCACATCTACGCTTGAGGCAGGCAAACTGTATTACCTTTCCATTTCAAAGAAAATCTCACTACTGGATCAGGTTTCACTGGCAGGCAGGTCCAGTGACTTAACGAGTGCTGATCACAGAGGACGAGAAGCTTTACAAAGCTGCAGCTCATGTTGCCCTGTGTCAGCATCGTTCGGGAGAAAATGAAGGCATCCTCCACTCTGTCAAATTCCTGCAGTAACCTCAGTAGGATACTTCAGCGTGTGAGGAATGAAGGTGGAGGAGGAGGTGAAAGCAAAACATTCATTTGTGAGTCAGCCTAAAGCACATGTAGAGCTTTGTCTGAGTTCTTAGGTAAAACCTCCATCTGTAACTCCTTTTTCCTCTTTTCACATTGGCGTGGCTTGAATCATGTCTGTCATTTTTCCTCAGAAATTGGATATTAAAGACTTGAAGACTTCTCTTTATTTATTCATATCTGCCCCACCTACGTTGTTATTACATTAAATGTCTCAATTACAGTTTACTATGAATTGTATTAACAAGGGACTACATTCATAATATACCTTAAAATGAAATTGCTAATAATCAAAAAATATTTTCTCAACTTTCAGCAATCAACTCTGTGGAAAGAGAACTTTATTCCAGTTTTCTTTTTACGTCCGAGGTAGTTCGCTCAGACGTTTGCGGGATAGTGCGAGGACGAGAGACATGCCCCATCCTGTCAGCATTCCACAGCTCTGCACAGACACTCCTGGAAAATTCCTAGCTGAAAGGTGGCAGAAAAGAGGGGGTTGGGGAATTTAAAAGGATCGTAAGGAAGGCAAAATGCCTCCTTCAAGTGACTGTAAAATACGGCTTTCATAGTTGGATAATTCCTCAAAATCAACACCAAGCTTTACAAAATCTGCATAGTTTTGACTCGCTGCAGGTCACAATGGAATGCAAAACCCTCCCTGGCTACGGCGCTTCCTCACACAGGAGACATCCAAATGTCATGAATCTACACCGCATCTCGGAGCTGACCAGATAAATTCCCATTAATTCTGGGCTCCACAACAACAGAATAAAAAAGGCCATGTGATGAATATTTATCGCATTTTAGATAGCAGGGCTTTCAATAAAATCCTAAACCCAAAATACCATTCTTATCCACATATAAAGTAGGTAGTGTTTATTTTAGCTTCACATACTTCAGCGGGATAAACAGGCACTTGCAGAACTATACATCTGCCATCCTTGTTGTCCTCTCCTCATCTACAGAGCCTGGCCTATGAAGAGGAATCAGCATTAGATGTTGATACATAATTTAGTTTCCCAGCTGCGTAATTCAACCTTTGCTACCAAATAAATATGTAAAGCCGGCGGCTGTGGCTCTTATTTTCAAAAGTCAGAAACTCATTCTGCTCCTCATGTTCTATTCAGATAAGCAGAGGCTAGAAAATAACCAATGCCAGATTACAAACTGCCAATTTAGAGCCCATGACTTCTAGAAATAGAATAATGTAGGAATCGTCTCTGGGCTAAATATCAACCACCCTGTGTTTGTGTTTGCTATTCAGGACAGTGTTTACTTTTTTTTCTTTAGTTTGTGTTGATTCAGTATCCTTAAAGTAGCCAGAAAAGTCACTCGAAGTCACTTGAAACATTTCCAACTTGTCCTACCTGCGGTCTCCTTTTCTAAGGTGAACAACCCACCTCCATAAATTGAATGATCACCAGTTTAGACCTACTCTGTCTAATTTATTTAAATTTTGAACAGTATGAACATGGCAAATACCAGCCGGTCATACAAATCAAAAAACACCCGGATGTTCACACACAGGCACTAACGGACATACACACCAAAGCTGCGGCGTGTCCCTTGCCAGGCACACATCTCCCCTCTTCACTACGCTTTTCCATCCAACAGGAACCAAAAGTTCCCGGGGAAACGCTCTGAGTGAAAACCTTCTGTCACACATTCACAACAAGTTCACGCCTCCTCCCATTGTAACCAAACGTTACACCTGTTAGTCATGGGAACAAACACATTATTATCGCATGATCGGTCCTCGTAGCTTTGATCTATAAATATTGTGAGGCTTTTCTGGCGTTGGAAGAGGAAACATCTGAAATTGGATTCAGCTATTTCATTTTTATTATTTATACCTCTGCTTGTCCTCCCTGTGGATTTATTCGCCACCAACCTGTAAACACACAACATTGACATATCATCACCTTATCGTAGGTTAAAGTTGAAATGGCAATCATGCTAGCAAACAATGGCTTCTGTAGACATCGCGCAGGTACGGAGCAACATTAGCATTCTTTTGGGGTCATGTGTGATAAAATTAAGTCCATATTCATTCTCATTTTAGTTCTTTTATGGTCTCCATTTACTCCTAAGGGGAAATATCTGTTTTTTTGCTCTTAAATGCTCCACTGTGTTCACCAACTAGTCACTAACTTTGTTTGTCTGCTTTTTTTGTACTGGGCAGTAAGCACACTATGGGTTTTTAGAAAAAAAAAAATGGTATGAGTGACAGTTCTGGCCCGTGGAGTTGTTCTGAGACATCACGTACGCGTTGCCCAGGATGCCTTTGTGTTGGGGAGGGAAATAAACCTGGACTTAACCAAGGGAAGCGCCATATGAGGAGGATCTTACACAGTAATGACAGCACCTTCCCACACACACACCAGCCTTGGCTTTGCCTCCACAACAGCTGCACTCATCAAAAGAAAAAGAGAAAGGTAAAATATGAGAGCCCTGCAGCCCAAGAAATGTGAAACCAACGTCATGTGCCACATATAGAGCAACTTCATTTGTAAAGCGTAGCCCAAGACTACCACAATTCAGGTCCACAAACACACACATTGCAGCCATACTGTATGACAAAATGGGGTTGTTCCTTATATTACATTAAAACAACTATCCATAAAAATTACCATGGAGTTTAGAAAGGAAAAAAAAACAGCCAATATACACGTGTAGAACTGATTGTTCAGTGGAATTACATGTTTAATTATTTATGGAAACATTATGATGTACTATTATGCTTTTTAAATAGCTATAGCACGGTGATTTTGAACAAAACACATAGGTTGAAAATGCGTTGAACAAAACATGAAGTTAAAAAACTTGGCTCAGTTTTTACAGCGCAGATAACTTAGGCTGAAAAAATAAATAAAGAGCAGATGCAAAAGGTTGTCCTTGAGAAATAAATGTTTCCACTTATCTGAGGTAGTTATCGGGCAGACCAGTCCACATCCAAAGAATTTCCACGTTCTTTTCTGATTGATATGAGATTATCTCCTCTCAACTGGTTCACCACTAAAATTCGGGTGTCACCACTAATGTGCTCCTGCTGGCTAAGCGTGGATAATCCTGTAACTCTGTACAAAACTGAAATCTGGAGACTTTGAGGGAAACAACTCCATAAGGGCCGGTTTAAGCTTCAACATCTTATAAAAGCTTTCCAGGCCCACCAATCCTTTAAGAGATTATGAGCCTCAGAGTGACAGCAAGGTTTTGTTTTCTTTTTTTGTTTTTTGTTTCGTTACAGGTTTTTTCGTTACAGGTTTATATATCTGATGCTTTTTGAAGTCAGTTTTACTGTAATTGACTGTTCATTAAATCATTGTTTAGCAACCATAACTAAGCACAGCAGGCCTTTCAAGTTCTGACTGAGATTTCCCAACATGCTGAAAATGGGTCCATAGGGATCTAAATGTCCCAAGCAAAAAGTCTTCACAAGCTGATTAATGTGAAAGACGTGGAAATAAGTTACAGTATTGTTCCTGTACTGCACAGTAGAGCTGGTTGGCATTAGTACTACAGTATTATAAATAAAAATGTAATTAAAATGTTATTTGTTTGTTTGTTCTTTGGTGGTTAGGGTGGTTTGGAGGTTTACTATAGAAAAAAATACTTTGACCGGCACCACAGAGGTTAGATTTAAGCTTTAATGTTAGTATTTTTCAAAAAGTAATGTAGCCCCTTCTAATGCAAGTTTACCGTTGTAAAGACTGAAAAAGCACCACCCTTCAAACTATTGACCATTTCTTTTACTAGGCAGCTTTCGCAGGCAGTCTTTTAGCATTATACCGTGTCTGCATTGCCATCATGTGCCTAACTTAAGACCCTTTTGCTGGGCTCTTGTTTTGGAATGAATCAGCAGGAAGCGGAGTTTCTCAACACATTTATGGAATTTAAGCGTTAGCGTTAGCTTACGCTAGCCAGCAGCTTATGAAATATCCCAGCGACAGTCGTCAGTTCAGCCGAAGAAATCGATCGTCACTGGCGCTAAATTAGAAGCCTGCTTTTTTGCATGGTTCTGTGTAAAATGTAAGACGTTAAAAAAAACAAAGAAATGACTGTGAAATTTGAGTGTCAAATCTGCCACTGTTGTTATTAAAATGCATACGCGCTCCTCTAGAATGGAAAGCTCAGCAGGGGTAGCACCAGGAACTAAGCGAGGTGGCGCCCAGCAAAATGTCAAATGTGGTACACTGTAGGCAATTCACTTTTAAGAGGACAGTTGGCTATTCTTTATTGATGGTTAAACTATCAACTTTTCTACAAGCAGTATGGGTCTAATTCAATTTAATTGGAATATTTAGAATATATACAGAAGTTGGTTGTTGGTGAGCATCATTACAAATCGAGCATATTGTGATAGGCCTACTCTGTAGAGCTTTTTCACACCCATGCCTATATAAACTGCCCAAAACAACACTTTTCTCACACATGATATTTTCCTGCTGCTTAATGAGGAAGCTTTAAGTAACTTCAAGTGAGACCGTACTGTGTGCTTGAGAAGCAGTCTAGCACTATATTAAAAAAAAAAAAAAAAATCTTGCTGCTAAATTGTTGTTTTGTATGTCTTCACAATCACACCTCCCACACATTTCACAGAAGCAGCGTGTGTTGATTCAATTAAGAAACGAGTAGCCGCTGCATCTGCAGTACCCATCACTTATCTTCTATTTAACACAAATGAGTGTTGAGGTCCATCTAACCAAAATTCCTTGAAGAAAGAAGTTAAAATTTCATCAAGATTGTACAAATAGTGATAGCCACTTAGTGTTAAATAGAGGCAAGCTTCCCCCACTGGCTGACTACCCATGACAAATACAATCTGTTTATTTTTACCTTTGACAGTCAGGTGTGAATGTCAATATTATTCTCGTGTCGTTTTTAAAAGCAGCATCAATCTTCTCATCTTACTCTCAGCAAGAAAGCAAATAAGTGTTTTTCCACCAGTGTTGAACGATTCCGTTAAGATTGTATAAACTTAATCACCAGTCACCAGCCAATATTTTTATGTCTTCCACCTTTTTTTTTCTTTTTATACAAGTTTACAGCAGGCGCTCGGTTGAAAGACTGGTTTACTGTCCTTTTGAGATACGTTTTTGATGCAGTATTCGGCGAGAGCGCACCACTGACATATAGCTGGTGTAGTTTGTTTCATGCCTCTTGCAGACTGTGACCAAATAACCTTAACAAAAGAGACAGACCCGTTCAGTGTGCACCCTGTCACACCTTGCTCACTTTTTCCGCTGCTTGTTTTGTCTCTGGATTAACTTTTGACTGTAGAAGCTGAAGAATCTAAATTGGTTCTCGGTGACCCCTTTAAGTCCCTGTAGACAATGTATTGACTTTCTGCGTCAAGGCACCCAAACCCTGTGCTCTAAGGTTAGCGGGTAAAGAAAAAAATCAATCCATTGGTGAATCTGTGTATTTGAAAACAAGGATTCAGGCAATACATCTTGAACAACCTATAGAGTATGAGTTAGGAATTCAGGTCCCGAGTTACAGCTGAATTGAAGAGTAAAGCTCTTGTTGATAGATATGAGTTATTTTTATATTAGTTAAGACAGCCCAGTTCAGTTCTTTATACAGAAAACAATCATATGCACAACACACACACAGACGGGCTCACTCACAAACACACAGAGGCCTGAATCCTCCTCCTAATTACCATCAGACCGGCAGGCTGATATTTGACCCAGGTGCTCCATGTCTGGTCTGTTGTGTGACCAGGTTAACTAATGGACTAGCTAATCAAAGGGTGTTGGTCATGTCTGTCCCACCTTGATCAATAGATGAGTGCTGACCTCTCAGCTACGCCTGCCCCCGGTCCCCTCCCTCAACACGGACACAGATGCCCCCTACACCCTCATTCAAAACAAACCAGGACTAATCAGCACCTCCAGCCAGATGGAATGTCCCTAGTTTCTATAGAAGTGGAGGCTTAGTGAAAAACCAGACAGGTATTCTGACTAGAAAACAAGCCCAGACTCATTCACTGATGAGGCTGCAGTCCACCATTATAAAAGTGGGAGTGTTTGGGGAGCTTTGGTAATTATGGTATCACTGGGAGAAAACAGTCTTGGCAGAGAAAATTTTGCAAATTCTGCAAAATCTGACTGTGAATGCAGCCAAACATAATGAAACAATGCCTCTTAATACAACTTCATGTGTTAAATTCCCATGGCAACAGGAGTGTTTTCTCGGCGGTTCGGACACCATAAACCAACACTGCAGTGATGGCGGTGACTAGCCATTCACGCTCCAGCAATATTCAGATAAGGCACAATATTGCAGGAAAATGGAGAGTTTTCATTGATTCCTGCTGCGATGCCAGTCCTCCACTGTTATTACTGCCCGTTCCATTACACCATGTCAGGGAGAGAAGTACATAAACACAGGGTACTGACAGACTCCTGTCTCACACATGAATGGGAGAATTATCCAGTGCCCTCCTGCCCCATTTCATGTTGCAAGGCAACTTTTGACATGTCGCGCACAGTACTCCATCTCAGCTATTTTAAAAGCCTTCGAGGGGTTTACGATGTGCAGTCACTCAGGAGTGGCCACCAGATGGCACAAGGGAGCCCCCACCCCACGACGTAAATTTGTGCTGGGGGGGTGAATTCGATTTATTCAATAGCAATGGTGGAAAAAGTATTTATACCTTCTGCTATTATCAAAAAAAATGTTTTGATAACAACAAAGCAAATGACGGTGTACTGTGAAAGGGTGCTCCTAATGACGACTCCACAGAGAATTATCACCCTACTCTGCAGGTCCTGTGACCTCTAAGGAGCCTTATATCTTCCTTCGGCTCAACGTTTAGGTTTTTGGGTCAGTACCTTTGTTTTTTTGGTTCAGTTTCACCGCTCTCGTAATAGGGTGCAGCTGAAAACAACACTAGTTAGCGATTATTAAGTGAACGTAGTGGAGCATTTACCTCCTAAAGATCTAGATAATTTCCAAAACAAAACTAAAAGCAGAAAAATGACTCCAAATGAATGATAATGTTGCCCCATAATTGCTTGAGGTGTAAATAAGCAAGTGCATGCTAACAAATTCATCATATTAACTTAAAAGGTAACAACATGTGTGTTTGCTGCCCCCAAGTGGCCAAAATTATTTATCATAGGTTTAAGTAGAAGAAGCAATGCTACACTATGAAAATACTCCATTAGAGGTAAAAGTTATGATTATACTTAAATATAAATTAGTGTTAATTTCATTAACACGAATTATGAAAAAATATATTTGTTACCGCCCTTTTTTTCCATGATGAAGACAAGACACTGACTAGACAAAACTGACTTTAAACAATAACTGTGACTAAATCCCCGAACAGTAAAGTACAGTATAGTTAACAAAACAAGAGGAGATGAAATTATAATGACTATTTACCTAAACAATCACATAATCCAAATCTCCTTTTCAAAATCAGTCAGTTTGATGAAATCTTAATCGCAAGCAGCTTTCTGAAATTTGATTAAAATGTTTATTCTTGGTCTTGACTAAAACTAGAATAAAATGTTCACTATTTAAATGTTCATCATCATTTTTGTCAACTAATCTTTAATGACTAAAATGGCGGGTGTTTTTCGTCGACTAAAACTAAACCAAAGTGTTCATGATGTCTTTGGCTAACATGAGACTAAGATTTCCGGAGTTTTGGTCTGCTAAAAAAACTGACAGAGAATTAAGAATTAAAAAAAGAATTAAAAAAAGATGAAGTTGTCTAAATATGACTAAAACTAAGACTAAGACTAGATCAAAAGCGAGTAATTACTCATAAGGAATCAAAATTGCCCTTGTCAGACTGTTATATTATATAACTGATTCATTATTACTGCTATATTCATGTATAAGCAGCATTTTTAAGCTTTATCTGGTTGAAATGGAGCTCACTTTAACTAGCTTTACACTGTTGAGTAGTTCAGCCTATAAGAATGCACCATATTTTGAAAGTTGATCGTATGTTTTGTATGTAAAATCTCGATCTTCGTGGTAACCAGTAACTGTAGTTGTACATGGACACTAACAAGAGTATTCGCCAGGAAACACCATGACCCAGGATCGCTCAGCATTGCACATGACAATCCAGATAGAAACAAAACAGCTCAGTAAGGAATTCTTTGATGTCAACCCTTAAGAAAATCGATTCAGATTCAGAGAGTCCACTGAATCTGCCTGAAACTGTTTATCTTCAAAGCTCTTGGCAGTGCTGTATATGAAAAGAAAGGCATTTAAAAAGCGATTTTGAAAAATTGTAGAAATGCTGGACATTCTGGTAATTGCATCTCCTGGCTCCTGCCAATAGTTGAAATCCTAGAATTGGATTATGATTCAGATTTCATTATTTATTATTGTATTTTTGCACAGTGACAGTGATTCTCAACAAGACCTAATCACATCGCACCATATTTGTCTAGAGCTCACACAAATCATATTCACACGGGGTCCCCGTTATTTTCCACGGTAGACACAACCCATTTGTATTCTGGGTGTGACACCTCAAATCTACATCCAAATGGGGAATGAAATATTTATGCCGCAAAATGATGGCACTCTTCATTGTCAATTTGCGTGAACATAAAGTGCATTAGAAGGTAGGTGCATTCCTGCCCAGGCAAGTCGGAACAGAGTCGGCCAATGATGCGTCAGACAGAGATGAGGGGAGTATCAGGTGGAGAGTAAACCTCTGGGCGGCCTCGGGCTTCAGAGCCTGCAGACAAGGACGACACCCAGGAACCTCACACAAAAACCTCCAAACTGCAATGAATGTCAAAGGGCTCTGAAGCAAATACCATTCATTAAAATTGAGGAGTTTTTGTTTCATTATTCAAAGGTGGGATTATTAAATCTCGTTTTGCTTCATGGGAGTAGAAGATGTAGAATAGAAAGATGAAGCAACAATAGCACATATAGTGGGCTCATAATGCTGCATGTTTCATCCTATACACGTGAAGGAACAATAAGCATCTGTGACAGCTGTGATATGTTTATGTAACGTTTACTTGTATGTTATAAGTGAGGAAATTTCTGAATTGGTGTTATAGGCCAACATACTGTAATTTGCATTTTAATGCAGATGCAGACTGACTGACTCCTACGTCATCCTGCAGTTTGGCCGTTCATCTCAGAGATTAGATTTTGATTAAAATGATCTGTTTTGTTTGTAGAAAAAAAAATTAACTTTCTTATCAGGTCGACTGAATAGCGCAAGTGCGAAGCAGTGAGGACCACCAGGGTTATCACCTAACACCATTATCCTAACCCCAAATTACTTTCTAGCTCTTTTATTTTGAAACTTCATTTGGGACCTTGGTAGCCGCATGTTTACAAACAACACTGCTTTTAGAGATTAGGAATTTAATGGAAAAGATGACTTAATTTTGTGCATTATGTCAAATATTGTGTGGTGCTGTTTCCTAAATGTTGTGTCACTGTAAAATCTCCTCATCACGGGGGGGGGGCAGAGTTCTTTAATAATCATATAATAATACAGTGTGTCAGCCATCTTTGGAGGATCACAGTAAAATATGCAAGTGCCATCACAGAGGCCTTCTGCAAATCTGAATACCGTGTTGAAGCTCACATTCCTCACAGTGACGTGTTTCGACGGAGCCCCTCAGTCTTTGTCCAGCCTTCAGGGAGCGTAGCGCTGAAATACAGCACCTCTTCATTCAGCAGATTTCTCTGCCTAAGGGTCAGCGCTCATCCAAAACCTCTCTGAATGACTGCGTCTTTACCGGCAACCTTGCTTGTTCATTCCAGCGAAAAAAAAACTGAGGCTCAGGGTTTTTAGAAACCAGAGGAACTGAACGCGCTGTTGACCGGCGTGTCAGCTCTGAGGTATGCCTCTCGCTGGGACAAAAACTCAAGTTTGAGCTCAAAAGAATAGCATCTTTAAGTTGCTTTTTTCAGCACAGTAGAACCCTCTGGGCTAACCTGGCTATGAAATATTAAGCAAAAACAGAGACATTGAATTGGGATTTTTTTTTTTTTTTCCAGAAACCCTGATGTATATTAAGTGTGTAAAACTGATCTGATCTGAATACAGATCTGCTCTCAAGCAGAGTCACAAACCAGCAGCAATCAAATCTACTTAGCAGAGCTTGTTAAACAGGCAAACGCACTTTGTAGACTGCTTGGCATTCCGTGCTTGATGTTTACATTTTTGCATATTGTTTTAGCCATATCAATAAAACATGTTGTAGCACAATGCTTTTGTGGAGAGGAGCTGCTGTTTAACACGGGGCTTTTGATCTCATCTGAGGCAGCTCCCCAAAAACGGCACACACATTTGTCAGAGACTTCAAGGAGACATTAGTCGATGCATTTGATGCATACTGATAAATGCTGCCAGCGCTATAAAGTCTAGGTTTTATTGTGTATTTATTTGAACAAAAATTCGGAACTAAGCAACCCTATTAGTTCATATGGTCCGCAGTGTGAGGCAACACGGCCAGTAGAGCTTAAAAAAAAAATTCCCCTGCAAAGTCTCTCTTAGTGTGGTTAGTAAACCAGACCTAGGGTTGCCTTCGAGTGCAGTGTTTTTAGGGGCTCGTTTTTCAGCTGTCACCTTCCAGTGGTCCAAAAGATTACCGTGAACAAGTCACACTGTCCAGAGCTATCTGGCCCGCACAGAGCACAGAGGCAGAGCGCGAGTCTGTCTCTGGAGAACAACAGCTCATAACTCAAAGATATTGGTGTCCTTGTCAATAAAATCACATATAAAGAAGATTGGGCTCCAATGAATGTGCTCTCGAGAGAAATATCTTGTGAGGTGAGGCTCGGTGCAGCTCTCCACCTCGGCGCTGGGTGGTGTGCCGGCGCTGTTCCCTCCTCACCCATCCCCCCCTTAGCCCTGCCATTGTGAGGGGAAGGAATGCTTTTCAAAAAGTCGGTCCTTTCACAGTGAGGGCTGTCGGGTGTCGCCCCATTTTTCATGTAAGGCCGAGAGGGGGATATATGCATGCATCTAGTTTCTATCACAAAGTTTCTTTGTGATAGATGCATGTATGTAAATAGGCATGTGCTTGGGTTTTTTCTGCCAAAAAGCAAATTACACTGGCAATGGCATGACCATTCAGTTACCTGTACTGATGAATTATTTTGGTCATATATTACCATATGGATTATAGTGTTTTCAGGGCTGAATGATCTTCGGGAGGCAGGATATAGAACTGTGTGTTTAACGGACTGCAAAGGCAAATTTTCCTCTCGCCACAGTTGCAAATTATCTTTCAAACATCTTTATGGAAATGGGTTTTCAAGGGCTTCTGGAATACTTCAGAGATGCTCTGGCCCAACGAAGGATGTAGTTTAGAGACAAAGACAAAGATGAGCAAATTACAGCAGAGACTCATCAAATAATGAACACAAGGCCCTTATTTGATGAATTTTACATGGAACTCCTTTATTCCATTTTTAAGTTTATGACTTCCTTGGAGTCTTCTTTCAAAGTCTTTGAAGTGGATAAGATGTTGTGTCTGTTATGTTATTAAGAGAGTTTTAAAAATGACGAGCTTACTAATATTGCTGTACGGATGCAGCGGTTTTGGGAATAACCCTTCACTTTGTTTCTGTGTTTGGTTCTTTTTCTTAATTCTTGGCAATAACCACGCCACATGGCAGGGTGTGGCGGCTTTTTACGACTGAAAAAGGGGTGGTCCTACTCAGGTGCATGTATCTCATTGGTCAGCGCGGTCTTCTAAAACACCAATACCTGAATCAGGTAGAGAAAAAAGTCAGGAGAGAGGAGACAGATAGCACCTTGTCAGTTGTACCTTAAGTCCCTCGTGAAGACTGCTTTGAACAATTTGGTCGTTTGATTTGAATTGCACTCACAGAGTCACTGGGGACCTGAAGGAGCAAATAAGGTGAGTAATGCATTTTAAGCAAGGTAAGGCATTCTTCTACGCACAGAAAAAGCTAAAAGTCTAATCTTGCAAATCCGTCTGACAGAAGATTTGTCTAGAGCTGAGACTATATCATAACCAATAGTTTGTTATAAAAGTACCTCTAGTCAATATGTTAAAATGATAAGATCAACAGGAGATGTCACATGCTTGGAAGCAGCATTTATATAAAGATACAGCAGGAACAGCAGAGATTTTTGGGCGTGGGAGGGTGGTGGTTTTGCAAGCCTAAATAAGGAAAGAGAGGAAAGCTTCAGGTGTGTTGAGTTAGAGCGGAACTCTGAGGCAGACAGATAGCAAGACCGATCTTGATATCTGGTGGCAGCGTCGGGCTCGAGGACGGCTTTGGTGAGGTTGCATCACAGATGACTAGACAGCCATTCAGCTCAGGCCTGTGATAACGTGCCAGAGCCCAGGATTTTAACAGCAGCGTGAAACCCCGGAGACGCAGAGCAGGGCAGGCCCGGTCTCGCTCAGACTCAGGCTAAAACTTAAACTCAAGAAAAGGGAGAGGCCGACATCCAGTTCCTGCTGCACTCATCGCCACCCCCTCACCCTCGGAGGCTTCCTCATATATCATTCACTCCCCAGTCGCCTGCTCTGCACCATGTGCCGGGGCAGGCCTCCGTCCTGCAGCTTAACATTGAAACTAAAGCTTAAGGCTTTCCTTAATTTAACTTTCCCGCTCAGTGTTCCTGCAAAAACACGCTTATCGTGGAGAATCAGTTTGGGAAAACTGTGATGCATCAGAGAAAATCTGACTTTAAACTCTGAATAAGGCTGTGTTATTTTTTGTAACGTACAGAGTACGTTTGTGTCTTTAATTTCAGACACTTTCTGCAAGAATATTCCATGTGTTCTATCCTTCATTCCACCGGAGTCTGTATCTGTATTTAACCAGATTTCAGTGGTGTGAAGTGTAAGAGACATGGGGATACGGCTTCACGGGCTAACAACCACAATACCGGAAGGCATCTAAGTCAGAGGTCAAAGAAAGACGTCGATTGCTTTGCACTGTTCCATGTTTTAATTATATTTTGAATGTTGGAAATTATATGAAGTTTTATTTCACAAGATCTTACTGTTTATGTTCATGGTACCGTGTATTTCGTGTATTTTTCCTGTGACATATAGAACAAAATATGTTATGCATGTATTTTCATCAATAAAATAATGTACTGAGCAACTCAGTAATGTGAATAAATTTCCTGACCTTGTGCCCGGTGTTTCCTTTTTTTTTTTTTTTCGACATGTGCAACATTTCAAATCATTACTGAGCCATTTTACCACCCACACCCAAGTTTCTGTGGTTCTCAGCCCCAGAGCATGATTTTCTTCTTTTTTTTTTCATTAGCTAACATAGAGAATTTGAGACTCAGCCCACACAAACAACCTTTACTGTTTGGCAAATGAAGCTTATTAACAATTTTAAACATGCCCTCACTGTAGCCCACACAATAATGTCATTAAAGATGTTTCTCCCTGCTAGAGAGATGCACCTCAACTACTCCCAGCACACTTTTCTTC
Organism: Xiphias gladius; assembly: GCF_016859285.1. Classification (NCBI taxonomy): domain Eukaryota; kingdom Metazoa; phylum Chordata; class Actinopteri; order Istiophoriformes; family Xiphiidae; genus Xiphias; species Xiphias gladius. The sequence goes on along the minus strand of NC_053417.1, from coordinate 24,268,628 downwards.
AGTAGTGCACATCAAAGGGAAAGACAAACATACCGTAATAGTCCTTGCTGTTTTACTTTTCCATACTACGATTCTACAGTTTCATTTTCTACTCCGCAATACTTGCATTGCCCTCTTTCAATGCGAGCGATACGGATTCCATATGTAGGCTAGGCTTTATAGTTTTTGTAAAGTCCAGAGTCTTTAACTGCAGGGTATTTTGACCAGACCTAGCATGGATGAAGCGCTTAGTTCAATAGAATTTTAAATAATACTGAGCATTGCTTCTGGAGATTTGCGAGCATGCAACCTCACTGCCGGGGTCTGTTTTGTTTTTGGTTCCTGACAATCAGTCCCCTTTGGGGACTTTTTAAAATGTGAAATAATAATACCTAAGAGCAACATAACATATTGTTGGCCCATGGTTATACATGTGGGTACTCTCATATAAATATAAAATGCACCCTCCTGGTTTCAGTGGCATGGAATGGATTTTTTCCCCCGATGGCCTCTAATTTTATTTTAGTATTTTAGTAACTGAACGTCAGGCTAATAAGTGCAATGCTACGAGCAATGTGAGTCTCTCAGACAACACCAAAACAGTTAGAAGTAGAGACAATGTGCAAGCTGTGATACAAAGAAAATGTCCCCACGTATTTTGTGTGGTCGGGTTAATCTGCAACCTAAATTGAATATATAGACTAAATAGGCAGTTTGAAACATTGTGGGTTCTGAACTTGTAACGGCATTTTGTTATTATTTTTTGACATTTTATAGACTAAACATTTACTTTACTGATCCAAAAAAAATCAGTTTAAGGAAAATAAGTGTTGCAGTAAATTTGCACAAACACTGGATGCTTCTCCTACCACTCACAAAGAAAAAGTAATTTATTCATAAACATGCTCTCTGTGTATAAAATATCTTTTTCTTAGTGATTGGCTGTTTCAAAAAATACAAAGATTGCTACTCATGCAGCTGCGCCGTTTACAGTTTAACAAATTCCAGATCATCTCTCAGTTTTGAAAGTAAACATATGTTGTGAGCAGCGCGAATTGAGTTTATATTACTTGAGCTGCCATGAAAGTCTGGAAATTCTGTCTCTTCCTCATCTTTCCACTTCTAAGTTCATCGCTCGGAGAGGACACAGGTGAGAGCAAATGCTCCCGCAGCAGGTGCAGCTACATCAGCGGCCACCATGTTTTAAGAATTCGAGGGAAAAAAGTCTGAATTTGCTGGTTGCTCTGTTCTCTGCTGTGAAATGTCGATTATTCAGTTTCTATTCTCTGGAGCTGAGAAGCGTAATGTGACAGTTTCACACCACACAAGCAGCAGTTGCTAATTGACAGCACAGCCATGCTGCAGAAATGCTGTGTAGTGTCAGCACCATGCTTCATTAACTGGAATTTAGAGTGCTCTGTACAGTCATGCCTTAATGTGACTGGTGAATACAATCAATGGTCACATCACCTATTGGCTGAGCTGGAGTTATTTCTGTTCTTCCTGGAGTCCGTACACCCGGCTAATTAGTTTGTGTTCTGTGTTTTTAGTGGCAGAAGACATCGGCGTCCATCAACTGGAGCGCTTAGTGGAGTTGCTGACATCTAAAGAGTGTGAGGACCTTCTGTCCGCCCTCTCTCACCCAGAGGAGAACATCTTCCAGCAACTTGAGCGCCTCTCGCCAGAGAAGAATCAACTGGATCTTAAGCCTCGAGCTAAGAGAGATGCCTCTTCTGCTGTGGGTTAGTACTCATCGCCATCGAAACACGTCTCGCGCGGCACATTAGACCACAGAGATCAGAGATGTCTATCGCATGCATTAAAAGTAACAGGCTAAATATCAAGGAGAAGAGACAAGAGCCCTCAGAGACAGAGGGAACAAGCACACTATGAGCTGTAACAAGGTAGAAAGACGGAAAAGTCCACCCTGAGACCTGTCTGTTTCTCACATCGCCAGCTCAGCTTGGGGAGTTTCTGCCAGCAAGCTGACTGTCAGAGGGGCCGTATGTTTTGTGTTTACCAGATAGTGAAGCTCAGTGCCGGACAGCCCTGACAGACTGGCTGCTGAGGTACGGCGAGCAGACCTACTACGACAGGCTTTCTCGGGCCTTGCGGCACATCGGCAGAGCAGACATCGCCATCGGTGAGAGACAAACGGAGACAGAAAGAAGCTGTGCCTCTTGTAGCACCGAATAATTAGTTCTTACATAAAACAATTTCGTGCCATGCCACAATGTCTAATGGATTTCAAATTAAAATAGTTCACTTTCTATGTACAGTACAGTGTCAGTGGTAGCCGCAAATCTCATGAGCAGACATCACAACATGTCCCTTGACAAAAGGAAATTGGAACAAAGCCTCATTTGGGCACATGGCAGTGTGTTTTCAAAATTGGTTTATTTCGGTCAAGAAAGCCTCTTCAAGACTTTAACAAAAGTGGATAATTGCTTCATTACTTTGAGAGTCATTTAATTGGAACTTCAAAAATGGCATATTTTGCACACTGCCAGTCTCTGACATGTGTTGCTGTCCAGTGTGCACACAACTCCACAGCCGAGTGGTGTTGGATAGAGGGAGGTGTAAATGATCTGACAGAGGACTCAGTGGAGCTGACACCAGCCACAGAACAAACCATCTGCTCCTTTCATCAGCAGCTTTCGAGGAGAAAACAGACAAGGAGAGGATGGGAAGAGATGAGTTATAAGACATGGGGGTTTGGGGTGGGGGGGGTGACTTTGATGAATAAAAAAACTGGATGCAGAATGCGGCAATTATCCTGCACTTGATTGCTGTTCTGCTGTAGAGATCTACTCATACGTAGAAACTTGAGTGGCTCATTTTGTTTTATTCTGAAGTGAAGGACAGCAGTTGTTCTCCTGCCAGAACTAATTATGTTCATGGCAAGATAACAACAATTAAATTCAAATTTACAACCGTCTATAGGATGGTTGTAAATTTTACTCTTAGCACTTGAAGTGACACGGAGACACTTTGAGCTTGGCCTTGTGATTGTGTATCCACAGAAGTGGGGAAGAACATCAACCAGGACAAAGCCTTGAGCATGAAACGCTACGTTGACGATTATCACAAATACGTGAGCTCTTTAAACCTCCCATCGGTCCAATCAGAAGGGAAACACCGCCAGCGTGAAGGCCGGAGGGTCAGAAAGAGAAATGGTACGATCGTTCGTCCTAGAGCTTGACAGAGTCACATTAGTTTGGTTGCATTATAAAACAGAATAAGTGGTGGAGAACTGAGTCTTAACATGTCTAAGCCCAAATATCTTGGGCTATTGATGTCAAGAGGATGGTTTTCGAGTTATCCCTCTGGTGGCTGCCTGAATGACAAATTATGTACTGAACCCTGAATCTATTAAGTGTTTCAATGAGATGCTGGATTAGATTCGGTGGCCATGAGTGTGCTTTCCAACTCATTACTACTCGACATCAACACACTCACTGCTGTATATGAGGAGTGTTTCCCAGGACAGCTAGAAACTCAAAAATGTAATTATCACCTGTCCTTCTTTTTCTATCCTCCCGGGTGTTTCGTTTCAGTTCAAATTTGACAAAAATGCTCGCACAGGCCTTGGTGATTGTAAGTGTGTGTGTCCTGTTTGTGTGTTAGTGAGAGATCTGACGTGGCGTGACCTGGATCTGATTGTGGAGAGGGATTCTGTTCCTTTGTACCAGAAGGGGCCTTTGGATGTAGCTCTTCCTCTCTTGTATGGCATCCTGCTGGGCTTCGGAGGCACCTTGCTTGCAGGCTACCTCATCCTCCTCGTCGGCATCCACACCTTTCGCAGGAACCAGCAGAGCCGTCGCCCTTCGGTCACTAGCAGTTCCGCCGGTGAGCTCATAGTCGGAGATGCGATGCTGGAGGACGCAGCTTCTGGGAGCTCAGATTAGCAGTTTAGGGCTTCAAATTGTCTAGAAAGCCGTAAAAATAAAGTTAAAATCACCTCCAAGATTTAATACATATACAACTGGCATACATTTATAAATAAAGACAAAACAGATAAATTTGTCCTATTTATTTTTCAGACACGTTTCTTCTATGGAAGATTTTAAATCTTCCGGTCTCTTTGCCCACGGTGATAAGCAGAGCCAATACAGAAACTCAATGTCGATTCCACCACAACACAGCTGATTATGACAAATATGACAAGAATAATGCTGTTTCAGATCAAGTAATTATCCATGCTGTGTAATGCTAGACTGGTAAGCATTATTATCTTGCCAGTGAGTAGATGACTGGTGCTTTGACAGATGCGCTGGAACCCAGCCCTCACACCAAAGGTTGTTCCGGTGTTACTGTGATAGTGATGCCACTTTCCATTTCCCCTCCAAGTGACAGCGATGTGCCCGTCTGGCATCGAAGAACAACTAATTATCCAGCCTGGCGCCTGCTTTCCCAGAGCCTGACGATACCTCCACAGGCAATCCAAAAGACTAATAACAATGACAATGCTAGCAGACAATGGAGCACTCTTGGTTGGATGGCAGCTTCTGGCGGCGGACAGAAGGCAAATAGAAAACACAGAGCTGCATTTTTTGACGGTGTGAAGTAGGGAGGATTGTTAGCGAGCTGAAATGACTTGATGTGTGAGATGCTGCAGCAAGTTGGGTCCAGGAAAATGGCGTCGGAAACCAAACAATAAAATGTCAATATTAGAGGATTCGAGTTAACTTTGTTGACTTGTGCAAGCTTTAATTAAGAAAAGCATTCGCGTACAACGAGGGTGTCTTCACATTCTCTGCTGAGAGAAACCATTTCATTAAAGCAAGACGCTCGTGGCACTGGAGTACTTTCTAGGTTCTTGTTCCCAGTTTCTTACGCTATCCCCACTTCCTTATTCGTAACTGAACTAATTACTTCATTATACAAATCTGGCCTAATGTGCTTCAGGAGGCAGACAGCTTGGATTAACAGTGGCACTAAGCAGCAATTACAGACAATTAGTTCATAAATCAACATTTAAACAAATTATAATGCCAAGCAGAACTGTATGAGCAACACTCTAAAAGGCCGAAAGGGCATGGATTTGAGTTTTGACTAATTACCTAAATAATGACCTTAATAATCTGACATACACTGCCTGTTCTTCTATAGTAATGTCATACTATTTTTTGCTCTTTTTGGATTAGACTTGTCCCAATAATCTAGTGCATAAACCAACGTATACTACTTGCTTCAGGAAGAAAATCTTTGTTTTTTTTCCACGTGTCTGACATGCAAAATAAAAACCAGCAAGTTATAGTAATGACATTTTGTAACAGTTTGTCTTCCTCACCATGTGTCTTCCGACAACATCGTGTTTCACCTTCATCAGTAAGCCTCCCAGGTGGAACGGTAGAACTCTTCATGACAAAACTTCCTCTGCCCTTCAGTTTTCCCCTGCTGGCTGTTAGGATCCTGCATGTGCCGACTGTGACAGGTTCACCTGCTGCGGGCTCACCTGTATTTCTACAACCAGTGGGGAGGAAAGCCAGAGTACTGCATGCCTGAATAACTCACAGCAACAACATGCCACATGGGGCTTGCATCATCGTTGTGACACTCCTTAGCATAGCCAAGGTCCCACCAGGAAGCTTCTCTTAGTGGATAAAGAAAACTATAGAAACATCTCAGGCCTGTTTAGGCCCATTGCACAACTTGACTACAATACAGTACGGGGCACGATATCATATTCTATGAGGCAGAGTCTGATCATGTGATTTTCTGCAACCTGGTCCTTTAAGATGCATTTCATTTACGGAAGTCTGAGCACCAGAATAGGCAAATGTTCATTTCAAGCCATTCTCATGCAAAGGGATGAAGCAATCACAGACGTCATGGATGAATAGGGAAAGAATCTGACATGAAATTGACATTTACAGCCAAAGCAAAAGCCAAGGTGTGAAGGTACGGTTTCCAGGCATATCCATTCTCATGTAAAATAGGGTTTTTTTTTTTCGTTTTTTTTTTATTCTGGTGGTTTCTTTGGGTTATTTAATAGTTTGCGGCGCAGCAGCTTATCAAACAGGATTCTCTGAGGAGGGCACATCCGTCTCTTGTCATTGGCTCGGCTCAGCAAAAGGAGTGAAGTGTTTGTCTGGATGAAAATGTAGATGGACGGGATGTGATGCGTGCCAAGGGGGACGCTCAGACAGAGGGGCTGTGTCCTTGATGTGCTGAGGCTGAGCGTTCTGCACCATGGCCTCTGGGGTGTGCTTAGTGTCACTAAAGGCTTTAACTTCCCCCTCCCTCCATTTGCATCTGCATTCATCTGCAGGGCCACTGAGGTGCTGCAGTCCCCACTCAACCATCACTCTCCCTTTGCTCAATATATATGGATCACAGGAAACAAGATCACAACACCAGCTCTTTTAAAGTCACACTTTTTTTTTTTTTTTTCTTTTTAATCGCCTGGGCTCCGGCTCTCACAACTTTGTCTTTCATGGGTTTCTTTGGGGGAATCTGAGACTTCTTCAAAGTTTTTGGTACTGATCAGACAAGAGCGGCTCTGCGGGTTTACAGATAAACCCACAGTGCCATCCTGTGGTCATTACAGGTCATTACAGCAGACAATCAACATTATGAGTGAAATTATGATTTAAAATTTTTGTTTCCGTAATTCTCCTTTTGGGCAGTTTTAAATGGCCATGAAAAAAAAAAAACGGAGTGGCGTTACAGCAGAAAATTATGTGCACATTTAGTGTATTGTTTCATCACAGTGATACAGAAAGAAAGCAATAAAAAAAGAAAAGAAAAGATTTTCTGCTGTAGTTATCCAACTCCTGGAACATATTTAGTGAATAGTGTTTCTACTTTTATACAAGTAACTACAAATATTTTCTAAACTGGCACAAACTGTATATCGTTTTCTCAATTTATTGTTTATATTGCTTTACCTCAAGAGCAGCTGTGGAAAAGCAGTTGCAGCAAGACAGCTGCTGTCAAGTAGAATGCGAGAGAAAGATGTCTGGCTGGTCACAATGTGGCGCAATCAGCTGTAGCTACAGAACACGAGGTACACTCAACCACCGAGCAGCGGTTTTGTCACAATAACAGGAAAAGGCTGCATAAGCCTCAATGGCCAAAGATGTGAGCGTAATGTCTTTGGCAATGGCACGCATGTCGATGTGCAACAAATGTGTAAAATTCAAGTTCAAATTTTTTTAGATTTCATTCAAAATGCAAATCTCTCTGAGAAAATTCACTTAAGGATGTTGCTGCTGTATGAAATAAAGGACACTGTGTTGAAATTTAAAGCAGTTTAATACTGCAATATACGTTTAAATAAACGTAATGACTTCAAAACAGAAAGAGGTAATTAAAGACTGATCATGCTGTATAATATCTGTGATCCCTAAATTTAATGAGATGACACACTGTTCATAGTCCAGGCAACAGGCCTCGGGTCAATTTTCATGCATCCAATGTCTTAATTTAATTTAGCTCTATTTTAAAAGAGTTACAAAAATCACCACCACAGTTAAATTACAGAGATGTAAACAAAAGCTGTAAAGGGCTTTGGATAATTGCTGCCTTCATGTCTGTTTATTGAGATAAAAGCGGGAGATTTCTCCTCTGAGATTCAGACAGGTGTGTTTTCTATGCACAAGCGACGGACAGTGGTGCCCATGGGACACTAGACAGCGAGAGAGCAAATCAAACTGGTCTGAAGAATATTTTCACTGAAATAAAAACCCACTCATTTTTTTATTTCTCGATTTCTCCCTTTATTTTCAGTTTGTAAGCATTGTGTTCTGAGGCTAATGAGTATTACATGGAGAACTGTTCGGGGCACTTTCATGTAGAGCTCCCTGGAAAGTTAATTTGCAAATGTTTTTGTTAATGATTCTGATATATTATGCAGTTGGAGCAAGGGTGCAATTTCACTAATGCTTATGTGGTTAATGGTCTCAGCCCGCTGTATCTGAGAGACATTTGCAGACACTGAGACACGGCCGGTCTTTGTTCCTAAAGTCTTACTCAGCTGTCAGCTGAGCCACACTCCTGACAGCTCAATTCTTCAAGCCTGACTTTAATCGTGTGCCAGCACGTAAAGATGTAACTGAGGTGTAACTGATGGCTCTTATTGACATTTCGAGTGGCGCTTTACTGTTACTGTGCATTAGGCTGATCATCGCTTCAACCGTCTCCTAAGAAAAAATGTTTACATGCATGTGGTTATAACCATACATTAGCGGCTATATTGACATCCTGTCAGTGTGGATGGACTGGTGCATTGGAGAAAACCCCAAACAACATGCCGAAATGATAAATCAGTGTAAAAATATACAACTTACTGGCTGAATTTAAGCTGTAGCAAATCAGGAAGTCTGATTAACCATACTGTATCAAAGCCTTTCCTCATTTAGGTCCTTCTTGGCCTGTTAGTTTATCATGCGAGATTCTCAGAATTAATAAAGTAATTTTGTTGCGAGCTATCAAATTATGATTGTGTAATAACACTCACAACACCCGTGATGACATGTTGCAAAGCATCATGTGGTTTCCTCCCTTGCTGTAGTGCTCTAATGAGTTCCCTTAGCGTTGCACCACACTGCGATGTTTTCCATTGTCTTCTCTAATTTCCCCACTGATATTGAACGGCTCAGTACGGAGCTAGCATCTGTAGTCACCGCACTGCAGTTTTTATCTAATAAAAAGACAGGGGAGCAAACACTACCCGCTGCTCTGTTTAATGAGTTGATGGGATGATAAAACTATGTACTGATGACACTGACTTGCATATCTGTCCATCATTGTCTTGATGGCAAGCTAGAAGGAAGGTCAAATTTGTTTATCTTTCTAAAGCTTTATCTTCTTGTTTCAGCTCTGGTCTATGATACTGTTTAGATTTTAATCAATTCCTTCCTTCCTTTCCCACAGAAAAATATTAAAAACATAACAATACAGACCTCTTAAGAGGTTTTCTGCAGCCTCAACTTCAAACCCTGGCTGTTTGTAGCTCATATCATTCCATAAAGGTCAGTGACTTTTGAAACAATTAACATAGTGATTACATTTAAAGCAAAACAAAAACAAAAACGGCAAGAAGGCTGAGCAGTGTTTTTTCATCAGACATGGGGTTGTGGCTTAATTTAACTGTAAATAATTAACCATCCGCTAGTCAGAGATGCAGCCTCAATAATTGCATGCCTTAATTAATCACCAGACAATGTTCCATTGTCTGGTGCATTTAATTGTTGTTGAAGTACTGGAATGAGACAAAACACAACATTAATTAATGCCAGTTATCAGTGGTCAGATTTGCCCTCAGCAACTCTGCAAAAAAAAAAAAACCCTGTCAAAAGACAATTTGCTGACATAGCACGATCAAGATTTATGATTCCCTGGCTGCAAAGTGGTGTGTTAATGAAGCAGAATAGATCCCCAAACATAGGTCTATAAAATGCATATGCAAAGCACCAACTGCTGTCGCTTGATCAATGTCAAACAGCCATTATTTAAATTTCCAGAAGTGGTTTTGGTTGCGCTACCGTCCTCGTTTCATGAGATGACTCTTACAAGCCCACAGCCTATTTGAGGAACAGTCTTTTAATAAAACGTGGCTTCCTGGCTCTTTATTAAAGCACTCCAAATTTAAATCTTGATTCTGAAAGGTCAGAGCGGAATATTGTCTCAGGGGCAGCTCTTCATAAAAGCCGGCAAACACTAAATGACAAGGTCCCATGACTCAAAGAGGAGATACCCTCTGACACCATGCAATTAGTCTCAATAGTATGAAACCACTGGGCGCGTAAACAAATTTAATACATAAATCTCTCCGTCTCAAATTTCTAAAAGGGACCTTGTTAATTAAACCATCACGGTCAATGAATGTGCAAGGGGTGGAAAATTAATTTTTATGTGAACTTGCAATTACGGGGATTGAGAAGTTAGTCCATTTTAACAATACCTCATTTGAAAAAGGATTTAGCCAGAAGCATTTCATAATTCAGTGTAATCACCAGTTGACCTCCAGAAAGGTTAGGGTTTTTCTCTACCTATAGCTTTACTGATAAGGGGTAATTATATTGCACGATATCAAGAAGGTCGAATTAAAAAGCAAAATAGGCCAAAATCTATAGTAGATTTACATAAATGAAAGAAGAAAAAGCAGCACACCATGTAATGAGGGCTGGCAGAGGTAAAAAAAAAAAAAAAAAAGTAACAAAGGGTGGCCCAGCAGTGATGGGTGGTATTCCAGATGTGAGCTAGCAACTGAAGGGTGTTACTGGTGTTTCATAAATCTCTGGAAAAAGTGGCACTGAGCAACCATACAACTTCAAAAGTGTTTTACCCTGACTCATCTTGCACCGTAATCTCTGAAAGAATGGATATCAGTAGAGACGGTAGCCATGCCCCAATCCCATGTTACGTTCTGTGTAAATCACATACTATATATTTATTGTCCTTGTAAGTTGAACTGCAAAGTTACCATTAAACTTCACAAAGACATAGCAACATGTTTTTTCCAAAGATTCTTTTTTGTTTTTTTTATATTAATTCTATTTTTTTTTTCCAGCTGTGAGCAGCTTGCTTTGTGCATTGCACCGTGGAGCTATAGTGTACATCAACAGCACACTCAAAAAAACACCTCCCATTCAAAACCTTCTTGGAATTAGTATGCAGTATGTATGCATTTATGTACTGTATAACTGGGACAGAATATTTGAAAAGACAGTCAAGTTCCCTCTTCTTATGCATTCAAATATTTAAAGACAGGAAAGGCGGGGCAGAGTGGCATGATAGCTCATAACTATGTGATAAAAAATGTGTCAAACGGATTATTTCAATCAGGATATTCCTTAAATTCATATTAATAAATCGGGTTCACACAAAGGGTTTATACAGAGAGTCTGAAAACAATGAGGGCGAAAAGAAAGAGAAGGATGAGCTGCAGGTGATGAAATTAAACACTAACACACACACGCTCTCACACACACACACACACACACACACACACACACACACACACACACACACACACACACACACACACACACACACACACACACACACACACTAAGTGATGAGAGACTTTCCCAGAGCTCCAAATTAAAGTTGATAGCCATAGAAACCTTGTAATCACTCGTGGTGCTAAATTGCTGCAGAGAGGAAGGGGAGCAGAATAGCAGATGTGTGCCAGAATACCTTAGGATGATTTCTTAATAGCTTCATAAATCCATTCATGCATTACAGGCATACCAACACCACTGTCAGCCTGCTGCTAGGCTAGACACCACAGGCCTTTGAGCACCTACTACATAAACACAAGTTAGTTGGCCCTCATATTTCTCTTTGTTAGTCACTCCACTGATGCGACTGGCAACAATTACAAGTGTTATTTTGGTAGTTGCAGCTTTATTCTTCCTAATGGAAAGCGATGCAGACTGTGGTCCTTAAACGGGATTAGAAGACAACAAAGCCATGAAACTGCTGATGCCATGTATTCATCCTCTCATGTGTGTTTGGCCTTTCTCAACGTCTTGCCTGCACAGGGACTTAGCCAGACTGCTCAGCTGGCTGTCCCTCACAGCTGTGGCCGCTGTGCACACTCTCGGTTAATTACAGGACCACTTCTGTATGACTGCGCAGTCAGCAGGTTCACTCCACAGTTATTGTGAGGGGTGGGTGAACTGCGATGCCGAGTTGCTCTCATTATCTGCTCAGCGCTTACTTGTTGTTTGGGTCGCTTGTGCTGGTATATACCAACCCCCCTGTCAGTGGAGTCAAGTACTGATTACTGTGCACAACCACAAAGTAAAACATTTTATTTGGATAATTGATAGTCAGCAAAAAAGATGCACAGGATATATTTTGGCAACAATACATTTCCATAAATTACAGCGACACTGAAGATTATTGTTAGCATCTTTCTTCTGCTCATCTCCAGTGCAGCAATCAGTGCTCAAAACATTTCCTACAAAAGTAAAACTACTGTTAGATATAAAATAATGACCTCATGATAAATACAAGTGGGTAGGCAAAATTGTCACTTTGAACTGTATCAGCTCGTGGAAAAACAGTGCATACCTGTTCCAAATCCATCTCCTCATTAATGTTAAAGGCAAGTTCCTGTTTTTCTCTCTCTGCCTGCAGCCAAAAAAGTGAAAGTAAATATTTAAAAACGGACATGACTTAAAAGACAGTGGTAGTAGAATATGCTTAGTTTTAACTGTGTGCTGGCAGTATCTCCGAGGAGATTTTCCAAGTGAACACATCCAAGGGTTACATTACCGGTTAGACTCTGTGGTGACCTGTATTTTAAATATATTCTTAGTTCTTAAAGAGCTGCTTTATTTTCCAGTTTAAAGTGGTGACACATAGTGGATTTAAGCCGCTTTCATGAATCTTATGAAGTAAAGATGGTCAGTTTTGCAACATTGTTAGCTACAGTCACCTACGCTCAATATGCCGCATGACCTTGGTGTAAATTACACCTTTGTTTGTTGTGGCACTTACTGTGTCACACGACACAGTAAGTGTGATATTCTGCTTAACCTCGTTGAGCCTGATAAGGTGACAAAGGCTGCGCTAAAAAGAGGAATTTCTTACTTATAAAATAAATCAGGCTATTCTAGTCTTCTTTATCCCTTTCTATACCCCTAACCTCAGAACCATTGACCAGCAGGTGTTTGTACGTGATGTTATGAAAAAGATTTGCGTGATAACATTAGTTTATACAGTGGCGCCTACCTCCAGGGAGACTCGCCTCTCTCCAGAGGTGTGCTGAGCAAACAGAATGGCATCATGGACGGAAAGGAAGAGATTACTGCGGGGTATATTGCCGTTATCAAAAGCTCCTCCAGCCTCCAGTTCCTCATACACCTGGGCTGCAGGCAGCAAGATAACAAATATCAAACAAGAGAAATACAATGGCGATACGATTTAGCAAGAGAAGAACAGTTATTCGAGGCTCCGAAGCAACCGATCACAATACATTTTTCTTTGGATCATCCCTTTATCTCACTGGCAAATGCTGGACATGCGCATCCTATAACAAGTTTATAGACATGTAGTCTAATGTCTCACTCTAACAGTGTCCTTCACAGACCTTACGGACTCGGTGTTGTATGAATGACTAGGTCTCTGTTCCGTGCCAACTGCTCAGTAGAGCCAGCAAGTGTGAATACACTTAAGTCATTTAAGATTTTACCTTGAACACTGGCCAGGTACAGTTTAATGCCCAGCACCGCGTAACTTGAGTTCATCTGTGTGGGGAATAAAGGAAAGAAGATTGTTCATAGACAGGCTGGACAGACTATAATCCTAAGAAACCCACAGTCTTGAAAATTCTCTCATTAAAAAGGTTCAATAACATTAATAATACATATCAACATCAGAAATTAAAATGTCAAATTATGCCATGATATATATATATATAATTATTATTATTATTCTTGTGTCAGTTAGTTACATGTCAGTAAATGTCAATTAAGGCTAAGCATTAGCTAGCTAACTAAAATTAACTGCTCAATTGAAAATTTCAAGCTCCCCCATAACAGTAACGTCAGTTGAATAAACTAGTTTAATCACTGTGCAGTATATGGCAAATATAGCAATGTATAATGGCTCCATGAGTATACTTTTTATAAAAGATGTTTTTTTTTTTTATAAAAGAAATTAGTTTGTTCAACATTGGTGCTAGCTAACAGTAGCCATACCGGTAAGCCAGTGAAACTGGCTGCTATGTGGATTATACCTCATTTTATCAACATTACATGTGACTCAAAGTTATTAAATGACATTTATCCCGATAAGGCTGGATAAGGCTGTAATTTCATGCCGGGTGTGTAATTATAGCCTGTAAATGCTGTGTAAACAAAGCTACGTAACATTAGCTGTAACTTTTCTGTTCATAAATTCAGTTTTAGCCTAGATGTTTTTGGGTTGTTTTTTTTTTTTTTTTTTTTTTTTTTTTGGTAAGAGTGTTTCTGTCTCCTTGTTTCTTAAATACTGCCCTTCTACTACCTACTGCTCTTTTTGTGAGACAAGGCCTGTAAGTTCCTGTATTATATTATATTTATATATTATTATTATATTTAATATATCATGAATTAAATTCAACCTTTTCATGCCTATAAAGAGTCCCAAGAATTCTTTTGATTGAACCCTGTAAAAATGGTTCTTATTAAAGCTTCTAGGGGCGTCACGTATGTGATAAAATATAGAGCCTAAAAACTTACAGTATAGAACCACTTGTTTTAAGAGTGTATCTATTAATACTCCAAACAAGCTTATGACCTTTATCAGTACTTTGATGCCCATTAGATCAATGAAGCAGACTCCTGCCAAGTCAAGGATGAGGGTGTGGAAGGGCATGGGTTGGGACTCCAGTGTGACAGCAGAGGGACTGGATGGCTCTTGGTCGGGCGCCTGCTCGCCCAGCTCAATGTCATTACAGTGGAAGTTGACATAGCTGGTGGGAGATTCAGGTTTGCTGGAACTGCCATCGTTCATATCAAAGTCATTTTGCAGTTCAAGATGAGATATAGTCTAGATTTAGAGGAAATACATACAGAAAAGGTCAAGGGGTCATATTTTCAGAAAATCTTTTAGATTTTTTTTGGATGTGTGTCTGGCTATGACATGTCTGTGTCATGTCATGTATTCTTGATCCCACCTGAACCTTCATGTTAACCAAAGAGCTGGGCTTTCTCCTTCTTGTCTCCTCCTCCTTCTCCTTCTTCTCCTTCTTCGCTTTTGCCTTCTGTTCTTTCTCTAAGAACTTCCGCCTGACCAGAATAAGTTTGCCAGGGTCCAGCCCAGTCTAGACACAAACATGCCTATGTAAACACTCGCGCGCCACAAGAACACATTCATTCAACCGTGAGTGACAGCAAAAAAGGTCATTTATTCACTGTACCTTTTTGATGATCCTCTGGTGAAATATTTCAGCATTTGCAAAATAGATTGGCGAACAATAGTTGACTATTTTCACACCTGCTATTGACATGACCTGTGGAGTTATTACAAAAAAAAACATGAGATGCAAGTCCACTTACATTATGTGTAATGAGAAAAATACACAAAAATATTTAGTTTTCATACCTTAGTGTACACCTTCGGGTTTTTGTAGATATCTGTATCCATAATCTGGACTATTGCCGAACCATTACGACTACAAGGAACACATTATTAAAATGAGTAATCCAGTAATATACACTTGACAGTGTGCAGCGCTTTCTTTTTTCATTTTTGGTTGAAATATAGCACTCCACTGCATGGAGTTTACTTACAACTGTGTCTTGAATATGACTACCAGAATGGAAAAGCCCACTCCAATAGCAACTCCATAAGGCAGGCTAAGAAAGAATGTGGCCAAGAATGACACAACCCACACACACTGGAAGAGAAAGAAAAACAGAATAAGAAAAAAAAATTTGGGGAAAAAAAAAAGATATTGTATTGTTCTGCAATACTGCATCCAAGGCATGGCCTTGACTTACGCAGTCTAATTTGCTCTTCTTCCATAAGTAATAGGGATCAGAAAGCTGTAGGAGCGTGTTCTTCAGGTTGACTGCAATTAAAGCTCCAAGCACTGACTGGGAAATAAAAGATAACATAGGTTATTAATCATGCCAAGATCTTTCTCTTACCTCTATTTGAAACGTTTTGTATAATCGGTCAAGGTGCTAGTATCATACTCTTACGTCCACCTACTTTTGGAAGTGGTTTCAGGTAGGCTGCCAATGCGAGCATGGTAACCATTACGACCAGCATCACACATAGACTGGCAAACTATGACAGGACAAAGGTTTCGGTCGTTAGCAGTTTGACGTAATATTCTCTTGCGGTGTCCATGCTATTTGTCTTCGTTAAATTACATGCAAGACATGTAGATGTACCACAGCACTGACCTGTGATGTTCCCCCAGCACTGTCTACAGCCAGGGTTACAGACAGGGCACAGCAGATCACATGGATCTTAAAGAAGGACCCCAGGAAATTGCTGCAGCCAAGAGCCAACATTTCCTGTATGAGAACATGTAGGCAGTTTTTACAAAATGGAACAAAATACAAATTTTGAACTAGTCAAAGACAAGCAGTTTTTCTACCTGGTTGGGATCCACATCGTAGCCATGCTTGGCTGCCAGTGTCCTGCCCATGGCCAAGTTGATGACATACCCCACTATTGCCAGGGAGAAAGCTGTGCTCAACATGTCTTCCCACTGACCCACTGTGGGCAGGATTGGTGCTGGGAATCTGGAAAATAGAGACAAGAAACAAATCTAAACTGAATAGTTAAAAAAAATGAGTTGCATGAGTAATTTTTATGAATGAAGCAGCCATTGATAATGAGTATTCTGATATTTGCTTTACCCCAAAGGGATTTCTCCCACTATGTCCATGTGATAGATCTCAGGAAGATGCAGAGGGCCTGAGATGGCCGTTGCCACCACCACCTGTGTAGAACAGGAACAGGGAGCAATCGCCACTGTTGCCTTTATACTGCTAGATTAGTCACGAACAATCTACAAAAGAAATCTGTCCTAAAGCTACATGAAATTGTACAAACACTGTACCAAAAAAGCGCACTTTTGTGCCCTCTGAGAAATGGCAAACCATAAACTACTTACAATAATGATCTCCATAGGCAGGGGGAAGGGCAGTTTGTGGCGGTAGCGTGCACCCAGCTCCTTCGCGACAATCAGAACTATGCTGCTGACCAGAGCAAATACTAGTGATGCTATGTTGGTATCAGGAAGGCCGACTATAATATCTGCAAGAGTCTGTGACAAAGAATAAAAATGACATATTCTGTTAGCATATCACCTACCAAAGCCTTTTGATGCTCTTTAATCACTATATGAAACAGATATTTACATATACAACAGCCAGCGGGCCACTGTAAGGTGGCACTTTGATACCAAAGATGTACTTGAGCACTGAGATGAGGATCTGCAATCCTGCAGCAGTCATGAAGCCTCGGACGAAGGATTCTGACAGATAGATAGCAACAAACCCAAACTGCATGAAGCCGAGGCCAATCTGCACGGACATAAGCAGTTTTCAATGTGACACTTTTAGATTAAACTCTACCTCTCATTTCTTTGAAATTTCACTTTAAAGTACTCATCTTTTAGTGGTACAAGTACCTGTATGATCGCAGTGAGGCAGGCCAGGGTTCCAGATATTCCAAGGCGCACGTCATTCATCCTGTCTCTGTCCACTATTGTAGCATTAAGAGTGGTATTGAAATGACTGAAGTCCGACTCTGGGGCCAGCCTAAGACACACGATTCCCACCATAATGCTGAGGACAGCGAAAGTACCTGGACACAGAAAGTAGTGTCTCACGTCTATTTTCTTTGCCATACTGCAAACTTGGCAGAGTCCGGCTGAGTGCAGCCGATCTACATTGTGCAGCACTGGCAACTTATCACTGTCGTCCTATGAAATTGCAGGAGATATATCAATCTGATCTACCTGGGACCATCTGGTGAGCAGTGCCCATGAAGAAATACGGGATGAGGGGGAAGAAAGAGGAATAGAGACCGTTGACGGGAGGGAGATTTGCCAGGAGGGCAAATGCCATTCCTGGAAAGAACAGAAACCTTTTTATAACTGTCGAATAAATCATGATCACATACAGAAAATTACAAAAACCATGTTACATACCGGAGCCAACACTGCAGCAACTACCATCAGCCAGTTGGTACTACACAAAAGCACCAGAGAGGGGAGAGGACTGACTGACCTTGGGGAACCTGAATGGTTCCTGCGCTGACCCCGCTGACGACATCACACAGCAGGTTGTCTTTCGCTTTGTACTTGGGAAGCCAGCTCAGCACAGGCAGATGTCTGAATAGCAAGCCCTTCAGTCTCGGCACCGAGCATCTGACAGAGGCAAACAAGGGAAGCTCTTTGAAAAGCTCTGCTTTCCTTGTTGTTACTTTGAAGAAAGTCCACAACAGGTCTAAACTTTGTATGGAATCCTAGCTACAAGGCTCTCCACCGTTTGATCACAACACGAAGCCTGTCAGAGGGGAGAGTTCGAGTGATAGGAACACATGTAGTCCATGTTGACTGTGCAGCAAGATTGTAATTCTGTACCTGAAGAGTTTCTTTACTTTCTCTCCAACGGGGAACTGTCTACTCTTCTTTTCAAACTCTCTGTCGAAGTCTGGGAGGTTATATGCCGTCCTGTCAATCACATAACGTGGGCGGTCCTGGTGCATGGCTAAAGCATATTGAAAAACATTAAGGCCATAAAGAAAGCTCTGCAATGCTATATCCTCAATGTGCAATTTGAAGAATTTCAAGAAATCACAAGTAATACACCTTCACACAGTACTCATAAAACCTATTTACTGTCTTTTACATATACATTTTACAATGTAATAAAAACACCTGCTAATTAAATCAAGGCTGCATCAATACTGTTACTTCGGAATGATAAAAATATATAAGTAAGTTTGCATTTTATTTTTTTATCTTTGAAAAAACAAGATGTTTATATTAAATCCTAGCCCAAGGGATCAGAAAATCAGATTTTTACTCATTTTCTTCTTACTAATCTTGAAGAATGCCTTGATGTTGTGTTAAACGTCAGTGGCATATTTCACGTGAAGAGACCCTAATCTAACCTTGACGGATGAAGGAACAACCGACAGGTCGGCGCACTGCTAAAATATTTGATCAACACCAGGTAAATAACAGCACACACACAAGTTCACTCTGTCCTCTTACAGTCTGCATGCAGAAAAAAAAATGTTGGCATTTTCTAAATTAAGTGTACCTCTTTCCATATTTTAGAACAAAATTTATAATAACGATAGACTACCCACACTTAAAAACCTGGACATTTTTGACATTTTAGAGGGAACAGATGGTCAGCTGTCACACTGTTAAGAGTTGATAAACTTTTAACGGACTCTGTGTAGAGCATGAGGGTTATTAGGAACTAAAGCACAAAAAAGAAATAACTGGACGTAAAGCTGGAGTTGAAAAGAGATTCAACTTCACTGTTTGACAAAAGTCAAACAAGGGATATTAGCTAAAAGCGTCTGTTCTACCTAATCTGAATTAAAAATGTCATACCTACAAACAAATGTATACCTATATTTACTGATAAAATGATCAAAATATAAGTTGCAAGAAGGCCAACACTTCCATCCCAATGTCATTACTATCTGTTTAGAAGCACTGATTAATGTCAAAGCAATTAGAGAAAAAGTGTGAAAACACAGTACTGTACCTTAGTGTAGAAGCACAAGGTCTGAAGGCATTTAGCTCAGATGTGTGTATTACTCAGTTGTTTGATTTCTTATCAGGTTGCACTAAAGACCCTCTAGACCTTCTGGGTGGAGCCCAAGAAACTGAAAATCTTGAAAAACTTTGGTACAGGCAGCCTTGCGGGCAAACACAACTCAATCACTTAAATTACTCATTTGTGAGGCAGCTGCTGTGCAGTACAGAGCAAGGCGGTAACATGATGTAATTAACAATTAATGCATATTTAATGGGTCCAGTTTCTATATACATGTAGCATTCTTACATTCATTCTCTCATCAACAAAAATACAATTTTACATGTTTTATGGTAAAAGGTAGACTTGAGCCACAGCTGGAACTAAACCACTTACAAAGCCTAGTTAAACTTAGCTTACATAAATCATACTAACTGCAAAATAAATGATACATATAAATAGTGTTTCAACATTAAAAAGGGTGAGACTGAAACATGAATGACAGCATGTAAAACATGATTATTATTTTTTTTTTTACATTGTTTCAGGATTTGTGTGCAAACAATGGCATCAATATCAAAGACTAAAGTGCAATTGTTTATCAAATCTATTTGTTTTTTTTTTTCCTCTGAAGAGGAATCTCTGTGGACTCTTGACAGAAAAAAGCAAGTCTGCCCCCTGGTGGAACAAAAGGTGAAAAGCTCAAATTCCACAGGAATGCTTTTTCTTTGGGCATGATATACCATACAACTCCAACGCCCGGTTGTAATGAATGGAAAAACAGAATATGAAGTGAGAAATAAAGTACACTTTCCTCCTTGAGATCGTATATTAACAAGTATCTTTAAAAAGCTGTAAATGAGAGTACAACTATTAAAATCAGTGGTTGAATTTAAAAAAGAAACACTTCCTCAAATTGCTTCACTGATGATGAATGGAGCTAAAGGACTCACTTTGCAGACACTAAGACCGTGACGGTCTGGGGATATGAACATTCTGTGGTTCAGAACTGCAGCTATGAAAAAAGCTCATTTGGGTAAAAACAATCAAGAACATACACTGTCAACCTACTATTATTAGAGCGGTTTCAGGTGGGTTGATTTAGTTTTGGCTCTGAGGATTTTAGCTTTGAGAGTATTTTCATTTTCCTTTTAACAACTAATCATCGGATTAAAACCTGTTATGGTGGAGATTTCCATTTCAATATTGGTTTTGTGTGTGTGTGTGTGTGTGTGTGTGTGCGTGGGGGTTTTTTTGTTTTGTTTTGTTTTTTTAATTTTTAACAATCCTGAAATAAAATCTGTCTCAAACTCCACCGGCCTGTCTCTTCATAAATAGCCTCGAGCAATTTACTCAAAAGCGGTTCCAGGCTTCAGAGGTTTAGACTAATGACTACAACAGGAATATAATGTGTAGGTCATTTAAAGTAGGAGAACGATTTACGATACAAATACAGAATTTGTTAAGCGAGGGTAACAAGTGTAGCTCCATGTGGTAAAGGTCAGATGACTTCATAATCTAGCCATGTCTGGTTTTCTTCCTCTTTGTTACAAAAGCTCTTCGACCAGCTCCTGCTAGCAACCCCTCAAAGTCCATCACAGTCTATAAAATAAGTGTTGACTAGAAATCACTGAGGATGCTGATATCTGCAAACTCCTGGCGGTATCTGTATGAGTACAAGGCCAAGAGGAAGGACCATTTGAGAGTCAGGAAGCTCCACACACAAGAGAGGTAGAGGCTCCTCGGGTCAGTGGGGGCTGTGGGACAGAAAAAGCAGGGCAACGAATGGTTTCATTAGGAAATTAATCATCTGCTCTGACTCAAAAGGCATACTGTATGTGTTTTTAATAAATGTAACAAATTTTTCTATCATATTGAATATTATACATTATAAACTAGGAACAATACGAGGAGGGTTTACATTGCTTCTGTGTGATGGCCAGAGTGAGGAAGGTGATGAAGGCGGCCACTGCCAAAACTGAGAAGAGCACACCCACAGCGATGAAGAATCTGAGGCCTTTGAGCCAGGTGCGCCAGTAGTCCTGGAGGTACATGATGTGTGTGACAAGAGCCCAGAGCGCTAAAACTCCTGTCAAAAAAATACAAATACAGCATAGAGACTATATCCGAATAACTGCAGCATCGTATTAAAAAAGCTCCACCATATACCGTATTGGGCTGAAACCAACTAGATTTCGTCACGATTAATCTGCCCATTACTTTGTTGATTAATTGTTTAGTCTGTAAAATGTCAGAAAATACTGAAAAATTAATCACTCTGTCAGACAAGGCAAAGAAAACCACAAAATGGGCTTAACTGATTAGCTGGAAGTAAAGAAAGTTTTGCATTTTTTCTTGAAAATGACTTCAAACATGATTCGATTATAAAAATAGTCGCTGACTATTTTACTGCCAGTCAACTAATAGATTAACCATCTACACATATCACAAGCAGCAATACATACTACAGCTACAACAATAAATCAGCCATGTCAGTGTGCCAGGCGATATTGGCTTATTGCAGATATTTCAGTATCGGTGTGTGTGTGTGTGTGTGTGTGTGTGTGTGTGTGTGTGTGTGTCGGCCAATAACTAGTGAGAAATTGCAGTACAGAAATGTCAAACTAGGTTTGAGGTTATTTAGTGTCTCGTTTACGTGGTTTCTCAACTAGAGCACTGACAAGCTGATTTTCCAACTGGAAAATGTCCCACTCGGTATGTATCTTGGTCACACACAGTCACACAAAAAATTAAAATTAATATTAAAATTTAAAAAAAATCAATGGAATCTGTATTAAGATTGTTAAGTTCCGTGTTTATTTATTTGTCCACTTTTTCAAAAAATACTATCGTCGCATTTCGGTTTTGTAAAACTACCAAATGTCGACATCAGCCTAAAAAAATATATGATATCGGTCGAGATAGGATAAATACGGAGATGTAATTACATGATAAAATTAGGGGAGTGCCTTGGGGCACAGTGGATGGTTAAGAGTGATGCTGAGGCACGGGATAAGCTACACATCCGGCCATATGCACGACTGTGACCACTAGTATTTAGCCTGCTAACGCAGCACAAATATTCATTGACGAATACTGACAGCAGAAGATGTGTTTGTCAAGATTTCAATGACAAGAGTGAGGCTAAATAAAAGGAATAAAAAATAAAAAAACACAGGAAATGCAAAAACCACCCTTAAGTGCTGTGACAGTGCGGGCCTGCGTGAGGACTGGTCAGGCTCAGTTAAATGCCCCATTATCATGTGAGAAAAGACGAAGTTGCAAATCACAATCACATTCAGTATTCAGAATTCAGAATTAACGCTAAAAAGGTGGGTTAACATACCCGACAGGCCTCCCATGGCCGCCGTCCATGGCTGTTTATAAGCAATATTCCAGACCAAGAAAGCCGAAAGTCCAACCAGGGTACCAAAGCTAGCATAACCAATGCTAATGTAGATCCTGTTGATTCCCATTGTAAGATATAACAACTGCTACCCTGAAGTTTGTAACGGGCGTGAGCGACAAAGGCGTATTGTTTTATTAAAAAAACAAAAACAAAAAAACAAAACAAAAAAACAGACCTGTATCAAGCTACATCAACAGCTTACCGCCACATTATGTAACACTAATGATACTAACGACAGGAATACGGCGAGATGAAATTCCCCTTCGGCCGGACAACCCGGAGAGAGACGCCTATCACCGGTTGCCAAACTAGCTATCGAAACAGCTCGGCAAGCGATAGCTCGTACGGTAAAAAACAACAAACGCCGATGACACGATTTAGATGAAACTGCCTCCGAGCAGCAACAAAATATCAGGCTAATTGTTTATCTCACAGGCGCTGCAAAGATGGCGTGCTACGAGCGAGAAAGCACTACCAGGCGGGATCCCGGTCTTCAGCTGATGACAAAATATATCGGTACGAACTAAGTTTCCTCGATGTTACTGATATATACATCTACTTCATTCACATGAAACACCCGAAATACAAAATACTGGTTTGTTAGTCTTTGGGGGGGGGGGGGGCGACTGTTTTCCGTGGTGTTTTTAACACTTCGCCACAAAGTCATCAATCTCTTACACCGTAAATATCTTTGCACGGAGGAAACCCCCGACTAACCCAAAGCTCGCCCCCTAGCGGAGGAAAAAGAAGCTGTCATTTCAGACCTGCGGAGCCAAAACCCATTTGGTGACTTGGCTTTTAAATCAGCATTTGGTGCGATCACCCTTTGCCCTTAAAACAGCACCAGTTCTCCTCGGTTCACCTGCGCACAGTTTTACACAAGGCACTTTGCAAGTGGGTTGTTCCAAGCATCGTGTAGAACTTGCCTCAGTTCTCCTGTGGATTTAGGCCGTCTCCGTGTCTTCTGTCCCTTCATGTGATCCCATGCTGACTTCATGATGGGGGGGGGGCAGACCATCTGTTGCAGGACTCTTTGGCTTTCTTGTCGCTGAAGATAGTTCTTTATGACTCTGGCTGTATGTTTTGAGTCGCCGTTGAGCTGCGGAACAAATTTGGGAGCGATCAGAGGCCTCTCCCATGGTATAGAGTGATGGATAAGAATCTAAACATCCAAAGTGCCTAAAACATTTGCACAGTACTGACTATTTGGCAAGAGTCTACATTTTTTGGTTACACAAAGGCCATTGAAAGCTAACAATGAAGGCATATGTTGTTTAATCTAGTTTGATATATAAAACATATATATAAACAAAGGTGTTGCATATTTTCATACGGTCATAATGTCAGGCATAGACATAAAAGCATTTCCCTTGAACATATGAACATTCTGTTAATATAAACTGTCAGCTAGAAAGAAATAAAGACAGTAATAGTTGATCAAGATGCACATTTTTAAAAGGTAAAAATTAAATGCTAAATTAAAGTTGCATCTACAAAGGGGATATTCACAGGAAAACAAGACTCTGGGGTCAGGCAAGAAGGGACTTTCTCTGCAGCAAACATTAATGCAAAATATTATTGTTTATTGTTAGCAATGTCATACAGTTTTATTTTAAATCACACAATAATACACATAGTGCAGGGCACTGAAAGCTTTCCTCTGAAGCCGAGCTTCAAAATTCTTCTGTGGTTTCTCATTGCTACGGTTTGCTGCAGTCACGGATATCACAGATAGATAAACCGCAGCATTTATTTACAGCTGTGAAGAGCAAGCAAATTACATTCAACAAAAGACTGTGCTTTACTTCTGTCCTCACCCTGTCTTCACACACTTATACCACACATTGCTGTTTCTCACCACTGTACTCAGCCCATGCCCTGGGGTGCTCTCTTCATGACCAATCAGAAGATACAGGAAGCCGTGCACAGCAACACTCCTCACAAATCACATAAACGGCACCGACTGAGAGGTCTCCCTCAGACATATGAGCTAAGGCTGGAAAGGGAAAGCAGAAAACCAAAAACGCGTGGAAACCATCGGACTGAAGAATCTCATAAGAACGTGCCAGTGGTGAGGTACTGATCACTTCTTAGAATAATGTAACAGACTGACAGATTGTTTGAGTCTCTGTATTATTTTACAAATGTTTTGTATCTTCAGATGGAAAATTAACTTAATTCTTATATGCTATGCCGTTCAAATGTTGTATTGTTCTGACCGATTATCATCATACTGTATGTCTGACTAGATCTTATTAGCAGTTTATGATATAGACAGATCATTTTTCATCACAGTTGTTCCTAATTTCATAACGAAGCAAGTAATTTATTTGCTAAATGATATGTCCACGTTATTGTTTTTCTTAACTGTTGATAATTTAAATACATTGGTAAATGTCACCATATGACTGCGCAGCGGGAGGCAGATCTGTTAGCACGATGCTGACAAAGCGGAGGTTTTGTGAGGTTTATCAAATCTGCTTTACTTGCTGCTTGATTCTTCATTTGACCATGGGGTCAAACAGATAGAATGTGTTTCTCCCAGTCACTGCTAACTGGCCAGGACAGAGGAAGGAAAAGGTGTGTGTGAGTGTGTGTGTGTGTGTGTGTGTGTGTGTGTGTGTGTGTGTGTGTGTGTGTGTGTGTGTGTGTGTGTGTGTGTGTGTGTGTGTGAGTGAAGCACAACAAAGATGGCTAAGTACACATTTCATGGGCGTAGATGTGTTGCAGGAAATCCTACTCCCATTCCCGGAGGATCTAAATAGAAACACACACACATAAATAAATACAGCAAGACGGACAGAGAGGGAGAGAAACAAAGACGTCGACACAAAAAACATTATTAGTTTACTCTTAATAAAATAAAAATGCCCTAAAATTCATCACTAAAACTATTAGACTCTTTTATTTAGTGTTCTCTATATAAAAAAGGGGCTCAGTCGACAGGTTATTTTGTAAATCTCTTTGGCCTAATAATCTTCTACATTCTCAGGATTTATGAGGAAATTTGAGCAAGGCTTATATGAATTTCCGCCTAGGTTGATGCAGACTGCAGGGCATCCGAGTTCTCAAGAGAGGGCAGCATTTATTTTCCAAATGTAGGTATGTGAAGTGAAGCCTTATGTGATGCAAAGTGACCTGGAACCTGTTTTACAAGAGAGTTCAAGGTTGTCAGCAGGCTAATTTTAATATCTCCTGTGAGAGGGAGAGATAGATAGATAGATAGATAGATAGATAGATAGATAGATAGATAGCGCTGGCAACTTCACAACCCTACGATATGCTCTGAACGTGAAACAAGGTTATCCTATAATGCAGCAGGTCCAAGTCTTTATTCCTCACAAACACAGTGTCAAGACAACGGCAGTGAAATGCTTTCCCGCTCTGCTCGTCCAGCGGTTGCGCAAGAGTTAACATACACGATGCAAAGAGTTAGAATATATATCCTGTATATGGTGCAGAAAGTTTTTGAAGTGTACCAGAAGTAGTAAGACATAGGTAGTAAAGCACACAATATAAATGTAATGCAGTATGAATATTATATAAATAAGTGTATTATGTATTATATGTGTTATGTATATGTTATTATGTATGGTGCGGTGTGATGTTATATACTGTACAACTATAAACATATAGACAGGATGTGTTTGTCTATCGGGTGTTTAAGGGGATTTGGGGGTGCAGCCCCTGAGCAGTGCAACGAGCTTTCATTTCAGTCCCAGGGCCACAAAGCTATTGCCATTCTTGAATTTTCTGCTTTGTTTCATAAATCAGTCCTGAGATGATCTCCATCCGGTGTGGATTAACCTTCTAGAAAGCAGTTTGGTCCTTCAGTTTGGCCGAGGATGTTTATATTTGAAACAAAACCACAATAGATCCCTTAAAACGTTCACCTTTTTCAAAGCAACGTACTGCTCTGCACACAAGACAATCACTTTGTCAGATCCTATCAAAAGGCTGTAGCAATGTGCTCTTTCTTATCAGCACAACTATCATGTTTACATTCCCCGAGGAGGTCATAAGAAGCAAGACTGGATTCCTTCATTGTGAACATTCTTATTTTGGCATCGTAGAGTCGAGTCTGTGAGGCATTTGGAAGAGACAGAGAGTCACACAACTTTAGCCAGAGCGCAGAAAACTAATCACACACAATTATAACAGTATTTTTTTCTGTTTGGAACAACTGCTCGCTTGCTTTTAATACTGGCTTTTGGGGCAGCCGGGATTGGAGCATCCTCATGACTCCACGGAGGGCTGAACTTGGTAAGAAGTCACTGTTTTTGCTGAGGGATGGCTGTAGATATGCGTCACAGTAGCTTCAAAGTACGGGGCATGCAACATACTGTACCTCCTGTTATGCAATTGAGATTAACAAGGGTTTTGTGATTCAAAGTGAAATTGAGTTCTCCAGGCTCTGTGAGCCATCATTCAGTCGGCACAGACGCTAACTGAGAACTCACCTAGACCGAAGCAGTAATGTCTGAAACAGACGCAGCGTGCAGCCTTGAAATTAAAGCACAGAAGAGGCCTTTCCAATGCATTGCCCTCCTACATTGCTACAGCTGGAAGAACAACCAAACCGAGGCATGGAAAGCATGACAGAATAGCGTGTCTTGTGGAAAGCCATGGCAAACTGACTCAGGCATTGAGGTCAGCACAGGAAGGGCAGCCCTGCGCTGGAACAATAGCTGGGATTTAAACAAGTCTTACATAACGTGTTCAGCCTGCAAGAAACAGTTGACCATGATCCAGTGAGAAATCAGTTTAAATAGAGGGTTCCCTTGTCTTTGTTTGACAGTCCGCAGATTCACATCTATTTTCTCTGCTTTGACTAATTAACGGCATTTACTGTTTCTTTGCAGGCTGTTAAAGAAATTAACTATTGCCCTGTTTTTCCATGTTTTAAGCAGATACAGTTCAAGCCATCCTCTCAATGGAGAACTGGGTCAAAATCTGTTCTCCACCAAGACGTTGTACACCAGTGAATGGGGGAGTAAGTCACCTACTTCTATCCTACAGAATAAATGAAGTCAATAAATGAACTATGAACCACGGACGTAAGGTCTGAGCCAGAGACACGGAGAAAATGAGGTTACAGCAACATAGCAACCCGTGTTCACAACTGAACACGACAATCGACCTGTTGCTATGTATGAAGTTTTGAGTTTTATGGATCCATTATCCAATGATGGGTATGTAATCGTTTAACGCCCGTGCAAATGACAAACACGTGTGCTCAAGCTGCGAACAAACTGTGCGGACGAAACAACTGGCGAGAGATATCAACTGCTTTCTGCCCTTGAAACGGTTTATCTGCACGCCCATGTGCCTGCTGACCCGGTTGAGCCAGACGGCTGGACAACCTGATAAGTGCGTACGCCGAGTTCTGCGGCTCGCGTGGGCTGCCCCTGAAACCGCTGCACCGCACAGACCAGACGGCGCAGTGCTGGCGGGGGAACATCGCGCCTCTTCGAATACCCCTTGACCCGGTCCCGCGAACCTGCAGCGTCGGGCGAAAGAACCGAGCAGGTAGCTTATTTAAAATCCCGGGAGCCCCCGGGAGCCCCCCCGTGTGTGATGGCGGGGCCTTATCATCAGATGGAGGCCAGCCGTGAGGATGCGAAATGTTTGTCGTCAGCCACTGTGTGTCAAGGGGGGTGTTGCTCGCCACAGTGTTGGTTACAGGTCAAGATTTTGTCAAGTTCATAAGCTGCATCAGCGCCGTCAGTGAAATCGATGAGCCTGCTGAAATTAACACCTCACGTTTATGGTGAAATATATATATATATATATATATATATATATATATATATATATATGTATGTATATATATATATATATATATATATATATATATGTGCGTGTGTGTGTGTGTGTGTGTGTGTGTGTGTGTATATATATATATATATATATATATATATATATATATATGTATATATGTGTGTGTGTGTGTGTGTGTGTGTGTGTGTGTGTGTGTGTGTGTGTGTGTACAAAATTCAAAACTGCGCCTGCCCACACACACACGGAGCACACCGGTCTCGAGCTTAATGACTCAAATGCCATTAATTAGGTGGTAAAAATGCCAGAGGAGGCCGTGTCTCCGATGACTCAACGTCGCTCCCCTCCGCAGCCAAAGAGCGCACACGCGCAACTCAGCAACAAAGTGCGCCTGTGCTGCGAGGGGATGGCTGAACGCCACACGGCCCGACCTCTCTGAGGCAGACGCGTCCGGCGAGGTCCCGGCTCGGATGCAGGAACGGCTCACAGAGACTGCCCGCCCGGACTCGGGGGACAAACGTGCGGAGGCTTGAACCGAGACCGTCGCGGGGCTGGGTCGTCCTTCGTACTGCGCTGTGAATAATGCCCGGAGGCGCGGAGTCCGCGCGCAGATCTTCTGACCGGGAAAGTTGCTTTTGTCGGTAGATTTTGATCTGAGGGCAAGATGCATCTGTTTCGGAGTCAAAATTATCAAGTGTTCCCGGACCGCTACTCGGGGGAAACACCGACCATACGAGGCATCAGCTGGGTATGCTGCTTTCATGTTTCCTTCAGAGTAACAACGGGGGAGTAGTTGGTGGAGCGGGGACGGGAATTGGCAGGCTTTACCGTGTGGTGGCACACAAAGATGACGAGGAGCAGAGGGAGAGATGACAGCGGTGATTATGCACCACCGATCATTTTGATCCTCATCACAGAAGTAGTCTGAGGAGAGGGGAGCAGGCTCTGTTTTTCCTTTTTTTTTGCAAAACCTCGGGCCTCAACACAAAATAAGGACACCTACAGGAGTTGTCGCTTGCTTTACTATTGATGTCTTGAAAGAGTTAGAATGTCACTGTGTTATTCACTGCACTGGAAGACCAGTACAATCAAAGTGTAACGTGCAAATTTCTAGTCGTTATGGTGCCTGGTCTCGCACATGGTGGCTGAAAAGCTCCCAAAAGCCCTCATTTTGTGTTGAAGTGACAACCACCCTCTAGCATAGAAGGCAATTGCATCTAATACTTTTTTTTTTTTTTTCTGCTGAAACTCAGCAAAAAAGTCTCGAGTTGCAGGAGAGGTGGAGAAAGTGATGGGGAGGAGGCAGAGTGTGTTTAAAATCGAGGTTTAGTTAACCTCCTCAACTTTATGACTCAGTGCGGGTTCCCCCAAAACAGCTGTGTGCAGATATTTCAACAATGCCTCCAGTAGACTGCGGCAGATTTCTCTATTGTTGTAGCAGCCCGGGTGTGGGGACACAGGAAGGTAACAGATCACGAAGCTTTTATTAAAACTCGGGTCATAAATAGTGTATTGTTTATTGTTCACCTTCGCCATAACACTCCCCGCTCAGTTTACAGAAGAGTTTGTCGAGGAATGCACAAAGGGGAGGTTTTGTTTCCAGGTCACAGGAAGACACAGAGCGGCGGTGAGGCTCTCGGCTTTTTTAATTTACTTGACTTTTACGCATCAATAAGTCAGAGACTGTATCCTGAACTTCCTGCTGTTGCCAGCCAAGTACTGATGTCACATTTTACACAGAGTAGCTCAAAAGGCTAACCCACACGTAAACAACTGATTACTGATTATGTTTTGGATCTGGCGTGCCAGTGTGACACCTGACATCCCAGAGCCTAGCAGTCACTTAACGTACCATGCCACACATCTCCCTAAATGTCACAAGAGTAGCTCGACTTATGGTCACTGACACAAGTGAGTTTGTGTTTATTCAGGGGAGCTTATATGTGATGAATTACACAGTGACACTTCCAGAGAGGCTTCGTCGCCACTTTAACGAGATTTAGAAAAGTGTAAAGTTCACGTTGACGCCATACTAAAAGCACCCATATCATAAAATGAATTGAAACTTTGACTCAGCATTGCACACATGATGATCTTTTCTATGGGAGCCGTGTTTGTACTAGACTGGCACAAAAGCACTGGGATCTGCCTTATGAACAAGAATCATTTTATAACGGTAAACTGCAACTCAGGCTTGGTAGCAGGTGAATTTGCCGAGAGCTTGCGGAGTTCGGTTTTTTCCCAAAATGCTATCCAGTCTCCCTGTTGGTCGTTGTATGATATCAGCAATGCGCCCAATTAAACTGGCTCCGGGGCATTGGCTAATTCCTTCTCTGGGCTCACATAGTCAGATGCTTCTAACAGGGGGAAAAACCGAGGTAATTTTGCTGTCATCATTAGGAGATGACAGGGCATCGTCCCTCCTGTCCTTCCTGCCCTCGCATACCAGTGGTGAGACATGGAGACAAAAGCCGAACAAAATACCTCACATTCATAAAGGCTCCTAATCGAGTCTTTCTGTCTACAGACCGGGGAGGACACTGGGTTTTCCACATTTTTGCTGTACTCAGGGGGTACAGATGTCATTGTGGTCATAACTGACAAAACTACTCTGATACATGTAGTTTTATGGAGGCATCTTCAGTTGAAAATCCTTTGATTAGAAGCAGTGTCAGTGAAAATTCAGCTTCAGGTTCATGTTTTTCTTCACGCTCCTCACCCACAGGAACAGACTTAAAGTGCGAGTTAATGATTTTTTTTATGAGTAAGATAAAACTATGGGCAATGTGCCATTCGGGCGATGATCAGGTGACGTAACTGGCTGCGCTGTGTACCAGACAAAACATGCTACCAAGTCTGTCTGCAGAGGGACTTGAGACACTTTGAGGATGTATATCAGCGATGTGAGGACTTGATCACAGCTTCCTGATCAATACATTCAGCTACTGTGTCTGTCAGTGTCAGCCAGGCCATGTGGTGACTTTGCATATTTGCACTTTTTCGCAAGCTAATCATGCAGCATAAAGAAAGGCACGCATGTCCTATTTCGTAAATATTGTGTCCTTGCAACGAGAACAACCCCATACAGGGACAAAGTGAAAGGTGGTGCCTACAAATCTGTTTCCTTTCATTCTTCCCACAAACTACCAGATCTGGAGAGAGATATGTTATTAATAATAATCGCCTTGAAATAGATCTTCATACGTCTCTGAATCATATTAACCGAAAGCAGTTGCCTTGGGAATAAAAGTACACAATGGTAGCTACAAGGGATCATAAAAACATAAAAACCAAGCAACAAAGAGGAAGTACAGCTTAGACCGAAGTACAGACTCGGGAATGTTGTATATTTGTACAAGCCAGCAGATTTTTAAGTTAGCACTGATCTCACGCTTGTAAGAGCAGAGCGTAAGGGGGTCTCCAGAAAAGATATGTGATTAAACGTAAGGACAGTCTGTAGTTAAAAGCAAGGTTTTCGCTTAACAAATCAGGTGGCAACAGACTATGTACTTTCCTTTGCTGATGTCTATGTACTCTTTCCTCCTACTTCATTACACCCACTTGACACCAGCCCACAGCACGTTGGAGACGATGGTAACACAGCACAGGCTGAGATAATGTACTTGTGTTGACTTTCATCCCGATGAAAGGAAAATAATGATCCCTTCTATCTGGACCGTCCAGCACAGTTATATCTTTATTTGGTGCTACTGCGGCGAGATTGTCACCGACGACCAGTCCAGCTAGTTCCTGTGGAATGCTGTTCCAAAGAAAAGTTATCTGCTTTATTTCAGCGGTTTCAGATACGCAGAAATGGTTCCGCTGTGATAACATCTCTTTCTGTTTCTCCAGACTCCCCTGCCAGAGGCCTTGAATTCAAAGGACACAATGAAGCAGGTGAGTATGCCATGGTGTGTTGCAGTGTGTTTTGTTACATCACTTCCCCACGGCTCGCCGTAATCCAATGTTCTCGCTTTTTAAACTCCCGCTGAACATTAGAAGAGACCCAGTGCCAGAGGAAAAGCAGTATTTCATGAACTTTTAGGTCTTGAGCAGAGATCGATTATCTCCTGCAACATTATTGAAACTTTTAATAAATATGACTGTTAAAATTTGATTTTCTTTGAGCTTTGGCCACCGGGGTTAATTATTATTTAGCATCTCATAATAAGTCAGGTCATAATCAGGTTTTCTAAGCACATATCAGGCTTTCCAACTTCTCCATCTGTCACTCTGCTAATTAGCTGTTCATAGTTAATAACACTGGTTGGCATTGCCCTTGATGTGCGTCTTTAAGCTATCATCAGCCTGGCCGTTTCGCTCTCCTGGTGGCTTTGAGCTCTACTGACCTCTGCTATTATTTAAAGCATCCTCTCAAACTGCTGAACTTGTTCTTTTGTTGTTACAATATCCTGCTACTATCCTTACTATTCAAGCGAGTCTTAAAAAAACACATTCCGGGAGGGGCAAGCAGTCACAAGGAGTCTAAAGGGCACTCCAGGGCTCACAGTTAATTGACCATCCCTACCCTGTCTCAGCTCTACCTCGCCCAGCCCAGGCCCCTCACACTGCTTTATCTCAGCGTCTTCAACGGCATGGCGAGGAGAGAACCTTTAAAGCCCTAACAGCAGGGTTTGACATGGAAAATGAATCCTGTTTGTATTCAGTGGTCTCCCCCAGACAGAAGAAATGGATAGTGAGAGAGAGCAAGAGAGAAAGAGAGAGCATCTTTCAACCCCGGAAAGAATCAGTGCCTGTGAATTTTGTTTTGTGCCGGAGAGAGGAAATACATACGATAGAGTAATCGAGTCTGCAGGAGGTGTTTCTACCCTCTTGGAGCTTTGTTTGGTTGCCAAGCAAGCGTTGGCTCCAGATCCTAAAACTCCCTGATGAGCATCATACATTCCGATAGAACTATACAAGAATGATCGCTTTTAATAAGCTCTCTTTGATTGTCCTCCAACTTTTATAAGCAAAAGAGGTAGTTTACCTCTTTGGACCAGCACACTGTGAAGAAGAATTCACCATACTCGATCTTAATAGCTACTGATTTTTCATTTGTGTAACTAAAGTTCACCATGTTCCGTGCAACCAGTAGAAAGATCTGTGATCTGTTTTTTAAAAATCTCTCACATACTTTTCATTTATTTAGCCGAGGTGGTTCTGTTCTGCAGGTACAGGACTTGGTAGGTTAGGTTGTGCACAGTTGTACAATGTGTTTGTGTGCTTGGCTCGCACATACACATACAATATGTAGGACCGGGGCGTAACTTCACAAAAAAAAGCCCAAAAACTTTAAAGATACAACTTTAAAGATCTGAAAACTGACAGCCTTTAAAAGTGCGGTGTATCCTGAACTCCACAGAGCTGCATTAAGCTCCTTGACAACTCATCTGTAGCTGCTTCCCACCACAGATGAGCCCACGAGTTCACCAGTGTCACAGAGAGAGTAAGAAACAACTACGGAGGAGCCATATATGGATAACTACTCATAATCAATCCACCCAAGAGGACAAAAGCGTGAAACTGAACCACCTACTAACCACTTCCAAAGCTTATCATTTTCAGCCGGGGACCAGAATGAAGTTAAAGAAAATTAAGCACATTAATATAAATTTTATCGTGTTGTGATAAAGACAGTTATAACCGTTCTCCAACCAAATGACTGTGCCACTGCCGTGTGATATTAAGCATCTGCCCTGCTGACAAGTGTTCCAGCAAACTGTACAGGGTGTTTATCAGCTGTTCTGTAGGTAAAGAGAATATGGCCATATACAATTGAGAATTGAAATGCAAACCTACATCAAGTTGATTATATGCTTTGAATCTCTGGTCATAAAGCAGCTTTTAAATAACAAATAAATATTTTAAATTCAGTGTTAAATGACCTCAACAGTAGAATAAACCCTGGTCATAAAATGGGTTTATGGCTGCCCGGCCAACCTTACACTTGGCGCATACATCAGTGTCAGTCGCTCCACACTTGCTGAGTGCGTATTGTACTTTGTGTCATTGACTGGCGCACCTATGGGAAAGGTGTGTGGACTCTAATTTAACTCAGTGGGAACGATTACCTTTGGGTTATAGTTCCTAGCAAACATGTTTAGCTGGCCTACATGAAGAAAATAAACAATACAGATTCTACCCTAGACAACGAGCTCTGAAATCAATAACAGAAATAGAAATTTTCCAGTTTTTTCATGTTTACATGATTGTCAGGTTTCCCAGTGAGGGTCAAGCCCCTCAGTGAAATATGGCTCTTGATCTTGTTTTTGTAAGGGCTGGGTTAGGTAATGGAAAATTGCTTCGTCAAGAAATCAAGTTTCAGAGTTGACATGCCTGAGAATGTGATTACGGGAGTCCCAGGGGGGAAGATAGGCCCCTGGGAATACTTGTGACCTCTGGACAACATTACTCCAGTGGGGCACAGCAGACGCCTCGGGGCACATTTACTCCACTGATGTCAGGTCTGGGAACGGGCCGATGTGGGAATGATGGGTTGAAGTCTGTAGTGCACAGTGTTACCCACAGTACTCGGTTATAGTTGTACATTATAATTAGCAGCCCTGTGCTAACTTGGATCTAACAAGCTTGTGTTATGGCGCCCAGCCCAGGTGAAAGGGCAGAGGTTGTGCTGGCGTCGTCGAGTCATGCACTCGCTTGATCGGTCAAAGGTCGGCAAGGTTTTCATGCTGCAGAAGACTAAAGGAGGCAAAGGGTGCAAGTGGTTCCCGTCACTGGCCTACAAAACATTGCCACAACCCCCCTCAACAGGAAAGAATATAGGAAACAGGCCATTTCTGGGTTCCATGTGCCTCTCAAGACCACCATGGACCAACAGCAGTGCCTTGAGGAAAATCCAAAGAACAAACAGTCAACCGTCTGAGTCACACGTGGAATCACAAGACTGGGCTCAGGAGAAGCAAGAGGGGGAGTCTAACAGGGAGGAGCAAAACATTACCGTCGACTTTTGTCAATCATTAAGACAGTAAATATTGTTTGGTGGTAGTTTGATCCAAATTGTTTTTGAAACAGAAGCAGAGCGTGAAGCATGAAATGGCCTGAAATAGGACAGCCGCATTACTGCAACAAAGCAAGCACATTCTTGTTACATAAGCCTCACTTCTGCATCAGTGGCTGACAGGTTTTGCACCCATTTGCAGTCTCTTTTGGTTTTAGACCTAAACCCACGTGAGTTGCATATATATGTGTGTGTGTGTGTGTGTGTGTGAGGGGGAGTGAGGGGCAGTGAGGGGGGAAAAGAATCGAGAGCAGTTCAAAGGGAATACTTTACGTTGAGGGTGGTCAAAAAGTGAAAGTTTGTTGTGGCTGCGAGCCTGAGATGCAGAAGCTGGGAACTCGACAAGGTGTGGGAGAGTTTAACGTAGCCATTTTTAACAAATTCTCACCTCACCCACACGCAAACCACATTACACTCCGACACCCACAGGAATTTCCACTCAGGCTGTTGACGTACATGCCATCACTCATAATCTCCGTGATAATCTCAACATTATTCATCCACATGCAAACATCTTTCTTCCAGCAACTCACAAGTTGGCTGTTTCAGTAAACAAGACAGTCTGTGTTACATATCCTCCTCCTTCATGTATACAACCCTCTCACACTTTTCCCTCACCCAGTTTCATCAAAAGGGAACAAAACATAGTACATTCATGCCTATAATAGAAAGAGACTAATAGTTTAACTGCTTTGTAACCAGTTTTTTTTTTTTCATGTTTATCAAGTTTCTTTCAGATCGCGTCGTGAAGGCAGCCAGATCAGTGTACAGTGTTATGATCGAGAGGAACCCTGGTCTGATCCGAGATAGAAAATATCACCTCAAAACCTACAGGTACCTACACTGGTGGTGTGATTTCTTTCATATTAAAAGTGTGACGGTCTCAGGGTGCAAAATTACACGGAAATTGATGTGTTCAATTCCTCTCACAGACAGTGCTGTTCTGGTAAAGAACTTGTTGATTGGCTGCTGAAACAGAACGAATGCCTCCAATCCAGAAGTCAGGCAGTTGGGATGTGGCAGGTCTTGGTGGATGAAGGGATCCTCGTTCATGGTGAGAAGTGAAGAGCTTCAGTTTTGCAGGATTGTGTCTTGATGAAAATGTACACATCCTTTTTCGCCTGCATGTTCATCATACCAGACAGTTTTTCCTACCGACCTTTGGCCAGTAGCCAAATTTAAGAGCATATTAACACAATACATGTGTTGGGCGAGCTCGTGCCTCGGCATGGGCTGTAGGAGTATGTGAAATAATCCAACAAAAAAATCCTGTCATATTTAGGTATTTTTGTTCTGATTATAATGTCTCAGGCAGCACTCAAGAATTTCCCAGAGGTGCTTGAGCAGCTGCAAATCCGGTGGCTATGTCTGCCAAGGCATTTGTTTTACAATGTGTTCTCGCTCAGCCAAGTGTTCACTAACCACTTGTGCTCTTTGGACGGGGCATTGTCTTCCTGGAAGCGTCCACTCCAATCAGGACAGAAACGCTTCATCTTTAAATGAAGGCCATCACTCAGAATAGATTTGCATTTATTTCCATTTATTTTGTCACTCTGGAGTTTTGTGAAGTTGATACACGACAAGTAAACTCTCTTTAAGCTCCATATTTACTATTTTGCTTCCTTTTTCGTTTGCTTTTTTAACTAATCTGTATCTTTAAGTTGAATAACTCGGTTTTTACGTAGTAACTTAATCTCTGTGGGTCTATAGTCCTAGTTACATTTAAATCATTGCTTTTCCTCTACTGTGTGTGTGTTGTGTCTCAATCCAGTGAAACATGAGTTGAACTTCCATGACAAGGACACCCAGTTCTATCGCTTCCAAGACTCCGAGTTTGGCCTGAACCACATGACAAACGAGAAGGACTCGGAGGACGAGCTGCAGGAAGGTCTGTCGCTCCTGTCTCAGCTGGGTCCGGATGCTCTGCTCACTATGATTCTACGCAAATGGTCAGTATGTTATGTAACTATTACACATGAAAACCTGTTGTGTATGTAGTATTACCGAGTTACATTACCTAGTACAGTCCTTTTCAGTGCTAGGCGTTTCATACGACAACTATAAACGGAACCCCGCAGAGCAGGATTCTGTCATGTAGATTGCATCTTTCAACACGGTGTCTAATTGCCCCTGTGGTCGAATTACTCACGTTGCCTCAACTTTCCCTGTGTTTAGCCCCAGTCAGAGGAGTGCTGAGGACCTGGAGGTCATCTACGAGGAGCTGCTCCATGTCAAGGCTGCTGCTCATCTCTCCACCTCGGTCAGTTAGTGCCTGCAGTGCACATCTGTGTTCTTGTGATTAAAGACACTATGTGTAGACTTCTTACATTAATTGTCTTTTATAGCATCTTTTTCAGAAGATTTCTTTGATGATAATAGTATATCCTAAATTTAATTTGATACGAGACCTCAATTTGAATCTGTTTTTAAGCTAGTACTCTCCTCCAAATACAGAGTCCATACTAAACCATAATACTCCTAATATTTTATGCTGAATGAAAGAAAGTATGCTATACATTTGAAACATAATAGCTGCCCCATCAGTGCAGTTCGGTCTCATTTCTTGCTCTGTTGTGCGTGTAGGTGCGTAAGGAGCTGGCAGCGGTGCTGGTCTTTGAATCACATGCCAAAGCCGGAACAGTCTGTGAGTGTGACAGCTTTGCTGACATTTGAGTTCGGGCCGTAGAGAGCCTTGGTGCATACACATGGAGACACACTCAGTTTCAGTGTGCAGAGAATGCCTTCTTCACATCCTCTTCTGCACAATACAGCTTTCAAATTCGTTAAATCCACCAATCATATATAACATTAGGGATATTCTCATGTGCTCATAATATTATAGACTCAATACTTCAGTCAAAGCAATCAGCCCGTTGTATGAAGGGTTCCCTGTAAACGTGATCTTCATGCAGTTACGATGGTTATTCACACAGAGACACATTTGACCATTGTCGGTGCTGACTATCTTTTTTTTTGTGATGCAGTGTTCAGTCAGGGGGACAAAGGCACCTCGTGGTACATCATCTGGAAAGGCTCTGTGAACGTGATCACACATGGGAAGGTAAATCCATACACCGGCCTCCAAAAAACATCCAGTAAAGCTCCGAATCATCACACATGAAATCCCTTGCTGCCGTGAACAATCTAATGCTGAAAGCACTGTGTGCATACAGGGGTTGGTAACTACGCTACATGAGGGTGAGGACTTTGGGCAGCTAGCTTTGCTGAATGATGCGCCTCGTGCTGCCACCATTATCTTGAGAGAGGACAACTGCCATTTCCTCCGTGTGGATAAGCAGGACTTCATACGCATCCTCAAGGTGTGTCTGATTACTTTATGTGCAGCACCCTGGCTTTTTGTCACTTTCAAAAATATAGGAAAAAAGGTTGCCATTCATGGAAGACCACGTGTGACTGAAGTTCAGATCCATAAATATACTGAATATGTATCCGACTGGGTCATCATCCGTGTCCGTGTTGGTCATTCTCCAGGATGTGGAGGCCAATACTGTGCGACTGGAGGAGCATGGGAAAACTGTGCTGGTGTTGGAGAAGAGCGCCGGCTCCGCCGAGCAAGGCGGAGCGGGAAACAACAGCAAGTGAGAAACTCTGACACAATCACCTCTGAAACAAAACAGTCACTTCACAAGCAGGTTTACATACATTAAGACACTTAACATGGGTGGGAGCAGCTAATATATCATACCAATAAAGCAAGCGTTGCCATTGCTCATCATAACACAATGAGGGACAAGTATACGAACCTTTTTGTCAATTGTGATTAAGTTCTTATTAATGGACTCTTATCTAACAGCCAGAAAAGAAATGGACTTCAACCCTGCCTTGTTAAACGACTTGTTATCAGTCTTGAAGTGGTTTAGCAAACATAAAAGGAATTAACTTGATGCTGACCTCCCCTTTAGGTTACAATGCTTTCCCTTCTTTCTCTCTTGACTCGCACACCTTCGCACCCTACAACCGTCTCCTCTTGTTCTCACCATTCCACCTAACAACCAGCAAACAACCAAGATTTATTATCTGAGGAGCCCGACCAGTATCACATTTTTGGCCGGCCTGATGCCATTAGACAGGGAGCCGTCACATTTAGTCATAAATTAGTTATTATGTACACACGCTATGTGTTGGAAGGCAAGGCATTTTAACCAAGGACAATAAACATACGATCTGCGAGAGACAGAACGCCTCGGTCCATTCAGCTGTGATATGCAACTGCCAACTCCCCGAGTACTGTAAACAGGAGTCTGCTCGACAAACTATGCCATGGTTACGTCAAGGGCCTTTTTCTGCTTCTCTTTTTTTTGAGATGGTTATCAGTCAACGTATAAACGCAAACTGTTAATACACGATATGCGATAAGGTGGTTCAAATAATTTATGCATTTTTTTTTATCTAACGGAGACTGTGCACGTCAACTGCTGTGTGTGTGTGTGTGTGTAGTGCTAATTAGAATATGTTAGCATGCTAACACACTAAACAAAATTGTGTCAGCTTTTAGCTGAAAGCACCACTGCATCTGAGCATATACAACCTCACAGATTCACCAGCACTGCTGTAAACTCAGTTTTGTTCATCTCTAGTCCCTGTTTTGTTGATGTTTAGTCCCTGGACAGATGCTATGCAGTCATCTTTTAAAGGAATTAAAAAAGATATTTGCTTGAAGTGCACTTATATAAAAGAAAAGTTACACTATATTATCCGGCCCTAATTAAAACACACAAACCAAGAAGCACAATGCATGCAATGGTGTTATGAAAAAAAGGATCAAATCTTCTTCTCTCCCTTTCTGTCATGCTCTGTGCAGGTACACGGTCATGTCAGGAACACCTGAGAAAATCCTTGAGCACCTACTGGAAACTGTAAAGTTAGATTCTAATGGAAATGACGCTATAGGTAGGAGCCCGCAGGCATCCTCTTGCCTTTCAGCTTGTTTAATTGAGTGATTCGGGGTAACGAGTATTTGTCAACCAGTTAATTAACTCTGGGTCGTTGTGATGCTTGTCTCCCTGCAGATCCCTGTGTGAGCGACTTTTTGCTCACCCATAAAGTCTTCATGCCTTCCAGCCAGCTGTGTCCTGCACTGCAGCACCAATATCCTGAGATGGGCAATAATACTGATAACAGCAATAATGTTGCCGGTGATAAAGTGAACGGCCACTGCCTCTGCTGCAGTTGCTAGGTTGTTGATTATGATGATGGCGATATTCACCGTGCAAACAAAAGCATTTACGTGCCAGTAAACTATCTTCTGCTGAAATACGATGTCTTGTAATTGTCTCCGATGCTTTGTTTTGTAAAGCTAGTTATGGTTTTGCCCCTTAACCATCATTGCACCTACAGGGCAGAGCTCTCTGAGGGCTCAGATCAGGAGAAGGCCGCCTACATTCTTAACGGCAAGCAGAAGGTAGTGAGGTTGGTTGGCCAGTGGGTGGCGCTGTATGGCCTTCTGCTGAAAGAAGACCCTATTGCTTTGGACTTTTTGGAGGTGACATTGCAGGCTCGATTTAGTAACATTCAAGCTTCCTTCACCGTGTAATTTGTGGAAATTGGAGTATTTCCATTGCATTTTAGGAACAGAGATTTTATTAATGAGGAGAATCGATAACTATGTTCCCGCTTTTTCAATTTGCATGTTTGGGCTGAAACAGAGGTTGAAGAAGGAGGTGGCAGGTGATTTCCGTCTGTCCAGCCTGCTGAAAGAACAATTTAGGGAAAGGAGGAGAACAAAAGTGTAAATTATAACATTATATTTTTATTATGAATTATAAGTGTAGCTTATAACATCTGCTATTTCCACAAAATTCTTAGGTCTTAAATATTGCAGCACACTATATAACACTGTTGTTCATCTTTTAATACCTGACAGGATGGAGAATGGATATCAGTCCCTGAGCAGGGTGAGCATCTTCACATAGTTTTTGCTTTAGCAAAGAGAAAATGTTTTGAGATAGCAGCAGGAAACAGAATATTAATAGCAGTGATACATTTTTTTGAGAAAACAGTTTGAATGTCATGTTGCTGCAGTTTAATGCCAATCACTTACTGATTCACTCTGATGCCACCGACAGATCCAGCAGTTTGATTGGTTTTCAAACTGTGAGGAGCCTGTGGGCAGGTTACAGCCAATCAGAGCACAGGATAAAGGTGAGTAAGGCGCAGGCACAAAAACGCGCAAACCGTGTCAATCAAATCGGTCATACTGTACAGTACGTGCAACTGTTTATGAGCCACACTTATTGCTACACGTCATTAGTCACTTAACATTTTGAGTCCTGTCCCCTCTCGGTGCAGTGTTGTATGAGATCTACAGGCCAGACAACAAACCTCTCACTCTGATGCTCCCAGTGAACACGTCAGTGCAGGATGTGATGTCAGCAATAGGGAGACCTGGCGGAGATCACATCCTGGTCAAAATGAACTCCATGGGAGGTGGGACCCAGATATTGAAGACATATTATATTATTGTTTTTGGCATAGCAGATATTTTTCTTTCAAATAGTGGGTTCCTGCATTCAGTTTCCCATCCAGCCTGAGTTGTGCTTATACATTTTCTACTGTTGTTTCTCAGTTCACTATGCTGAAAATCAGTTTTTGATATATTAAATACACGCAGAAAGAGCTCAGTTAAAGCTGGATGCTACTGCAGTCTACACCGCCTTGGGACTCAACGAAAGACTGTTCGTCTGCGCGAGCAGCCAAGTGGAACATCTGGTGAGGAATCGATGCCTTGCCCACTGTGTTCAAAGCACGTTCCCTGCCCATTAAGAAAGACCTCAAATGCACAAAGCAAGACCTTCTCTCTGCTAATTTTGTTTCTCTCCCCCTCTCTGTCTATCTCAGATGCCCCTGAAGGAGCAGCAGGGTCCCGAGCGAGGAACAACTGACGTCCTCGAACAGATGGGCTCGAAAGACATCGCCAATGAACTCACAAATTATGACTGGGAGCTGTTCACTGCCATGCATGAGGTAACTCAGCAAATATGACAAATTTTACATCTGACCACAACATATAAACGAATCGCTACAGAACGGGGGGGGGGGGGGACTGCTTACTTATACATTCAAATGCCTCACCAGTTGTCTATCATTACAAGTACAGCCAGCAAAGGACTCTCTGATGCACATGTATCTGAGTCACACTCCATGCCACTTTTTATCTGACAGCGCCGGCTGTGCGATCAGATCATCTGGTCCCGTGGTAAAACACTTCCTGCATGTTTCACATGTTTCTGAAGCAAGTCACATTCATTAAGTCACCTCTAAAAGACTGGCCTCACACAGCGTGTCATTTAGTTCAGTGGTTTGTGCCTCATTGTCCCCCCGTCTCTCCAGGTGGAGCTTGTCTACTACATATTCGGGCGTCATAAATTCCCCGGCGCCATCACAGCGAACCTGGAAAGGTTTGTGCGTCGCTTCAACGAGGTGCAGTACTGGGTGGTGACTGAGCTGTGCCTCTGCGAAGACCTGGTGAAACGGGCCGTTCTGCTTAAGAAGTTCGTCAAGATCGCTGCAGTGTAAGAGTTAGTTACGTCAAACCTCAGCCATGCATTGATGAGAGTCGGTCAGTCGGTCCACCACTTTGGTCCGGACTAGAATATCTCATCATCTTTTGGATGGGGTGCATTAAAATTTTGTACAGACATTCATGGTCCCCAGAGGATGAAGCCCACTGACCCTGGTGACCCTCTGACTTTTCATCCAGCGCCACCATGAGGATGACAATTGTGGTTTTTGAGTCTCAACAAGAATTGGATAGAGAACAGCATTTTGTTAGTCTGAGACCTTAATAGCCACGTGTCCTCTTTCTCACAGCTTAAAGGAGCAGAAAAATCTCAATTCATTCTTCGCTGTGATGTTTGGCTTGAGCAACAGTGCGGTACAGAGGCTTTACAAGACCTGGGAGGTGAGCAACCCCTGAATCACGATGATTATACATTTTTTGTCGTCATTAACTAAAACAATAACTTCGGAAATGACTCATACACCATTTTGTTTGTCCGTTACAGAGAACACCCAGCAAGACAAAAAGAATCTACTGCGCTTATGAGAGGTTGATGGTAAGTTATATTATGCGCTCACACCTCAGTTTTTCCCAAATGTACTGTTCTCCCTCTAGTTCCCCGCTGCTTAACATTCAAAGGCAGCTTGCAATGTGTCTTGTTGAGTTTGGTATTCTAATGTCTTCTGTATTCTTTTGTCATGACGGTGTTTATTCTCTGCCCGCGTTAGGATCCTTCACGCAACCACAGGGCCTACAGACTGGCCGTGGCCAAACTCGGTCCTCCTTACATCCCCTTCATGCCTCTGCTGCTCAAAGGTAACAGATGCCGGCAATGTCGCTGATACAGCATTACACCTGAATGTCATGTTAATTCATTTTCTCTTGGATAATCATAAATCCGTAGACATCACAGTGTAAATCACCAGGAGAGTAATTACTGACGTGTTTTGTGTTTCTGTCTGTGCCCAGACATGACATTCATCCACGAGGGAAACCCAAACTATGTGGACAAATTGGTCAATTTTGACAAGATGGTAAGACCCAAGAATGTTTTTGGAAAGCTGCTCAGTTCAGTTATTCCCACTCATCTTGTCCTTCAGTACGAGTTTGACCTAAGTTGGTTCCTTTTCCTCCCACTGTCACAGCGAATGATTGCCAAGACAGTGAAAATTGTACGAGGATGCAGAAGCCAGCCTTATGGTAAGAGACCCAGCTGAGCTTGTCATACACCTAGCAGACCCACAGAACTGGGGGGGGGGGGGGTATACCCTTCATACTTTGGACGCTGTATGCATTCAGTCCAGGTCAAACAATTTGCACATGTATGTTGACATAAAGGTCAGGTTTTTGTCTATGAAGGACAGATGTGGGGTACATCAGGTTAGTCAACTTCTGTTTCTCCTCTGCAGTGCCTTCGTCTCCACAGAGGGGCCTGGCAGATCGGATGTTTCTGGAAGGGCCTTCTACTCGCATATCCACATGTAAGCCACATCCCTCGTACCAGTAACCGTTGTATTCCCTTGTTTTCACACTTGTCCAAAACACGAAAAGGGAGATTTGCCAATACAAATGCTTGAGCGTATTCAGAGTCAAACATGATTTATTCCTCTCATCCAGACTCAGAGCACACTCTCCCTCTGCGGAGTCCCAGCAACATCCGACAGTACATTCAGAACCTGACGGTTATTGACAACCAGCGCAAGCTAACACGGCTATCAAGAACATTAGAATGCTAGGACATCCGCCCGCATTTGTACAAAGACTGCAGAACTGTGGCACAAATCTGAAGGACTCTAGCTAGATAAACAAAGCATCCACACTTCTCTAAATAAGATGGACCTCTGGAGGTGTTGAGTTTCGCGGACATTCACTCTAATTCAAGGAGCTTGGACCTTCGTGAAGAAGCTTTCTGCACAGCACAGCGCTGCGAGAGAACACGTGCAGTATGCACAGTAATGACCTCTAATGCTGAACCAGAGAATCCAAAGTCTGCTTTCATTGGACTTGTGACACTTTTTTTTTTTTTTTGTATTCCAAAAAGCCACAGTGGAAGCTAATCCCCTCACAAAGG
The DNA here is from genome assembly GCF_016859285.1 of Xiphias gladius. Lineage (NCBI taxonomy): Eukaryota > Metazoa > Chordata > Actinopteri > Istiophoriformes > Xiphiidae > Xiphias > Xiphias gladius. The sequence continues at coordinate 24,223,664 of NC_053417.1, read as the reverse complement.
TAATGTTACAACATGTACAGTTTGGCAAAGTATGCCTATCCTTGTTGTCAAAATTCATTTATGTGACATATTTTTTTACTGATGTCTGTGGGAGAACCATACTGGTGGTTCCACAAAAGGGCCATTAGTACACATTCTACAGAGCTTTGCCATTGCGAATAATCAGTTTTTTGTGCACAAGTATTTTCACATTAAAACTAACGCATTGTAACAGATCATTTTTTGGCAAATGACATACATATAATTTCATACAATGTTGTTTTCTAAATAAATTATTTTCTCAGTTTTGTGTATTCAATGAAAGCACAAGAATTTGTAAAAAGGGAAATATTTTATTTAAAGTACAAACCGTAACAGGTAAAAACTGACCTCCAAAGACCCCCCCCCCCCCCCCGACAAAAATGTTCTCCCCAATATGGGGTGAGAAAAATTCACAACAAATCAGTTATCATTTGAATTCAATACTCTCCTTGTCTTAAATATGTACAACTTCTTTTTGAAAGTCCTGGAGAGTGAAAATGGGCTAAGACAAGTAAAAAAAAGAAAAAAGAAAGAAAGAAAAAGAAAAAAAAAACCCAGTGCCTTCTCCTGATGTAACCATGGAGGGAGTCGTAAAATGATCCCTTCATTATAAATAATGGGTCGACCTGTTCAGTAAAGAATTTTCATGTAGATAGTGTTCAAGGATTTAAATCAAATGGGGATTTTGTGGACCATTTGACCAATAGTAAATCACTATCCAATAAGAGGGGCCATATGATAAGAGTGTAATTAGGCAAACAAATGCAACACATACGTACGGTTAGTATAACTGTGGTGTATGGACAGGTGCAACAGCAGAGCACATAAATAATCAAACTATGTCAACATGCCCAAGTTCAACTTAAAATATGTTCTGGTGGTAGTTTTTCGGTGTCAGTCTGTGGTATAAAAATCAGCGAGATCAGGAAAGTGGTCCAGCAAGTGGTGAGTACATCTCAAGTCGAAAAAATCCCTTAAAAAGAAAGTTTCACACTTGAAGTATGCTTAGTGAGAAAGCAAGTGAAAGTGAAAAGCCAGAACCTCACAAAGGATTTAGTCTATGTGCTTATCGCATACTTTGACACACAAAGCTCTGGTTTATCACACGTCAGTCACAAATGAAACATAAAACAAAAGAAAGCACTGTAATATTAAAAAGAGTGAATACAAATATTGCACTTCCAAACAACATTGAGTTCCCAGTGCCTAGCTGATATCCCTTTGTTAGAGGTACAAGACATCCTGTAGGGTGCTAACATCTGGACAGTAGCCTTGTAATTTTTTTTTTTTTTTTTTTTTTAAATTCCACTGAGGTTATAAGTATTTTTAAATCCATGCTGTGCAGTTAAACAAGTCATCCAGAATATTGAATTGTATTTATGCTATCATGTTCAATAGTGATGCAGAATGGCTTAACCTCAATGATCTCAAGCTACAGAGGTGATAGGGATAAACAGGACTAAGCAATGGGAAAAGTAATAACCAATTCATACACAAAACAAACATTCATAAATACACCATTCACACAAATGCATGTATGCATGAAGACACACATGTATACATGCACACACATGCAACCCTAACTCTAACCCGCAGACATTAAGTATTTACATTTAAGGTACATAAAAACTATGTACCTGACAAATACAAGAAACCAACACAAAGCATTTAAATGTTCAGTCCCTGTAGCCTTTTGGTAGTGGGATGACTTGAGCCACTTCTTTCTAAACACGGGCAGCTTTCACTCAAAAGACAATCAAAAATACAGTATCTCACAGTAACACACACTGTGAGCTGAAAATGGATCCCTCACACTCACAAAGAGCGATGATCCTGCTATGACCTGCCGAGGCTACAACTTTGCCGATTGTCACGTCTCTGGCTCGAGACGTCCTTACGCCGTGGTCATTAACTCTGTCGTTTGCCCGAAATGCCATCTGCTTGCGCATTTGCCTCCACGCTGTATGAGCTCAACCCCAACTGGAGTAGGAGTGAAGACAGCATAATATTCTTTAGGAAAACACTGCTTTTTTGCCAGAAGCACCACACTGCTTCCAGCCTAACGTGAGGTTTCACAGGTCTGTGGTGGTTCCAGTCCCGTCCCAGTCCACTACACAACAACGACGATGCCAGCATTGGTAACTCTGAGCAAGACTAAACAGGATTTAAACAAAGTGATCAGTAGGAGTCAAAATCAGAACTCAAAGGAAGGTCAATCAGTCAGTCTTTGGTGTCTTTGGAAATATATCAGTAGATTTCCTCTGAGTGCAAAAACAACTCAACCCAGCACTGTCCACCATCCTGAGGCAGAGAGAGATCATTTTCATGAACAGTTGATAAACATCCATCCAAGCATTTTCAATACCCGCTTATCCTATTCAGGGTTGCGGGGTGCTGGAGCCTATCCCAGCATGCAATGGGCAAGAATCAGGGGAACACCTCAGACAGGTCAGGACTTATTAAGTAAACTTTAAATATTTTTTAAACAGGGCTATTGGACAGATTTGCTTTCAGCATGTAGGCATTGAGTATCGCATTTGCTATAGACTGGTTAATTGTTTGGCCTGAAATCTGTTTAGTGATCTTCTGTCAATAAAAACATGGGTTCTGGACATATCAGAAGAATACTTTCAGGCCTCAGTAGGCAGTGTAATTCACAGCTCCTGGCTGCCACAGGCTACACGTGGTCCTATCCTGTCGGAGGCAGTGAACACATCAGATCATTAGCACCAGAAATACGGCAGTTATATGGGTATTACTGAAATCTCCGTTACAAGAATCCACAAAAGGGAACCATCTCGTTGCTTCCGCAGGCTGACTCTCTTTTTGTTCAGTCTAATGTTAGCCTTGAGGCACTGAGAAAAGTTCTATTTGGTAACAATCCCAACCTGCCAACAAACATAAATTAAAAAAGAAATAAAAAAAACATTCATTTGGCTTGAAGATCTTTGGATTTTTTTTTTTTTTTTTTGTCTTCTTCTAGTGCAGCACAGTGGAGTTCCAGTGGTCTCTTTTTCACCTAACTCTTCAATTGCTTTCTGATCCACTCTACATGTTCCATTGTGTTTTCTCTGTTGCAATCATATGGCCAGGTACTGTGGGTCTGGTAACTCTGGTGGAAATCTAGGCCTCAGAGGCAGCCTGTGGCTTTAGCTGTGCCTTCTCCATCGCGGTGCCATAAGGTAGAGATCGCTTAAAGAAGCCAAACTGCAAAAAACAGAAGACAGCGTTTTTAGAAAAGCAGAAAATAAAAACGTGCACAGACCCAATCCGTTCGATCAAATTTCGTTAATCTTTCAGTATACAGTATGACAGTACACCAGAATTTTAAAATCCTTGTTTCGCAGCAGCACTGACCTTGTATAGAACATAGATGAGTAAAGCCAGAAGCAGTAAACCAGCCAGAATGGCCAAGATGATGATCCACAAAGGAACTGAGTTCTCGATATCTGGCTTGTTCCACACCACTGGCGTCACCACCTGAGGATTAGAGCACAGTTTTGTCTTTTTTTTTGTCTCAGCTCAACAAAAAAAAAAAATTAAGGTGATACCTCTGTATGAGGAAGGCCAGCCAGAATGCATGTACTTATTAATGAATAAAGATCTTGAATACCTTTTTGTGTCCACTGGGTGCATGTTTGGGTAGGATGGCGTAAGGCATCTCCTTCACACTGTATCTTGCCAGGCACTCCAGCACGTATTGCTTATAGGCCCTCTGAGGGAAGAAACATCTCGAGTTACTCAAACAGATTCCAACTGCACGCAAGCCACTTACTGTACACTGGATGGCGACAGAGACCAGGTGCAGCTCACAAAGAGAATCCTGTCAGCATTCCTATCCCATGAGCAGCTGTGACTGCCAGATAATGCATTTTCAATACATTCGCACACATGCCTTGTGTTAGAGCGTGCAGGGGCTTGGTGAATAGTGTGCGTGTAGCTCAGACATGGCAGGAAGACAGCGATGTAAACCGGTAGAATCTGCACAGCCAGTCCGGAGCACTCCACGCGCTCGGCTAGCAACTGTCGTCCCATTTGTCGAGGCAAATATGTGATATACTGGCAGCCTCAAGTACTGATCGAGAACCGTTGCTGATGCCTTGTCAACACAAACAAATAAGTGAGGCCGACTACTGCAGCTATTTGTCTGCTGTGGTTAGCTATTTTCTAGCCGCACATTTGAGGTTTTTAAACTCTCAATGTTTTCTTTTTTGATGCTTGGATGAAATGGCTTTTTACTTCCTGCCAAACCCTGACAGGAAAAAACATCGGTGGGAAAACACTAATCTATAGTGCACAGCCTTTTCCTCTGCCATGCCGTTGTCATCTGGAGGGAGCACGTGTTTACGAACAGTACGTGTCTATTGAGTTTGTAATGAAAGGGTCATGTCCCACAAACCTCAATGAAGGTCTCGGCCCAGAGGCGGGAGCGCACTTTGAGGATGGCAGTAGTCCCCTTCTCCAGAAGACCCACTTTGCACTGAAGCGACCAGCACTCCACATTAGAGCAGGACTATGGAAATAACGAAAAAAAACAATGTTAATTAAGACAACGTTAATTAAAGGCTAGATATGTTTTAAGTCACTCGTGTGCATAGATAGCATCTAAAAAACATATCATGCCCGCAAACCTTAACTGACGGAGTCACAGGACTTAATTGCAGGTGAAGGTCTTACAGGAAAAAGTGAAAATTGGCTACGCCAATATGGGAAGGACAAATAACAGCCCTGTTAATGCTGCAGGTCAAATAAATATAACAAAGAATCCAATGTTATGATCCCTATTCCACGGCTGCTTCGAATTAGATTGAAGGAATGTCATGAGACTGTAAAAATGCAGCATGCACCATTCTCCACATTATTGCCCAACCACTAAAACCAGCCCATTTTTCTCAAGACTGTAGAATACACAATCTTAATTAAATTCTCATAATTCAGCTTGGTGAGTTCAACGTTTTACAACGTGCACGTAGTGTGTTTTGGGACTGGTGCTGTAGCCAGACCACCCCTAGAATGAGAGGTTTCAGCGGGTTTTCCTGCGGGAGCGCATTAGTTTCCTCATTACACCAAGTTGGGCAAACACAGGAGGAGAGGACAGTACCCGCCTAGTTCCTTAAGGCTCAGTCTTAGACAGAATTAATGAGGGTATTCAAACAGACAGGGAGCATATCAGTCCACTTACTCCTGGTAGACCCTCCTTAGTGCCCCAGGGCAGCGGGGCCACAAAGGTTTGTGGAAATGACATGAACATGGTCCAGTGCCAAAGATGCCTCAGACCCAAGTCCCACATATCCTCCCTGGTGGGATTACGTGGTCAAGATCTGGAGCCTTGCGGGCCTGGAGGCGGTTCCCACAACTTCAGAAAATAACAGTCTGGCCTGACTACACAGCTGCTCTATGCACAGGGCCTCTGTAGGTTATCACTCTGTAAAAAGCGTATTTCAGTATTTCAACATGACTGAAGTGCTCCAGCACAGTGGGAGTACTAAAACAGAAATTATAAAAGTATTCAAGTGATTATATAATGACTTTTATTTTTTGATTATTAGTGCAATTAGAGCCAGTCCTTTGTTCTTCATGCATAGCTCAGCTCTTCAAAGACAAAGCAGGTCATTTTAAATTGTCATACTATGACCTAGGCTGACAGCTTCGTCAAGGCGCTGCTAAACACTGACACATTTTAATCAAGAGACACTTTGACTGGGGATGTCTTCTCCTACTGAGCGTAAAAAACAAAAGTGCAGACACAAGGGGAAACAGGAGAATGGGGTCCTTCATACCAACGTGTCACTGGACATGCTTGATGAACGAGCATGGTTTGGAGCGACAGGCGCACAGACAAAGACCTCTTTGGTGGAGGCAGGTATCAACAGACGGAGGCGGAGAGAGCGGCTACCTGCAGGTGGGTTGATCAATAGGCCCAGTGTGTGAGGGCTCGGGGGGCCTCACACCACCCAGAGTCGAAAATTAGAGAGCAGTCTGTGCCGTAACCGGGGGCATCACTGACAAAAAGCCTCCCGTGTCCAACTTCTCATCCTCTCCACCCCTCCACCGCTACCACTACTAAAGGTTCTTTAATGTTAATCACCACAAAGGGACAAGCCTGTGCCCTTTGACCCCTCCCTCTTAACGACATCATAACCTAATTACCCAATCCCAGGAGCCTCATGTAAGAGCAGCGCCAGTGTCACCCAAAATAGGTCCAGATTTTCTCTCAAGGCGACGCAGTAAAATATATTGTTTCAACCTTCTGCTTCTTTTTTTAAACGCAGAGCCTTGATCTGCTGTGCAAGTGGAACCAATCTGGTTTTAACAGCATAACCACATTTACCTTAAACTGTAAACTCAAGTGCCTTGTTCCCTGACTTTCAAGTCACCAATCAGTCACCTATTACATCGGACTTCACCTTTTGGCCTGACAACGTTCATTCGTACATGCAACATGCTATATTTATAGAATGTGACAATTCCTCTGTAAGCATCTTACCAGGTTAGTCAAATGAGCCAGTTGATTCCTGTGGACGTCCCTCCTCTCCACCCGGTGCTCATGGGCCCTCAGTGCCAGAATAGGTGGTTCCGTGGATGTGTGCGGGATCTAAAGGAAGAGATAGTACCAAAACACACACAGACACCACCCATTAGGACAACAAAGACACTGACGCCACCAGGCAGAAGAGCACACCGCCCTTTCTGTCAATATAAGACCTAATCTTAGCATGACCCTGAGGCTTTTTGTCATTAATCAGAAGCATTTGAGCCCTACGCCGCATGGATTCCCGTGGAAATACGGTGTACTTAGCAATTCACCAGGGAAAAACAAAACATTAGATCGCAGCTGAGACAGATGAACACACACAGCCCTGCTGAGCATCTGTCAAACTTCAAATGTAAACACAAACAACTGCACTGGATGTTTTGCCCACAAGATCCCAAAGCTACAACTTGGTAAAAGGGGCGCATCACTGGATGTCACAGATTGAGCAAGTATGAGGTGGTTCATCAAGCTGTGCTGAGCAGAGGGAAGAGCTGGAACTTCAAAGCGGTGGTGGGCTAAGTGTCCTGGGTGGGGCTATGAAGCTGGGAGGAGGAGGTGGGTGTGGGCCCAGCAGCAGGAGGATCCAACCGCTAATCTTACATCTGACTGGGAATCGGTGGGAGACCCTCACTGTGCGTTTCTGCCTCATTTGACCCTGAGAGGTGTGCATCCATGAGCATCTGCATGTCACTCACTTTAAGGTGTAGGTGGTTCATGGTTTTGTCGGAGGTGCAGTTGATGGGGCCTTCTGTGGAGAAGTCCACAGGGTAAAGGAGATTGTGACCCTGGACGCTGAGGGGGCAGCGTAGCTCAAGCAGGGTGTGGCTGATCCGACTAGGCCCGTTGTTCACCAACTGGAAAATGAAAATAGAAGAAGTATTTGAAGTATTAGAAAACTTCAAGAGCAGCTTGATCGTTTCACATTTTAGTTGTTGCTGCAGTACAGCTGCAAGGGTTGCGACTGATTTTTCTTCCCATGCTGAAACTTACATATCTGACATATTTCTTTAATCTACAAATAGGTTGCCTAAAGTAAAGCACTGTTTGAAGTCACCCAAGTGAAAGTGGATCTGCACAGCCTGAGAATAAATCACACTGCGTTATCTGGAGTACATCTTCTTCGGTTTTCCTTCATTGCTACCCGGGGAAGTTGACTTGCTTTAGGAACAGTAAGATCTGCTTTCCAGCCCAATCTTCTCAGCCCCAATGAGTCTGCACAGCTATGGCTGATTACCTCATAGATATGTTCCACTCTGGGCCCAACGTCATCCAACTCCCCATAGCTTTTGGTCGCCTTCCAGTTGCCCGGCGGGAAGAAGACCTTATCTGGCCGGGACACGCTTAAATAGAGATGTGTAGGTGTGAGAACATGTATAGGGAGGCACTAGAGACTTGATGAAGTTCCTAAAGTTCAAATAAGGAAATCCTAACACTCAGCTCACCCTTGTAGAATGACATCAGCCTGAACAACCACCTCCAGCTTGTAGGGCACAACCTCACTGTGGGAATTATTCTCATTTTTACTGTGGAAACAGAGAGAGGAAGAAAAAGATTCTGATTACCGAACATCATTCAAGAGCTGCGGAGGTCAGCACTGCTGAATCAGAATCCACACATATTCTATTAACTGTTAGAGTCTCATTTTGGATGTTCGCGACTTGTACCTGCGAATCTGCAGCTCAAACTGGACAGTTTTGTGCGTGTCCTTCAACCGTGGCACTGTGAAGCGCAAACCTGCCCACAGCTGCGGAGACAAAGATCAGACATGTTAATCATCGTCTTCATTATGTAAAAAATTAGTTCTCAACCCATAATATTTCCCATCGCTACCTAACAAGTAACAGAAGAGAGAAGCGGGTAACAGACTTTGCCTTAACAAAAACTACTGAGTGTCTACATGAGGTTTACATACTCTATTTGCTGTGCTTTTATTATAATTTCAGATTTGTTTGTTTTCCAAAGAATTTGCGTGTATATTCAGGACAGAAACTGTCATCTGAAGGCTTTTGCATAGTGATTTTTATCACACGGGGAATGAGAGTATATTGTATGTGTGTGTTCCAAGGGTGCACATCAATATTTTCTCCTTCACTCAGTAAATCACTGGTACATGAAGTGTCTCTGCTGCTACCTTTTTATGAGCTACAACTCATTCACATCAAATCAATAATGTTATACAATGCAATCTAAGAGCTTCATAGACCCAACAAATGAGCAAATTCTATGACAACAACCCGTTTTTCAAATGGAGAAGTCTGTCTGTCTCTTCCAGTTAACATGTATTTGACAGTCTTCATTCACAGACCTATTAAAAGCGTGCAAGCTTATGACTCCATCATTAAAGAGGGGAACTCTGCCCAGCAGGGAGCTGAGGGCACAGATGGAGTGTTAAATTCTTGTCACAACATTTCCTGACACATATTGACTTTTCCTGTGCCGTTCACACCCAACCTGAGGATGGCATACAACTTTTTCCAACAAAGAGCAGGAAACCATGGCATGGTGTCAGCTGTTTGCCACTATTAAAATACAGTTTAGACGCAATGACGTATATCATAACGCTTAAACTCATGGGGCATTGAGCCTAAGGGGAAAAAAAAAGGAAAAAAAAAGACACTGGTGTTCTTACACTGGTACCAGACTTCATCGGGTTGCCCAAATCACAGCTGAGGTATCGAGTCTGGTTCTCCGTCTCATAGCTGCAGGTCAGCTGGGCCAGGGTCTGGGAACCAAGACGACAGATGAGTCAAACCACGGCAAAGGACAACCATCAGGAAAATGACTAAAACATGAGACCCGAGATACGTATTAGTTCCAGGACGTTGTAGGTTTCCGCTATGTTTGCAGTTCTACTCACCTCATTATTGCGGGCAATACCGCTGTAGTCAGCTTCAGGGGGGAGCACCACATACAGCTCTGCTTCGTACGCCCCTCCCTCACCCTCATTTTTGGCGTTAAAAGTCAAGGTCAGCGAGTTGTCGTCACCCAGGTAGACTTCCTTCCTGTCCCTGAGGACCCACCCGAAAAAAAATTGATTACTAATAGGGTCAATTGTCAGGTTAAATGGTGTCAGGAGTGGTGTTAGGGTGTTGTGTTATGAGTAAACAATGAACAGTTCTTTGTTCGTGTTTGCTGGCAGTAGGGTGGGAAATTCATTGTTGTTGCTTTAATGAAACTAATACATTTTCGGGCTTTGTTCTTGGCATATCTATTGTCTTTCAAGCCGCGCTACAAAAATCAATCTAAAAGATTCTACTCACAAAGCCAGCCGCGCCCCCCCCCCCATTAAATGAAAACTTTTTCGATGTGGTAATAAACTGATACATGCTGTACAACGGAGCATAAGACTGTTAAACAGCTCCCCTTTCCCTGTTCTCTCCCTCACTCCCTCCACCTCTCTCCACAGCTAAGAACAATGAGAAATTCCATATGGAGGGCCACGCAGACGCTTTTAATTACAGCCCCCTCTCATAAAGCAAGCCAGGAGAGTAAGAGAGAGAAGATTTCTGAAGCTGATCCTCTTCCAGCCTAACAGTCAGCCGTAGCCTGATTCTAACTGACGTCACACTTTTCAAACCAAACCAAAGCTCAAAATTAGAAAACACCACAAAATCTTAAAGCTTCCCTGATGGACCCTTGATCTAACAGGTTATGTGCTTTGGCAGCGGAATAGAAGAAACAACATCGCAGGAATGATGGATACTTTTTTTCTGAAATTCCTCTAAATCGTCCATCCCATCAACCCCTCTAACTGCTATTAGGCTTCCATAATTTGCTACAGAGCAGACAAAAACATCAAGCTATTATTTTAATTGCACTAATCACACTTTCTGCGGCTCAGTTATTGGAGTTGCAACTTGGATGGAGCGCAGCACTAACACATACTCACAGCAGGTTATTCCATACGTGATGGATCAGCCATACATAAAAAAAAAATGGAGGCAGATGGTAGATAAATATAGGAATGTGAAATCAAAATGACAGAGCAGAGAAGGGAGTATCAGGGAGGTTGTTATTTTTGAGAAAAATGCTAACAGATTTCTCGAATCAAAGTGTGGCATGCAGGGTGCTCCTGAGGGCTTCAGAAGCAGGCGAGCTTGCGACTCTGGCGCACAGCTCCCATACTTTCCAAACAGATCCCTTTCATCTCTCCTGTCTTTTACCGTCAACTGTTTGTCGTAGCACCTGCGGAGCAGAGCTGCATCCTGTTTTCAGAGGACAGTGTGCCCCTACACTACTGCAGCACTGTGGCTATTAACAGCCCCTCTCTGGTATGCTAAACTAAACAAAGCGGCAGAAAAACAAAAACAGCTGTATTTATGCTTTAGCACTCAAATCCAAAGTCCCATTTGCATGGAAGAGGTGAAGAGTTCAATGTCTCTTACCCTGTTCACAGTTTACTATGTATTATGCATAGCATCCTAATATATTTCCTGACTTTTATGCACTCTGGGATTTTTAGAAATATGTAAGGAAATGAACAGACTCACCCATGGACTGCCAGCTTCAAATCAGGAACACAGATATTGTCCTCTCCGCAGTCCAACAGAATCTGAGCCTAAAAGATGCACATTGGAGGTGATAAAAGTTTTAATAGGGGCTGCAGACCGTGATGACCATACAGTAGGTTCTGACTAAAAACACATTTCTTTTACATATGAAGGGAATTAGGCACACAGTATAAATCAGATATCTGTTTATATGAGACAACAGGATGACTATAACAATGACTAATATGTTCCACCCCTGCCTCCCGACAATCGCCCAACACACACACACCTGGACTGCAGTCCCCTTAATTTACCAGACACCACCACTGCACATCAGACAGTTAAAAACAATGCTATGCCTCAGAGGGACAATGACTGACTCAGTGAGGTCATGACAGGCGCAGAAACGCTCCCCCGAACCAGCTGTCCCGGCACACACATGCTTTCTGTTTGCGACGTAAGAGACGGAAATGATGGACGGGCTCCAACCCAGAGCCCTGGCTAGAGGACATACCCCTATGAGGCTGAGCACAAAGCTGCCAGCTCTCACTACCGTCCCACATCACAGCACTATGTGGCAAGCCACGCTTTCCACACACGCTACGCCACCCAGCGAACCACAGCAGTATATGATCATATGGAAAAGGGGAAGCCTGCAGCTTCTGAGTCCTAGGATATCTCTGTTGACCCGAAAAGCAGAAGTGGGGGTTTCAAGATTACAGTGGAGGGAACGACAAGAAAGAAACAGAAACACTGCTGGATAAGTGGATGACCGCTGAACGTGTGGCAGGGCAGCAGCAGGGAAAGCCCTGTGGATTGCTAAATTGCATCTCGCTGCAACAGCGACAGTGTGATGATGCTCATGACGATGAGGATAATAAATAGAAATGGAGGAGGAGATTAGAGAGAGCCAAGCGCCCCCCTTGTCATTACACCATCCAGGGGCTATAATTGTGGCCACCAAGGTAACCACCATGCTAACTTGGCCACATGTTCACCCTGGTCCATACGTCTGCGCGGGGCAGGAAAACAACGTTTGTAGGCCCATCACAGTAGTTACAACAACAACACTGTCATCAACATGTGACATAATGAGGGCAAGCATGAGGCAATCAAATCAAAACGCTACCTTGGCAATATGAGTGTGTCCATTAATCAAAGTCACTCGCATTTGGTCAGATGTTATTATTATAAGAACAATGAGGCCAATGATGCACAGTTTCAGCAATTTCCAAGTTCTAAATAGGTGACAACAACTGGGATCCTTTCTGGTTTTGGACAAATGTATCTCTTCACACAGGCTCTGGGAATGATGATAATTAATAGAACATCATAACGCCACAGTTCTTCATAGAAACATGTGGAACATGTTAAGTTGAGAGAGAGTGAGACTGTGTCAAGCACATCAGCCATCTTTCACTCTCACTGCAGCTTGAAGAGAGTAAGAACTTGGCAGAGTCAATGAAATGTTACATGGCCTGCCACATATTCTCAAAGCATTGGTGGAAATCAATACGGCATCATGTGTCTGATCAAGGCCAAGGCTGTGGTATAATAGTCACCCTTCACTGTTTATACACTGTTACATACACAGGGTCTAAGGCAAGATTAATGAAATATGTTGGCAGCCCAACACTACTTCCACTCCTATTTTACACATACACATATACAGATCAAGTTTGCCCTCTTTGGGTGCTTGGCAAAAAAGGTTTAAGGTTGATATTTTAGCTCAGGCTCGTCTCAAGGTCTTGGTTCAGCAATAGACCACATCTGTTGGAGGCCCAAGAGCTTTGATATCTAGGGAGGACTTCAGTGACAGGGTTTAGTCATGATCCAACAGGAAAAAGACAGAAACACACCAGGACAGAGAGAGAAATAGAGACAGAGAGGGAGATAAAACTAAGCTGATCGCCACTCCCCAAATGCTCTAAGCTGGTCCCCGTTGCTGCGCTCACAAATGGTGCATGCTGTGCCACAGCTGAAAGGATGCCCACAAGTTGAGCCAGCTCTAATCACTGCCAGAGGAAAACTGGCTAAATGCCGGAAGATTTCGACCAGATGGGCAAATAGCCCGGCTGTGCCCCACCCTGAAATATCTACCAACTGTCTGTCTCTGCAGCGCCGGAACAACTCACCTATGTCCTGTAAGTGCTACGCGAACTGGACTTGCTTGAAGTTCAAGCAAGTCCAGTTGCCTTCGCGTAGCACTTACAGAATACCATGACCTGGATGACTGAGAATCTTCACAGACAACGCAACTTTATACTGTTACCAAGACAAGCAGGCTGAGAGCTATTCCTGTTGGGACAGGGAAACACTCCACTTTACATATGCCTCAAATTTTCGTCTTAGATACAGCTTTAGACACTTTGGACCTCTTCCCATCAGAGTAGTTTAGAAATTAGAACAGACTCACTCTTTCATCAGGGACAGGAGGGAGTGAGCAAGTAGCTGGCCAGTAATAGGAAAAGAGATTACTCAGTGTGGTGGATATTCTTATCAGGTCAGCTCAGAGAGCATAAGTCTAAGCATTCAAAGAACCACATGTACATTATTAGGGAACAATCCTCCACCATATATGCCTGATATAAGATCGAAGAAGTGTAGCGCACATCAATGTACCTTCTGCTCAATCACACTGGTGGTCTGATAGTTGAGGATGGGCCGCAGGCCGTGGGAGTCAGCTGCAGCCTTTGGATCCAAGCTGAAGTTCACGGCCACATAAATGGAGGAGAGTTTATCCCTGAATTCCTTCTCATCCTGCAGTCACATAAACACATACCAGGGTTTTTGTAACATGTAGTTTGTACAAAAAGTGAGAGTCTGTTGTGCAAAAATGTCCCAGGACTACCTAAGATCATAAAATAACCATAACATTTTTTTTTTAGAAAACCTGCTTTTCTTCACTTTTTTGCTGGTTTATTTTATTATGACTTTTATAAAGGCTCGGTCACAGGATGTATGATCACAGTCTTAGAGTTTTTTTTATTAGTGAGCGAGGGGGCATACCCTCAGGTAGATCTTTGTGTGGTTGCACACGCGCTCGCCATGGCGAACCCTCACACTCCTCTGGAGCAAGGGCTGCTGGGAATCCAAGAACAGAGCCCTCTTCACTGCACCTTTCTGCTTGTGCTTATGACTATCAAGCTGAACCTCCACATGGAAATCTGGAACACATAACACACACATAAATGAGCATTCATGGCATGATAAATGTTCTTGACTCGTGTAATGACAACTTTTAAAAAAGACATCCAATAAATCCTCTGAAGCACACACAATGTAGTCAATGTAACTAAAAAATAATGGCACAGGGAACACTTCTGTATAGAGGAAAGACTGATTCGAGGTAATAACTAGGGGTTGATAGGGAAAAGGATTGGGCAAAGACGAGGTTTGATCTTAAAGGTGGATCACAGAAGGTATTTGGCACACTGAACGCCCATTTTTGTCATAACAAAATCCAAAAAGCTGCATCACCTGCCAAAACACTTTAACCTACAGACTGTTTTGGATTTAAACCATTACCAGTGGTGGTTATTTGACAGTTTTCTTACTTGTAATAAAGTGCAGATGTGGAAAATTGGCTCACCTAGGATGTCTGGTAGGTGCTTCCCTTCAGCAGATATGCAGAAATTCAGGTTGACACTGTTTTGGACAGAACGGACAAGGACATGATGAGGGAAGCATATTCATCTATGGCAGAGATTCAGTATAAACATATTGTACACACAAGACACCTCACTTGCCCTCACTTGTTCTTTCACTTTCTCTCGTGCTCCACTTGACTTGTGTCAGCTCCTTACATGGTTCACATTACAAGACATGGAGTGTAATGGGAATACAATGAATAATATGAAAAAAATGCCAAATGCTTGGAGACATACTGGCATCTGACTGCTTTCGCCAGCCAGGCTGATAAATCTGTGCGTCTCAATGTCCCCCCCCACACACACACACACACATAAAAAGGAATAGCAGAGTTAAGAAGGGTGAAATTTGGCAGCGACTCGGGTTTCAGTGCTGACCAGTCAATGGCTGTCTATATAAGCCCGTAGTTCTCTCCCATGACATCAGCCATACAACACTGTTGAAAAGTCTGCAACCCTGAAACTCAGACTCCTTTTACTAGTAGACACAAAGAGTAAAAACTGAAAGAAGTGAGAAAGCAAAAGCAGGAGTGTGCTGTAAATTAAAAAAAAAAAAAAAAAAAAATCACAGGAAAGGGAAGAAAAGTGAAAAATGAGACAGAAAGACACAGAGAATACAAGAATTCCTTTCGAGTAGTAGTAATAACTTCTTGTATATGCTCCTGTGTCTGCCTGTTTCTGCATGGCTGTGTGTGCAAGCTCACAGAGTCTACGTGTCCTGATGTTTCCCAGCTGTGTTCCACCACCAAACAATATCTCATTCAAAGCAACTGCAAAAAACCTTCCAGCCCCTCCCCTTCCACACTCCCTCCCATTATTCCTTCTGCTCTCTTTCACCCCCACCAAAAAAACTCCTCATCACCAGGCAACGTAGCGTAATCAAGACACATGTGTATACAAGAGTTTCCTTTATGGATCAGGACATGGGGGGGGGGGAGCACAGTGTCAACCATGTTGGGCAGTGAGCAACCATCGTCTGTTTCCTCTCCCTTTTTCTGGAACCGAATACTGCGCACATTTGGAGGAGGCCAAAACCGGCTAACAATGCTGCTATTCAGCATGTTATTTCTCCGCTCCTCAACAGAAACAGTGTGATATGGAGACATTTT
Source organism: Xiphias gladius (assembly GCF_016859285.1). Classification (NCBI taxonomy): domain Eukaryota; kingdom Metazoa; phylum Chordata; class Actinopteri; order Istiophoriformes; family Xiphiidae; genus Xiphias; species Xiphias gladius. Next base: position 24,207,859 of record NC_053417.1, on the reverse strand, counting down.
GAAAATAGGCCAGATAAGAGCAGCGGTACAAATTAATACCGTGACTGCTGAGGGAAAGGATATTCCTTATCAGAACTTCCTGCCAGGATAGAAGTGTTTATGTATGGGGTAAATGGGCCCCATCTTTTTTGCTGTTGGGTCAAACAGATACCAGGACAGCAAGACTGAAGCAGTGTCACAGGAAACCGAATGTTGGTACTGGGCAAGCTGAACACTCACCAGGAAACAGGGATGCTGGCGTTTCCACTGGTGACCATGCAGTTCTTCTCTTCAGGGTTGATCATGGTGGGGTAAACCGTCAGAGAGGCACTGGTGTTAACTATTGGGCGCGATCTGTGGGTAATGAAAAGGATGTGGATTGAAGACTTAGTCATCAAAGAGTAATTTTCCGCTTTTCCATCCTTACAGGAATAGTGTGACATTTTGGGGAAACATGCTAATTCGCTTCCTGTGAGTTAGATGAGAAGACCGATACCACTCTTATATGTGACTGTTAAGGAGATGGTTAGCTTAGCTTAGTATAGAAACAGAGTGAAATAGCTAACCAGCTCTGTCCAAAGGTAAAAAGAATCTACCTACCAACAACTCTAAAACCTGTGTTTTTATACAGATTAAAATAACAAGATATAATATGTAAATTATAGTGATCTTTAGAAAATGCTTGTAGGTGGATTTTTTACCTTTGGACAGAGCCAGGGTAGCTGTTCCCCCCTGTTTCCTGTCTTTATATATTGAATATTGAATTTTTTCAGCAAAAAAGCAAATAAGCATATTTCCTACAATGACGAACTATTCCTTTAAAAGAATAGACTGAATGATTACATACAGCATATATTAAAAAACAACATACCTATAGAGAACTGCTTTATTAACACCAAAAGCACCGACAATGAGATCTGAGAACATAAAGGAACAGAGTTAGAAAATATACTAAAAAAAAGTCAAAAGGTTAATGATGGTCATTACATACGGTACTTCTAGCCTCACTCACCTGGGTATCCGTTCATGTCCAGGTCCTTAGCACCTCTGAGGGCAAATCCAAAACTGGCAGGAACAGTCCCAGCGGCCCACTGGCCAGTGATCACCTGAGATGGCTTTTCCCTGAGTCCTTCTGAGTATCCATTATAGATGTAGACCAGTCCCTGCCAATCCTCCCCTCCAAATGGACAGCTAATAGCCACGTCTGCCAAAGAGCAAAAGGTCAGGAAAGTATTAGATTATTTAGCATGTTTTTTTGTTTTGTTTACCTTGTGGCTTTAAATAATGAAAATTTCATTCCATTTCTGCCAAAATCAAGTTAAACTGTAGCCACAGTAGCCTAGTGAAAAAGGCAAAGGGTAACATAAGAGGTAGCTGTTATTATAATGGCAACCATTTCCTTTCAGTAAAAAATGGTTTGTCTGGGTAGGATAGTTAGCCAAACACACCTTCAAAAGTCACAATAATCAGACTAGAATGAAATGGGAAAGATTACTCAGTGCCATTTAAGATTACTTCTTTGTCTTTGTTTACTACTTCATTATTTAATTTGCACTTTTGAGAACTGTAATTTAAAGAACTTGAATTCAAGCAATGAGACTATTTCTACTTACTCTATGATTAAAATGGTATGAATATTATGTAAATTTCACATTCATGCAGTTAAGAAGTAGAAGCAAATGCATCACGATGCTCACTAGATTTATTTCAGAAATTCCATGTCCCTTTGCTACAATCCCCATTCTTACCATTGAAACCATCCAGGTTCAGATCTCCCAATGGTGCAATGGTGCTGCCAAATCTCCCGAATGCCTGGGTGCCTGTGAGGTGAGGTACGCTTAGCTCCAGGTTCAGGGGGCCACGCTGTAGGTAAACATAGACCCGGCCCATCTCTTCCAGGCGGCTATCAGAGCCCCGGACCATGAACATGGGAGCACCAACCAGCAGGTCAGCCATCCTGCAGACAACAAAGGAAGCACAGACAAACTCATTTAAGCTCAGACACATTGACGCCTGAGGTTCCAGCTGTAATGATTTGTCGGTGGCATCCAATCTAGATTCTGCCAGCTAACTGTTTAGCAGGAAAGAAAGGCAGACACAGGGCCAGACAGAGAGGGTGAGAAAACCAGACAGGGAACACTCACCCATCACTGTTGATGTCAGTCGTCGCCACCGCATAGCCAAAATATGATCCCATCTGTAAACAAACGTGTTTCCATGACTCTGGCCGATGAAATGTCATTGTCAAAAGGCATTAACAACATAACGATTCGGCTTAAACACTCATTCTACTGCAATCTTAAGACTTGCTTTCTGGATTTCTAGAATAAAGCTTCGAAGGAACCATAAAGGCTTGATGGGTTTTACAGGTTAGGCCCAGTTTAGTGCTGTGTCTATTCCAGTTCTGTCTCATTTTCTGTATGTCTGTCATTACCCTCACTGTAAAAAGCACGGACACTGTGGAGGCAGTGTGAATTGCCAGAGTGTAAGCAAATTCACTTGTGATTTTATTTATTCAGCTGAGTCAATCATCACTGTTTAAACAAGCTCAGTGCTTTTTCTATTCCCAGAACCATTTGCACAAATTGCCACTGCACTTTCCCCTCAATAACTGAGCTTTACAGCAAACCACGAAAGGGACCAAAATCTAGTAAAGAGAATTCTGCAAAGGAAATTATTTTTGCTTACACTGACTCAACAAATTAAGAGATCTCATGAGGAGCTGACCAATGAAAACACTGAGGAAGTGGAGCGTGAAGGAGATTTCTGTAGAGGGTTGAAGTAAGGAGTTCTTGGACTCACCTGCTCGCCAGTGTAGTTAATCATGGTCTTCAGATCTGTACCATTCAGAACAGACACCTGCAGCCACAACAGCCACATATGATGAACATCTTTTTATAGGTTCTAATATAAGCACAGTTTCTGGTATGTAATTCACTGCAAGAATAATCACTAAGACAGCCTTATCAGTAAGGCTGTTTTCTTCCTTTTACTTTTCTGTATCTGTCCCAAGTCTAAAGCCCAGGTCGCCTATTCTAAAAGGACCAACATGAAAAGCCAAAATGAGAGTGATAATTGAGCTTCCTTACCGAACCATAAAGCATGAGCCCCTTTGGAACACCAGCCACAAAATCTGAGAGGTGCACAGAGATGAAGCACAGATTTAGGAGGGAAAATCTATCGAGTCAAACCCAGCAAGAGGATAAGAGAATTCCAGTATTGATGATATTTCCAGCTCAGCAATCATGTAAAATATTGTAGTTGACTTCAGTTCATGTTCACTTCAGCTGTAATAGTTGCATTGCTATGTAGCTGCCCTTATGTTTTTTTTCTTTCTTTACTCCTCACTTAACATGGGCCATGTGGGTACATAGCCTATTTCATGGACTTACCTTCTACCTGATCACCACTGAATTCCCCAACAGCAACAGAGTAGCCTGTAGAAGAACAGAAGTACAGAGATTAGCCTGGCAAACAAGTGAGGGTATGTGTTAATGTGCATTTATCATAAAAGGACTAAGTTTTAACCAGTCTCTCTTACCTTGGTAGCTGTCATCATGTTTAGCCTGGACCTGCTTGGTCTGGATCTGGCCCTCCACAGACTGCACAAAATAGCCTGGGTAGTATGCTTTGATAATGTCCTCCTTAGCTGCGGAGATCACCTGACCTAAAGTAAAACCAAAGAGAAAAAACGGCATTGAAAATACATCTGAGGCTCCAGCTTCCTGATTTTCACATGGTTGTTTGGTATGTCCTACATACCTTGCCAAAAGTAGCTGCCTGGCCCTCCCAATACCACTTTGCCATCCTGAAAGATAAATCCTGTGAATTACTAAAATGAAAAAAGAAAAGATTATCAGAGGCATCTGTGGTTTGCTGACAGGAACATAGTTCTTACCCTTGTGAAATCAGCGCTGAATCCTCCCTGACAGTATCCTTGTCCCTCCGCATCACTGATCTCTGAAAAACATAAGAATGGAGCGATGCGTCATGAATTTCATGCGATTTCATGTAAGTATGCCATGTCATCCATTACACTGCATTGACAAGTAATATTCAGTCAAAATCATGGCTAAAGAATTTTCCCTCATCTAACTACCACATAGAGTAAAGCTGTCATATTAAGGCAAGATATGTCACTGTCACATTTGAGGAGAGGTGACAGTTACCTGTGCGGCAGGGAGCGTACTCCACAAATTTGGTGAAATTGTGGACGGAGAGGTAGCAGGTTCCTGTAGCGTCTGATCGGGGGATGTCTTTTTCAGTCCGCCAAGAGTAGAGAGGGGCGCAAGCCTGGGGTGCAGAGACAAGGAGGTGGAGAAGGATGGGGATTGGCGGGGAGGAAAGGGGGAGGGAGGAGATGTGGTGATGAATGGGGTGAGCTTTTAGGTGGGAGATGTTTTTCCAGTTGCAAAAACTCCCTGGTGAACTCAGGAGGAGACCCAGGCTGAGGTCAGTGGTACATCTGGAGCAGGGTAACCACGTAACTCAACCCAGGTCACAACCTGTACTATCAGACGAAACAACAGACAGTTCAACTTTGATGTCATGGGGGGGCACCAAACATTTCTTTATGGTGTGCTGAGACTGGATGTGAAAATTGGACCTGAACAACAACAACTTAATGGACAGTAATCTGAGAGACAAACATACACATTCACCCTGACGTCAGAGTAAGACATCTCTTCAAGTAGAGAGTTTCTCACGGCCATGTGACCAGAGCAGGCTTCAATGAAAGTCCCAATCATAACAGTGGAGAGCACCAGCGGTGTGGAACAAAGCTGAAACTCTAGTCCTTCACTGCCCCACCCCCAAAATCCTCTCTGAGAAAGTCACCTTACCAGAATTGTGTCACCGTGGGAGCGCACGGTGGCGCCGAACCATTGGTGGGACTTGAAATCGCCCTGGTGTTCTGTGTCATTGATTGAAACGGTGCGATCTCCTGGGAAAAACACAAGAAAATGACACTGAGTGATATAGCTATGATAAAACATCAATCCTAATTCTGCCTTCCACTCCCTCCCAAGCCCTTGGTAACATCTGGACATTTGGCAGAGGGCTTTAAGACTCCAGTTAGCAAAAATTATCAGAGTGAGAGAGAGAGTGAGTGAGAACTTGAAAATAATGGTATTTGCTACATGGCCACTGTTAAGGAGATAGTAGTTTTCTTAGCTTGGCTGGGTTTGGACTGGCCTAACTTAACCTCATTGACCCTTTAGTCTGCCTGGCCACCTGGCCAATAACACTGATCTCCCCCTTCAACACTTTGACAGCAGCAGGTGACATGACAGATGGTCTGGGGAGTCACGTTTAAACACAACTTTATTGGAAGACAGATGTTACATCTGTGCCGCAATGGAGAATGAAATCCATCAATCTGATTTGGCATGGAAGTCACATCACCACTATGTAGTTCATACACTGAAGGCTGCCATTTCAGTATATCAGCTGACATCTATGAGGGAAGGGCAAACATGAGGCATTGAGCAGTCCAAGCATCTCTTAGGAACCACTCCACCCAACCCTTTGCAGTCCTCGGACACATTTCCCCTCTAGACTTTGTCAAAACACAGGCGTGCTAGAAAAGAGCAGGGTAGCATCTCTCGGGGACTGAGGACTGATAGATACTGTAAGAGATCATGACCTATGTGGATGTGAAGTAAGCAGGCTGTGTGTCAGGCCTCCCTATTCATGCTGGTCCGCCCCTGGTCTCTCTTCCCAGCCAACTAGGCAGCCTGACGCTGGGGGTGAAGGGCTGCTCCGTGTCTTTGTGGAAACAGCGAAGGGGTTGGGGTCCAAGGAAAACATACACACTCTGGCCCGGGCTTCCTCATAGCAACCTTCCAGTCATCTCTGTTTAGGCACATACTTCTCTCTCTCTTGCTCTGTTTTCATTTTCAATATTATCTCCATCTTCCTATTCATTTTTCTTACTCTATCTCGCCCAAGTCTCTATGTCTACACAACCCTTTCTCTCCCTTTGCTTTCAGGGAGCGCTGCCTCCCCTCGCCCAAGATGGAAAGCTGAGAGATTATAGTTTTTTAATAACCCAAATGTATTTCTGCTTAATCTCCATTTTTTCTTTGAATGACTTTAGCTTTCCTGCTAAAGTCATTCATCATGGTCCAACAGCAGTCGGCCCTGCCCCCAGTGTGTTAAGTGTTCAGAAGTCCTTTTGCGAAGAGAAGTATATAACATAACAAGTAATAACATAACCAGCACTTCAGTCAGCTCCTTACAAGCTTGTTACTTTAACTTATCTACCTCAGCAGCATGCTACTTTTTCTTAAAGCATACACCTTCTTAATATTTTCCTAACTCAGGGGTCTTTGTTTGGATAAGGCCACTGCAAAGCCAACAGGGAAAGGTAGAAGCTCAACAGTGACTCTGTTGGTTTGAGTCATGTTACCAAGGCAACAAAGAGTGGCAGCAGAAAAGTCCCCATGATTCATATTGCACAACTACGATCTGGTATCTCACCATATAAAATAGAGGAAGTACATTAAAAAACCACCTAAAGAAGCTAAGTAAAGTTTTCACATGGCAGCACTAGCTCTTGCATTAGCTCTGTATCAGTATAATGGGTGATGAAAAGTTTTGTTTGTTGTCTGCGAGGCGACTGAAAGCAGCCAGCTGGAGTCACGTGAAATACTCTCAGATTAAGACGGAGGACATTCAGAGGGGAGACGGGGGAAACCCAGAGACAGGCCACAGTAACGTGTCATCTGACCAAAGTCCCCTTGGGAGGCCGTTTAGCACAGTGTGCTGATGTGACACAGTGCCCAGCCCAGTTTCCCGTGGGACCAGCAGAGGAGTGCGGGGGTCTGGACTGCGTCCTTAGACTTACTCTTGCCTTTGAACTGTGTGTGAGAGGACAGCCATTAGTGGGGCTAGAACCTCTTATTGTGAGTGTGTGTGTATTTTTGTGTGTGTAAGTGGGGTAGAAGACAAATGGCTAAATTCACTCATCACATCAGCTGCCCCTGTGGGAGTACTGACAGCAGCAGAACAGAGGGGGACAGAGCGGAGGAACAGGGGTCTGGTTTCTCCCTCTTTCCTCCTTCTCTACCTCTGGGCCCCTACCCTCCCTCCCTCCCTCCCTCCCATCCTGTATGTGCCCCTCTCACACCCTCCCTACTGCCCTTGCTACCCTCTCCTCCTCTCGGATCCATAGACAGGCTCTTATCTCAATGGAAGAGGAAGTGGATGGGAGGGGGCCTCTGGCCACTTTGACCCAATTAGTTAGCCTAATTAAGAGGGTCTGTGGCCTCTGGGTCAGAGCTCAAACACACCAAGAGACAGCAAGACCTATGACACCACTTTGTTTTAGGAATATACTAGGTACCAATATTGTAGTGGGAGTTAAATATAATGTAGAGGTACTCATTTACTCAAGGATTCAAAGTGGGAAAAGTTTTTAAAATTGAAAAAATCTAACTGCCAACATCCTAACTAAATGTCATTTTTGTTGCTCTAGCCTTTACTATCAGGATTGGCAAAGAAAACAGTCACAGCTACAGTAAAATAACTGCAGGAGTAAATGTCATCCATGTAACAGCTGTTTGGCAAAGGCACATTCGCATGCAGATGTCCGTGTATTGAATGTTCCTCCACTGTACAGCGGCTCTGCCATGGTCCAGATGTCGGAACTGGCTCTGGCACTCTAATCAGCTCTTTCAAAGCTCCTTAAAAAATGTGATGGACCCTCTCCGACAACCCAGGGGACTAACCTTCACCATGAGGCCTTGCTGCTTGCGCATGACATCACTCCCTGTGACCTCCAGCCAGCACCCCAGGATGCGCACATTTTATGTTGCAAGGAAAATAGTGCAAAGATAGCAGAACAAAAGGTACAAAGCAGCAGTGTCCAATAAAACAATGTTGTTAAACCAGGCTTGTGAAACACTCTGCGGAATATTTCCCCCAATTGCACATTATGGAAAGTAAATAAAGTTGTCCCACAATGTTAAGCTTTGATTTCGCAGGAGAGAAGCCAAAAGTGCCACGGTAAATGTCTTGTCATCCTTTTTGTGTTTGTGTGTATGTGTATGCGAGTGTGTGTTTTCAGGGCATGATCAATTTAAAAGCTAGTAACTACACAGTCTTTTTCCTTTGATTGTCCCTTTCCTCATTTCTCCATGGCTCCATTGTTCAAAACAGGCTGACAGATGCTTTCTCAACACACTGAAATATGAATCCGTTCATTAGACAAACTCACGCACTTCCTCGTGTTCTCCGAAACTGCTTTACCTAAATCTGACTCAATCTGACTCAACTTGTTGACAAGACCAGCGGTGTCTGCTTCACCTTTCATACCAACCGGACATTTCTTTGTCTGACCTATTTGTTTATTAGTTGCTTATCTCACTATAGCTCCTGGGGCAAGGCAACACAAACACGGCCTGGAGGAAGGAAGGAGTATCCTTCAAAAAATCTCGTCAACACCCCATTATCCTCTTCTTCCCCAAAATGAGGACACAAACAGGAAGAAAGGATCATCTCGAGTCCAGGAACCAATGTAGCCAACAACAGTTCAGTGGAGTGGAACACTGACGCCTGATCCAGAGCTGCTGCTGACAATAGGAGCAGAAAGGAAATGCTCTGATGGCTTCAAAAGGTGCACAGAGCAGCAACAGAGATTACTCATTTTAAGATAGTATAAACACCATCTTCAGTTTCTTAACCTCTCAAACAACCAGGCAATAAGACCACATCAGGGCCGTATCAGTTAGATTACACAATTAAAAATGACAGAGAAAGCATTTGTTTGTAATTTCTCCTTAACTAAATACTATAGATGAATACAATATTCTTTGGCAGCTGGATTAAAAAGCCCCAGATGTCAGAGTTTCCCAACACCACATGAATGCTCACTGCGTCTGGGGGTCGAACGTAAGGCTTACCTTCAGTATCAAACTCGATGGTGTGACAATCCGATTGGCTGAGGCTCCATGGACAGTAGAATACAGAACCTCCCTCTGTAACATTGACCTGCCTTGTGTTGGCTTTGGGAGCTCCTATCACCACACTTGCACTGTGAAGGAGAGACATAAAAAGAGACAACATGCTGTAAATCAAATGTTTACAAGTTTACCAAACCTATAACCCAGCTCTTATAAGCCTGAATCTCTTAATCAAACCATTCCTAAAGTTTTTAGCTCTTAGCCTGGCTTCAATTAAAAATTGCATTCCAGACCTCCCACTCAACAGCTTTAAACATGATGCGGTGCGCACATTTTACCACTTAGCGAGCTGTATTCTGACTCAGAAGCAAAACATTTTAACAGGTTGCAGCACCATTTTACATAATCCCATACACCCTGGAGAAAGTGCTTCTATGACATGAGTGCACGTGATGTTCACAGACACACTCGCTCCACTTGTGTGCAGTCAAACACACAAGGAGAAACTCTCACACGGTCACACATGCACCCCTGAGGGGCACATTCAATAGGAAAACAAGAAAGCAGACAGGCTAAGTGGAGTCACACTCTTGTTTCTACAGCTGTCACACTAGAGATCCATGTCCTTGGAGCTACACTGTACAGCTACGGGAAAGGCAGCAAACCACTTCAGCAGACATAGAAAGAATCAGTGAGGCTACAGGTGCGTCCAAGACTGAAAACGTGTAGCATGTACTTCAGAGATGAAAGAGAAGAAGAGAAGGTAGAGAATGGTGATACATTAACGTAGAAATCCGAGGTTCGGGCATTGTTAAGTTGGCAAAAAACAAAAAATCCCCCAGTAGATAATGTCTCTGAAGTGGATGGTTTATCCATTACCTCATTCTGGCCCCACTTGACCTGACAAGCATCACAGACAGTTGCTGGCACTGATGTGGGTAAAGAGGACATGGGACCATTAAGACCAGACAGTGTCTAGGGGGTTCCAAAACAGGAAGATTACGCCCTTTCCTGCACCAGATCTTCCAATAGTGCACGAAGGTTTACATTTTGGCTAAACTTAGCATCCTGCCCCCAAGGGTAACTACTCAGCAGGGTCCCAAGGAAGACGAAAGAGCCAGCATGAGTCAAGCAGCAGTTACACCATGTAATATTCCAAGGTCTTGTAATCCACGATAATTAATCCCACTGAACCTATCTATTACCTCGGATGACAAAACGTTATGAGATGGTTTATGGAAAGAATCTAACAGAAGTGGGCCAGGGTGTGTTGGTGGTCAGTACAAAGTTTTCACGTCATTTCAGCGTCTATGGTTTTGACAAAACACACAACTGTGGGAGAACAAAGGGAAGGCCACAGAGCAGAGGGTATGAGTTTAATATTAAACTATTACTGTGGTCTCAGTACCTCAGAAGAGATACAGTATAATGCCAAATGTGGAGCAGAAACTCACGGTTTGTGTTGGAAGAGAGAAAAAGAAACAAACCAGCCTGACTTGGAGAGCAAGAAACAGTGTCCCCCTTTTATTTCAGACCACATATGCAGACGCAGGAATATACCAGTAGAGCAGCAGAGCTCCACCTGTACAATAATCTAAACAAAACAGAGGCTTCCTATTTAGGGATTCTCTCAGTGAGACAGCTGAGGACCCCCTTCTTGCTGTCTCTGAACTTTCCCGCACAAATATCCAAGCGGTCAGTAAATATTTAAACCTAGCAGAATAATTTGGCACTCATCTACAAGTCAGCACGCCTGTGACCTACAAGCCCTCCAAATATATTATAATATATTATATATTATATTATATATTAAAATAATTTTTTAAAAATAAACTGAAGAAGAATTACCCACGTGTCAGGCAAACTCTCCTGGAAATTTTTTTGAGCAGACAGAGAAGCAGAATTCAGCGGGTGTTTCTATGGCAAAAACCTTTTAGAAATAATCTGAGGACAAGCACATGTATGCAATAAACAACACCACCAGAGGAACATGTACACAATAACAAGGACCAGAAATTGGAAGGCACAGCATCTTTTGTTGAATCAGATCTGAACAGAGTCCAGCCATAGTTGGACGTGGCTGCTTTTCAAAAGGAAAAAATAAAGGAAATAACAAAACAAGCAGATCATGCTTTAATCAGCAAGCTGGCAGTTGAGGCAAGTTTTCACTACCTTACACAGATACATGCAAGATGTGCAGATACACAATCATACACAAACATGAATTGATAGTAATCTGAAAGTGCTGTAAATGAGGAAGAATTAGCATTTAATGGGTCTCTATCCAGCCAGGATCAGTCTAGTTCTAGCTGGCATTTCCCCACCCCTTGTCCTTATCTGCTAGCTATGCACTGAAAAGGCAGAGCTTTTGTATCATTAGCATTTAATGAAGCTTTGGCTGCAGTTGGCTGAGTGCTGCATATCAAATTCCTTTATACAAGTCGACGCTCGAGGAGTGGGTATGCAAATATATGTAATTAGTAGGGGGAGAGAAATCCTCAGCTGTTCAGTTGAAGGACAGACATGCTCATCAGGCTGTCTTCAGGCCACACTGAATTGAGGGAGTCTAGACAAAAGACTGTTGATAGTGGGAGTGAAAGCAGCACCATCACACGCTTAATAGAGATCACAACAGGCAAAAGGAAACCCATGCTGACAGATGTAGCTCAGTGTGCATCTGAAAAGCAATGAAAAGTCACTTTTGATTCTCTCAGACAAGTTACTCTGCTCACTGAGATGTTTTGGCTACGGGAGAATTAAACCGATCTCCACTCGGCCATTCGTCGGTTTTCATGTTGCTAGGGACAAATGACGAATCCATTTCACGAGAGAGAGACTTGAGCGATCTCCTCAGTGGGGGAGTAAGCGTATGAAAAGAATTAGCGGCTTCACCACGTCTAGCATAGTCAACCCCACCAGCTGCCGTAAAGCAGCCACTAATGACCTTCCAGCACCCGGCCGACAATTAAGCATTAATTAAACTACAGTAACTGATTTGGGCTGCAAGTGAGGAATGTGTAAACAGCAGCTTTGCTGCAAATGAGGAATGGATTTGTCTCATTTGAAGCTCAAGCAATCAGAGGACACTCTATAAAAAAATCTTTCACCACATCATAATTCAAAGCATGCAAACAAGATGTGGGCTTAAGAAATTAGGGGTGATACAGAGTGCTGGAACTTGCTGATGTGACACTATCGTGAGAGGCCATGGCTAATACAATTTATGATGAGGTTAAAGAAGTAGCCTGTCAGAGGGCAAATTCCTCTGTTACCTCCTCCCGTTCAGCCCAAGCACCCCCACCACCACCCACATTTAATTGTCTTCCACCCAGCTGCAAAAGCTGATGTCACATGAACACTATTATAACTGCTTTAAGATAGAGAGAGGGGAAGAAATTGCATTCACATATGTGCTACAGTCACCATCTGCAGTCATAAACACGGCTCAATGAACGATATGGCACAGGCGCAAAGGGAACGTGTGTGTGTGTGGGGGGGGGCTTCAAACCTCAGCAACACCTAAGTAAAACATGTACACTGACCCATGAATTTACACCGAGCTATCAACACATGCTTAAACATTGGAGTGGCTCCATATCAGTAAAGGAACTCAGATGCAGTGACCTGATCTGAGCCAGAGGCAGCTCTTGACCTTCACTGCTCTCATTCCTGCAGACGAAAAAATGGAGCATGCCACAACACGGCAAAGGACGTCTCTTCCCCTTTGAATCCAAAAAAATCACTTCACCAACAAAGTTAAATGGCACCTGGATCACTGACAACAAATTCAAGACTAATTGATGCTGTAGGATGATGTCATCCTTCGGCAGCAATACTGACTTTTCAAAGCCTGCGTGGGCACTTAAGAGTGAGATCAGCTGAATGACAGAAATGAGAAGCACAAGGAGTATGTGATGACTTGTTCTAGACCACATGGAGCCACATGAACAGTCCCACGTACTCTCAGAGCCAAGGCCAGACAGAAGCTGTTTGATTCCTTACGGCTGCCATATGGACGATTGTCTACTCACACACACACACACACACACACACAACATACACCGGTTCTCAGTGCTGCTGTCCAGGAGCCTGAAGATGATGAGAGTAGCAGTGCCTGCTGGGATGGCGTGTGCTGACTACAGAGAGTCTACTGTGCTGAGCTGAAGCCACATTTTTTTGTTAATGGTCAGATGGTACTGGATCTCTCTGTCGCGCTGCAGGCCTGGCGCAAGTCACGTCTTTTACAAAAAATTTATAGACCTTTCCACATGCCAGGATGAATTTGAGAAGGATCCACTGAGATTTGAAACCGGACCGACCAGTGTTGATCAGATAAACAGTCCGATTTGTCATGGATCTAATCTCACAATGACCACAAAACAATTTCCTCAAGTCTCTTCAAAAGGAAAATAGTGTTGGGCAACAGGTGGCCTGCAAATTACAAGTGCTGCCGCTCTAGTTAGCCAAACAATGTTAAACCAGGAAAAACGTGTGGACATCCGAAAGCAATTCAAAACTAAAGTTTAGACTTGACAATTTTATGCTACTCTACAGCTGGGTTTGGGACTTACTAGTCGAGTAACTGAATTAGCAAATTGACACCAAGCTGATTTAGCAATTAGTGCTTTTACTTCCAACGTTTCAGCAAGAAACAATCATTCTGTAACTGGATTATACCATACTTGTGGGTGTTTTTACAGTTAACTTGTGAAAACCAGCAGCTTTTTTGTCAAAACCGCCAACCCTGTCATTTCACTACAAAAAGCATTTCACAAGTGGCAAGTGAAAAAATGTAAACATTCCTACTAATGCAACACATCAGAATGACTAGTGGTCTAGCCTATGCTCTCTCTTATACCAAACTGCTGCCCACCACCACCCCCTCCCTTTCACACTCCAACTGCCCTAAAATCCTCCTGCAGGGAGTTTAACTGCTGGTGGTTCACACCTCTCCACAATGCCCACGTCAGGGGGTCCGGCCCTCTCACCTGAGGATAGAGAGGCTGTTGTATTAAATGTGGTGGCGGGGGGTTGAAGCAGCTGTTGAAACACTTTCTGTGCACTCCAAACCCTAGCCGCACCCACACATCCATACATACAAACACTCGCATTCACAGATAGTAATGGCCAGAGTTTACATCTTATTTCCATCTCAAATATGAGAACTGATGTTAATTACAATTTCAGCCAGTAGGATTTCTTAGTGCACCAGCGGACGAATGGCGTCATTTGCTCATTGCCATATAAAGGACAGCCTTTATCAAGTTACTATAGTTGTGAGCCATTTCACGACCTGGGGTTAAAACAAACCAGGCCTGCTGGCAATCAGAGATTAAATCTTGCAAAGTATGAGTCAGGACGATCCTCACCAATGGCCAGCTCCTTTCCACAGTAGACATTACGTCCTGGGGGCATTCCCAACCTAATACAGCAGATGTGACAGCGGGGTCTACGGGCCCTTTAAACACATCGTAACCATCCGCACTGACATCTTTTTTCAGTGAAACATGCACAGGCTCATTATTTTAAAACCTTTTAAGCAACGGACCGGTAAAAGCTAGACGGGCACTTTATTTTTGAGACAGTCTGGAGTGTGGCTGTGCTAAGTGCTGTTCATCCGGACCGACCTTTACAGCAACAGACACTGATGTTCCCAACCTACTGGCCCCGACTATCGTGGGTGCATCAAAGTTTGACAACAGAAAATTAAAGCAAATTTTCAAAAGGCCAATAAATTAAAAAACAATTGAGTCATACTGAAAGCTCCTCCAATGGAAAACAGTCAACAATTTCTGCTGTCAGACAAAGAGCCCCATTGTCTGCACGCAACTACAAGAACCTGGATGAAGAAAAGCTTGGCAGCCCAGACATACAAGCTGCACTCATGCAGCTCAAACACTTAGTGGTTTGATTTAGAAAAAGATCCCTAGAAAGGGACGGCAATGAAAATGATAACAGAAATCAGACTGATCATATATGGAGAGGGACCTCGGTGTAGACACAGAGAAAACACTGCTGCTTTAGTGGCCAAAAGAGACCCCCGTCCAATGTCAATATTAGTTCAACTCTAACCCTGTTTGAGAGGGTAAACTCCAGGAGAGTGACCTACATGGACCGTCTGACCTTGGCATGTGCTCGTCATGGCCAAACCATCTGTGAGCTAATTCACATCACCGACATGTCACTGAAACACATGCGTGGACTGGAAAATATTACTAACTCCATCAGAGGATCATCCATTATTTCACACTGACGTAGCTTCTTTTTTTTTTTTAATTAAAATCTCATTCAATGCCGCTAGAAAAGTCCAAAGGTGTTTAAAATCTATGTTTCCTCAAAAGTCCAACATAAGAGCTTCCCAGCACCTTTCATCACTATCACTGCCTTCACTTTTCAACAGGCATCAGCGGCTGTTTCATTCACTCCAGGCCAGGTCTGTTATTATTTACAGCCCCTGACCTTTGACCATTTCTATCTCAGTTTGATCCACTCCCTTATCCCTGCCTGGCACCGGAGAAAGTCAAAGCGGAGCCAGTTACTGTTGTTTGATTTTAAACAGTTTGAGGGGAGAGTCAGCCCTTAGAAGTCCTTCCCTTGATGCAGAGGAGGGTGTATGTGGCGACTGACATACGGAGACTACAGACTGTGAGGAGGTTGTCTTCTCTCCGCATGGAGTAACATACACACACACAAGGGGAACAGTTCACGGACACTGTCTTCAGGCATTCTTCCACGGTGGGCCGTCTGCCAGTGCCCAAACTTAATTTTATAACGCCAGGCCGAAGGGCATGACAGGCCCACACATATAAACTCGTTGTCAAAGTAGGAGAAAGTAAGCCTTTGTGTTTGTGGGCCTGACAGGGGCATTTATGGATGGGAGAAGTCTCTTCCTCCCGTGTCTCTGCATGTACATCTGCCATCAGTCTCCTCTCACTAACACACCACTGCAGTGATGTACACAACTTTTTCTAAAAGCAGTATTAATTTTACTCTTGAGGTCAGGGCCAGGCCCACAGCAGCTCATCCTGACAAGAGTAAACTCCCCGTGCAACCGTCAACTGACCTCACCCCTGGATTCCAGCTACTCCCCCACTCCGCATGTGTCCAAAGTGTGGGCGATGATGATGTGATGGCAAAGCCGACAGATAACAGAAACGCATTTCAAGAAACTGTGGATGAAAAGTGGCACATACATGTGGTTGGCAGATAAAGAGATGATTCATGCTTTTAAATCTGCTCTATCATACTTTGTTTTCTTTGACATTTGACTTCTGAATACAGATCATCCACAGGAAAATTACAGGGCACTGGGTTGTAGGAAGCTACACTTAGAACATTATTCGTGCTCTGCACACACAAACCATTGTCTCATCTCCTCCTGCATAAGTGTAAAAAAAGTTCAGATTAAGTCATCAGTAAAATGACGTCTACTCTGTCTCATACTTAATGGGACGGAGAGAGAGGATAGGGAGAGAGGCTAGACAGTGGGGGGGGGTCTATGGGATAGTTGAGTTAAAAAGCCCCGCAGAATGACATCAGCATCGAAGGAAGTAAGAAGGGGGATGTTGGAGAGAGAAGTGGGGTCCATGCATATAAGCCTCACACACTAAATCATACTGCTCTCCTGAAGCCCCTGCTTCTCAGGCAGAGGAACGAAGACCAACACCAGCAGGCTTTGAAAGAGACAGTGGGGGCCAGGGGAAGAGGGGGAGGATATCTCCCCATGTCTGTCTCTCTGCCGTCCAGGGAAGTAGGGGAAGAGAAACAGGGAAACTAGAGCTGCTGCCGGCCCACTCGGCACAAAGCCTTTTCTCAAATCCCAGCACGCTGGCTGGTTGCACAGTGGGCCGAGACACCATTGGTGCGCAGCAGACGCAAACTCAGCCAGGAGGGCCGATCATGTCTGAGAGAAACCTCGACTGCGACTGCATTACCCTCTTGTTAATGATTATTACAATTACAGGGTTGGGTCCACCAAAATCCTCTGAATGGGTGGTACAACAAATACAAATCTTTCACCAAATAAATTAACCCATGCCATGCTTTTTCGCTGTATACCAGTTCATACAAAGACCACATGCTCCCAGGACAGTCAAGATGTCCCGCACCATTATTTTCTCCTCAGACTCCTGAGGTATTAGACTCAACCACAGGCATGTCACGCATGAGTTGAAATCCAAAAACTGATTGATGCCAATATCTCTCAGAGAGGAATGCTGAGTGTCACAGGGACCACATCCCCACAGATCCAGGAAGCATCACAATCACCAGCAGCATTTCAGTCCAAAAAGGTGTGACAGCAAAAGGTTGCAGTTAACAGGCTTTTTTTTTTTTTTCTGGCCTTTTGAAGCCAGGGCAGATTAAGAGGTCAGAATTAAATGTCATTTTGTAAAGGCAATGAGATTAGGATTTGAGGGCGATTCCAAATTGTTCTGTTCTTTCTTTGGGTTCATCCTTTTTTTAAATTATGAAACAGCACTCTTTTATATTGGCATTATCCCATTCATTTAGAAAATAAATGCTATTTTCCGAATATATCCAATTGCGGCTAGTTGTGTGCACACCGAGGGCGTGTGCGCTGTGCGTAAAGAATGCGTCCAAAAGGCACAGTATACGCTCAAAGCCATGATTTAATGTCAGAGCCCAAAAATCCTTCCTGCAAATGCACTGCGTTCTTTTCGGGAACTTGCTCTGCAACTTCAACAGGGGAGTTGTAAATGTCCTTAAGTTTGGCAAAAAAAAAAAACATAAAAAAAAAAACTCCGATATAGACCAATGGAAAGTTTGCACGCTGCACGCAACATATTTGTGTATAACTGGGTATCGTGAGGGGCCCAGATGAAATTCTATACAAATGTTTTAGACTTTTGTTGGAGCTTGCTGCTGAAAACCGCTTCTTCTATTTTTAATCTAACACATTTGTAAAAAATTACATGACTTCTGCGCTAAAGAAACTCACCTGGCAGAATCAGCCAAATAAAAGTCAACAGCATATCCGAAGTAGCTCCCGTCAGGTCCGCTGTAAACAGCTGGATTCTCCGCGTCCAAGTTGAACGCCTCGCACACAGGCTGAGAAAAAGAGAGTAACAGCCCGATGACACAAAGGAGTGAGCGGGCGAGCGGGGCCACCATCCTCGGCGTCTTTACGCAGAAACGCTCCAGCCCCATTTTTCAGAATGACTTAATCCACTAAAGTTTGTTTTAAATGGCGACACTGTCCCAGTTTTCGCGCTTTCAAGTCCGCTGATCAAGCCCTAAACGCAGTGGTGGGAAGTACGGCTAAAACTGCATCCCCGTAACTCTGGGCGGCCAGTATCTCATTAATGCTCCGTCAGCTCCTCTCAAGCGTCCTCGCTCCTCGCTCCGCTTTCTCTCTTCCCCTGCCTCTCTCTCTCTCAAGGCCCACGCCTCCTCTGCTCACCTAATCGTGATACATGAAGCAGGGAGTTCCCATACCCGTGACAAAGTTTGGAGGAGGAGGAGCCTGTGATTCCCTAGAAAAAAAAAAAAAAAAAAATCTGCCGGGAGGGCTCGTCTCATCCACGAACTTATCTGTGGGTATATGTTTTACCAGTGTGTTAAAAAATGTGGTCAGTTTTGCACTTTTGAGTTCTGAGACGTTTTTATCAGTAACGCTTGGTTTATTAACCGAAAGAACAATGGCCCCAAAATTCTCCTTTTCGATTTTATCTCGCAGTTATCTTGACCTTTCGCGACTGAAGGGGGGGGGGGGGTTGTCAGAGAAGGCAGCCTGATAGGTGATGGGAAGGTCAATGAAACTCCACATGGCCTACCGGTATATGGTTGGCCATTTAGATAGCTCTGCCGTCCAGAGCGCGGTAATCTGGTGGCTCTTTATCTCTCAGAGGTTTTCCCTGATAAGTTAGGAATTCAAACTGTTTGTGTGTCCTTTGTGAGCATTAATAGCATTAACCTAAACGTTTCCAATAAAAATAAGGTCGTTCTGAATTCATAGTTTTGATAGTTTCCACCCTCGCAACAAAGCAGTGACTTATTTGTATAACTCCACACTAATTATACCTTTATCAGAAATCCTTGGAACTGAATGTGTGATCCATATGTATTTCTATCTAATTACAGCGTTGATCTGATTTGAGGATGTGATGTCCTCTGGTGCTTTTGAGGGGGTGTGGGAAGATTTTGTATTCCTGCCTCTCAGTCACACGAGACCGAGGAAAGTGGTTAGGCTGCGAAAAGCAACTACTCACTGAAATGAGACCTTTAATAAACCTATCCAGGCCGGCTGGAATTAGTTACTGTTGGTTTAGCTGATTCACTCGAAGCCTCGGGGATTGAACACAGGGGCCAAATTTGGCTGTGTGGCAGTAGCAACACTAACTCTCTGTCAAGTGCTGCTTGTATTTATAACCGGACTGGAGCGCCCCGACGCAGGGAGCAGAGTCTGACCGTGGAACGATGGGAGTAATCCAGAGTGTCGGGGGGGGGGTGGTTGCAGTTCACAGCTGTTGGGGGCACTTGATGGTTCAAAGCCCTAATCCTGGATGGGTCTCATTCTGTTTTTAGGTCCTCAGGATGAGATTGTAGATGAATGAGAGCCAGAGTTCAAGGCGCGGTTGACAGACAGACAGATTATATGTAGCCATCAAAATGATTTGGAGTCCAATCCTTCCCAGTGAAGTCGTGAGTCTGCTTTCAGAACACACAGCATATGTAAACTCGGAAATTGAAAAATGTTTCTGCACCTGCCAAAAACGTACCGATGAATTAAAACGATAGCTATCTCAGCTCATGTCTCTTTTATTCGTGTTTCTGGATATTCCGAAAGTCTGAAGCCACAGTCACCTAAATACATTCCCATGGCCTCACGTGTGAGGTTATTCAGAGGGGGTGAGCGAATACTTTGGGAGGAGATAATCCTGGTATCAGCTCTTAGTCATTGTCTGCTTCGGTGTCTGCCTAATTGTACAGCACAGCTCTTATGTTATCAGACCGCCTACAGGTCTAGTACTGGGCCTCTTGGAGGATCAGGATTTGCCAGGACACAGGGGAAATATTTCTTTCAAGTGTTTGGTCCCCGCTTCCTCTTCAAGCATGTCTCTATGCATGTTGTCCAGTAGCAACCTACAAGCCGGTGGATACAAGTGTGTTCCATTAAGCATATTTTGTGTGTGAAGCCAGAGCCTGTTCTGCTGGCTAACTGAACAGTATTTTCCATCTCGCTCCAACTGTGATTTCCGTTGAAAAAGGGGGTGTGGTTTTAGCCCAATGCCTCTGCTTTGACATCACCACTCAGCCGCTATGGCAACAGATCTGAAGTGTAGCAAAACACTTATGGAACATTTCACAGGACTCCACACAGCTGGCAAACTATTTTAAATATAGACCTGACACATTGGCACTTCTGCAAGGCCAGGCATATATATCTATGTACTTGCATGCAAACACACACACACACACATACAGACACATACATTGACTCTCTTCGTCTTTGGTGACTGAGCATGTGTTTTCCGACATAGTGGGGCACATTATTAATAGCTCCACCAGAAGACCACAATAATCTCAGAATATCAAGGTGTGAACTGAGCGCACTCATTGCTTTGCACATCATACATTTTAACATGGCAGTTAAACAGGTTTGGCTACACATGAAAGGAAACATTACTGTTACCTGTCTTCCATCTTCCATCAATTATATTTATAAGGAATAGTTCAGTATTTTGGGAAACATGCTTATTCACTTTCTTGCCACGAGTTAGATGAGAGGATCAATACCACGCTACTGTTTCTCCGTTTAATATGAAGCTGAAGCCAGGCGATGTTGGCTTAGCGTAGGATAAAACCGCTAGCCTTGCTCTAATCAAAGGTAACAAAATCTGCCTACCAGCACCTCTAAAGCTGTTTAATTTACACGTTATTTCTTGTTTGTCTAATCCGTTCAAAAACATAAGTGTAAAATAAAATTAAAAAACGGGATGTGGTTTTATTAGGGCTATGTGCCGGACTAAATGTGCTGGAAGACAGACTTTGTCACCTTTCGACAGAGCCATGCTAGCTGTTTCACCCTGCTTTCATCCTTTATGCTAAGCTAAGCTAACTCTCTCCTCGAAGAAAGACAGGCAGATAGGAGATCGTTCTCTCTGTAAGAAAGCCACTAAGTATTTTTTCTAAAAATGTCAAACTATTCCTTTAACTGCCAAGCTAGCCTTTAAAGGGGAACTCCGCCAATTTTAGATGTGCATATGTTTAAAAAGTTGTATTTATCTTTTATGGGTCCAGAGGGAAACAGTTAAAGTTCGATAAATTGCCCTAAGTGACGTCACTTGAGTCAGTGTTGGTCAACGCCTGAAGACTACAAGTTTGAAAATAAGAAAAAATCGGGGGGTGTAGAGTTACAAAGAAGTGAGCTTACCAGACCTCTGTAGACCACTCCCCATCTCTGCTTGCGGCTAGCAGCTGGAGGCTACATTAGCTGCTACCAGCATAAAACACCCAAATCTCTGAACAAAATTTTGTCAGTTATGTTGCATCGTGGGTAATGTAGTTGCCAGATTTTGACAAGGGAGAAAAATGTGTGGAAATACAAAGGTGTTATAGCTGATTCTGCTGCATCAATTTTGATCCTTTTTTTTTTTTTTACTGTCCATCGTGAGTCTGACAGTGTTACAGGAGTGCAGTGCTAAATCAGTGCAGCGCCCGAACTTTAAAGTTAAGGTCGTGTCTGACTCTATTCGGATAACAAACACTAAATCTATCTGCCACTTTCAAATGATCTTTAATCCCCGAGGAACCAGCCTCCACCCCACCCTCATCTCATTTCTCTTTTGTAGCACAAACAACGGGCTGACACTGATGGGCTCAACGGGGGCAGGGTGGGGAGACACGCTGATGGGTGCCATTAGGCAAACGTTAGCCTTTTAAGTCGCAGAATAAACACCATTTTACCACTTGGGAACCGACAGCAAATAAAGGCCACAACAGGCAACTTGACAGCTTTTACACACGCAAGTCACCAGTCACTAACTTTTATTTGTTCCTTCAAGCAGTTTGCTCGTTCCTTTCATATGTATTGGATTTCTGATTCATTTAGCTCTGGACAAAAAGTCTATTTGAGCAAGGAAATTGGGGGTAATGATGGAAAATGGGGTTTCCGAACAGAGGGCTCTACTGTTGTGAAACACAGAGATCAGCTCTCAATACACTGTATGTATGTCTTTGAGAAGAATGGGGTACTGTGGCTTACATTCAAACCTCCTCATGATCTAAACCTTAAGCCTGGAACCTGTCTTAAAATGCCCTTTAAACTCACAGAAACCACTTTCCATCCTTCCTTCCTCCTTCTTCCCCTCTCCATCGCTCCTCAACTGTAGAAAACGCAGCGATACACATCTTACAGACAGGAAATTCCTCCCACGTAAAAGCCAGCCAGGGCTTCCTGTTTGAACAGGTTCCTACTCTTTGCATCTCTGTTACACTTGCACACAAAAACACACTACACATACATGCACACTCAATCCCTATCCACTTTGGTTTCCCCTCTGTGTTCTGTAACATTCCCCATGTACAAGGAGGAAGGGTGGTGAGGTGGTTGCTGATTGCTCCAGCCAGTCTGAGGCATTGCACACTGGATGACAGATTTGTCATGAAGGGGTGGAAGTCCTGAGCAGGCCCGTGTTGCTGAGTGGACTCTCCATTGTTTTCAACACAAGCTCTTAGCAACGTGGTGGCTGAGTGAATCATATGGTTGTTTTAGACGAAGAAATCATACTGGAGGCTCCTTACAAGGCAAAGATCACCCGCCCTTCTGCGTTATGGTTTCCTCTTGTGGGCTTTTACTGTCAATCCGGACAAATTGAGAAAACGTGTGTGGGGAGCAAGATGATCCAAACAGTGTCCATTGTTTAGTTGCCTTGTTAAAACAGCCACAAAACTCCTGAAAATGAGCAATTGTGTTTTTATGTACATCTGCTAATCAGTCTGAGGGAGCAGGGCAGTAAAGCAGCAGTATGCGAGCTGCTGGGGGGGGGGGGGGACGACCCCACTACCAGCTCCATCACCCTCATTCTACAGTCCATAACACACACAAGTGTCCCCAAACAGCAACCCCAACCTGCCTGCATTTACACCCGGCGCTGTGTTTTATGCAGTGTTTTCTCTCAGCGATACCTCACTGAATTTGTTTGCTTAAAAACACAACTTTTTAAGAGGAAGGATAAAATGCTTGACATCATTTAATGGGAGGTCACTGAGGCCGAGTAGCCGGGCTGACGAAGCAAGACAAGATGCAAACACCCGGCTACACAACATGGTACAAGGTGGGCTTATTAGAAAACAGTGAAACATAAAACTGGTAACACTCTGAGCTGGATCACACCAGGCATTTCTTGCAGGTTATCATGATGAAAGAACAACAAATAAACTGCAGAGGGTCTGATTCCCAAACCAGGTCAAAACCATTTCATAGTGAAAACATGTGAACAGGAATGTTTGAGCTGAAAGATGACATTGAATAAGTCGAGTGCACAGCCACTCGTCCAGTTTTGCATTCAGGTCCCGTGTTCGGGGTGTCATGTTTTATTTGGATGGCCTATTTGTCTCTCAGAGTAATGGTGTGCCCCCTGACCCCCTCCTCTGTTTTGCCGCTGCGGGGCAGCCGCCAGGCCTCGGAGAGAAGGAATGTGCCTGTAAAATGTGTGTATCTGGGGGTACAGCAGGAGAGGGCAGTGAATCTGTGTGACCACTGGAGAGCCTCGGGGTATTGTTTCACACGCAAATATACACACACACAACACACACATGCAACCATTCACACATTCCCTCCAATTTTTGCTGTTGTTGCGTTCCCACACCCGCCGCCCTTGGCCAAACATGTTTGACACAATGTATATGAAAACATTCGCACCCGACTTCCCATGTCAAAAACAAACTGCACTCAAAGTGAAAATAGAAACATTTTCTTTTTCATTTTTACTCCCTGATGTTATTGTTGCAAACAGAGCATGGCTGGCACTCAGCCACTGCTGTTTTAAGCACATATATATTTGTATTAGATGTACGATTGAGCCGGGCAAGCCACCCTTTAAAAAGGACTTGAGCTACTCCACTTGTGTTGTGACTCTCATGATATCTCATGATAACAAGTGGTTGATTGCACAATGGGACACCACACCGTTGCAGTGACTTGTAACACTTCATCAGGCGAATGCTTATATTTCCTCCACTGACAGAGGCATTCTTAGACAAGACTGATGGAACAACAATGATGGCTGATAGCACAAAGCAAGGCTTCCCATAATGTCTCCTCTATGTGTTTGCAGTAAGACAGGTGGACGAGCAAGTGCTTTTAGATTTACTGTCATCTTGTATAATTTACACCGACATAATGGGTGTAACAAACTAGTATAGTTTCAATGAATGTCTCTAGATAACATGTTCAGCTTATCTCTTCCTTCCTGTCTTGAGACTTGACATTTACCGCTTTCATTTTTTTTCACACAGCCATGCAGAGCAGGATCAAGTGGAGCTGAGGGTGACAGGAAGGTCATTAGTTTTGCAAGTATTTGGTCATCAACTTGAGGATTGGGACAATTAAGATTTTGACCTGATGATGGCTCTGTATGGAAAGTCTACGGTTCATCCCGAGGGGGCAAAAACGTACGTACCAAATTTCATGGCAATCCATCCAATAGTTTTTGAGATATTTCACTCAAAGTGTCGCTACCTGCTGGTAGCGCCAGACAAACAGGCAGGGGACGACCCCAGTAATTGGGATTCTTTATCTGGGGACCATGAATACCTATACAGTATTTCATGGCAATACATCTAATAGTTGTTGGAAGAATTTCAGTCTGGACCAAAATGGTGGACTGAAAGACAATTAGACTGATATCGCCATCCCTCAGATTAAATTACCCATAACTTTTAACATGTTGTTTTCTGGTGACTCACAGTTTAAAAATTGTTATTATTCCCGCTATCTCTCATCTGGCTACTTCCTGATGTATTGTGTGTTGCGTCCTGTCCAGACTTTCCTTAGCCGAGGCTGATGAACAGCATAGTGAGTCTTGAACTATTCTGTAAACCTTCTGTAAACACTGAGAAACAATGTTTGGGATGGTGAGTCACAATGCCCATTAAAAAGTTACATCTACCCCCTGACTCCCGTTAATCAGTTCTGCTCCTCCTTATAAGTCAATGTTGATATTAATGCTGTCCAGACCACCAAGGTGTCACACACACTTGCACGGCCTTATATAGAAGTCATCAGCGGTTTATGATCAGTGCATTAGTCGTATAATCTGGGGGTGAACCAACACGCAGAGGGTCGTCTGTCATCTTACTAATGTACAAGTCATAGCAAGGTCGCATCCCGAGGTGGTCTGCCGAGGCTGTTTAGTAATAGCTCTGTCTCCCTTCCCTTATATGAGTGAGTGTCCCGCCCCGTGCATGCACAGGATGAGGGGTCCTGGGAAATGATTAGCATGGTAATACCAGTTTTTTGGTGGAGGTAAAGATTGATGAAGGTGTTAGAGCAGACTTGCCACGTAGCATGGGTAGGGTTACATTCCAAACAAACCAAAGACACACAAGCAAACAGTGCAGAGGGGAAGTGAAGTGTCTTCTCTAATGAAAGGGTGTGAGGTCAGTAGCATTATTATGGTTCAGCTGCAGGTTTTTTCCTCCATTTGTAATCTCACTCATCCCCCAAAGTTCATGTGTTAAATATCCTACAGGGCTCTCCACCAACTCTCAACCTGTTCTCTGAGTTTATTTGTTCAATGATATGATATGAGCCTTTAAATATACAGGCAGATGTCGTCAGCAGCAGACAATCGTATGACATAAACATGTAGTTGAAAATCCTCATTGAAATACAAGCTATGGCCAGTAGGAAAAAAGCAATCCACGCAGGTATTTTTATTGCCGCTGAATTCAGCTCTGGAACATCTCCATGGAAAATCTTTTAAGTAGGCCTTTTTGCTTTGGGACAGTCGTTAATACTGAATCTGCCACAGCTTGTATGACTGCTCTCTTGGCTGTAAGGAGTCCACAATTCAGACAGCCTCTGCATCTCACCTTTTATTTCGTTCTGTAGGTTTATCCAACCCTCATCCAAAGCACAGAGCTGGGTCCTATTCTCTTCTACATAACCCTATTTCGTGGATGTCACATTGATTGAGTGATCTTGGCGTGTTTTATCAGGGAACACATTCCACATTATTAGCAGAGCGCTGTGCTGCCACAGACCAGAGCTGCAGCCAAATCATCCCAGTCTTCCTGTGTTTGTGTGGAGGAACCTTGTGTTTTTGGTGCTGCTGATGAAAACTTTCTTCAGAGGATAAGAGATTATTATTCAGCATCATGTGTTGTTAAGACAAATGTGTTGTTGTCTCCATTTTTGGCCGCTCCATCTGAGGCCATAACAAATACAGCATTTTTTATGTAACGCCAGTCTAAAGTAACATCGTCTGGCATTTGCCTAGTTGTGCTGTAATTACATTAAATGCAGTATGGTTGTAGCGTTGACAAAATGCATATCCCTGACCATAACCTGGCATAACCGGTGACGTAATATAACACAGCTTAGGGCTTTGCGAAGGACCACCCACACACTGGAGCAGCAGTGGTGTCTTCCCTGTGGAGTAAATGACAAAATATACTTTTTTAACAACAGAGCTCCAACTCTTATTTCACTAAAAACAAATTTTTAATAGTGGAACACCGAGGTGGAATACAACAGGAAAACATTATCTTGCCAGTGGCTAACTTCTCATAAAACTACCACAGGAGGTGGAAGGTTTGTATCACATATTTACAACCAAACAAAAAAGGCTGTGATGAGCCAAAAAAAAGTATGAAGGCTCTTAATTTATTTACCTTTTTTTTTTTCTTTTCTTCCTTTTTTAACCAAGGTTTCTGAAACATTTTTCCTAAGGAAAGACTAATGACTACAGTTCCAAAACATATCCATTCCTACATCTAATTTACATCTGGGAAACACTTAGGAAATTCACTGAGTGAAGCGTGTCTTGTGTCAAGTATACTTCCTGACTAAAATGAAATTGTAATTGTCTGTGTCTAATGTTAGAGAAAAACGTTTCACTGCTAACACGTAATTTTTCCTGGCTGTCAGATTAATATCTTCCTGAAAGTTTTTACAAAAAGAGAGAATAAAATAAGTTAAGGATAAAAATCACTTTTCTGTATAGTTATACAAATTAGTTTTAGACCTTGATTTCCAGGTGCATGGCCTGAAAAAAATGAGGTAAATGGAGAGAAGAAGACAGCTAATGAAAGTATGAATGAGAATAAGAGATGCAATAAAGCAAAACTAACCAGCTCAGTCAGGTCTAGGTGTTTTTCGAAACTGCAGACTGTTTAAAATAAAAATAAACTAAAACATGAGGTCCCTGTTTCCAGTTTCTAAGACTCATTTGGGAAATGACAGCATCGTTCTGAATGCTGATTCATCTCCACCACCTGGAGGCTAAATGTCTCACTCCAAGTAGGAACTGACCATTCATGGGAATATATATCTATCTCATACAAAGTCTGCTGAGCATAAACATGAACATCTAATGTTTGTGCTAAAATGCTGATTCATTCTGCCTAATGAATTCCCTTTGGAGCGACTGTACTGCCGGTGCCTTGTGACTCAAACCTTCTTCCAACTGTGATTCTAAATAAGGCAGTGTACTTCCCGGTACCGTTTATCAGCGCGTTCCCCACTCACCAGTACTCACTGTCCCTCTTTATGACCTGGCAGACAGCGCAGGCAGAAAAAGACTGAAGTGGGGCCTCTGTTCTCACTCGCTGGCTGTCTCACACATGACCAGCATGGACCTTCTCCAGGCAAAGGAAGAGAGGAAAGATAGTACAAAAATCTGATGCAAAAGGCCCGCTGGAGAGGCCAGGGGAGGAGAGGAGAGGAGAGGAGAGGAGAGGAGAGGAGAGGAGAGGAGAGGAGAGGAGAGAAGGCTGTAAGGGGGGAAAGGTCTGGTGGTCTTAAGAAAACATTTGATTCACAAAATTATGACTATGAATCATCTGATCTGACGTCCCAATGTCCCAAATTACACAAGTACTTCAATTCTTCCCACTCTATTCCTATTTCAGTAGGAGTTTGTGTAATTTGAAAGAACAGTATTACACCATACTCAACGTTTCGCATTTTTTCGTGTCCGTGTTTATCTTCTACCACGCTGCTGGCTACATTTCAATGTGCTGTCAGTGAGTTCAAAGTTGAAGCTGGGTGGCTATCTAAGTATGTGTGTGCATGTGGTTGTAGTTAGCTTCTTTATCCGTTAAGTCAAATCAATAAGACTTCAAGCAGTAGGGTATTTTCTCACATACACAGCCGGCTCAGTTTTGAACAATTATCTCAGTTAAGTGCTATGCTGGCTTCCCCTTATCAGTCAGTAGTACTCATCTTGCAAGTGGATGGAGAAATCTAAGATACAAATAGGGAGTTAACGTTCCCATCACAGCCTGCCTCCGAGGGCAAATAACAGTTAAAAGTTTGTTATCCATCCAGTTCTTTCTCTCTCTTTCTTTCCTTCTTTCTTTCGTCACTCCTCCAGTGGTTCCCTCTGGAGCTGTGCAGTGAAATCCTCACTCCTCATGCGCCATGCGTCTGGTTTCTATTAGGGATTTGGCGCAGACCTCTGCGTGCGTTCTGCCTAGGTACGGGAGCTGTTAAGGCAGAAATTTCCCTTTTACAACACAGCCCCCATCCCTCAGTCTGTCGCAGTCAACTTTGACTAACACACATTTGCACATACAGTATATATATAATGTACAAATACACCGCTGTCCCACCCCTGCAACTGGGCGATATGGACAGCCCGGAATATTTGAGTCTCTCGAAAACTTGTGTGTGTCAACATGTTGGTTTCCATGAGTAACAAGGAAGGGTGGCCCCCCCCAAGGAGCTGCTGTAGTGGGCAGGTCCAGCTTTTTTGGACGGACCCACCTCGGCTCATCAGGATCTGGCCGAGGAAGGTTACTCTTGGACAAAAATACCTCGTTGTCTTGTAATACCCCATGTGATGTGAACGGTAACGACCTCTGCTTGGATGGAAGACCACAGGAAAAAAATACGGCACTGGTGTGATGGGAGGATCAGAGAAAATGTTGGACGAGCCTGTGAGAAGTATGTGGTGACAAAAAATGATCATCTGCTTTCAGAAATAATTACATGAATTTTGAGAGAATCAAAGCTGCTGGTGTGGACCCAAAAAAAAAAACTTTCAAGGACCATATCACTGGCCTTGAATTTTTTAGCCCATTAACTACAAATTGCATATATTGCGAATGAGACTTATAAACTTTCCTGGAATGGGTATTCAGTCACATTTAACTGCTTCAATTTGTTGTCCAAGTTATTATGATATTGTTGCAGGGTACTACAAAAGGGGTACTACTGCATCTAAAAATTGAAGGAAATATACAACATAAGTAGTTTGTAGAATAGGGTCACAGTGTTTTCAGCTCTATCTTAAAACAGCACTAACATGCCCACATGGGCGCTGGAACTGGTTTGTTTTGCTGTACAGTAATCATTCCTCCTTTCCATACTGGCCATTAAAAGATCCCTCACTAACACGTTGCCAGTGGAAGAGATGGGGGGGGCAAGATCCACGGCCTTCATTCTGTGCAAAAGTACAGTATATTCTAAAGTTTCTCTTAAGTTAATATAAGGCTTCAGCAGCCTACGTTACTCAAATGAAGTGGTTGTCTTCCAAAGTTATAGCCTTCTTAGTTTCTCTTTGTGTTCTCTTGTGTTTCTCTTAGTTTCTCTTTGTGTTTCCCCAGACAGTATTTCCCTCTTGAGCCACAGTGGCGTGATAGCAACAAAAAAAAAAGGGAATCCTGTACTATAACTGGGGAAGATACTTATGTGGATTGTTCAGCCCGGATTTCTGAAGCCTCGTAATAACTTCAGATATACTTCCGAAAATATTTTTTACATGGAACGAGGACTGTGGATTTTGTCCCTCATCACTTACAATGGAAATTCATATTTTAATGGCCAGAACAGGAGGAATGATTACAGCAAGTAAAAACAGTTTCACTGCACAGTACATACAGGCACCTGACTTTGTTTTGAGACAGACTTAATGGAAACACCTTGAATGGTGTTTCCATTAATGGCTGCTTTTAGAGAGGCACTGCATCAATTTAATATAGCACTCCCATTCCTTCCAAAGTTGGGGGACTTGCAAGACACCGATTTAAATAAAAATGGACAGAATCATTTACAGCAGAGGCTGAGATATCCTGACATTTAGTCAGTGAGTCAAACTCACTGACTAAATGTCAGCAAAATCAAAATCTGGACCCTGCATTTCCAATAACTTGATAGCATCTTTCTTCACACTCTCTACGCCCACGTCTGTCAAACTCCACGCCCCCAGTTTGTAAGTTTCCATAAAGAATTTGATGGCTCCAAGTCGAGATAACACTCACTCAATACATCATCAGGGTTATTTTTTTGTCAGACTTTACAAAGCCTCTCCAGACTTCATACAAGTGTTTTCACCTAGGAGATCAGTGTTCTCTGTGTAGAGTAAACTGGTCTACATGTATAAAATCAGTGCCTCTTTAACAACAAATGCTCAAATCCCCCTTATTTTCTGGTACAACGCATTCATAAAAAGAGTGTTCCTTGTCATGGCAACCCCTCTTCCTGACGGTCTCTTGAATCAATGATCAGTGCTCTCGCAGGCTTAAACAGAGCCAGGGCTTTGATTTTCTTAGGTTGCTCAGATTTGACTTCACCCTTCCTATACCGTATGTTCCCGTGCCTGCTGCTATAATTGCTTCCATGTCTCTAAGTTGTGGTGCAGGCCATGCTGATGATGTTAGTGAGAGCTGGAGAGCGCAGGATTTGGACGAGGGCAGCAGAGACCAGCTGGGTGTTGCCATTTACTGGCTGTGGAGAGTCCATTCTGTCAGCTGAGAGTCCTGCACATTGATGACACAGTGATAGAGACCTCCCTGTGTGCACTGTGTGAGTAAGGCTTTCCTTTGCTCATAACGTGCTATTTCCATAGCAGTCATGGCGGGCGTTCTTAAGTCTTGAACCACAACCTCCTACAGCCAATTAAAGTCACCACACGTTTAAAGAAATGAGGTAAATTCAGTGCACGTAAACTTCTTGCAGCTTTCTGAACTGCTTTCTGAGCTTTCTGTACTGTCAAACTCTGTGCTCTAAGATCTGAGATGGAGAGATATTGATTTGAAACACATTGTAAAGATTTGAAAAAGTATTACGCTTCCAGTTGGAGAGATCTTTTTGATCCGTGGCTCTGCTGGAAATCTGCTGGAAGCTTCTGAAGATGTGATTTTTTTTTTTTTTTTTTTTTTTTTACTTATCAACTCAAGTCAGTGTGATAAACCCTCAGACAGGCGGTCAAAGCCGAACAGAATGAACTCAGTGTCCGGACTCTATCCAGGTGATTGGGTGCTCCACACCTTGGGCGCAGGTGAGGAGGTTGAATTCCAGAGGTGTCATCTGGTTCCTCTGACCTCAATCAGCCAAGTGTTCACATCTCTCTTCAGTTACCTTCTGGTAAGGGAAGATTTGAGGTGATACCAGGACAGAAGCGCATCTTTCTTGGGTAGAAGAAATGCACTGACGACTGAAATTATTAACCGATACCAACCTCTTTCTCACCCCAAATTACAGAAACCGAAGCGAGACGAGCTGTAACATTCATTTCAGACGTACAACAACCAATTGTTCCCCGCTCCTGGGGTCTGGACTGTCTTTATTCACCACATTACTACTAATCTGAGGGTGACCTGCGCTTTGGTTGCTGATGTGTGCCACATAAAAGATTGTACAGTCAGATCATTTGTTAATAACACAATTGAATGCATTGTTAAAGGTGCTTTGGTAACTGACAGAGCCTCACAGATGTGGAAATGTTTCAGTATATCGATTCAGGACTCTGTGTCTTGAGTCTATGACTCCACTCCTACTCACTTTTACTGTCTGAGGGTTGAGACATTGTTCACTGGGGAGGCTATGCTGAGTTGCACACATCAGTGATGCAACACTAACGTGTTGTGGTTGTTGCAGTGAGTTACGTGCTTGAACTATTTTACATTACTGTGAGGTTGCCGACTCTTGCTACCGTTGTCCTTCGAGCATACTTGACAGAGCGAATAAGAGAATAGCTGTAAATCAAATTCTCATTTGTTTTCTCATAGAAAGAAATCAGAGAAAACTGCTTCAAAGCAGCTGAAATACTAATCTAACAAGGAAAATAATCTCTCAGAGAGAACCGCAGTGCATGTGTAACCTGACTGTGAGAAAAGAGCAAGCATCTTATCAACAATAATGTTCACAGATCTCTTAAAAAAATAGTATGACATTTTGGGAACTACATATACTGTATTCACTTAGTATCCCAGAGTTGATGAGAAGAACCACTCTCATGCCTTTACAGTAAATATGAAGCTATATGCCAGTGGTTGGTTGTCTTATCTCAGCATAAAGACTAGAAACAGGGATAAACAGCTACTGACTCTGTCCAAAGGTAACAAAACATTTTAGCAAAATGTTTTATGATGCCGCATCTTTGAACAGTAACAGAACAGCAATACAGTTCAGTGCTGTTCAGTATGAGGCAATCGCACACAAGCTAAAAAACTGAAAAGCAGTGTGTTGAAACACCATTACTGTGGTTTGAACACAGACCGAAAGCCAAGCAAAATATTAGGGTGTGTTTCTTCCTCGGTTTCACAAACACATATGTGTGAAGAAAACAGTTTGAGATTATATCTCTCTTGCTGAGCTCTCGATGGCCAATTTATGGGTAATTTATAAAGGTTAATGCAGAATATTTTTGTCATTTTACTGGTCACTGCAACTACACGCTGAGCATAAAAACTTTTGACACCCACTTTTTATCCATTAGGCCACACAATGTGAATTAATCATTTATGTTCAAAACTGCCTTATTAAGGCAGGCAGGTATTTGTTTATCCTGCCATAGTTACTGAAACACTTTCCTTCAACCGAAGGCCTCTGGAGAAAGTGCTGTGGTGAATGTGAGTATGTGAATGAATTTTCCCTTTCAAGGATGAAAGATACTTAAACAGAATGAATGCCTTTAAAGGCTAAAGAGTACCACTGTAAAAACACAGACCAATATAAGAGGCATGTTTCCTCGTTTCTCCTCTATATACAATAAGACACAATTAAACTGCAACAGCAAATATGTTTTGCAGGAAGCGTGACTGTGACCAGGTTACATTTTCTACAACTGTAATGAAGATCCGTTGTTAATTTATCCAATTATTTTGACACTGAACATATTCAGTTAAATGTACACTGACAACGTATTTGTTTTTCCATCAAAATATCCGATCTTGCAGTACAACATTCCCATGTAGTGACTACAGCGTAATTTAGCCTTATCTATGGTTGTCTTTAGGCTCTCACAGCACTTGGTTAAGGTTAGGGAAAGATTGTGGTCTGACCTAATACATTAACACTGACTTCAGCCACAACATGTTTGTTTACTTTCAACCAAAACCACAGTTTTTCCCTAAGCTAAACCAAAGTGCTTTTGTTGCCTCAACCTAACCACAGACAGGGCTCTGAGCGTGATCCCCAGGCTCTGGTGTGACAGCAGGCCGCTTGTACGCTCTGTACACCTGCCTTCCACCTCAATCCCCTCCCTGTGAATCTGCTGCTTCGTTCGTTTTATGAAAAAGACGTCGCCTCGGAAAATAACCCATCCAGCGATTATGTTTCCTACAGAAATGCATCTGCTGCTGTAGTTTAGCTGTAATTTCTAGGAGTCAGGGTTGATATGTACTTTATATGTCTAAAAATGACAACGGCAGAGATTAATTCGAAGGAATAGTGTGACATTTTGGCGAAATGCCCTTATCTTCTAGAGCTAGATGAGAAAGATGGATGCCCCTCTCAGTCCGTTTGTTAAATATGACACTGGAGCCAGCAGCCGTTAAGCTTATCTTATCATAACAACTGGAAACAGCTTTTTCTCTGGAGCTAACAAAATTTGACTTCTAATACCTAAAGCTCTTAAAATGATCAGATGTTTTTTGTTACCTGCTGAGAGAGCCAGACTAGCTGTTACCCCCCTGTTTCCACTCTTTGTGCTAAGCTAAGCTAACCGGCTGCTGGCAGTAGCTTCATATAGCTTCAAAGCTGCGAATAAGCATATTTTTGTCATTCCTTTTAACAACAAACTTTATAACGCACTTGTACAGTGTCAACTATCCAGATGAAAGACACACATATCTCGTGACTCCCCCCGAATCCAGCTCAAAGTTTCCGCATGCTAACTTTCTAGGACTGTGGAACATTTTTTTTTCTCAGTGCCTCTGTGAAGAAACAATCTCAACCCAGATCCTGTAGCCTTCCTCGCTCTGTGGCTCAATTTTTCCCGCAACCTCCTCCGCATGCAAGAGCAACCATACTGGGGTAAGGCACCGGGTACCGTCATTAGCACAGCAGGAGGCTCTAAGTGCCCATATTCTCTAATAGGGAGTAGGGATACACCCAGTGATTTAAAGCCAAGCATTAACGGCAAAGGTTCTGAACCTTCCACAATCATATATCACCTCTGTCACAGTCCTGCACTCGTCATATTCTCCCTCCTCCCACTTCCCCCTCTCTCTGCATCTCACCATTCTTCCTGTATCCCTCATTTATATATAATCTGATTCATTATTTTCCAGGCTTCCCTTGCTTCTGCTCCATTCACTGATTTTGCTAGGCGAAATTCAGGATTACGCAGACGGAGTGAAATTGGGGGATTACTTGGTCTGATTCTAAACACGAAGAGACAAGAAATACATCACCATTATAACTACAAGAACATGCCTTACAAGAGTCCTCTGTGATGACTAAGAAAGCATTAAAGTAATGAATGAGGAGCAGCTGTTAGTTCAAACCCGACAAAGGTTCTCCTCTGACTCACTGGCTTTTACCCCGTAATCATCACCAAAAAAAGAAAAAAAGATTCAGGGGGAGAAAACAGACCTTCAGGTGAATCGACAAAGAGTGCGTTGATTCACCTGCCAGCTGCTGGTGAGGGGGTCTGGCTGCTCAGGAGGGGAGGCTGTGATTAGTAAAGGGCTGGGAGATGACCTTCCCTCCCTGGGTGAGCGGTCACACTCTGCAGGAGCCTAATGAAGGGGCCGGAATGCAAAGAGAGGCCTGCGGGGTCAGATCCCGATGTTAGTGAGAAACCACAGAAACCCTCTAATCTGGTGATACTTAGCACAGAGCACAGTGGACCGGACACGTTTGTGTATGCATGTGCGTGAGCATATGATTTAGCCTTAAGTGTTCTTTAAAGGGTTGGTTCAAACTTACCTCCATGGGTGCAGCTGTGCGGTGAGACTAGTGCATCCACCCCAGTGCAATAGAGGTGAGCAGTATTTAATTTATGGTCCCCACAGCATTAAAAAAAAAATCTCAACAGCAACATGTCTTTTCAGAAACAGTATACCTTTTTTCGCTGGATAATCTGTGGAGCAGAACGTTGAAAGAATAGTTTGACGTGTAAAAAGGTTTTTAAAAATCCACCCACCAGCACCTCTAAAACTAACTTATTTGAAAATTATATCTTTTTTGTCTAAGAAAACATCTCACCTGAAAATCCAGCCTCTGATCATATTACATTATCTTCATGAGCAAATGGAGTTTCCTCAGTTGGAAACGTAGAAAAAAAAAAAAACATCTGCATTGGTATAGCACTGGAGGTCAATGGGACAATATGTTTTTACTTAATTTGGATGAACCAACCCTTTAATTGGCACTTTGGCTAAATCATATGTAAAACCACCCCTTTAAACAGAAAAGGGCTTTTGTGGCTTTATAGTGGAACAGTAGGGGAAAAAAAATCTTTCAGCTAAGAATATAAAATATGGGGATCACCCAGCACTCACTGGGACGTAAGCCATGGCGTCTGCTCAGAAAAGGGCACAAAATAAATGCATCTGCTCATGCAGCCAAAACATCCTCGGGAAGTCGTTACTCACCTCCCTAAGATACATTCCCCACATCCTTCAACACCAAATATATATTTATACTTCTTAGTGTTACAACCTTCAGGAAAAAATGGTGGCCTGTGGGAAACAGCACCAGAGTGAAATGAGGTGAAATGAGGCGAATCAGGACATATTCTAATCATTAACCACCCCTCACATTACTTTGTTAAGAATTTGTGGCAGTTTAAATTCCTTCACTCTCTGTTTCTCTCCCCTGGAGCTTAATTCCTTTTAGGGAAGGGAGGAGGGCATTTTGGGTTTCTACGGAAATATTTTATCAGCTCCCGGGATGCTGCCTGACATAGAAGTCAAGTAAATCTGTACCATGATCACAGCACGGTCCTCTGATGTTTTTCAGAAACGCCTTGTCAATCTCAGTTGACTCTTAAAAAACCCAGACAAACGAAGATCCCCGGCGACCAGGTTTTTCATGCATTCCCCTTTGAGGACCCGACGGGAAAGCCATCGCATCTCATGGAATCGCTGAACCAGAACATTTTCTCCTGGAGCGGCTGGGAGTGTCTGGTCATTAAAGGAAGAAGAAGGAGATCAAATTGACATTGAGCAGTGTCGTGACCTTCTAACTCTGCCCTCTTGCTGGTGCATAATCTCCAGTTTACACAGCTCAGGTGACTCTGCATGCCAGCACTAATATCCTCGGAATCCTGCAGACACAATGAACAGCAACATCTTCTTTCAGGGCAGAGTTTTGTTTTTTGT
The DNA here is from genome assembly GCF_016859285.1 of Xiphias gladius. Taxonomy (NCBI): domain Eukaryota; kingdom Metazoa; phylum Chordata; class Actinopteri; order Istiophoriformes; family Xiphiidae; genus Xiphias; species Xiphias gladius. Next base: position 24,171,236 of record NC_053417.1, on the reverse strand, counting down.
TTTTTTAATGCTGAATACAATGTATAGCAGAGTCTTTATCTTGCAACTGCTTTGCTTTTTAGTGAGATATCTGAAACATAAACTTTAAAAACCTAGGAAGAGTAAACAGAAACCTATTCAGCATTCCAGAGCATTAGAGAGCTTAACCTCATGTTCATTTGCTTAAACAGACCTGATATCTGTTACTGATGCTAACACTTAAAACTTGACATCACCTCACAGGTGCGGAGCAGATTTTTAAAGGACCAAACTCCGAATTACCTCACATTACTCTGTTTGGTCCACAAGTCACAGAGATGTTGCTAAGTGTCCAGACGAGCAGGTTATTCCTAGAGAAAGGCCTCTGATGCTCCCATTCTCTCCGGGGGGATCCCCTTTCCACTAAAACCATAGTATGAGGCTATAAATAATTTTCTGAAGACATCCCTGATGTGCAATTAATTTTCAGCAGTAGTTCCCCTTTGCTGAAGGACTCCAGTGTTATGACAAGCCCCCCCATCAAAGCCCATCACCTGTTGGTCCCATGCTACGCCTGTTCTACCAGCAGTAACCCGAGACCAGGCCCTGATTCCCAGCACACATGGGCACCAGTGACACAGCAGGTAAAAAATAGCATTTGTGTATGAAAGAAATTCCCACACGTTTAGCATGGGAAAACTATAATTGATGTGTTTTTAAATAGGGATAGTTAGGATCTAATGTTTGGTCTTGAGAAATTGAATCCACTGCAAAATAGAAGCACAGATTTAACCTTTTCCTGAAAAACATGATCTTTCCAAAGCAGGAACGATGTGGCAATATAAACAAGCCAGTATGTGAAAAAATTGTATCCCCTAAATGAACCTTAAGGGTTAATATGAAATCAGTGATTAATGTTTATATTTTATCTCATCACTTTAATAACTCGAATAAGTGCTTTTAAAATGAATAAGATGCAGTTGCCAAAATACAAGATTTCTTATCAGCTTCAAACTAATCGGAACCTGTAACCTTAAGCACCATAATTCCTGAGTAAACTCCACCCTTTCAGATTATTCCATGAGTGGAAAACCCCCTCTACCCTCCAGCATCCCTATCCTAAACACACACACACACACACACACACACACACACACACACACACACACACACACCAGTGCCTGCTTCTGCATACATGTTTCCATCAGGGAATAAGGCACATGGGCAGGAAGCGATTCTACATCCTTTCCCAGATTTGCGAAAACACATATCCTGCTTATTCCCACCACTTCTGAAACGCAAAGTCTGACCACCGCAAACACGCTATGGATCATTTGAGGCCGAGCCAACAGCAGCATCAGGATCAAGAGCGGAACAGAGCGATAACAGCATTGTTAGAAAACTGCATTTAGAAAAAGACACATCTGTTTAAACATAATTTCAACACATGTAATTGCTTTCTTTCTCTTTCTTTGTCATTCTGAGACTTCAATACACTTTTGAAAGATGTAAACAACATCTACACGCACACTAGAAGCTCTGTGAGGCTCTACTGAGGCACAGTGGTGTTTTGAGCTAATTGCTAGCATGTCAGCATGTTAACATGTTCGCAATGACAACGCTAACATGTTGATATTTAGCAGGTATAATGTTTACCATGCTCACTATCTTAATTTAGTGTGATGGCATGCTAGCTATTGGTAATTAGAACTTAAAGTGGCTATAATTGATATTTTCACAATAACAAAAACATCGTTTAACTGCCCAACTTTACTGTTTTGGTTCACTCTCAGCTCTCATAGTGTTGTTTTCAGCCATAGCAGACAGCTGTTTTATGTGAAAAAGCTCTAAGAACCTACTGTAAACTACCTGCTGATCACCAAATGGCAGACAGACACAGTTATAGACCAGCTGCTGAACATAGTGGAGTGTTTAGCAGCTACAGAGCCAGGTATTCCCTCAGGGGTTGGTGGAGACCAAAGGATAGCTAAAAGGAACCCTACATATACTAGGTGGCCAGAAACACGACTCCAAATAAATGATAGTGTTGCTTCACGACTGCTGGATGTGTCGGATGTATGATATGTCAATGTTGTGTCCGCAACTTGTTTCCACTGCACCCAAGTGGCCAAAAAATCCATTATTGCAGGTTTCACATAAAGTACTACTGAGGCTGATGGGAATGAGAATGAAAATGAAGATTTTAAGGTATTTGATCATGAACCAAAGGACTGGACAAATAACATTTTTAGGCCTAGATGAGAAGTTATTACAGTACATCCTGAGGTGAACATATGTGCTTGTACCAAATTTAATGGCAGGCTATCCAATAGCTATCAAGATAATTCATTTAAAACCACAAAGACCAACCTCACCGTTGCACTTGAAGAAAAGATGGGGGCTCACCAAAGTTATCACAGTACATCATCGGCAACCACGACTGTTTGAACCAAATTGCTGGTAAACTAACCAGTAGATGTGGAGACATTTCACTGAAAACTGAAAATTTTGACCTGCTGATGTCACTAGATAAAAAGTCAACTTAATTAGGATTCAGCCTCTGGACACCAAGAATGTCTGTAGAAAATGTCATGGCAGTCCATCAAATAATTGCTGAGTATTTTAGTCTGGAACAAAGTGGAGGACTGAAAGCGTGACATTGCCATCCCCAGAGCCAGGCCACTAATGCGGCTAATACACGGCTTAGGGATTGAGAGCATGAACTGCATTTTCATGTAATACTGCAACAACATCATTTTAATGACATAATATGACCACACGTGGCGATATCACAATCCATCCGTCAGTCTCTGAACCTTCTCATCCTTTGTCCCAATGTAATCTACTGCAACTATCCAGTTGCTGTTTGAGACCTTAAAAAACAAGAGACGTCATCATGAAGAAAAACCCAAACAAGGTAAGAGAGTCCACAACCAAAATTAAAAATTAAAAGCATCCTCAAAGCTTCAACGGTCGGGCAGGAGATCCAGATTCCTCTCTCTCCAGATACCTCTGCTATGAAGTCACTTCTCCTCTCTCCCCGGGTAAGATAGAAAAAAGAAAAAAAAGATGAGGTTACCAACCGGTTGTTGTTAAGAGACTATGTAAGTATATAGATATTTTAACTTCCACCTCGAGGAAACCTGGGCACAAAGCCAGTTGCTTAGCTAATGGGATGTTTTATATTACAGGACTGAGAGGAAGCAAGAGCATGTAACGTTTTAAAAAAAACACAAGGAAACCTGCATGGAACAGAAACTACATGCTGGTTTTTTTTTTTTTTTTTTTTAAGTAACTCCCATTGTGTATGTTGTGTCATGGTTGTTAGGGAACTTGGATGTAGCAATGAACGACTAGTCCTCGGGGACTAGCTGACAGAGCGAGGACACAACATATTTCACACAGCTGTGGACACACAGCTGTTTTTGTGGTTCTGCTGGGAGTCACTCAGCTCCGCTGCCGTGCTTTTGCTTCTTGTTCAGTTTCCTTTTTTTTCTTGTTCTGGCAGTGCCACCTTATACCCAGAGGTGGATGACATATAGAAATCTCCTGGTGTTGGGTTTAGCGTATTTTTGCACATTCAAACCTATTTCAATCCTGGGCTGCATTTAATGCTTCAAAGTCATTTTTTGTTACCTTTGGACAGACCCAGGCTAGCTGTTTCCCCTGTTCCAAGTCTTTATGCTAAGCTAAGCTAACTGATTGTGGGCTGTAGCTTCATATTTATCATACAGATACTGGCAAGAAAGGGAATAAGCACACTTCCCAAAATGCTGAACTATTCATTTGATTCAGTTTGTGAATTTGGCTATGTATTTTGCTTTTTTGAAACATATTTTCAAATTAATGCCTGTATTTATTTGGATATTCATTATTTGAATTTTGATTTGAGCATTTATTGATTGTTTTATGTTGTTTTTGATAAAACCTTTTTATTTTGACCTATTTATTGATGGATTCATATAATAATTTTTAAATTCCTTTAATAATCATTCTTCTAACTGGCCAATTAATAGAATGCTTTCTAACAACCTGTGGTACTCTGTATTGTAAAAACAGTTGACTGTGCATTCTGTCGAGGTTTCAGTTTCACTGGGATGCTGCTGGAAAAACGTGTTGCTAATTTCACGATTTATTTCGGTCACGTCACATTTACCTCCACTGTATTGGTTCGAAAGCAGAAATCTCACAGAAAAAAATAACAAGTAACAATAAAACTACCTGCAGCGCTACGTCCCATAGGGCTTGAGAAAATCTGCTTTCTTTAAATTCGAGCGAACCAACTCCTCGAGGCAGTGGCTCCCAACCTGGGAGTCGGGACGCTCACAAAGGGTCGAAAGACAAATCTGACGGGCCACTAGATGATTAAGAAAAATGCCTTTCATTCTAATGTCCACATTAAGGCTATAACCTGTGTTATACTGCCTCATTTTATGGGGTCACAGGCTAAAAAAGATTGGACACCACTGCTTTAAGGCATCCTTACAACGTACAGTAGAGCATACCCTATTATGAAAATGCATCTGTATACAATATCAGGCGCATATATTAGAGAATATAGACTATGAGAACAAATTAATTTTTTAAGATATAAGCACCGGATACTGTATGTAGACAAGCTTATGGAGATGTATTATCGTTTCACTGATGGGCCCAAAGAGGAAGTTTGAGCAGCTACAGTTTTGTTTGACATTTACTGCCTTTATTGTTTCCTTCTTCCTCCTTTCGGGGGGATATTTGGACCCTCTCTCCTGAGCACACAGAAAGAACTTTTCCCCAGAGGGTCTAGATTTCCCTCCTCAGTTCAGCCAGCATGTGAAGAGCAGGGCAGAGTAGTGAAAATACCATTAGCCAGTTTTATGAATAGTGCCATTTAAAAGGGATTGGTTTCGGTGAAGGCCTAATGATGCCACAGCGCTGGCGTCACAGAGAGAGGGGGAAAGAGGGAGCATTCTTTCCAGGCGCTGGAGCAGCACTTTCAGACTGGTAGACTGGAGTGAGGTGGTGTGGCAACTTTCCATTTCACGTACGTCACTCCTAACCCTAACCCGCCTAATGCCCAGTTGCTCTCCATGGCTCTGTCCAGTCACAACAGTGAAATTAAAGCCCAGATAAAGTTGGGAGCAACTCTCATCCCTCATTGAATTATATGTTTGTTTTTAATGTCTTCTTAAAATCATTCCACATGCTCCTGATGTGCTCCTTCATCAGCCCTGAAGCTATCAGACCTCTTCCGGCCATTGGAGAAGTAAAACAATAGAAAACCAGAGGCCGGAAAGGTTAAACAGAGGATCGCATAGTTCTCGAAGCTGTGTACCGCTGCCACAATTGTTCCAGAGGTTCCAGAGGTAATTTGTTTCTGCATGTCAGTGGTGTTTGTTTGTGTGTGTGTGTGTGTGTCTGTGTGTGTGTGTGTGTGTGTGTGCGTGTGTGTGTGTGTGTGTGTGTGTGTGTGTGTGTGTGTGTGTGTGTGTGTGTGTGTGTGTATGGCACACAGACACACACACACACGCACACACACACACACACACGGTGACTGGCATAGATGGGAAAGGAAATTTTAATCAGATGACTTCAAGTGAAAAGACAGACTTAAAGGGGTGCACCAGCGATTTAGTACTGCACTGCCACAAAGTTGGGAAACTTGCAAGACAAACATCGGACGCAAAAGGGACCAAACTGAAGCAGTAGTGAAAAGATGTCCTTTGTTTCAGCCCTTTGCCTCTCAGTCCTGTGCTATCTGAGTCAAGCTTCAAAAGCATTAAATCCTATATTTCCTATAACTCAGTAGTATCTTTTTTGAGGCCTTTCATTCCTGATAAATCTTTCAAAACCCACCCTTCAACTTTGTTCTTTATAATACAGCCCACAGTTTACAGTATAAGATAACTTAACTTAACTACCAGGTCCTACTAGTAGATAAATGTAGGTCCAGTGGAAGAAATCAAGATTATATTAAACCGGGGAGTTACAATTGGGCCTTTTACAGTACTTTTTGTAAATCCTGGCAACCAATGGGTTACAGTAGTGGGAAACAAAACTGAAGTTTGCTGAAAACGGCTTTAACGATGCTTATATTCTGCAGAACTTGTAAAGTAATAGTGGTATAAAAGTCACAGTTATTTCAAAAACTGCTGGAGTACGGTACGGTAGCGAAAAGGGGCTTTGGGGAAAAAAACTGAGAATTATTAGTTAGTTATTTTCGCTGACTTGACAACGGTCCTTCAGAGCCACAGAAAACATTAAAAAAACTGTTCACACAGGCCGAGCACTGCTCTTCAAGCTGTGTAAACTGAGCCTCACGTGCAGAACTGGCGGAGTTCCCTTTTTAATATAACGATATGATCACCGTCATGGAGATAATAGCTATCTCTGAGAAAAGTCACACGCTCGCTGATATGACTGTTATTTGTACCGGGTTCATCCGTGTTTGCTTTGCGGAGCCAGTTGAAGGGAAGTAACTGTCAGGGCAGTGAGCCTGCATCCTGCAGCCCAGCGCAGAGACCTCAGAGCTGTGTGGGTTACACTGGCAGAAGGCCGCTCATGAGAAGCCACTTCTGGCTCAGGCCAGTGGGGGATAGAGGGGAGGCAATGTGCCGCTCTATCCAGCTCACAACTTCCTGCTATTGAAGAGAGAACAGAGCAAATATTTTGGCTCCAACAATCAGTTGTTGGACGCGGTGAAACGTGAAAATCCCCCCCGTAAGCTGTAAGATAATGTATAATCTGCTTGTGCAGGGGAAATGCTGAAAAAAGCTTAGGTTTTCTTACTGCCACTGGTCACTCTGAGAAATGAAGGCCAGGTCAGTCAGAGCGGAGAGCCTGCCCTACTTTTACCAAGTTTGCACCACGTTAAAAAAAAAGACAACACTCTAAAGGGGACTGGCTGTGTTAATGTCTCCAGCCGTACTATTACCGAGCTGCATGGAAACACGCAGAGCCTCAGGTTTCAGAGCAGCCGCCGGAGTGAATGAACACCAGGACGCGCAGATGCTGCGGCTCGCAGAGCGGGTTGGGTTTGGCAGGGATGCGCCGAGTTTATGCTGCCATCTCGTGGGCAGTAAGGAAGCTGCAAGAAGCCGCCAGCCACTGTCACGACCTCCGGCGTCTGAGGCAGGACGATGGCCTCCCATCTTCGGCTTTTCTGCTGCGGTGTAACCACGCACAATGTCTCGGGGTCAGTCACATCAGTTTGCTCTGGGTGATTGTAATGACCAAACAATCAGATACAATTATGTGATAGAATAATTTAATCTTTTTTTTTCTCGTTTAGAAACAAGGAAATCTCTGAAGCATAATTGTATTGGAATTAATTTCTCTTCAAACTATAAAGATTCAAAGCTCTCCCTATTATTGCAGTATTGTATTGTTGTTTCTTAGCTTGTTTGTGTGTGTGTGTGTGTGTGTGTTTTGTTTTTTACATATTTGTTTTATGTGTTCTGTATGTTTTACATTCAAGTCTGCGTTCCCCTAGAGGACCATCAGTAACCGCCGTGTGTTAGTAATCTAACCCAATCAAGGTCTGGCAAAAGGTGATTAATGGCAGCGCAACCTTTAAACGCTGTGATCATAAAATAAAGGGTATCATATCAAGTGCTAAAATCAACAAACATAAACCTTTATCCTTTTTTGAAATGAGTATTTTATTGTTTTTATTTTTGTATAAAAAAAACTTTTTGTCCACTTTAGGCAACAGTTAGCATGAGAGTAGTTCTCACAGCTTTTAGATGAAGTCAAAACTTACCAGTCTCTTCAACAATCACGCACCCCATTCACACGGAGAAACACACAACCACGTAGTGTACTGGAGTTAATTTGATGCAGTGGTCCCAAACCTAAGTCTATTAGTGGAAAGCCAAGGACAAAAGCTCAACAATAGGCAGCTTGTAATCATCATCACTTCAAAGATGGTACTATTGCAAGGCAAAGTCAAGCGAACACAAAGGGCCACAATAAGTTCCACAGCCTCACGATAAGTATAGGAGACTGCTTTGTTAAAATCTGATGGATGAAAGCATCGTTTAATTAGGCTTGAAACCACTGCTTTGGTGCAACTCTTCAAGCAAGTTTATATTAAGACGATTGAAAAAAAAAAAAGGCAAAGAAAAGACATCAGACGTCTCATACACGGCAGCACATCCTGTGTTGGGCGGGCTGTCGCCAAAAGCAACAGCTGTAGTTTTAGGCAACAAAACAAAGGACCGATTTTGTGTAAGGAGAGTCGGCACACTTATGCAGGTCAGAGTAAATCAGACATAGCTTAAAAAAAAAAAAAAAAAAGACATTTAAAGACCAGAAATGTTATACGATTGCATTTACATACTCAGTGACAAAACGCCTCCTTCCATAATCGCCGTAATGATTTGCAGTGCAGTAGCTATTGCGTTCCTACAAGGCGCTCTCCAACACTTTGACCTCATCATCAACATCAGTCACCGAGAAACAGCTCCTTGAAATCATATTTCTCATGATGGTAGGGAGAGAAAGCAGTGAATTGTAAATCTGTAACATCAGCACCTTTCAGGAGTAAAATACGCATCCTCGCTCCTTTTTAGTAATACAGTACATACATATGTGCATGCACACTCAGATGCATACACACCTTTCTCTCTCACATAGACATATAAATGTAAAGTAGGCATACACATATATACCCAACACACTCACACACACACACACACACACATACAGATCGAATGTAAAATAAACAAATTCAGGTTATTGTCAATCAGTTCCATAAATTAGTAACATCACATCATTTCATATAACTACTTCCAGAAGCACAGGCTGTTGTTTTCTTTGACTCTTTAAATGCTGATTTCCTGGTATGAAATTTCACGTGACTCAGAATCATCCCTTCCTTTACAGAGCGACTCGCGACAAAAAAAAGGACTAGGAAAATCTATTCTGGCATTTCACCGTGACATGACAAGAGTGGCTACATGGCATTACAGTGTAGCGGTGTGAGATAACATTTCCTTTCACTCAAAAGAAAAAAACAAAACAACAAAAAAAGAACCAAAGACTGTGAGACCAACAGTATCTAATCCACAAAAGACACATTACTCCATGAAATAATATCATAGGCATTGCAACTACAGGTAAACTAGGTAAACTAGGTTGTTTTTTTTTTTGTTTGTTTGTTTGTTTGTTTGTTCTTTTTTGACGAATCGACTGCACCCGCGTGAGCAGCCCGAGGTGAGTGAGAGTATCTACTAAGGCCAGTGCCAGTCTGCTGCTCTGCGTTGCTTTTACCTTCACGTCTCGACGGAGGCGGAGCCACGACGCTCGCCGCCCTCAGTTCACAATGTGCATACAGATCAAAGAAGCAGCAACCTCGGCTCTGTCTTGCACATTGCAGATGCATATACAGTACACAGAAACAAGTATTTCCAGGATTATTAGGTCTATTTTTCAGCGGAGGATACTATCAGAGGCCTTCGTTTGGCTCGACCTACAGCACGTCGACTGTAATGGGAACTGAGCCAGTAAGTGTCTAGATACACCAGCTCCGTGCGCACGGCAAAACAACTGGTGTTAGTGTTGATAGTTTTATATACCACCAAACAAAAGGCTTATGTCAGCATTCACACATTGTGTTTTCGGTTTGCTGTGTTGGAAATGAACAAAGCACTACTTGCTGTACTTCTCATCGACAAATGACTCCTACACACGAGTGTTTTTATGTTTTTCTATTAAGGCCGCATTCAACCCCCCCCCCCCTCGACAGAATAACGTAAAATGTTGCCTTGTAACTGCATCCATGTCACTTCTGGAGAGTGATCTGTACGTGCTCTCAGCTTCTCCCCTCCCTCATGTATTGTAATACTCAAGCTCTTCCTCCACGTATCTCAATGAAAGTCACTACAAGAGATGGCAACCTTTAATCATTCTCAATGATAGCAATAATAAATGTGAAATGAGTAATTTATTCATCTTAGATGAAGCTATTGTGCAAAATATCTGCAGAGAAGCTAGAGTTAAACTTCAGGAGGCAGTGGATCCACTTCTTCCTCCAAACAGGGCTCCCTTTGGCACTGCTCTTCGGGGAGGCTCTGGTGACGACTCGAGGGCTTCTCCTCCACCACTGCCACACATTCCTCTGAGCACAGAATCACATTGGACAAAGACTTTCCCAAACTCTGCCTGCGGGTGATCTTTTCAGGCTTATCATCCTTCGACTCCTCCCCTCCTCGTTTCCCCTCCACGCACTCGCCTCCTTCTGTATCTTGTTCTCTCACCAAGCGCTGCTCCTGTTCAGCCTCCTCAACTCTGGGCAGGGTCTCAAAGGCTCCGGGCTCTATGGGACTGAGCTGATAGTAGAGCAGGGAAGTGGAGTCTCTGAGGATGTCAGAGGGGCTCTCCTCCTGGTTGTCAGTGATGCACAACACCGTGGCCCCGGTGGGGAATGGCCCCTGCAGGAGGACCTGCTCCACACCCGGCACCTCTGCCTGCTCGGGCAGGTCCCCTCCCAGTGCACCAGGCAGAAGGCAGAGAGGCTGCTCTGTGAGACCTCCAGCGCCCAGCTCCTGCTGCACCGCTTCCCCTTCGGCCTCCTCCCTCTCCCTCCTCTCCTGCTCCTCCGCGCTCTGCAGGTGCAACACAGCTGTCTCGTTCTCTCGCTCCAGTATGTCCTGCTCTGCCAGGAGATCCTGAACCTCCACAACTGTCTGCACCTCACTCTCCTCTAGCTCAGAGTCCAGGCCAGCGACAGAGGACAGGTCCGGGGAAGTAGGGCACGTGGAAGTGGGGGAGGACATTGGGTCAGATTCAGCATACTGGTCCCCAGTCCCCTGGATGAGCATCCTCCTCTTCTCCAGGTCCAGCTTCATGATGGTGTGCAGGTAGTGTGTTCTCACACGCAGAGGGTTGAACTCAATACGACCCGCTACGTTGCCACAGCCATCCCTGGAGCAGCCGCACGGGAAAGACATTCGATCCACCTGGGGAAGAACGCAGAGGTAACAATTAAGGTTTCGCTTTCATTTTATTTTAACAGGAAAGGGTAGAGGAAACACTTGGAATTCACTGAATAATCTGCACAAGTGTTATGAAGCTTAAAAGACAAAGACAGATGACACAGCACATGTTGAGACAAGGAGACCAAATTTCTTTTTTAAAATCACGGCAACCAAGACAATACCTGGTTACCGTGTAATACGCCAGGGTGAGACAGACTTAGGTGTGCTTTCTCACGACAGGTGAAAATATAACATATATTATAAAAAACAGAAAATAACACTCGAAGGGCCTTCAGAGAGCGCAGAGCTCCGCCAAGGTCAGTGTCAAATATGATGCACCAGACTTTTAGAAAAAAAAATCTAATTCATAATAAATGATCTGGATCTGCCCCAAAATTTAATGGGTTCTTGCCCGGCCCCTGCCCCATCCCTCCACCGAGCTCAGTGCAAATCGGTTCAGTACTTTCTGTGTAACCCTGCTGACAAACGAACAAACAACAGGACACGGGTGAAAACAGAACCTCCTTGGCAGAAGTATTAACAGATGGACCGACATCAACAACGCATGCAGCTTTTAATCTTACATACACTTTGCTTTTAAACAAATGTTGAACTTAAAATTTTACTGGAAATTAATGGTCCACATACATTCACACATACTACTAATTCGTAGCAATGTAAGGAACCCAGTCATGCAACAACTGCGATCCTTCACAGTCAACACAGATACACACACACACAAATGCACCAAGTGGTGAAAGGATTTTAATGTTGATCTGAGTACTATCTACAATACTATCTTGTCCGGAGGCGCTAGCAGTTTTATTTATAATCTTTCATTTCAATGAATCGAACTGAGATAAATGAGGTGTACAAAAAGATTACGGTTAAATAACTCACTCCCTGCATCAGTGCATTGATTTTAGGTTCTCCTGATTCACTGTGCTGATCGGATGCATTTCGACCTGAATGAAACCATCTGGCTGCAGGCCGCCGTCATATGGAAAAGCCTGAATATAATACCCACTAATGACGGCTTACATATTTCAACTCATTAAAATAGTACACTCCGTCATGACTACTCTGTGCATGCACAGACGGTCCTTTGGGTTGTTCTCTTCCAGAGGGGAAGCGCACACACACACAGGGGGTTTTAACAAAAGGAAGACAGAGAGAGTGACCATGTTAGAGTGCCGGCAAGTACAGTAAAACATCCAACTTTGCAAAAAACACACGCATTCTGTAAACCTGGCAAAACTCTAACGGCGTTCTGCAGGAGCATAATTTATCTAGGCAATCACGCTTTAAGGGGACAGGGTAATCTGATTTATCTTTTCAAACAATACGGATTGTCTCAGTGGAACTAACTGAATGTTTATTTCATGGATACACAATGCTGGCCCAGGCACGGAATCAAATCGTGATTTATACTTACATCGAATCAAGCCGTAATTAAGCAAAAATGTTTGCTTACAATGGAATGAATAGGCCTTTTCTAAAGCAGACATTTTGACTTGTCGCAGGAGGAAAAGCACCGGTGTTACTAATATACTCCCAGTAAGCTATGACAGTGTGACAGTGAGCCAGCATGAGACTGAAGCAGCTAGACGGAATTCAGCCATCATTAATTTCATTACGTACACTAGTGCTTTTCCTACCATGACAAGTCAAAGGCTTATGGGGAAATGAATGCTTACACGTATGACTTCAAATTAAAAATGATTTAAGTACGGAATACCACGCATTTTATCGAGCAGTGCATACTGACTCATTCGAGACTCAGCAAACTGCGCAGGGGCTCTCCTCTTTCTGCACATCCACGCAGACGAGCCGACCATCCTTACCTGGCACTTAATACCAGCCTGGCTGCAGCCGCAGTGCCGGGGGTCGCAGTACAAACGGCAGTCGCAGCCACACTCCTCCCGCGAGAGGCGGATGGCTCTGAGCTCAGCTTTCTCCCGCGCGTCTATGCGGGCGATGCCGGAGGCTCGCAGCAGGGCTCGTCGGCGCTTTGTGGGCAGTGGCTGAAGGAAGAAACAGTCGTCCACCTCCACCCCGTCCACGTCGAGGTCCTCGTCGGACACGTCCTCCAGAGTCAGCAGGTCGGCCTGAGCACACTCCACTGTGCCGTTCCTCGTCAGCTGCGGGGGACAGTTAGTGTGGGACTGTGAGCTGTGGACAATATGAGACTGATCCCCTGCTTCAAGTTCAAGTGGCTGACAAGATAAATCTGAGAGGTCGTGAGAGAATTAATCGAATGCAATGGAGAAAAAACAAAGCTACACACATTTCTATTAATTTTGTTTTTCTTTTTCTGATGAATATGGGAGAGTTTTACCTCTTTGAGCCAGTAAACAAAATCAAACCATTTGAGAAGTTTAGACAGGAACTCTCTCTTTCATGGAACTGCGAACAACTCAAGAGACAATGGCACGGGGCCCCAACAGGACAAAATGACCAGGGTCACGTAAAATCTTAAACTGAAGGGAAGATAAATGTAGTGCAGACTAGTACAATATTTCCCTGTAGAGGAGTATAAGTATTAAGTAGCATAAAATGGAAATACTTAAGTAAATTCCCCCAAATTTGATTTAAGTAGAATAGTTGAGTAAATGTACTTAGTTACTTTCCACCACTGCAAATGGAGCCATCATCTGCTTTGCAAGTGAGAATAAAAAAATTAGATGAGAAGTCTGAATTTACCTTCATCTTGCGGGCATTGAGCTTCTCCTGGCGCAGGTGCTGGCGTAACGTGTGCCGGTGGCTGCTCTCCTGCTCGCGTGCAAACTCGCCCAGCGTGTAGTGTCTGATGGAGGAGTGGTGACGGGCCATGCCCAGCGAGCTGCCCCCCTGGCTGGGCACGCTGGTGAAGCCCTGGCGCCGGGGGAAGTAGTACACCGTCACCACATCAAAACGCACGCGTTTCCCCCCCGGCGACGGCTTGTGCTGTCTGAGGATGGAGGTGGCTGGGGTGGGGGAGAAAGAGGAGAGATTTTGAACGTAATGTTGTACATGAGTAATGACCGAAAGTACTTTTTTCTAATGAAGTGTTTGAGTGGGTTTTAGGGTATATTGCCTTTAATGTGTGTCTTCTGTTGTTCCTTACGGGTAAATGCAGTGCTGGAAGGGGGGTTGAGGCTGTCACAGCTGTCAGCGCTGTCACTGCTGGAGATGTCATCGTCAGAGTCCTTAGGTGTAGAGAATGGAGAGCTGTTGTCCACCTCTTCATATCTTCGTTTGAGGCTGAGGGACGAACCTGCCTCCATGGAAACTTGGTGTCTGGCGGGCAGAGAGCAGCACACATCGAGCCACAGAGCAAAAAGTCGCCAGCAGAGAAAAAAGGGGCATTTTTGGAGGAAATTTGCATGATAAGAGGCAGAGTGGGCAACGTCTGTGCCACTGTGTAACATGTGTGCACTACGTTGGAGACAAATTGTTCTTCTTGTCAGTCAGAGAACTGGATTATTTGCACCGAATCGCCAACACAGAAACCAAAAGGTGATATCAGCTGTTTTGGTCTTTCATCTGTATTCCAGCTCCGTCATCCCCCCCCCCCTACACACACACACACACACACACACACACACACACACACACGAAAAATGAAATCCGACTTTGAAATCAAGTCTAGCAATGTCACCATGGCAACAAGGCAAGCAGGGTTTATGCGAACAGCCTTGAAGCAAATGATCTCTATGGTTTCACATTCTTTTTTTCTTTTTAAGTCTGCTATAAACAATGTGTGTGGGGGGGGGGGTCATTAAATAGGAGTGAATCTGAAAAGCTGTAGCTGATCAGTCACAAGGGCGGAAGAGGTCGAGCAAGGTGACTGGAAACAGCTCAATGGATGTGCTATGTATTACATTGTGTTTTGCCCCACAAGTCTGTGGTCAAAACTGCACCTCACAAAGTTCTGTATTTTCAAGACACAGTCCAAATAAATGACTATGCAAGACGATATTTCACTGAGACAGCGTGTCCACGTCCAAAACTTTACCTTAAGCTTATCATGATAGCACCGCCTACGGTGTGAATAACAGACGTCTACAGGTAATTACTAGTTTATTGTGCAACTCTACCTCTGCATGAGGCAAACTGTTACCCGGGCCTGGGCTTACATGTCACATGCTACCGACAGCAACACACTGGGTCCTCATTCCCAAAAACGGGATGGCTCCAAACGAGCCGCGATCCATTCAGGTTTTTTAAGTTCTCGGACAGAAAATCCAGCCCTTAAATGGGACTAATGTTCAACACAGCTACAACACTGAATACAGTGCAGTTGGTCTTTAAGCTAAACCAAGAGATGATGTCATATAGAGACAGATCCCGGAGCTGCTCTGTGGACAGTGAATAATCAAACAACTGCTGCAGCCGTAGTGATTTTACGAGGACATGAAGGCGCTTTCTGTCAAAAAAAAGTCCTAAAATCTGATGTAATATTCCAAAGATAAATCACAAGCCCAGTTGTGTCATCCATCAGTTCATGTCCTGGTGCTTAGGGAGATGCTGTGGGTTTTCTGGGATTTTGATGTTGCAGAGCAAAAAAAAAAAAAAAATCATAGATTCAGTTTTAATGTGGATTTTTTTTTTTTCCTTTATGGTGCTATTTGAGAATGAGGCCCTCAGCTGAAATGAACCCCCGGAGAGGCTGTGGCAAACAAGCGCAGGTCCCGACGGTTCACACGCAGATGCCGGCGTGGTTGGGGCATCAACGTGAACCATTTTCCCGACCGGGACTCAAATATAAACAGAGCGGACAGAGCGCAGGCTGAATTTGAACGGTGGGCTCGTTTTGTCTCGTGAAAATCAGAGTCACCCTCCTGTTCCTTTAAGGACTCAGCTGGACAGTGGCAGGCTACAGTGTGAAGACAATTGTGACTTCGTGGTATATTTACCTTCAGGGACATGCGGTGGGGACGAGGTATTTGTTGAACTGCGTGCATGCAGCAAGTGACCGGTTTGTGTTGGGGGAGGTTGGATGTTATCATTCTGACAGGGAAAGGCCCTCTCTCTCCCTCTCTCTCTCTCTCTCTCTCTCTCTCTCCCTCTCTCTCTCTCTCGCCAGTACACCAGCGCTCTTCATATTTTTTACACACACACACGCGCGCCCGCGCGCACACACACACACACACACACACACACACACACACACACACACACGCACAATGGCAAAACGCCCGGTAAATGAAATACTAAACCCTCTTACCTGGGGCAGAAACAGGGACCCTTATTCCAACCAACTCGTAGGTCGTTTCTCTTCCCAGGACGAGCTGCACATCAATCTTTTAACGCCCCGTGAGCTGGGTTTTTCGGGGTTTTTTTTTTTTTTTGGTGCCAAACCCGATCTGCCTGAGCCGAGGATCCGGACCGCAGCTGTGGAGCAATGCTAACCCAAACCGGTCGGGCTGAAGGCTCGCCTGATTGTCAATTTGCAACACTTATATCTGCCTGTACCGGGCTACTCGGGCTCCATGCTCATTGTTCTGCACACCGAGAGATCAGGCAGACAACAGCGGCTGTCTATTAGACCTGCCGGTTTTATTTAAATGTTGCATGCCCATCTATTTAAAGGACAGACGGCAGTGGGAGGCACGTCATAGGATTAGCTGCGATTTATTTCCCAACATTTTCGGTGCAGCATGAATAATGTAAACAGCCGAACGTCTTATCTTCCTGATGTAAGCCTTGAAACGCTCGCAATGGAGAAATCCGCTGACATCTGTGTCCGCGTATCCCCTTTTCTCGCCGGGGCGGGTTCGGTCGGCCGGGCTCACTTCGCCGCCTTCTCGCACGAACGCGACCACCGGCCTGGTTCGTCAAAATGTTGCGAATTTTCTCTCCCCGCTTCGCCCCGGCCCCGTTTGTTACAACGTAACAATGGAGGAAGAAATTCTTCCCTGTGGCCGTATATATACTTATTGTGACATCACAGGTATGCCCTGCGCCGAGGCATGCTGGGAAATGTAGTGGGTGTTTTTTTTTTTTTTTTGCTTTTTGCTTCTTTGTTCATATGAAACAGAAACAGACGAGGGATATTTTGACAGTGACACTACACGCTATACACGGACCTGCGCATGGGCCCGATCTCAATGTCCTGTATCCATCCGTTAGCTAGTCCGCTGATCTCGGTCGCTGGGGGAGGGAGGGGGTTGGTGGTGGTGGTGGGCGGCGGGGGTCAATCCCAGCTGACATTTGGCGAAAAAGGCGGGGTACACCCTGGACATGTCGTCAGTCTGGTACGAGGCCGGCACAACTACCTAGTCGGCAATTGAACCTACAGGCCGTATGGACTGTGGGAGGAAGCCTGGGTGCCCAGGGGAGGACGCGCGTACTCCACAGAGAAAGGCCCCGGCAGAGGAGGGGGCTCGAACCCGGAACCGTCTGGCCACCTTGATCATATGACATGACAGCTATTGTGTAGCTTCCATGGCAATAAAGATGACGCTCCCTGGAGGTAGTGATCCTCCACGTCCGGCCAACAAAGGGAAAGCTGTGTGTTAAATAATATTAATAAAATCACTCGTCACCTTTGAACACTTTTTTTGAGGGACTTAGGAAAATTAAGGATACAGTTTAACAAAAAAACAAAACAAAAAAAACAACGCATTTTTATTTTTGCAAAGATTATAAGGAGAGAAACAGATGGCAGCCGGTGCATGGGTAAGTATTTTAATAATGCTGATGAGATGGGGCAAAGATGGATATCTAAAATGTCAAGCTATCAATTTCATGTAAGCAGTACAACAGACTGAATATAAACTAGCCCTATCTTTTCACATGCAGCTCTGGTGTGCCCAACGACCCATTACATGTATTAGTATTTGGAAGTGGTAACATTCAAAAACATTGATGAAGAGATGTACGTAAGTTTAAAAAACAAAACAAAAACAAAAACAAAAAAACAGTATTTTAAAAAGTACTGCCAACGTAAAGCATGATTCACGATGAAAGCATCTTAAAACAATGATCGTCTTAAAAATAATGTTGGAAAATGGGCAAAAAAAAATGTGCTAAATATGCTGATAGGGACAGGAAGCACATGGACCGGAGACAGTTTGCTGGTGTGATCACAAACATAGACAGTGTTCCATCACCTTTCAAGACTCATAAGCAACAACCATGAGTGCCAGTATGCGCTCTACACTAACTATAGGGACCCTAAGTGTTTGGGAGCTAGGAAAAACGTGTCTTTTTTTTTTCAAACATAATACAAACCAGTGAAAGACTGAGATTGTTAGCTTTCAAAGGAATCGCAGAAGCACAGCTGGATTCCAGCAGTTTCCCTTAATGTCCTGATTGCTGATTTTGAAGCTTCTTGTGGTTATGTGAGCTATACCATGTCTCCTGCAGACTGGTATACGTGGATCCTGTAAAGTAACCTAGCATGAAGACGAGAAGTCATGCTGCACTTCACACTCAAAGTCAATTACTTTCAATGCAACTGTCTCCTCTTTTTTGCATTTTCGATTTTTTGTTTTTTTTTGGCTGTTTTTTTAAAGAGACAAGAGACAGAGCTTTGGCACACCAGATGCTCGGCAAACAAACAGCGATAGTAGCTGTGGTGCCGCTAATCCCTTTCATGAGACATAAGCAACAGAGGAAAATGCAACCACTTAAGGGAGGCAATGGCAGGGCAAGAAGGAGAACGTTACTTCACTGTGGTAACAGAGTCACTCCCTCAAAAGTAAGACAATAAGGTATAGTGAGGAGAGGGCCAGGTGCTTCAGTCACATGTTCCTCCTAGCAGCCTCGAGAGGTTTTCTGGGGCATCGCCACATATCCAAGAACAGCGAGGAGTATGAAGCTCTATAGGGGCTGACTGGATCTGGACTAAAGAAAGGCTATGCTATTCTCCTGCCCGGTATTCACTTCAAGATGATGTGGTAGCCATCATTTGTGTCATCTGGAAAGAGAAGGAAATCATGTCAGGGTAAGGTTTTATAAATAAACCTGCAATGATAAAGTTCATCGAGGCTCTGTGCCAAATATAGAAAAAATAAAAAATAAATCATCATCATTTATTAGTCACGCTCATATACCTTTCATTGTGTCCAAAACAAAACATACTTCATCCTGGAAGTTCTGAATCATCTGTTAAAAAGAGAGTTAATATTTAATGTGGAAGGGAAACAAGCTAAAGCTGTTTACTAGCGTGTAATGACGACTAGTCTATATTGGTCTCATCTCATCTGTGACATGATTTGAAAGTGCAGCCTTGGTAGAGACAGAGAGCAGGGGATTACAGACAAAAAAAACATTATCTTACCTCATCACTGACAAGCACATGGATGCCAGTGGGACCCTGTTTGAATATCTGGTTTATCTGTCGGGGTGAGATGTTGAAGAGCTGAGCGATTTTCTCTGTCAGCTCAGCAGCTGTAAGCTCTTCCAGGTAGATGGCGTGATATACTGCATCCAGACAGAAAAGCAGGCCCAGTCAACACTAGTCATTTTCCTACACAGTAAAATCTATACTTAATGTGTATGTGTCATGATTACTCTATAGTTTCTAGGAAAATCTTAACTATTTTAAACACTCTATGACTGTATTTTGTGCATTAATATACACTTTGTACAAAAATACAACGGCTACCACAGCAGAACGAAAAGAACAGTGCCGTAAGATACACTTGAACTTCCAAGAAATATTTCAACATTCGGTAAATATGCCTATTCACTTTCTAGTGCTACAGCAATGGCTGTGTATCACCAAGAATGTTGCCAAAACTTAAAAAAAAATTATTTTTTTTAAAAGTATTTGATGATTGCCAGTTTTGTAATTGTTATTACGATGCAATGATGCTGCGACTTTGTGACATGCCTAACACTGCCTCTGAACTGTTCTGACTGTCAAGCATCCTGTCCTGCATCTCCCTGCCTCATCAGTGAAGTGTAATTCAAAGATCACTTTATGCACTGTGCTAAGACAAACATGATCACGAACCACACAAACAAGGACTAACCAAAGAAAGTGTTGGCGGCAGCATCTCCGTTTTCATGTTTCGGTTGCTGTTCCCGTGCCTGCTGAGACTCCTGGCAAACGTAGATGGTTAGCCTTGGACGTACCACGCTAAAAACAGCATCCACACAGAGGAAATAACAAAATGTCCATAAATGTATGAAGCCCGTCTTGATATATTCGATAAACTGAGGGTTTTCAAGCAGGATTACATAAAAGAAGACGCACCGTCCCTTCAGTGCATTGAAGAGTCTTATACCATCTGCTGGCCCACATATCTGAATGACGTCCTCCCTGGTCAGCTTCAACAGGTCTGTCCCTGGTACACAGAAACAAGACCTTGCTTAAGTGCATAAAACCCCTCCCTCTACGCGTGAACCTAAATTAAAGGATAACAAGTTTGTTTTTGGATACCCAACAGTTTACATGTGCACCACATGTTCCTTGCGGAGGAACAGCCTGTTCACTTGACCTCTCCTCAGGGAGGTCACCCTACAAGGTCAGCTACGCAGTCCAAGGTGCTGGCAGTGATTCTGTGCCTATTTTAAGGACACTTTTGGAAAGTGGGTGCTTTATGTCTGCAGGGCTGAGGTGAGGTTTTTTTTTACTCTATGTCACCCTATATCCACTAAATCAAACCAGATTTACTTCCCTGTCCCCGCTTGCTTTTCTGGCATCAGTGGCACCAGCAGCTGTAAGTGACACTACACAAAAAATAAATGGGTGCGATTTGAATATTTTGCAACAATTCCGTATCCGCAAGCCATTTTACCTGAGAAGTTGGTGAACAGCCGACAGAAGGGAGAGAAGCGGTTTCTATGAAGCCACTGTTGTGCATCCTGTGGTGTTGCTGTGGGTAACAAATTCTGAGAAGAAAAAAAAAGAAAAGAAATAAGAACGTGGGTCAAAACACATAACTGTAAATGTCTCAAAGACTATCTAAGGCCGTGTTCAGACTCGGCATTAACATGCTTTTCGGGCGATCCGATCACAAGTGGACAGCTCTAAATACAGGTGTGAATGCACCCAAGACGGATTGAGGACACATTTTAGATCCGATCGCTCAGACCACATTCTGAGGTGATCTTGGCCACATATAGCCACATTCTTTTATGGATGTGAACACACATGCATCCTGGGCCGCATTGAAGGACCTCCTACTCAACTGACGTCCTCTGCGTAAGTGAATGTACTTACTGATTTGTAAACAAACACAAGTCATACAAATCGTGTAAGATGGCTTTTGTCCATGATGTGTGAAAATTTTAAAAGCCCATAGAAAGATATAACGACTGCATCAAACATCTTGGGCGATTTGGTTTGCTTGGAGCACGCCAAGGAATAGACCCAGTCTGTATTGTTTTGATTTCTTCTTCTCCTTCTTCTTCTTCTTTTAATTTCCAGCAGATTAGACACGGGAAAATGCATTGCTGCCTCCCGCCGGTTAAAAACAACAATGCATTTGGTCTTTGCAAAGTGAATTGTTGTACATGTTTATTTTCATACAGAGCGGGGAAGTGAGATCCAATCACAAGTTCACTGGAGACTGGAGACACGTGGAGACGCATTCCAATACCAGGTGTGAACCGACGTACTTAGAGCCGTCCACTCGTGATCGAATCACCCGAGACGCATGTTGATGTCAGGTATGAACAGGACCAAAGAGTGAGCTCACAAAGTTAAGTGTGAAATTACTGTTTGTTTGTTTTTTTACGGCTACTCCATTCTTTTTGTCCTAAGCTTTGAAAAACATATTCAAAACAAAAAGAAAGTGTACACACGCCAAAAAAATTTAAAACGACAATCAGATTTGACCAAGACTGAATCCCTTTCCTGCAAAATGTACAGGAACAAAAAAAACAATTTGTAAAAAGTCAATTTTAAAGACAGCTATTGAAATGGTATTCTGCATCAACTTGGTAGCACAGTAATTGTGCTCTCAACATACATTTGCGTGAAACTACTTATTTAACCTTTTTAACCTATTTAACCTTAATTTATTAGTGGATATAACTCATGCAAGAATTGAATTTGCACAGAGATTTATTCCTTTTTATTAAATTTTCTTAAGTTACGTCCCCCTACCTACCATTTCTCAATGGGTGTATGTGACTGACCGTAACATATCAGCTAGACAGCTGCCTAAATGTACAGCGTGTACAGAACTAAATATTCTGACATCATGTTTTAAGGTTAAATAACTGCAATGCAAAGAAAAGAGTTTCAGTGTCATGACCTTGTGTTTTTGAATTATTGTCATCAAATGCTTTCAATTCACACCGTGACGCAGGTTGAGCTGATTTGTCTTCAATTTATGTTTTCAAAGTGCGTTGGTGAATGTAATGGGAGGCAGACATTTAACACCTAGATGTCACCTTTGCATTCGTGAATATTAATACGCAGTGGTTCAGTGAGGCAGGAGGCAGGAGGCTGTCAGGCAATAATATAAATCCAGAATGAAAATGCACTTGTACTTACATCTGCTACCTGGACGACAGGTTCTGGCTGGTGGTTTGGAGATCCGTTTCTAAAAAAGGATGAAAATTTAAACATGTTAGAATCCAAGAAGAAGAGAAGAATCTAAACATCATGTGTGTTCCTCACTAACCAACAGCAAGCAACATTCATCATGAAGCACTGGTAGAAACTGTTAAAACGCTCGTACCCTTCTGCAACTGGGAAGCTGTTGTGAGTGCTGTTGAAGCCAGGAGATGGCGAGTTGTTGACGTATGTAACCTCAGGCCAGGGAGAGCACTGCAAAAGACCAACACTTTTGTCATTGTGGCATCTAAATAACCTCAGAAACACTTTTCTGCTGCGACCAGTTATAAGCTGCAGCTTCCCCTCACATTTATCCACACAGTTTGTGCTTTAGTCTGTTTGTGTGCCATTCACAATGTTATTTTCTAGCTTTACATCATTTTTTGGAATTTGAGCTAAAATGATAAGCTGATTAATCGATTAGGCGATAGGCAGAACATTAACTGGCAACTATTTTGATAGTGGATTCATCATTTGTTGTTTCTCAAGAAAACATGCCATACATTCTCTATAGCTTCTTCTATGTGAGGATGTGTTGCTTTTCTCTGTATTATATCAGTGTAAAATGAACATTTCTGGTTTTGGGCTGATGGTCAGACAAAACAAGGAATTTGAAGACACCACCTTGGGCTCTGGGAAACTGTAAAGAGCATTTTTTCAATTTTTTTTACATTAAAAAAAAACCCAACAATTAATTAATGATGAAAATAATTGTTAGTTGCGGCTCTAGGTGGAATTGGTATCAACATTTTGACTGCCCATCACAAACTGTTTTTGTTCTTATCCCAATTTTCCCATTTTTGGAAATAAGAATGTTCCTCACTTCACTGACCTTTTTTGTTAAAATCTTATGTTCTATTTTGAGGAGCCTTCTCTTCATCATATCATCATTTGTCTCTTTGAGTAATATGCTAACCTCTGTCAGGATTGTGGTTTCATAGGATGGCTGGTACTTTTCCTTTTCCTGGGGCGCCCTCTTCTCCATCTTCTCCCGGTCCGTCTTCTGCTTTCTGTCTGCACCTTTAGGCTGAAACCGGTCATGTGGGGGTCATTAAGGTCACAAACAACACCACCAGAGATCAGAACAACTAATTTGCATTTTGCATTTTAGTACATCATTTTTTTCCTTTCATTTTTGTTCTTTTTCTCTCAGTCCCCTCACCTTGAAGACTTTGACTTGGCAGGAGGCAGAGTGGAGGTGTTCTGTGTACTCTCCATTCTCATTCTCTTTAAAGGTGTCGATCTGGATGCGGAAAGGCACACCCTTTTCTCCCCCGTGCTTGCGCATGGTGAATTCTGTGCTGATGCAGTGAACCTAAAAAATGAAAGGAAGATAAAATTGAAATCTATGCAGAACTTATGTCTGGAATCAATGGATAAAAATATCTTTGCAAAATTGTTGTATTAGTAATTACTGCCTGCAGAATAACATTCACTTTACCTGCCATTTTGCAAAACAGAATAGATGAGTACACTACATGTTAACAAGCTTAGTGCTAGAATGCGAAAGTACTACAAATTGCCTGAGATTACTGCCATTGCTTTTCATGAATTAAAGTAATTCAGGAAAACAACAGTGTTGTTCGTCATGCTACCTGGATAAAAACTGAGGTTCTTTTTGATGGGTCCCAAAGGAACTCCACAGTGTTAAGCTGAGTAGGGTTAGCCCTGGGGTCGATTATGCCGACTGACATGGGGATATCTGCAAATGGATCAATGCAAAACAGGCTGTTATCAAAAGAGTTCTTAATGCACACCATCTTTTGCAAAATATCATCACCACCATCTTGTGCTTGAAGTTCAGCTGAACAGTCAAAATACTGAACTGATTTTATCTATAAAATTCTTGATCGATTCACAAGGCTGCACAGCGACATTCTTCCAACACAAAAATCCAATATAATAAAGAAGAACCAGAACTGTCTGGAAACTTAAAGTAGAATAGCCATTTTTTGTTCAGTGCTCACCCAGGTCAAGGATGCGATCCCCAGGCCGGTTCCAGCGCCAGCCTTCCAGCTGCTGGTGCTCTGTGTACTGTAGTCGTCGGTCATGAAACACCACACGAATAATGCTCTGAAATTCAGAGAAATTCATTTTTCAAGGATTCAAGGGAGACGTAAAGAATACTGGTTTTGCCTGGAAGACACTGACCTGTGCAAATATACCGTAATGTACACCAATGTCAGAATCTTACCTTCACCATTTTCCCAGTGATTTCCGGAAGTTCCCCAATTTTCCGATTGTCAAGCATTCTAATTTCATAGGACTGCCCTGTAATGACAAGTCCACATAGTGAATTGATGGATCTCAGTTCTTACCAGGCTGTCACAAGTCACCAAATATTCACAGTTGATATCCAACCTTTGCAGTCATACTAATCACAAAATGCAAAATTTTTACATCTTTCTTTGTTCTTTGTTTATTTCCACGGCAGGAGTCACAGAATAACTCACACTACAACACTCTCACGATACAGTATGTTGCCCATGGAAACGATGGCATGACTATAAAGCCACTTCTGCAATACCACATACACTGCGAGGTAATCATGATACAGTACAATCTCTTTGTAACAGAGAAGAATGTCTTTCACCTTTTCAACGTAAAACAGACATAAACTGACAACAGGCTGAGCTGCCAGAAAAGAATGTATCACTACAATGTTGCTAGTTTATCAAAAACATACCCTCACAGACCACACTGCAATATATTGCCATATTGATCTAATTCCCACTATCCAATTTGTCTATGAAGATTTGCAGTCATCCATTTGATAAAAAAATGTAGAAAGATCAATTGCAAATGCACTGGCTTTTAGTGGCTTTTGACTCAACATTTTTAGGTCTCAATAAATTTACACAAAGCGTGGCCGGGATCCCAATGCTGACCTTGGTTGAGGTAGGTGAGTGTTTCATCATGCAGTTTAACGGCTGGCGAGGTAGCTGCACACAGAACATACTGGAAGGGAAGGATCTTGTTGTCAGTGTCTGGAGGCAGGTTGGATTCCTCCTGCTTGAAAATGGGGAGGGCAAGTACATCACTGGAGAACAGAGACAAAAGAACGAAACTGTCAGTAAGATGCCAACGCCTGATCACCTCACTGTGAGATACAATTATTATTGCTTTTTCATTAAAAAAAAAAAAGGGGTACAGAAAATAAATATTGACATTTAATTGTAAAAACTGATTTTTTTTTCAACCTCATGATAAAAATAATGTTAAATCATGCGGAGAGTCTAACACTACCCACCATCACCAGACAACACCTGAAACAGCTTTGCAGTTCATTAATTATAATGGGGGTAATTTGGGCAACATCCATAAATACCAAGGTATCCAGTCAGTATATAATTTTTCCTCTCAACAAAACAATTTCAGGGAACAAGCAGGCACTTTGCAGCTTGTACAGTATCATATAACTGAGCATTTAACAAGCAAGAAAAGGGCACAAAAGAGAGTGATCTTTCTCCAGCAGAGCAAAATGCTTGAGTCAGCAAAAATTTAATGGATTTCACATCAATTTTCCTCATGGAAAACTGAGCAGAAACATCATAAATATCTATCTGGACTTTCAATTCTTGAATAAGATCTCACCAAATTAAATACCACAGAACTGTGTGCCGATATTTACACTCTGTGATTCAGGACTTTGCTGCATTGTGATAGGAAAGTCTAAGTCTCCAATCAGATTTCATCAAAGAGTATTCCTCATATGATTGTTACCAAGCAGTGTACTGCTTTGCAGTTCATCCGCATGTGGTGACTAATTTGCCCTTCTGCTATCTTTCAGCACAGGACTTCACATATCCATGTACAAATTCAAAGTGTTATGAGATTTCTCTGCTCAAACTGCACACTGGTGCAGACACAAAGCCGAGATGACAGAAAATGTGAAACACTGCACATTAATAAAGCTGATTTGAACAGAAAAGTCTGTTAAAAAAAAAAAAAAACAAATACCCTCATTTAAAATCCCTAACACATGAATGACCTCAGACTCCAAAAACATGTTCTGTGAATGATTTTGAGAGGGGATTTAACATTCAACTGTCTGAAAATAAAGAACACGAGAAACAAACTACAAAGTAAGATCAGACATAAAATCTAGGGTACAATTAAACATTAATTTTAAACCAAAGATATTGAGTTTACTATACTATGAAGACAGAAAAAGCAAGGGATTTTCAAATTTGAGCAACTGAAACCAGCTCATTTTTGGCATTTTTCTTCTGAAAAAATGTCTGAAAAACGTTTCATCAAAATAGTTGCCAATTAATTTAGTGTTAATCAGCTATTCGATTAATCAAATAACTGTTGATGCTCTAATATAATCAGACTGTTAAAAGCTCAGGGAGAAGTGAAAACATACACTGCTGATATTTAAGCTCAAGCAGATGATAGTTTCACTAAGTTTAGAAAGTGACAGCTGAAGGAGGCACCCCTTTGACAGTACCTTCACTGTCACTGGTTATATCAAAAATTCAGTCCCCAAATAAAACAAATATAGTGCATATGGTACATACAATAAAGTCACAAATCAGATGACATATTTAAGTAGCAATAACAACAGTACACTTAAGACAGGACACTCAACCCGTCCAAAAGTCGTACTGTACCTCATGCTGTATGCCCCAGCGCCAAGCTCCTGGCCAATGCCCGACAGACTGGCATCAAAGTCCTGGACCAGTCCGGACTCGATCACTTCATCTGTCAGGGGCAACTTCAGAGCCCACGCCATGGTGGCGGCGATGCGGTGATCTTTACGGAGTGCAGCTCCGGTTAAAACTTAAGCCAAGTCTTATACCTGTGTCCCACAACCTTCCGATCTTTAGTGGAGAAAGTGAAATAATAAGTTTATTATGATCGAGTGTGGCTCCAACTCTACACCTCGTTTAACATGTCAACATCTGAACGTTTAATCGAGGGAAATACAAACAAAAAACAAGGCAAAAGGATCAAATTAGCAGTGCGTGTAATTGTCGTTAACAGGTTATCATTCTGTGCAATGCAGAGCCTCTGAGGTTAACGGTAAGTTAACGGTAGTCTACACACACGTTGTATGCGACCGTGCACCGCAGAACTGCTGAGATTCAAAGAACCTGTGGTAAGCGAAAGTATTTTTAGACTTTGTTATTTTTTATTTCATTAGGTAATTCAATTAAAGACACAAAGCTTACCTCCAAGTGGAAAAAAGTGTAGCTACTTGCTAACACTGCCACAGTTTCGTGTCATCATGTCGCGCTCCTTCGTCGCACCACTAAAATAAACATGTCAAGCTAAACACTTAGCTAGCGACGTAGCCTACAGGCGAACTTAGCCAGTAGGATGCTAGCCCTTCTAAGCCTCCGTTATTGGGGATTCACGGGGACAAATTATTCCTGGTAGACATATCTTTAAATAGAAATGCATCAAAATTATCCCAGGTTCCTAAATATATGTAATATAATGTCTTGCTTTTGTTTGTTTATCTAGCCCTGTCAGGAAAAGGAGATACCGTAATTTCCGTTTGTCCTTCTTCTTCGCGTTGTTATGGCCGTTACTAGCGAATGAACCTTGGTGCTCATTACCGCCACCCTCCGTTTATGGCCGATAACACATGAGGTTGGGTTACCAGTTTTCCCAGTTTTGATTCATAGTAAACTCAACATTTAGGGTTTTTTTTTTTTAAATAAACAAAGAAATAAGCAATTTGAGTGTGTTAATATGTTGCCTTTTACTGTTCAGGGAAATAATGAAACTGTCATGTACAGTGAGGGTCAATAGGAGGTTGGCAGGAGGTTAATCCAGCCATGATTAGAAGTGATATTTCACTCGTAAAAAGAACCCGTTTTTTCAGTCTCCATTTTCGTGGAGGTCAGTAGTTACCATCAACTACAAACAATGCAAAGACTGAAAAAATATAATCAATACACAACGATAAGAAGTGATTAATAAAGACAGGGTTTATTTGATTTATCTGACAGAGAATTACAAAAAGCATCCAACTTTTGTTTTTCCCTTGTCTCACTAAGACCTGAACCTTTTCTGTGCTTTGCAGAGTCAAAAAATTAATAACTGATATCTTATTATTCTAATGTAGCTCTTCTTTTCTCTGTTGATATCTTAGTATAATAAACAATATTATATATATTGTCTTCCCATATTGAACATGAAGGTAAAACACGTTAAAGCAAGACCTTTGTAATATTAATTATTTTTATGGTTAAGCATACTGTATGTCCACTGCAATGTAGGCCTACTGTTACTCAAAAGGCAAATATGAGGTGGAACAAAAAATGCACCATTCAACATAACATTCAAGAACTCAAAGAAAATCTTTTAAAAGATGCAATTAATGCATATTAGCTTTTATATTTATTCTGCATTATATCACATTTCATCTGCATAAAAAGTAAATTAATCTTAATGGTAGATGTTGCTTATCAAGCTGATGATTGCAATCTTGCCAGTACTGCTACATTTTGCGAAGCAAGACTTCTTGCTTTAAAACGCAGAAATTAAATTCCTTTACAAATGTAACTGAAACCTTACACTGTACATGAACCATTCATAACACTGACTTTCCCAGCTTTCACTAAAGTGCAAAGAATTCTTGAAGAATTGGCAAAGATAAGGAAAACTGCCACAGTATTGTTCCTAAGTATAATAACTTCATACTGCACGTGCAAACACTCTTCTAACTCATTCAGATTGAAAGTCATAACACATTAAACCACGAAATCTCCTTTCCTGGCTTTGTCTTCTTCTGTTTTTTGAAAATCAGTTAGTCAGTTTGATTGATATCAGGCTTAGTAAGAGTATCTAAAAAAATCTGGCACTAATGTCTCAGGCATTGTGAGACTATTTCACAGAGAGCTCATAATAGGCCAATTAAACTGCAAATATACTTTATCTAACTTGAGAGGAAAAATGTCTCAGAAGCACTGCCAAGCCATTAAGGGAATAGTCACAACAGTTAATAGAGAAAACACAAAGAGGACGGACGGTGGTGAATTAACACACATACAGCATATGTCACCCACATATACAGTATGTGCATTTGCCCGATCAGCAACTCACAAATGAAACAAACTTTAGAAAAGACTAAAATAAGCTGGCATCATGGGCAATAGCCTGAGCTACCGCTTTATTTTGATAAGAATCTGTTGTCCATGGAACATCAGAAATGTCCCTCTCTAAAAAACCCAACAGTGAGACACAATTCATACTGCTGGATAAAATTAGCCAGGTCAAACAAAAGGAAATGACTACAGATTTTAAACTCATATCTGTGACTATCAGTCACAAATATCAGTCACAAATATCAAAATGAAGATTGTCCCAAAACACTTGCAGAGTCCATAGAGGGCAAAGTGATTTTTGATATTCCTTAGACAACAAATTCTGATGAAATAAACGTTATAGGTTATTGCCTCCTTGCAGCCCAGCGTATCATTTATGCCTCTCAGAATCTTATTTATGTTTGTAGAGCTGCTCATGCAGCACAAATACTACGTGAATATAAAGTAAATGAGGAGCTAAAATTTTGAAAAACATCCGTGGTGGTAAAAGCGTATTATTCAAATATCAGCATAATGTCAGTCATTGTGCCAAAGTGATTAAAGTCAATGTTACTCAGTGCTCGCCCACTTGAAATAATGCAGAAGGGTAGCATATAAAATCACTTGTATAAAAGTTCATCAAATGTTTTTAAATATGACGTTATTATCACTTTATATGATGAGCGGACCATGCAGTTTGACTTAGTACCCACCACACAGAAGTAGTGTACACATATACAGCTTTAAAAACATACTATTAACTCGTTTTAAGTACTCTTTCATAAGACTCCTTCACTTTCTCGCAAAGTTCATATTCTTTCGGCCTTTAAGGAGTTTAAATCATATTTACAACACTATCTACATCTGTATTGTTGTATGAAATGTTCGGGTTCCCAGAAAGAGGTCGCTACTGAACCTGGAAGACATTGATCTTGCTTGTGTTTTTCAGCGTCTGTCGCCGGTTGCAGAACCATACTCGCACAACCTCTCGGTCGTAGTTTAGTTCCCTTGCAATTTCAGTAATCTCTTGACCTGTTGGCAGTGCATTCTTCTCAAAGTAAGAGTTAAGAACTTCTATTGCCTGCGGTGTGAAACTAGTGCGCCGCTTGCGTTTTTTGGAAGGTTCACCGCCAACAAACTCCATAAGGTTCTGCTGGCCTTTCTGGTTCCAGTGCTCGGCTTCCGCCAGCCACTTCTCCAACACGGGCTTTAGCTTCTGAGCACTCTTGGGGGTGATATCCAGCTTTTCAAATCTGCATTACAAAAGAAAGTTCAATCTGTAGTATATTTCATGAGCACACACCATATACTCCTTATCTCAGTTTGATCCCTATGAATTCACATGGATCCAGTTTGAAGGGGAGTCTGTTAGGCATTTTGCGCAACAGTCCAAGCTTTAACCAGCGTACTGACAAAAACCCATTTTAATTAATTTCCTTACTGACCTTTATATAATGATCACTCTATTGCTGTTCATATTAAAATGGCCCTATAAGATCTTGAGCCATTTGTAGAATTCTTTAAATCTATACTGACAGACATCTTTTTTTCCATAGATTGTAGCCAAAGCAGTGAAAATGTTAACGACTGTTATAGTTACATTACCTAAACACATCCACGTGGATGCGTCAGAGGAGTAGTTTGACATTTTAGGAAATATGCTTGGTTCTCTTGCGGAGATCAGGTGAGAGGATCAATATGGCTCTTATATCTGTTCATTAAATATGAAGCTACAGCCAGCAGTTGTTTAGCTGACCTCAGCATAAAGACTGGAAACAGGAGAGACAGCTAGCCTGGGCTCTGGGTGAAGGGAACAAAACAAGAAAAAATCCACCTACCAGAACCTCTAAAGTTCACTTATTAACACGTTATGTCTCGTTTGCTGAATCCAAACAAAGACTGGTAAACTAGGTGCTGATATGCAGATTTTGTTACCTCTGGACAGAGGCCGGCTAGAGCCCCGTTTTCCTGTCATTCTGCTAAGCTATGGCAAACGGCTGCTGGCTGTCGCTTCATATTTAATTGGCAGACATGACAGTGGTATCAATCTCTTCATCTAACTCTCCTCCAAACAGTAAATAAAATGTATTTCCCAAAATGTGGAGCAATTCATTTAAAATCATTCTGATTTAGGGCATAAGAACCATAAGCCAGAATTGTTAAAATCTATACTCATAAAACCTCCTTATTTTTATGTAGAAAGTAGCCAAAGCAATGAAAATGTTATTTATTGTTATCACTAAGTAACCTAAACACATTCACATTCATGCATTAAGGATTTAATACTACAGTCTTTTACAAATATCACACATACTGTATGTCACTGTGCTGCACTCGTTCAACTGAGCATGACTGCGCTAACATAATATGAGCAGATGAGTAGATATTTGCCCTAACTACATTCATGTTGTAACAGTATTAGAATTGTAATTTGTCTGAATGCAAATGAAGTCTGTGTATGCAATGCACAAGTGTACGGTATACACCCTGGTATTGATGAATCACTGATGCTTTGTGAAGTGAAACGAATTAGTTTTTTTGTTGGTTTTTTTTTAACCGAAGAATGCTTCTATATGAAAGGCAACATGAACGGTGGAGTAGTTTACCTGCAAATGGCAGACTGGCTGTAAGCCGGACCCTCAGTTGCAGTCAGAGCCTGCCCTACTTGTGTCTGAGTAAGCCCCAAGGACAGCCGACGAATTTTGAAATTCTTGGCAAACTCTCGAATTTCCTCCAGATTAATGCCCTCCTCGCTGCCGACTACCTGCTGGGGTTCTACAATTGTGAAGAGTCTGGTTAAAAATATCTGCCTACTTAAAACGGATCTATGCCTGGATGGGAGAGGCCGGTGTACATACTGCTGACAAGCTGGCCCACTTTTGTAATGTCTCCACAGGTGATGGGTACCGTGGAGGAGAGCGTGGTGGCGGTCTTCAGTACAGACGGCTGTGGGGCAATGACAACTGGTGACTGAGTGACAGTAGTTACCGAAGCCTGGGAGGGAACAAAAGAAAGTAATATTCTAGGATGCAACTTGTAATAACACAAATGGCAAAATGTAATAACATTTAAATACCTTCAGGAAAGTTAATTATCTTCAAATCAAACTGAGTCTATTCAAAGATCATTTAGTATGTTTCGGTCTGTAAAAGCAGTAATAATGTAGTCCTGTCTAACTGAAAAACAAAACTCGAACAGATTTTTGTTCGTCTACCTGTGCGTTAGGCTTGGTAAGTGTTGGAGGAGCAGCGGTTTTGGGCAGAACTGCAGCGGAAGTCGCAACTGTTGCAGGTCCGTTCCCTACAGTTGCAATGATCTGACCCTGGGTGTTAAGAAGCAGCTGTGGGGTGACAGTCTGCACCTGGAGACCCTGGAGGGGGAGGGTGGGAGTCGCAGCCCCTCCAGCCAGAGAGGCTGGGTTCACCAACAGCGGGAGGGTTCCTATAACCTGTAAATATTGTTTCAATTTTGGAAAAATACATACAAATAATTGAACATAAACCTCTGTGATAGTTTTTCCTTTCAGGACACTGAACAATGTGTCATGGCAGTGTTTGTGCTTCTGGGAAATACGAATGTCCTATTAGCAGTTAACTTGAAGTAACAATCATGTCCTTCAAGATTAAACACTGCAGTACAAAATGCAACGAGCTAAAATAATGGTAAGATTGAGTAATGGAAGAGTTTAAGAGGACAAATCGGTTTTCACAGATTGTCTTATGCTCCACTGACTTAAAATAGAACTGCTGACCGATGTTAACTGGCTGGGGTTAACATCAGTCAACAGGCTGGAGCCTTTATTCCCAAAAACAGAACAAGAACAAGAAAACATTAATGGTTTTTCTGACGAGGGTGTGATTATCGATCAAAACGCATCAATATACAAACTTGCGAAGATGTAAATGTCGCTATGTAAGGAGAGCACACTGTCTCTAAATTGTTCTTATACCTTTCTCATTTTGTTATGAAGACTGTTTGTGCTTCAGTCGATCGAAGTCTAGCAATGTATATATATTTTTTGGCTAATGACACAATACAATAAATGCAAGGACATTTTTTTTTTCAAACTGATCCTCACATTTAAGGCATCTTCCCTTTAGCTGAAAGTCCAAAGTACAGAGAGCAAGGGCGGTTGCACTAGACGGAGAGTGTCAAATCGAAACTCAAAAGTAGAATAGAATAGAACTGAAACAGAGCAGCAGTTACAATGGCAGTATTTTATGGCACCCACCTGTCCCTGGGCATTTGTGATGATCTGGCTGGTGATGCCAGCCATGTTGGACATGGCACTGGTAATGATGGGGGTGGAGGTGAGGGAACTGAGGAACTGGGGCTGTGCTCCCAAGGAAGCAGCATTGATCTGAGCCGAGAAAAAAACACAACACGTGCACAGAGCACAGGCAGATAAAATGACACGACTCATGAGCCAGATGTTAACAGTACAGAGCTGACTACACGGGTAAATCGCTGCGGTGGCATTCTTACAATAGCGGGATTGATGGAGAGTCCCGCAGTCTGCAGTGCTGCCACAGATATGTTGGACTGAGAGACGGTGGTGGTGGCCGAGGTTGCCTGCGCTGCTGCCACCTGAGCAGCGGTCACCTGGGCATTGGTCCCCTGTGTCGGCTGAGACATCAACTGCTGCACAGCCGCCTGGACTGGCTGCATGGGGGCCGCTGGAGGCTGGAACACTGTCTGCGCATTCGTCTGCAGCTGGGGCTGGACTGAGTTCAAGACTGTCGCAGCTGAAGAAAAATTCAAGGGTGTGCAATGTGTTACTGTTCTGAAATGATGTTTATTGTGAGAAAACAGACTAAAAACATTACGACAAGACAAAGAGTTTTTAGCCACGCTAGCGGCTCTGTGTGGCTGTACTAAGGTACAGTAGTGCATTGAGTTAAGTGGCTATGTCAGCATGCTAACATGCTCATAATGACCATGCTAGCATACTGATGTTTAGCAGGTAATGTTTACCGTCTTCACCCATGCTAGTTTAGTGTTTTAGCTTGTAAGCATTTGCTAATTAGTACTAAAAGGTACAAAGTTCCATGGTAACCCACCCAATAGCTGTCGAGATATTTCCCTGCGGAACAAAGCGGTGGACCGACCAACCGACTGACACCGCCCTCCCTATTTTACCTTGGAGGCCAGCAAAGGGCAGCTTGAGGAGGTTTCCGGCCGGGTTAGCTGCTGCGAGCCCAGGGAGAGTAGCTACATTGGTGGTGGGGAGGGTGAGAACAGCCAGACTGCCCTGGCCACCGATGGAGCCCGCCATACTCAGCGGGATGAGCAGGGGCTGGCCCAGCGACCCCGTCTGGGCCATCATACCAGTCATCAACGTGGCCAGACTTTCCTGGGTCAGCACCTAATGGTTTAAAGTTAAAGATTTGCTTTCAATCAGCATTTTTGACTGGGATGAGTAATTTTTTACTTATACCTTTATATTCATTTATATACTTATATTCCTTTATCTATTTTTACTGTCATTTTGGTGTTTTACATGGACAATTTTACTAAATAGTAGTAGTAGTAATACATTTTTCATTGCCTTTTGACTCAAATAATCCATCCCTCCTCTCCTGCTGTATTGAATTTTTTTTTTTTTTTTTTTGGTGTTTTATTTTTTTGTTGTTGCAGTCATATGTATTGGTCTGAATTTTCTCTTCCGGAAATGTTACGGCAAACATTTCTACAGCCTCAGGCTTTGTGTTCAGGTGTTTGAGACCAAATTTGCTCCGTCTTTCATATTCACAATGCACCAGAGACAACTACCTCGGTCAGTGACTTCAGTAAATCACCTACAGTAGCCTGTGGGAGACAACAGTGACATTAATCCCTCTGACACATGAATATTGGACAAGAAATTATATATATCGACAGGGGGAAATGCAAATAGGGTTTTTCAACCTCCTCACTTTTCATTTCCAAAGGCTTTTTCTGCACTTTCAAGGCCAGTGTACCCCAAACTCTAGTTAACTTCTGACCTTTGCTTTAGGTAAAGAAAACCAAACTAGTGACCACAATATTCTTTTTTCTGACGACTAAAGATGAATATAGAAACTGTACTGAGTGTGTAAATTCATAGAGATACCTGAGGACAGCCTTGTACAGTTACGGGCATGGCGGCCTGCGTCTGCGGCAGGGACACACTGATGGGAACAGCAGGAGTCAGCGTTTGGACAGCAGGGGTCGGAGCTTCTACAGACACCACCTGCTGCTCACCAAGCACTGCAGGAGCACAGCCAGGGTTGGATCTTACTGACATTTGAAGTAGTTTTCACTGCTGTCATTGCCATTTCAGTACAACTGTGTCATGTACATGTGAAAAATAAGTCATCTGCTGTCCTTTGTCATCTAGCAAGACCACGATTTACCTATTCCCCCGGTGTTCTGGGGCACAGTGGGGCCATCCTGGGTGCTGCCGCCCTCAGTTTGCTCTGTGGCCAGAGCCACTCCCTCCTCAGCTTTGCCTTCACTCTTCCCATCGGTTACTGATGATGGCAGAGGTGCATCGACCTCTACCTCTAGCACACGAATAGTCTCATGGCCGGACATCACAATGACCTGCGAAGTGATCAGGAATAAAAGCTGGGATGATTCAAATGCTGAAGGAGCTGCCTACTCTGTTGCACCTCATTTGTTCAGGTTTTTATTGTAATTTAATTATAGATAAAATTGATAAAAGTCTCATTTCATCTAATACCTGAAGGGTCACATAGCCTTAATTTAGTATTTGTCCACCTTATCAATTTGCCGTCTAATCAAATTTAGTAAATCTGATTTGACCTAAGCAGTGACTCATGGTATGCAATAATGAAAGATCTAGAGGAGACGCAGCAAGACAACCTGGGCTGGAGGACAAAGTGCAGAGAGACAATGCAGGAAGAGAGAGGAGGATGCATACCTGGTTGTCTTTGGCAGGGAATTTCAAAGTGCAGGATTTAAATGGCTGAAAAAAGACTTCTGCAGTCAGACAGTGAATGGCTAAGGAGAACAGAGAAGCCGAGCACATATTAGGACACAATGACCCAAAACAGAAACAAAAAAAATACACCACCAAAAAAAAAAAAAAAAAAAAAGACACAAATGAAAAGAGCATGAGTACACCAAAACAATGATAAGAGCATCAGCCAACAAGCAGCTCAAGCAATGCTTTCTTCAAGCTCCCCTCCGTGCGTCCGTGAAGACCATTGCTTTTGTTTGCTGACTATGTCCACACAGAATGTTACCAGAGAGAGAAAAACCACAATTTATTATTAAGCGTGGCAGTTTAAAGACGGGTAACCCTCACAAGCATAGAGCGGCAGGAATTATTATGCGATAAAACACAAAAGGGGTTCCTGATCTCAGAGCAGAGCGAACTGCTATGTGGAAGTTTATCATTCCGTTATGAAATGGTATGCTGGCACAGGCAGGATGGCAGGAGCAAAAAAGCAGCAAAGAACCCGAAGGCAACATCAGTTATGAGGGTTTGGCCAAGCCCCGTATGGTGGGAAGAGAGGGCCCCTCACTGTTCAGACAGGTGAGTGTTACCTGCTCATTGACAGTGAGTGGGGCATCTTTGGCAGGGAGATCCTGGGCGTTCATGGCTGGCTGCACCACCGCAGTCACTGTCTTCCTGGCATTCTGAGCAAACAAACACAGATTAAACGAACAAAGAAAAAAGAAAAAAAAAAACTCTACAAAGATCTACCCTCGATTTCCTGCCTGATAACTTAACCCACTCATTCTAATATGTTTTGCAGCCATTTCAGCAATAAAAATATATAAAGTTTCACGTCTGTGACTCCCGTCAGCCCATAGTATCTGCACTTTAGGGGCAAATGCTGGTTAAAATAGACCCTCATGCAGAGGACTGTTTTTTTTATTCATGGCTATTTCTGTCATTGCAGGACCAGACTATTTGGAGGGGCCTATGTAAACAGGCCGTACTGAGTTGCACTTAAGCTGCAGAAAACGGGGTGAAACACGCCGATCGTGGACACGAACGGGCTACAAATTCAACACGGATGGAAAAAAGACTCGAGTTGATGCGTTTCCTGCTGCAATGCCGCCGTCAGAAAAGGAGGATCTGTCAAAACTTCAGCGGGTGTTGATGGGCTCCCCACCCCCATCCTGGCCAATAAAAGTCTCGCCGCGTCGGCTACTTCTGAGGACGAGCACCAACCACCAAGTGCAGGCGACAGAAATCATCTCGACCCGTGCCTAGAGACCGAATATTATGTATTTCCCTCTCTTTATCATAAATATATAAATTATGCTAATTACGAACATTGCATATTAACCGAAACTCATTTCCTTCTCGCCATTTCGCCGCTATGCGCGAAGAACAGGCTACAATAGTGTCCGGTTATTATGTCCAACTTACCGCGTAAATGCAGCTTATTTTCTGTGATCCCTCGCTCTTATAAAAGGTCCTTGTCACAGTTTGTTTCAGTCACACATAATTAAAAATTCATCTCAGCTCCCAGACAGGCGCTGTGACTGCACACAAAAGAGGTATTTGCATTGATAAGGAGGGTTGCAACGTTAGGATCTCCTCTCTCTTAATATTTAATGACGATGCCCTTTCTGCAACAGTTCGGGCAGCCGAGGATCCTCGGGGTGTCTCACAAAATCCCACCTGAGCTGTAAAGTCGGACAAAATTGCCACAAAATTGGCCTTTTGCACTACGTCATGAACATAATTTATGCAAGAAAAAAATCTTGCATTGAAAAATGTCCGCCGCGACTTGAGAGGTGCCATGGTTCTCTTAAAGGGGACGTACCACGAAAAAAAAAAAAGAAGCTGCACAGCGTGAGCAGCGGTGGGTCCCTGAGATGGAAACGCTGTGCTGCTCTTTGTCAAACTCACTGCATGTTTGAAAAGGGAAATTACCCGTTTACTTCTAGGAATTTTCTACTTTTATTTATTTTATTTTATTTCATTTTATTTATTTTTTTTGCAAAATTATGAAAACAGCAGGGGAGGATTCCTAAAAACCAACTGGTCATTCTGTATTTGCAGAACTGTAAATTTATGTACTATGGAGGGGGCCTCCTTATTGTATATTTTTATTTTATAGTACACTATATTTTTATATATTATAATACATTTTGTTTTTGTATATTGAAAGCTGAATAAAAATAGTCCTATTCATGAATCCCTTTGGGCTGGACTTCTTTCTGCCAAACTAACAGCCTGACCAGAAGTGTATAATAGTGTCATACCTGCTGCGATTCTGTTTGTGTTGTGTTAACTTGGTTAACGGGAAATGTGTGGCTCCAAATTTATTTTCTGGTTGGATGAACATATTTTAACTGTTAGTCATCAGTACCTCAATTTAAAAAAACGGGAAAAAAAAATATTACCCTGATAAGTATTGTGTCTAGATTGTACACACACTGTATAAATGTGTGCTTTAAATTCACCTACTAGTTTTTGTTTTGTTTTGTTTTTTTGTCAAATAAAGAAATTCTTTAATAGTTATGAATCTGAAACCCTACATGTTGAATGAATGAATCACTTTCATACCATAGCATTTGGGTGCAGCTACTGTGTAGCACACGAGACTAGAGCTGCAATATTTAGTTTATTAATGAAATAGCTGATTGACAGAAGATGGATCAGCAACTATTTTGATAACTGATTAATTATTAATGTCATCTATCAAAAAATTGAAGACATCACCTTTGGCTTTAGGAAATTGCAATGAGCGTTTTTAACTGTTTCCTGGTGGTTTTTTTGGTTAAACGATTAATCGGTTAATCAAGAAAATAATCGTAATATTTATCGATAATGAAAATAACTGATACTTGCAGCCGTATACGTAATCGGTTTCAACAAATACTGCAGTTCAGCGTCCTACTTTGTATACAATCATATACATCTCAAAGTAAATAATTAATACTCAACTGTTAAATTCAGTGATGGAGATAAACTACAGGCAGAGAATTTTTGGGGCCCCTTAACCTGACAGGACTTTTCTTCACACCCTTTTGTAATGCAGCTCTGGGTTATTATAAGGATTCGGTTATCTCTTAAAATAGCATATATCCCTGTTTTTGAATGCACTAATACCGTCTCAGATTTAGTCAATTTAATAATATTACTAGGTAAACATATCCACATGGACCCTGGCTGAAACCAAAGGCGCTAAATGGAATTCAGCAATGACTGGTCAGATTATTTAAATTTGTGATTTTCCCAGTGTGACGTGTCAAAATGTCTTCTGTGAAAAGGTGTATTATTTGAGGCCCTTTCAGAGTGTTTTACGTTAAACCAAACAGCTAAGAAACTACATTGCCTAATGTCTCCGTTACTATTACTTTGGTGAGCATGTTAAATGTTATTTTATCTGTGACCTGTAGTTTTGTAGCTGATACTGTGCTGATTGGTGACCTGTATTGAGTGATCTATTAGGTGGTTATTGTCGTATTCCCCAAACAGATCTGAGTGTGTTCTTAATGTATAAAACATGTTTTTAATCCTTAACCACAACAGTGTGGCAGCAGTGCCAGTAGGCTAATTATACCCTGACCATGCCAGCCTCCTGCAAACACAGAATTGCATTTTTTGCCATCTCAGTTCTACAACCAAATGTAACAACTGATGTTACAGAAAAGTTATTTCGTCTCCTGTTGCTTTTCTGTTGTTTTATCACTATAAAACAACAATGAATCCATCAATAGAATCAATCCGTGGCTGTGTGTTTCAGTTATAAATGCTGGTAAAACACTGAGGATTTTTTTACATTCTGATAAGCCATCGTGTTTACATTTATAAATGTTAGTATGAAATTAATAAAGGTTGTTGTGTTTCTCAGTTTCTAATAGGTCAGTCACGTGGTCAATGTTAATAGCTTGTTAATAAAAAGTCCTACAATAACCCACTGAAGACAAAAACATGAGACCTTATCTCGTAATAACAACTTCAGTATCTCATAATTATGACTGACATATATTTATGAGAAAAGATCTCATAATAACAATGTCCCGATCTCTTAATTATAAGATCTTGATCTATTATTATTTATTATTATTAGGTTTTTTTGTTTTTGTTCTTTGTCTATCCTACATACCTATATAATGAATATAAGCTTAAATATTAATATAATTAAGTGTTGTAGTTTTTGTTGTTTTTAAGAAATTATTTTGGAAAATGTTACATTAAACGTTAACAGGCTTCACTTGTGTGAACAGATGTAACCTCGAAACAGGAAGTATACTGTAATGTTGCCTTGGACTCATTGAGTTACACTGTGGGCCACAGCTTAGGCCCCGTTCTTTAGCCTTTATTTGTTCGCATTATGGAAAATTAAACACGCCGAAATAGCTACGAACAGTTCATTTTTGCTATGTACTACTGGATGCACTGTGGACCGTCGCTGAAAAACTTTGATACTGCAGGAATGGTAAAAACCATATGATTCCCAGGCAAGTTCTGATGCGTCCCAGTTCCTGTCCCGCTAGTCTGCATTTTCTCGCTACTATGATATAGTTTTTCTCGGAACTGTGAGACGGTAAGTCATATTTACGAGATGAGGCCTCCATTTCTTTTTCTTTTGTGAATTCGCCTTCTCTTCAGCACCCTCGCCCCCGTCGTTTTTACCTGTAGGGGGCGCTCGAGCAGGTGAAACTCTGGGAAACACTGCGTGCGTCGAGCGAGCCACGGATAGAGAACGACTGACGTCACCACTTCCACAACAACAAGAAGCTGAAAAACAAGGAAGTGGATTATCGTGAAGCAGCCGTAACCTGTTATAAGGCCGTGACTAGATACGCAGAGTCTCCCTTTTAATCTGATATTCCTCAACCTCCGGATCACTCCACAACAATGAACAACAAAGGTATTTCTCCAGACCCCGTTTGGGTGATTAGTCAGCTGTCCGCTGTGCGACGCTGACCTTATAACAAGAGATGAGGAGCCGTCGTTATGGCCATCTGAAAGGAGCGGACTTCACGTTTAGCTACGTACATAACAATAAACCGACGCTTTTCTGGTTAAACACGGAGCACAATTCGGGTTCAATTTGGACATCTAGTTTACCGTCAAATGCTAAAGATGTGAAATGTGAACGTCTAGATTTACTGTCACCTTATATCCCCGTGCCATTATTGGCGAAGTCACAAATTTTCGGTCAGCTAGCATCATTTAATACGGGCGAATTTTAAAGACAAAGATAGTACCGTTTCCTCGTTTTGTAAGACCCAAGGACGGAAATTTGAATCTATATCATCTAATGTATTGATACTTTGCTTATGTTTGCATAAATATGTTAATATGTATATATTTCGTCTTTTTAGTGCTATATTTAACTTGTTTGAACATAGTTTTTTTTTGCGAAAGGGAAAGTAATTTGCAGTTATTTTGATAATTGATTAATCCTTTCGATAAGTGTTTTTAGGCAAAAATGTTAAAGGTTCCAGCTACTCAAATGTGGATAATTTCTCTAAATCCTATGTTTTTTTTCCTTGACGAAACTTTCGAATTGGTAATTTCCAACCATAAAAACTACAGCTGAAATTAATTATTGTTTAATCAGGAGCAGGGTGTAATAAAAAAAAAAAAAAAAAAAAAAAAAAAACATGAAAGCATCAAGACTAACATGTAAAACATCTAAATACAACTAAAACGATTAGTTGATTAATTAATTGGTCAAATTAATCAGCTGCAAATTTGCAAAATTGTTTGTATTTTTTTTTTTTGTACGCAGAAATGGCAAAAAATGTGAATAATTTCTGTTTCTTCACCTTCTCGTCAGACAAAACTAGACTGTAAGGCATCACCGTGGGTTCTGCCAACATGTGATGGACATTTTTGGTGTTTGCTGACCAAAAAATCAATTGAGAAAATAATCTGTAAATGAATTGATCGTTAAAAAAAAATCATGAATCAGTACTTGGTAATGTAATGTGATATTCTTTGTTTGCTGTATGTTAACAACAACCTTTTGCCGCAAAACGCCATCACTCAGTCAGTCTGGGATTTCCGTGTCAGTCACTGTTAAGATTGAAGCACAACTACTTGCTTTAAAGTAAAATGCTGTTTTGCAGGTTCATATCCACAGCAGGCTGTGTACCCTCAGCAGAGCACTGCACCTGTATACCCTCCTGCTATGCAAATGTCTCCTCAGGCACCTCCCTACACAGACACACCACCTGCATATTCTGAGGTAACTATTGCATTTATAAGTCATACGATGACACGGTTAATACTCCGGTAACTGTTCTTAGCGGTTTTAAACCTCTGTCTGTCCATCTCTGTGTCTGCAGATATACCAGCCCAGATATGTGCTTCCACCTCAGGTGCCTGGTCAGATGCCTCAGATGTCCTCTCCCTACCCTGGTGCTCAGGTGTTTATGCCCATGCAGCCACCTATGGCTGTTGGGCCAGTGAGCCAGAATGTCCCCATGGCTTACTATCCCATGGGCGCGGTGTACCCGCCTGGTTCAACAGTGATGGTGGAAGGCGGCTTTGATACTGGTGCTCGCTTCACAGCAGGCAGCAGCGTGTCCATCCCAGTGAGTATCCACCAAACTCGGTGATTTAAAGGAGACACATCGATGGCGGTTGGGGTTTTGTTGAAATGCACTGTCATCTCATCTTATGTCTGTCTATGTTTGTGCTTGTTTCTCCCCTTCTCTAGCCCCCACCTCCTGGGCATCCCCCCAATGCAGCTCAGCTGGCTGCCATGCAGGGTGCCAACGTTGTAATGTCACAGCGCAAGAGTAACTTCTTCCTGGGTGGATCCAGTGGAGGTTATACCATCTGGTAACAGCAACTTCTCAACTCCTCCATCATGCCTAAACCGTGCCCCCGTCCCAAATGATGCCCCAGTTCTACCCCCATCCTATATGCCACCCTCTTCAGGCTGCTTGGCCATGCCACAATACTGATATCACCTAACGGAATGTAATATTTTAGAGCCCTCATTAAAGGTACAGTACTCCACTTGTGACCTAGAGATCAAATGATAAATGCCACTGCCTGGAGAGGATAAATGCAAATTTTTAATGTCGTAGATTTCATGCCATAATTACTCATTGGGTCTAACCTCTTTGGTCATTCCAGATTGGACCTCTTTCAGGTGTTTGTTTAAAGGACCTGGTCTCCTTTGATTTAAATGGATCACAAATTACATTGAGATG
This sequence comes from Xiphias gladius, assembly GCF_016859285.1. Taxonomy (NCBI): domain Eukaryota; kingdom Metazoa; phylum Chordata; class Actinopteri; order Istiophoriformes; family Xiphiidae; genus Xiphias; species Xiphias gladius. The sequence goes on along the minus strand of NC_053417.1, from coordinate 24,127,644 downwards.
TTCTTGTATACCTGTAAAGCTACGTAAATTAAATGTTGAAATATCAGACCCGCATTATTAGTTTAGCTGCTTTATGGTGAAAGTGAAACACAGTTACAAAGTTGCAGTTAAAGCGCAAAAAAAAAAAAATCTCCACTTGTCTTTTTTGAAAACTTTTAGTGTAGTTAAATTAATAGATGTGTAATAGTTCCATGTAAATACCAGTATGATGATGATGATCAAGAGAAACTGCATCTCAGCTATACGAAAAAAAAAAAAAAACCTGCATCTTGGATGCTTTTAGTTAGAATTGTCTTGTCTTTTGCACAGTATCCAAAATACCACAGTGAATCTGTTGCACAGTGAACAGCCTATCTGACAGATTGTTACATTTAAATCACTTGTAATTTAAATAAATTGAAATAAAGCAAATAATTAAAGAAAAGATTCCATGCAATATCCAAAGTGAATTACTGTACCTTGTTGGGCAACTTGTAGATGAACATAGTCAAGTGCCAAAGAGCACTGGGGATAGCCCTAATTTAAAGAAAATTAACTTCAGTAAACTTAAAGGAAAGAAATTTAAAGTAAATCCAAATAGTAAGTTGAATGGGAAGGGGTGGTTGGTGTAACATTTTAGCTTTTTTCGTCTCCTGTTTCTACTTCACAGTCGGATACCCAGAGTTTATACACTAAATGTTTATTGTACAGGTTTCAAGAACTACCCTCCATTATTTCTCTTTCACAAAGTATAATTTGGGATCATATAATGCATTTTATTCACCATGGAGGATTGTCACCTTTGTGATAGCATTAGTATCTAGTCAACAGGGTTGAAGAGACTTAAATATTTCAGTGTTTAATTTTTTCCTTCATTACTTTTCCACATTTAAGTGATTTACACGAGTACTTAGGCTAATACATTTTTTAGTATAACCAATGAGCTGGTTGTACCAAAGATTTGGTCTACAATGCACTTATGTTTGGTTGTGACTTGAAATTTTAATTGTCACAATTTAAAAGCAAACATATCATCAAATGAGCAGTTATGAGATTGTTGGTATCAAGAACCGTCAGTCTGAAATGACTGCAATTGTTAGTTAATGTTTTAATGTCACTTTATGTGGGTCTCTTGCATCTTTAAGTTGTTGCATACTTTTGCACCTTTGCTATGTACAAATTTGATTAAATGCTTTTTATCTGAAATGCACTGCTAAGCAAATCTTAAGAAGTTGCAGACAAGGGGCTACTCTCTTTTTTTAAAATTCTGGTTTCATGTCTTTTTAAAGAAAGCTGTGAGATTTTTGAACATTTTTAGATTTTAAAATGCCTCTTATTCATCAAGTCTATTCCATTTTAAAATAATGTCTAGATGTGTCGTGTTGTTCAGTAAATTGAAAGTATATGCCAACTCTTTGCAATGAGGCTATATCACTGTCAGCATAATTATTAAGTTCCGAGACATGTTTGTGCTGCTAATTAAACCTCTTTAGAATATTTACATAATATGTTATCATGCAAACTTAAATAAGATATATGAAACTAGGTAGAGGTCTGTATGGATACCATCAACTGATATTTGTAGATATTCTTCATTTTGGTGTCTGGTAGCGTAAATGTGTCACTGGGTATCCGACATACCATATCAGGTTTTAACAGCTGTGGCCTCCAGGAAACAAATGCCGTTTTGTGATTTCAGTGTTACTTAAGTCAGAAAGAGCAGCTGTCTGAAAGAAACTCTGCTTCGATCCATCTGAATCTCCTCCGTGCAGCTCAAACACAAAGCTCCTATACCATACGTGACTGAGGTGTCACTAAAGTGTTTTTTAAAAATGGCTCAGCGTCCAATTACTCTCACTCACGCAGTTGTTTCACACGGCTTTTGCTGGGGAAGAGGCCACAGCTATCAAAACTTCAAAAAAAAAAAAAGAAAAATATGATTCAAACAAATGTTTTCCTTTTTATTTCCCATTTCTGCTCTGATTGTTTAAGCAGCATAATAGTGGCTTTGTCCCAGCAATATGAAGTACTGTAAACTACAGCTGACCAGTAGATGCTATGCCAACCACAGCCAGCAAATGGATCACTCTTTGTTGAAGGATAATGGACATTTATAGTTCAGGGATTCTCTTGACAATATTTTGTAAAATAGATGTATGTACTAAAGTGATGTGATGGACTTTGGTACACATTCTATCTTTTAAGATTACTAAAGGAGATGAGTGTCACTACAGTTTGCTGAGACATGTCAAAGATGGAATACTTTGAAAAAAAAAAAAAAAGAACTTAGGTGCACTTAACTTTTTTATACTAAACTTAAAATTTAAAATGTAAGTTTAGAATAAAGGTTATTTTGGAAATTTGAAATGTTGCATGTTTTTCATTTAATTTTACCCACCTGAACAAAGTAATAGGAAGGGGGAAGGTATTGATCTCAAGATTGTGATACGAGACTAGCTAACATCTGGGATTTAGGTTATTGTATTGTTGCGGCCAGGCTGCATCACAGGTAATTTATAGTTTTATCAACTTATCCCACCTTAGTTTGGTCCACATATAGTATGGAAGAACCAGTAGTCACACCCGAAATACTGTCACTTTCATAGAAAAAAAGGTATTCTGTCAAAACTATGGCTCTGTATTTTTGGTAAAATCTCCTACCTTACACTGAGTTGCCAGTTTATTGCCTCCGCTTCGCCATATCTGTTACCGTTCAATCCAGCCCACAATAAAATCACACCTTTACAAAGCTTATCATATTCATATACTTCATAAAAGAGGGATTTTGTGCAGGACTGTTGCATGGGGGTTATATTGGATGTAGGTAGGTGTGTCTTACAAACTCACTGATGATAAAGGCATTCTTTTGCATTTATCATCGATTCAAAGTCAGATTGTGGTCAGCAGTGCTGATGATTATGACATCGCCTATTTCAAAAATATATTAAACATGACTGTAAGCTGTCACACTGTATTATGGTACTAGTTCGAAAACAAGTTTTATTGCCTTCCATATTTATCTCAAATAGGGAAGTTACCAGTAACAACGTCTGGAGAGGAATTATACAAAAAAAAAAAAAAAAGCCAGGTACAACAAATAAAGTTTGCTGTCCTTTACTCAAAGCAGGACATTGTTTTTGACTAGCTTTTTAAAAGAACTGCATTGAAAAACAACAATTTTAAAAGCAAATCAATATGAAAGTAACTTGTCTTGTACAAGATCTGTTTGGCAAAAGTATAGAATGTCTGAATGAAACAACATAGTGCAGATACTAAAGAGAAAAACCGAAACACAGCTGATAAACAGTGTAACATACAAGCTTATCTGACATTTTAATAGCATGCTGAGTATTTACTGATCATGTAAGTGACTGTAGACATTTTAAAACCCCACCACCTGTTTCATGCCTAGCTCTGCTAGTCTATACACAACCTGTTGTCTCTCACCTGCTCCAAATCTATCAATATTGACTCCTAAAGTAATAATTTCATCTTTGGTTTTTTTATTGTGCACTTGTGCTTTTTTTGTTTGTTTTTTTTTTTAAAACAAAATCTTACACAAGGTATTCCTCTAACCAGTGTGCAGCAAGTAGCAGCCTTCCCTCAAAACACGGAAAAAAAAACAAAACAAAAAAAACAGAGTCCTGTTTCTTCTCAGGCCTCCACATACTATTTCTTTCTTAAGCCCCACTCACTATCTGCAAGTCATCCACCACATTCATATGAAGTATTCCTTCTTTTCACTCGCAGCCTGGTTATTGTACTCCTCATCGGGGTCCTCTCCCGGAGCCAGCTCCCCTGTCGTCCTGTAGTCTCCTTTATTGTGGCAGAGATACCGGTAAAGCAGGAAGCCCAAAGCAGCTACCGTCACCAGGATGAGAACAATGACCACTGGAAAAATAAGGCATCATTTTTATTTATTTATTTTTTTAATGCTGCTGTAAAAGCACATTTATAAACTTCACAATGTGACGAAAAAAGCTCAGGGTGAACTATGAACAGTTACCTGCAACAACTGCAGAGTCCGGACTTGTGGGGACTGCTGTCGTTACCACTGAGAAATCAAAGATAAAACGAGCGGATGAGTTTTTTAACCACTGGTGACTGGTAACAGGACAAGGTGGAAAGGTCACGAGAATCTTTGTCTACGGAGAGGAAGTAAACTGCGCCCTGTCTCACAGCTGTGCGCGTCCAGGAGGAGATCGGTCTGAGTGCCAGTAATAGAAAACATAAGAAACAAAAAGTGTAGGAGTTACCCTGAATCACGGTGGTGTCTGCATGTGTGGGAAGTGATGTTAAAGGCCGCGTATTTGATACTGGAAAAAAAAAAAAAAACAACAAACAATGTGTGTGTCAATAAAACAGCACAAACTATAAGGTTATGATATCACTTGTTAGCCACAGCATTTAAAGCCAACTCATTCACATTCGTAACAGATCCTAAAAAAAGAAAAGTGTACTTACTCTCTGCCACAGTTGCGGTCGTATATGTTGGGTCTGTTGTTAAAGGCACCATGTCTGAACCTGACAGATAAAAAAAAAGAGCATGTTCTACATGTCACAGGGCTCTTTCTTCAGCAAACTTGCATAACTGCATAGCGGTTGGCGGAGGAGGGAATATTAAGTGTTATGACACAGTAATCTGATTATTAAGGGCTGGAATTAAAAAAAACAAAAAAACAAAACAAAACTGTCAATCGCTTATTTATGTCCAAATCCTCTGTGATGCAATAACTTAATCAGAGAACACACCAGTGGTAGAAGTAGTACTGAGATCTTTTATTTTAGTAAAAATCATAACAACACACTATAAACACTCCCATAACAATTAAGTGTCATAGTTAAATTTCTACTAGAGCAGAAGTACCCAAGTCTTATCAGATCTGTAACAATCCGTTAGCTGACTGATAAAAAATTAATCAGCAGTTAAGAAAAAAAAAAAATGCAAAAATGCCACATATTCTTTGGTTCAAACTGAATATTTTCAGGTTTTCGACTGTTGGTTGGATTAAAAAGACGTTTGAAGACATCACCTTCGGCTCCAGGAAATTATAGTAGGCATTTTTTTTACTGTTTTCTGATGTTTTACAGTCCAAATGAGTAATAGGGCTGCAACTAATGATCATTTTCATTATTGATTAATCCGCTGAAGTACAACTTCCTCAAAATTTTACTTAAGTACAGTACTCTAGTGAATGTATGGATTACTTTCCGCCATTGGAAAACAGGGAGGTCTGGATGCCAAATTTTGTAGTTGTTTGTAATTGTTATGGGTTTTTTGTTTTGTTTTTTTAAATACTATTTTCAGTAGTTGTCGATGAATAGATGATGAAAATAATTGTTAGTTGCCGCCGTACAAGCAGGCTCAGCTGCAGCTGAACAACCTGAGCGGAGTCTGGAGAGGCCTCAAAACCATGTCTGGGTACAGGGAATCCAGTGGACCGCCTGTAGGCGACCGACAGTGGGCAAATGACCTCAACACTTTCTTTAACAGATTTGACCACGCATCTGACCCACCCCAACCCCATCCCGAATCACTGGTGTGGACGATGCTGTCATCCCCCTTCTCCACTGATCCCTCCCCCACCTGGGAAAAGGCTTCTCCAGTGCATTGAACACCCTACAACCCCTGACTAGTGAGGCAGAAGCTGGATCATGTGGGGGCTGTATCACCAACTAGATCCTGGACTACCTCATAAACAATAACAATTAAGACCACGGTACGTGAGTCTAGAGCCATGTTTGTCTGACACAGTGCTCTGCAGCAACGGGGCTCCGCAAGGGACAGTCCTGGCCCCTTTCCTATTTATCCTCCAGAGCGCGGACTTTACCCATAACTCAACAAACAGCAGTTCTCCCGACGACTCCGCTATTGTTGGCTTCATGACTGATGAGAGGCTGATGATAGTTAGAGGGAGACTAACCCAGGACTCTGCGGGCCGGTGTCAGTGGAACTGCCTCCAAATAAACACCGGAAAAACCAAAGAGCTGGTGAAAGATTTTCCGCAGGACCAAACGCCAGCGCACCCACAACAGCGAACATTAGGGGGGGGATGCTGCGATTGCAAAAATCATACAAATACCTGCGTGTGCACTTAAACAATAAACTAGACTGGATGGACAATACTAATACATTATACAAGAAAGGCCAGAGCAGACTTCATCTGCTGAAGAGACTCTGGTCTTTAGGGGTCTAGGGGGCACTCCTTAAGACCTTTTATGGACTCTGTGGAAGCGTCAGCCATTTTTTTTGGAGTTGGCTGTTGGGCCCGCAGTATCTCTACAGCAGACAGGAAGAGACTGAATAAACTGATCAAGAGGGAAGGCTCCTTCCCACGATGCCCCCTGGACACAGTAGAGGTGGTGGGAGGGAGAAGGATGTTGGCCAATCCTTCAGCCTTAAAAAGGGAGAACCAACCCCCTCCCACCCCCCTGCATGAGACTCTGACAGCGCTGGGCAGCTGCTTCGGCGGCCGGCCGCTCCGCCCGCCGTGTTCAAAGGGGCGATACCGCAGGTCTTCTCTTCCTGCTGCTGTCAGACTGTACAACCAGCACTGTTCCCGACAACCCACCAGGCAACTCCTCATGTGCAATGTGCAATATCACGTCGTAACACAAGTTGTTTTTTGTTTTTTTTTTGTCACCATTGCACTACTACACCTCATGTAAACAACGTACAATATCATTCTATGTAAACGCCGTGCAATATTACACCTCATGTACAGTAAATACACTGATGTAGATATTTTTTCTCCCTTAAATACGCTATATACCTACCCTCATCTATATCCTGCTGCTGCTGAAACGATATAAATTAGTAAGTAAATCTTCTCTTATTTTACACTCTTGTGCTGGAATATTAATACTAAAAAAAAGATTTAAAAAAAATTTAAAAAAACAACTGTATTTAGAAATATATACACACGAGCACACTACAAACTAAAATAATAACCGTGTTAAAACTACAAAAACAATTACCAATCTTAGCTGATACCAAGCTTTAATTCATTGACAGCACAACCGGTTGATGAAGGAACGAACCTGGGGCTTTCGCGGCCCCTGGGGGGCTTGGGCCCAACTGTTTGATTTGGATATCAAATGTGTTGCACAGTACAGCGGTGCCACAGAAAAACATAAGAAATAAACATACAAAAAATAAATAAATAAATAAAATATAAGACTGATTAAATGTGCACTTACTATTCATGGTTACTTCTTAACTGCCAACCTGTAAGAAACACCAAAAATTGTGAACATATATCACTTGCATTTCTGCCATAACGTTTTCTTTGGCTGCGACAATTATTCAATCAAATCGATCATCAAAAAAAATAATCGAGAACTATTTGATAACCGGTTGATCATTTTAGTTTTTAAAGCAAAAGTGCCAAACAGTCACAGATTCTAGCTTCTCAAAATCTTACGATTTGATGCCCTAATTTGTCACGTATGAAAGTAAAATGAACATATACGAGTTTGGACATTTTGTCGAATAAAACAAGTCTTCGAAACAGATTATTTTGGTCTTTGGGAAATTTAAAGAGACATTTTTCGCTCTTTTGTGACTGTTCTTTTTTTTTTTTTTTTTTTTTTTTTTTAAAGACAAAACGATTCTTTAAATCATTGATTAATCGATAAAACACAATCGGCAGAACAATCGATAAGCAAGAAAATAATGGATTAATCGATAATGAAAGCAGTCGTTAGCTGCTGCCCCAAAGTTTTCTAACCACGTCACATGAAACCACGTTTTATTTCGACATGGAAACACGGTTTTTTCCATCCGCTGCAACCGACACACTTCATTTTCTCAGCTGACTCTCTTTGTCCTCTTTCTCAGTATAAACCGGTCAGCTCGACCTTTTAAAAGAGCCAAAAACTAACCCACCCCCCCTCTCTCTCTCTCGTGGTCTCATCAGCCGGAGCTCGCTGGACAAAGTGGCCAGGGTCGCACTGAAACCCCCCCGCGGCTCTCGAACACCGAGCCGTCAACCGGGCGCTGTTCGTAGCAGCTGTTGTCCGGGCTTACCTGGGCGCAGCGGAGTTTAATCACCAAAAAAAAAAAAAAACAACCCACGCAATCCAACTTTTTTACCCCGCCCCCGCCTCCCCTCACCCTACTAGCGCAACTTTCCTGGGCGGAGGAAACTAACGCACGCCGCTAGCCCAGGTCTTAAAACTGAAACTCCGTGTGACTCTGTCCGGGGCGTCCAAAACTTGATCCTGCGAGGTACAGTGAGTAGTCCGACTCGTTTCCAGCCGCACTCGTGAGTCATGCAGCACATGCTCTCGATTTCCGACCCCTCCCTTTCCTCTCGCCCTCCACGTCGAAGATCTTCTATGAACAAGATATATCACTGCTGAGTTTACCGGGGGAAAAAAAGGAGGGGGAAATAAAAAGGTGGAGCAGGGTAGGACGGAGCTTGAGCTTGTTTCCATGAACGGATTAGCCTGTTAAGGGGCCCCTGGGCAAAAATTTTGACGTCGAGGGGGGGCCCCTACGGACCCCCCCACTGGTGTTGGCCAAAAATGAAAAAAAACGAATTGTTTCTACTGGTACATTTGCTCGTAGGGTACAGGAAACAGCCGTATGACCAGACCAGCAAAAGTCAGACACCGAGAAGAAAACAAAAGGCTTTCGTCCTCTCCCGCCCGCTCGGCTTTTATGTGTTATCGGCCTGACCGCCAGCCGAACAAATGAAAGCTCTACCACCCTGAGCAGTGTTAAAGACCCGCTTGAGTGCCGTGTGGCAGAGTGTGGCTCGCATCACAGGGGCAGCAGGTGACTGAATCACGAAACCTCGACAGCGAGCGCGTCCAGCGGCGCTCGGCCCCGCGGACGTGACTCGGCTCGACTCGTCTGCTCGCTGATAGCAGCTCTTGTACAGACTCACTGCGCTCGGCGCTTTCCATACATGCCGAACCGGAGGCCGTGCGCCAGACACCGCCGACGGGACCGCTCGGGGCTCTGGGGCTCGCCGGATTCGTTACCGCGGTCACAGCAGACTCGGTGCTTGTCAAACCTGTGGATATTACTCCTGATTTCTTGAGAGACTCGCTGCTGCGGTCTGGTTAAGTTAAACAACTTTTTGTGCCTGTCAGTGTTAATAATGGTTTTTGCATTTTTAACTTAAGTACTTTTACTGCCACAGGTTATTTCTCAATTCTGCTGCTTTAGTGATGCAACATACATTTGAGTCGGTAGATTTTTGTTTAATACCTTTAAAAAACATAAATTAAAAAATACACGTGTAGCATCAACATGATTATCACTGTAAGTTAAGTAAAAACAGTTCTCGTAGTACTCGATACGATTAGAGATCCAGACCTGGCGTACTGAATATATACTGTCGGAACAAGTGGTATTTTGTTTACTTGCCACACAAAGCCTTTCATACTGCTGGGCGCAAGCAGCATGTGCTGTCTTTTTGTGCCAAATTAAAATGGAGTGGAAAACATGCCCAGCCAGCAGAAAAACCAGCACGGAGTGGGTCAGGTTTGGAGCACACCTCACAAATTCCTTCCTGCCGGATATGTGTCCGTGCATTTCAAGCTCCACACCCCCAGTTCGTAACGCGGACCCAAGCCAAGGTAACCCAGATACATTATATGGGCTCCTTTCTCAGAGCTGACAAAAGTTTCCCTCAGAGCCAGGGCTGAGTTGTTACTCCTCGGGAGGAGGTGACCGATCTGTGTGTGCAGAGTCAGTGAAGTAGCCTGTCTCTATTAAAAGAAGTAAAAAAAACAAACGTTAGTCACGTTGAGCTGGACGTCTCATATTCTCTCATCATTCTGGAGGAAAGTATGCAGAAGCCTGCTTGTCATCATAATCGAAGGCCGCTCTCCTTCCTTTTCTGTTTTTAAACAAAAACACATTTTCCCAGTCCACCCATACCCCGCATTCTTACACAAATATGTTGACTAGTACAGCGTTCTTGTCACAGAGGAATAATCATCCAAATTTCTCGGCAGTTAACAGATTTAAAAGGGTCCGCGCGTTCGGATTTGCCTAAAACTACGATACAAACTGAGATGACCTCGAATGCTACCGTTAAAAGTGTCTGCGGTCTGGTGTCGTCCCACCACGTTCGAGTTCATACGCCAGAGAAAACTGTTCCCGTCTTCCACCGTCACCTATGAAATCAGGACCGTCAGGAAGCAGCGGTCTCTGTGTCTGACTGCCATGGCAAAAATCCTCGTTACAGTTCAAGAATTGAGACGTGGTCAGTTGACCACAACGCGTTTTTTGGAGGCTAGCGCCTAGTGTCTGACTCTTACAATGACCGAAGCATCAGCGGAAACACACATTGTGCACTTTTTTTGCAGTTTAAGCCAAATAAGCCCTAAACCCTTTTAAATTCAGGATATCTGCAGCAGAAGGCCCTGTCGCTCAACTTTTCCATCAATGCAAGTTATGTTGCTGGTGCTTGTAGAGCATCGAAATCTGGGCTGAGCGAGACTTTGCACATTTTGTCCTAATCGCTTTAAACCTCCACTTGCACAGAAACACCCACAGCTACTTAGACAAAGTTTTAATTGAATGCATTTTTTATTATTTTTTGCGTACATATTTCACAGTAATTCCTCTACTGTAGACCATAGCTTTAGATGTGCATATTCATCGTCTAATTAAAATTAAATAAACAACTGAGAAATAAATGGGATTACAAAAAATGATAATTGATGGTGATTTATCTTCAAAGTGTACACCTAATTAATAGATTCCCATTTTGTGAGCAGAAAGGATCAAACATTTAATTCCGCAATAAAATTTTGAATAAAAAAAATGAATCCCTGCCATGAAAACTGGATAAAAAATAAAATGAAATTCAAAAAAGTAAAAAGTAAATACAAGAAAATCACTGAAACTTCTATTTAGTTCCAGTCTTTAGGTCAAAGGCAACATGAGCACGGAGTTTAGCTCCGTTCCTCATGAAACTGAGACCACAGCACGGTACATCTTTGTACATTGACCATGTTGTAGTCAGTTGGACAGTTTTCTAACAATGTAAACCTAATAGTGCATTTATGTCTGCAACACTACACACATGAAATTAAAAGAAATGTACTTGTTTGGTACAGGATATGATGCAATACTTTTGAAAGGATAATTAAGATGAAACCAGGGGTTTCCAAAAGTATGAAAAGTTTAACCCAAAGAGACTATATACTTTACTACTTTAATATATATTTACAATTGATTTCAATAAAAGATAAATAATAAAACTAACAGCAACAAGTCAATGCTCAGAACATGATTCATGACAATTGTTGGACATGTCAGTGCGACTGTCTCCACATTTTTTCTCTTGTGCAGCTGTTGGCGTCAATGTCTTCTGCGCTATTATATTCTGGCCAGCACAGAAAGAAAAAAAACCTCGGTCAAACATGGCAACAACAGACAGAGAGAGATGATAATATGAGACAGACTGTATGCATGAAAAACACACAAACCTTGCATCAAAGTGTGAAAACTTCACACCATTGTGCTTTTGGAGTCCAGGGATGTTTGTTTCTCTGCAGGAGCATCCTAGACAGGCGACAAAGGAAAGAGCAGGAGAGTCGTGACCCAAAACAACGGTGAATGGGACATAGCACCATGCCTAAGCTGTGTGCTAATCTAAGCTGTACAGACCTTGTGAGGAACGCCCAGGTCCTTTGTGTCAACCTCCGAGACTTCACCGTTCTCCAGTCCATTTGATTTAGGAGTGTCGAGGGTTACTGGGCTGTCTTCTCTTTCTTCAATGTGCAGCGGCCCATTGTCTGCAGCAGACAGCTGGAGCTCCAGGCTCTCTGAATCACAGGAGTTATTCAGTTCAGAGCTGCTCTCACTTTCTGGAGCTTTCTCAGCGTCCCCCTTATCATCAGATTCCGCAGGAGGCTTTGGTGTAGTCTCCTCTTCTTTCCCACCCTTCTCCTCTTCCACCTGATTACTGTCTTCTCCAGACTTCAGCTCATTTCCGCCCATCTCCGATGCACCGTCTTCCTGGGCAGGCGAGCTGTAGGCCTCACCGTCGCTCAGTTCAGTGTCCAGGTCTCTGGACTCGCAGGTGGGGCTCTCCAGCGTTGGCGATTGCGGGGAGACTGAGAGGTAGCTGCTGTCTCTGGACAGGGTGCTGCGGGAAGGTTTGTCTGGGGACCTGAAACTAAACCTCTGGCCAGTTTTGGGACTGTAGCTCTTGTGAAACTCAGAAAAGCTGGCTTTCCAGGCCTTGTGGGACATCAGAGTTCGTCTCCTCAGGGAGCCATATCTGCAAAATTTAGCGAGATAATATCAGAAATAATACAAGGACATAGTTTGAATATTTAGATTTCTATCCCGAAATCGATGCATCAACTCATTAAAACGATTCGTCCCAAAATAAAAGTTCATCAGTCTGTCAGAGAGGACTCAGCGGTGCGGGTTCTATAGCAACCAAGGCACTGTCAACGAGAAAAATACAGGAAGAAAATCCTCTAAATGTTGGAGCCTTCAGTCCACAGACACCTGTTTGGCCACAAGACATCTAGATTACTGACACCAAATTCTTTTTGGAAAAGGCTACGCAAAGACTTCCAGGGACATTTGACAGTGTTTTGTGATCTGTGAAGTACATTCGAGCTTCAACTGTCATGAGCAGCAGATGATGGTATTTTGTGGCGAGCAGTTCCTATTGATTTGCCAAAAAATGACTTCAAAATTCAAAGCTCAAAAAAAAAAACTTACCGCTGGATCCCCTTCACAGCAAAGACTTTGTCTGGATGCTGAGCCTGCAGCTCCTTTGTCACATTCTGTAGATCAAGATTGAGCTAGAAGAGGAGGCAGACGGTCAAAAAAAAACCAAACAGTTTTATAGAGGAAGAGGATTGTGTGCCAGCTGAATGTAGCTGCTCAAGCAACACGGATCAGAACATACGGTGCGCATTTCCTTGTAGAAGATGTCTCGTAGATTTGACAAGGCTGAGAAGACAGCCACGTAGCATCCGATGCGGCTAAAGGGGGGGGGGGGGACAACCGTTGAGGTTTTATATAAAGAACCTGTAAATCCACACAAATCACATGGGAATCAAAGTATTCTTCAGACCTGTCATGGAGCACAGGCAGCTCTTCTTTTAGCTCATTGTTGATGCCTTCATAGACGCTTTTGGCATAATTCATCTCCTCCTCTGCCTGCAGAACGAAAACAAAACTGACTTGAGCGTTTACCTCTGAACAAACGAAGGTCGGGGTCACAGGCATGTCACGTTTTCTGACCTTGTTTATCTTGACATCGTCCCTCCTCTTCGCAGTCTGCAGTGCCTCCAGGTGGTGGCGGGAAGAGTCGTAGTCCACCAGTTTTCTTCCCCTCTTGGCCACTTTCTCCTGCGGGTTGAAACAGAAAGGCGATGCAGATGTGTGAACCGCTCGTGCTGTCGGTGTTGGTTTTTACGGCGCGTGTGCTCTCAGGACTTTGGCCTGTCTGCGCGTTCAGCTACGTGTGCTTGCGTGCCTGGTTCCCCTCGCCTTACCCTGACATCTGGGAATTGGCTCACATAGGACTCCATGGTGCGCACGGCCTGGTCTAATAGCTTCACCTCGTAGTCATTCCACAGGAGATCCTCCCCCTTATTAAAAGGCGCAGCATAAATATTGCATTAATTATGTATGAAGAGAGGGAAAGAGGGAGGTTTTCGGTCCCCTGGCGATGCATGAATCTCGCTGCTTTTGTACTTGTAAAACAAAACTGTGCGCTGGTGCAGTGAGAGAGTTTACATTATCGCTAATGATCACACTGGGCTCTAACCTCCACAATAGCTCCCAAGTCTTCCTCTCCAGCCCAGTCGTTTTCATAAACATCGAACAGAGACTGGGAGAGGCGCCTGGATGCTTCGCGCATGTCTGTAAGAAGCAGAACTGTTAAACGTGAGGAGCGGAGCCCGACACACATCTGCAGGATCCAAAGGCAAAAAGCAGGCTTCACCTCTGACCGCATTGATGTAGTTCCTCAGGTCCTTGTAGATCCGGTTCCCATCAACCTGCAAATGGGCGAGAGGTGTGCATGATTGCCGGTCTTTAGATTTATGACTTTTATGATGCCGGGCTCGCTGACTAAAGGTCGATAAGTCATCGACTTTTAGTCCGCGAGAACATACACAAACATGTGGAGACAGCAGTGGAGAGCTGTTTGTTTCGAACTGAAAAATCAAAGAATTTGCTCAGACCTTTAAATCTGTCCAAATTTGTCCAAACAAACACACAAAAGTGAGTCCATACTTTTAATTTTTTTTTTTTTCATTAAGCAGGAGGATGATTACCTGCTGGTCATTAAACTGGTGGTGACAAAGTTCAAATTGGTTGTCTCTGGTCTCCACAGTCTTTCCCAGCCTTTGCAGTACCTGCAGGAAAAGCACATATCTCAGAGAAACAGCAATGAAGAAGCAATATCTTCTCTCCTCTTGCACTATGGGAAACGAGATCTTGCAGACCGGTACCTTTTCTTTGCTTCTGCTCAGCTGTCGTTGGACTTTTTTGGCAAAGTCTCCAGAGTTGCCTTTTGGACTCGTGCTCTCTGCCATGTTTTGTCTCGTTCGGGTTTATCCCTGACGGCGAAGGGGAAACAGAGAAGGGAGGATACGGCACAACACTGGCCTGTAACACCACGGTTGTCAGGTGTAGTGGGAAGAGGCTACAGACCACATGCAATTTTCACTGAAAGGACTGTCAATGTCGTAACAAAACTAAGATGAAATACCTTTAGACCACCCAGTATTTGGCATTTACAGCAACACACCTGCACCTTGTCCTTGACTATATATTACTATAATTATTACTGTTGTGGGAGTACTAGTATAAGCCGTAGTAACATGTATATCTAACACTACATTACATTGCAGTATATTACTCATATCGCTAATGATACTATATTAGCACTTACATTTCTTATTGCTGTACTTTGCTGCATCATGGTGTCCTTTTCAGTTTTCATCACAGATGTTTCATAGTATTGAATCATGATCGTATAGTGTGTGTTGATTACATAAACTCCACATATACTACATATAACACTGTATATTTTAGTAGATTATATATATATATATTTATTGTGTTAGGACAGGATTTCTGGATTTCTTTCAAACGAATATCTGCCTAATTATTTTGATATAGTCCAAGGTACTGTATATTAGTATAGTGTTTTTTTTTTCCTCGTTTCGTTAATTTCCTTAATTTTTTATTTTATTAATTTTTTTCAAAGTTATTTCTGTTTTCTTATCATTTAGCTCTGTCTCTGTGCTGCTGTCACACGTGACTCTCTCTCTCTGTCACGATAGTATTTAAATGTAATGATGCGTTCAAATACTAAGCGAATCCGAATAACCCCTCCGTGTTCACCTCAGTGACCAACGTTTTGCAGCTCAGTTTTTCACAGTGTAAACGTAGAAAAGTTGCAGCACGGAGGTGAAGTACAAGTCGCACAAGACTGTACTCTGAGACGCCCCCGCTCCTCCAGTTCGCAGCCCACCGGGCCGATCCTCTGATAACTACAAAGCCCAGAGTTCCCTGCGGCCGAGCCACTCCCCGTAGGGGCACGGCAGCGGTGAACTTTAGTCGCACCGAGTCCGTTTTTTTTTTTGGGGGGGTGAGGGAGGAGCGCCCAGATGACGGACCGCCGGATTCCTGCGCTGCTCGCCGGGCTGCAGGACGCGATCATGGGGAGCACTCTGGTCAAGTGTGCCGTGACTGACCTGGGCATCCAGTGGGCCGGCTGGGCCGTGGCCGCAGCATTCAAAACCGAGAAGTTTTATGATTTAGCAGGTAATGTAGAAAAAAAAAGAAGAAGAGGACGAGCATTTGTCTTTTTCGATGTTTTTGCAGCGTTCATTTTGTTGCTCAGCAGAGATAATTGGTGGAAACTCGACTCTGCAGAGAAGCGAATCCCATTTAAGCGCGTCTGCAGCCTATGGGTCGGTCAGTTGACCATAATTCATCCGTGGGGTTGTGGCATACAAGTTTAAGAAAACAAAAAGCTGCGCTTTGCATTACATCGCACTCAGACGTTGGATGGTCGTCGTTACAAAACCGCTGTTATCTAAGACAGCTTTGTTGTGAAACGGCCCCGGAGCTCCTCCTTCGGCCTGGAGAGCCGGCTTAACTCGGGCGGGCCCTGGTGTCAGCAGGGGCGTAGAGAGCGATCCTGGGGCCCCTCGTTTGGAATCGAAAAGAGGGGTCGCTGTTTCCCGGGCCCCGGTCGGCGCAATGGTCTCTCCGCTGGTGAACATACCGGACATAGCCGAGAAAAACCTGCACTGGGATTTCGTCTCACACTCGGCACAAACTGCCTGAACAGCATTTGCGACAGCAGTAGGGCGTTAATAGTTGGATAACAGGATGTTCTTATTCAGTTCTTGATTTTCCATAGTTCCGACTTCTCGACTGTCAGGATGTTCTCCTTTTTGTTTTTTGTTTTTTTTGGTTTTTTTTTTTGGTCCTACCTGATTGTAAACTGAATCACTTTGGGTTTTGGAATTTTGGTCGGACAAAAACCCGAATATGGCGAACTGAACGTCACCATTCGCGCACATCTGACAGACCAAACGACTGATCAGTTAATCAAAAAAAATAATTGGCACACTGGCCGATGATAAAAATGATTATTAGGTGCAGCCCTGGTGTCCTCACTTTGGACCCCTTTGGGCTGTCAGTTTTAATTAGGTGAAAGACAGCTAGGTGTGACGACTTGGACACAACCAACGAGGAAGTTACAGATTTGCAAATAAACTCCATCTGTCAGGACAAAATTGCCAGTGGGCTTAGTCGCATTCAATCATCAAATCGTTTGTTACATGTAGAACCGCGTAGCTTACCTGTCGGCACCAGTGACTGATTTCTCTATATTTTCCCAAATGAGTCACTTGACACTTCTTCTACTCGTCCTCTTCTGGTCCCCCACTCTGCTCTGCGCTCCTGGTTGTTCTTACCCTTGAACTTTGGAACCAATTGTTTGCAGTGTCCTGGGTAAAAGATTTATTGAACACGCCTTACTTTGCAACAAGAAGAGCTGTGTGCCATGTCCCAACTGCCCTGAGTCTGCAGCTTATCTCTCTGTCCCCTTTTTTTTTTTTTTTCCTGCAGGATCGGGCACATTTATACTACTGGCCCACCTGAGTCGTATCTGGGGAGGAGCCGGTCACGTCCGTCAGAAGGTGCAGACTGGCCTGGTGACAGCATGGGGACTCAGGTAGGCAAGGCTGCATTTGACCCCCCGGTGTCGCACGTAGTGACGCCCCTGTGCTGTTCGGTAAAACGGCAACAGAGGCGTGCTGCGATCGTATCCACCTGCGTTAAAACCCACAGAGTTTTTGTGTAAGTTCAGTCACAGAGGGTCCTTGGCAAGGTCAGAGTAGAAATTTTTTAAAGTCAGGTTAATGAATAATGCCTTGGTTAATGTGAACGGACGTTAACCACGTTCTCTCTGCAGGCTGGGGACATTCCTCTTCATGCGGATCTTGAAGGACGGTCATGATCGCAGATTCAACAATGTCAGAGACAGCCCAGGGACTTTCTTAGTATATTGGACCATTCAAGGTACTTGGAAGTGAAGTAAAGACCTTCCTCTCATTATCATGGTCCTTGACCAACTCAGCACCCGGATGAAGGGAGGCTTTCCTTGTATAAATCACAGTAGTCCCTTTATGCATTTATTATACATAGGAGCTGTTGGTTACAGTAAATTAAATGGATGTAGTTCATGTAAATGTTAAAGCAAGCCTGGTTGAAGATGATCTTTTTTTTTTTTTTCCTGTTTCTCTCAGCTGTGTGGGTATTTATGACCCTCCTCCCGACCCTCATGCTGAACAGCGAGAGGCGGGACGTGCCTTTGGGAACGAGGGACTATATTGGTTGGACTGTTTGGGGCATTGGCTTCGCTGCCGAGGCTATTGCTGACCAGCAGAAATGGCTTTTCAAGCGTGACCCGGATAATGCTGTAAGTTAACAGACCTCACGATGCGCGATCCCAAACTGCATTAATCCCTCGTTCACTGAGTGTAACAGCTGCACGGGCCAATCTACTCTTGTGCCTCCAGGGGAAGTTCATCCAGAGCGGACTCTGGGCCTACAGCAGACATCCTAACTATTTCGGAGAGATCCTGCAGTGGTCGGGCCTGTGGCTCTCGGCGTCATCAGTGATGCAGGGTGCCCAGTACCTGAGTGTGGCGTCACCTCTCTTTGTTTGGTTCCTGCTACGGTTCGTCAGCGGTATTCCCATCCTGGAGAAGCAGGCCATGAAGAAGTGGGGCTCGGACCCGGCCTTCCAGAACTACGTCCAGACCACTCCTCTTCTCTGGCCATGGCCTAAATTTTGACGTTGATGAACATTTTCTCAACAATAGTTTCCTCACACTAAGGTGCACACAGTCGAGTCATTACATTTTCTGAAGAGAACTAAGAATGTTTTGAATTGAATGTATTATTGGAAGTAAACTTTCGCTGTCACTTTGTAGCTATGCTGTAAAATAAATTTGTTTGCCGTAAACTAGTCTTTACTGTACCACTATAAAGGTGTCTGTTAAGATTTTTAATGATCTGGAAGTTGTTAGAATCATACTTGAACGATTGGGAGCGAATGGGCCTTAAACAGGTGGTTTGAAAGAGTAAAGGAAGACGCCTTTGTCAAAATTGCCATCAACCGACACTCGACATGAACGCCAATTAAATTGCCGTCCTGACATCCCTTCCCCTCCCAGGCAGCGTCCGCCCCCCTTCACTCGTGTATTCATCAACATGAGACCCAGGTGGACAACCCCCAAGGTGACTTCAAACACTCAATGTGTGAATGAATCCAGAGCTTAATGCTGCATTCATGTCATATCGTAATTATGAGTTTCCGGTTTGTAAATAGTGTTGACATCCCAAGTCACATTTAAGACTGGGGAAACCCAAAGTTTTCTGAAAAAACAGTCAGGCAGAACCGAGAAAGCCTGTATTATGAGACCTTAAACCTTTTCAATAATGCAAAGGAAGTCTAGTTTCCTTTGATGTTGTACCTCTAGAGCTACAATTGAGTTATTTTTTTTTCAAGTTTACATATTAAAAATAGATGCCATGCCAAGGTCAAAGTAGAACCACAAACAACAGGACATTTAAGTTTGTATTAACCACCCTGACAGTCTCCCTCTAAGTCAGGGTGTTCTGACTCACAAGGTTAAGAAACAGCACTGAGAATTTAACACAAGGGACAGGAGACATTTATGTAAATGTTAGAAATGTATTTTATAACTGACATGAATTTCAAAGAGCGTATTTGTGTACAAAATTTGTGGTAATAGTTAATCAAATAATGCCACATTAACTGAACTGGCCAATCTTACAGAGTAATTGCCTTTAGCTCATAAGCAACCTGCCATGGTACAAACATACACAGAGCTTTAAACATTGAAGGGGCACAATGATCTGAGAGATTACAGCATGTGACGTAAACCAGTCAACAGCGTTCCTGGTGATCACTGGCGGTGCAACATGCACCGTGAAACAGAATGGCAGCAGGATTTCAAAAATTTGTCCACATTCTCGAGATCAATGACAAATCACCCTTAATATCACACCCAGTCGAGCTTGCAGATGATGACCAAGAAGGTCTTCCCACTGAGGTCTTGTAACTACTGCTTGTAGTTAAAATATGACAAGGATAGGGCACGAGTGATTATAAAACAATTATAGAACATTTCACTGGGGAATGAAGACAATCAAAACTGAATAGAAATAGGAATGAAATACAAACATTAAAACTAGAAGATAATCTTATAAAAACAGTCACACATTCAATCACAACCTAGAATGAAATGCCTAAGAATGAGCTCTTCAACTTCTGAGTGACACATGAGTTGAAAAGCTGTCAAAAGAAATGATTAGTTAGAAACATGCCACAATAAAACTGTATATACAGTACATGTTTTTCATCTATTAGCACTCTTATCAAAAGGAGTAAATATACAGTTCATTCTCATGTGTTAAGATGGGACATGAGAATGACATGTTAAACATTTAGCGAAAGCATCCTCTAAGGACACAAGTGTGCATAGATACGAAAACCTACTATTTGGTTAAAAAAAGAAGAAAAAAAAAATCCTAACACGAAAAATCATCAAAATACAACTCTTACCAGTTTGAAATGTGAAAACGATTGAGTACACCGAAGAAGACTAAGATGGAGGTGTTTACAGCTGTTATGAAAGCAGTACCTTGTTATGTGTTATGCATGATGAATTATTGCTGTATGAATAAAGGTTACGTGTAGCTGCTTTGGATTATTTGAGGAGCGGAGATGAAAAGAATTTTCCTTGGCGAGAGAATCCGACTGCTGATTTGCTCTTGCTCCCAAATCTGCAGAAAGGAGTGCACATGACATTTAATGAATTTGGGAGTCATCGTCAATAAAACAGAGTCATTGAAAGATAAGGAGATATTATACAATAGATGAACTCATATGAAAGATGTTCAAAGAGGTCTGTGTTTCTCTAAATTAAAAAAAAGTACTTCATAGCTTTACTAAATATTTGAATAAGTAGCAAACAACAGTCATTCTAAAGCTAATTAATCATGAGATCATTGATTGTAAAAACACTGGTAAAGAATGGTGGGAGGAGACTGTGCTTGTGTGTTTACCTGGGTGTCAGAGAGGACTTCATGCGCTGAGACAAGGAGCTGGAGGAGGGGGTTTTATTGAACTGGTGCTCTGGAGTGGTCAGAGGTCCCAGCATGCTAACTGCAACAGTACAAACATAACGATGAATTGTCAACCGGTGAACAACTGGGCTCACGCAAACAAACACTGCAGAACAACGCGCACAGTTTAGTGAGCCCGTACCTCTCTCAGGGGTCGCATAGCAGTTTGCGTTCTCGATAATCAGATGGTCCAGGTTTGGCTGCTCGTGTTCCGCCATCACAAACTGGCCCCAGTAATCCAACGGCAGAGCCAACAGACGCTCCACCACCTGAAGTACAAACGCAAAAGATTAGGGTCATTTCAGTGTGTTGCCTCATCCTCTTCCAATAGTGCCACACTGGTTACGAAGCGGCCTTGAGCAGGACAGAGGAATTATTAAAAGAACAAGCTTATGGTGTCGAGGGTATTTTCTGGAGTGTGATAGTATTTAGCTGAGATTTTTGGTGGTCTCTAACTGTGGGAGCTCAGTCTCTCGCATTAAGCTTGTTTACGAAATTTAAAAAGGACAAATTTTTTCTCCTAATTTATGCGATCAATACTTTTAAAACATTGAAAACTCATCTTGACTGAGTTTTGCCTAGTGCTAAACCTTCCAAATAAAAGAAAATTTCATTTAGAATTTTTAAGACTTTCATTTCACAGTCTGCATTTTTTCAGCTGTAGCCATTCAATACATTCAAATTTTATAAATTTCCTCTTTATTTATTAGTTTTCATAATTCATAATTGGTGGAGTCCAACACTCCTGTTCTGGATTCAGATCGCCTGCACAAGCACCACAGGAAACAAAGAGTGTATGCTATCCAGCATTACTGTTCAAAATTTTATCTCAGACATCAGCCTCACTGTTTGCATTAGTTAGTTTAAAAATAAAAGCGACCACTGGCAAAACAATGGGTAGTTTTTATAGGTGAAGCAGTCAAAGGAAATGCAATATATCTGTAACAGGTGACTGCTAACAGCGATCGTTTATTAACAAGGGATCTACAAAACAAGACATTCGTCATTTTCTGAGTTTTTTCACAGTGGACCATCTTAAAATATGGCAGGCAGTAGTGGAACAAGAAGGAGCAGCCACAGCAAAACTCCAACTCCTCAGGGTGGTAACTAACTCCTTTTACTGTTCATCGTGCCCGGCGTCAAATTTGGATCGCGGTTGCTCATGGCATAATGGAAAAGGCCAGGTTTTTTTGGCTGAATTGCAAACATATAGACCATGTGCTTCTCTGTTTTATTTCTGACTATCAAGCTGCTCAAGGAGTGTTTGCTGCCCACAGGATTCTGGGGCCTGTGGTATTAATTAAAATATTGTTCAGGCCTACCTTAGGCTGCCGTTTTGTATCCTGTAGGATTGTCATGGGGTCTGGGTTGGAAAGTGCATGACCCACAATAGTCGGACCAAAAACTCGAGCCAGGTTACTGATGTCCATCTTAGTATCCAGACTGTCAGCGACTCTGAAAGATTTTATTAGATTCAATTATGTCTGCTTGATGTATATGAAATCAAATAGCCACAATCTGCAGTCTATTTTACATTAAAAGCAGATAACTGAATAAATACGAAAACAACGTTGCTCTGAAATTTAAAAAAAAAAAAAAAAAAAAGAAGGGAGAGCTGAGCCATTAATAAAATTCTGAGCACATTTTTGCCTGAAGCGATTTAACCCAATTAAATTTAGAGGATAGAACAAAATTAAAAAAGGATGGTTACACAGAGACTTAAGAATTTTATGAATATCAGTAAATCCCATTATTTAATTTATAGCAGGAACATGCAAGGCATCAAAGCAGAATGAATGCTTTTTAATCAGCTGAACTGGGACATATGTTATGTGTGTATGTTATTTAGAGAAGAGTAGCTGCCAACCTCTGAAGGTGAAGGACTAAGAAAGCTAGCGTGTCTCTGTTGGGCTGTGGCAGGTCACCAATGGTCTGGTACATCAGAGCTATGCTGTTGTCATCGTCCGAAACCTCTGAGGGAGAACAAAAGAATTCACAATTCTGTGAGCAGAGACCGAGAAATGAGCGGTTGTGTTGATTTATTAACAGCTTGAAAGAAAATGTATCTCACTCTAGTAACAAACAATTACTGAAAAGGCTAACAAACTGAAAGATCAATCTTTTTTTTTCCAGGCAACTCCTTGCCTGAGGTTTCCATCAGTGTTCAGCTCAAACTGCAAAAACAAAGTAGAAACACTTATGAGACCTGCATTTAATGGGTCTGTTGGGTACATTTCTGCCGTCCACTAAGAAGTTACACAGAGCTGTAGTTTTTTTGAGCTCTACTATAAATTGCTTTTATTTAGTGTGCCACTGGTTTTTGCTATGGAGCCCTCCGATCAGAAACAGCTATTACCAGCACTAGCATCTTTTCTAAACACCAGTCACACACACACACACACACATACCGGCTGCCTCCATGAAGGGGCGGTTAAGGCGGAAGGTGAGAAGAGGCTCCTTGAGGTTCCTCAGGAAGTCCTTGAGGAGGCCAGTGATGGCATGGATATCGTCCACCTTACTCAGCACGGGAACGGTTTTACTGCGGAGAAACTTCTCCTTCAGCTCCTTCACTGTGCGATCTGCACCGGACAGACGGTATAGTCCAGCCTGAGAGGGAAGAAGTTACAGTACAGTTATTCACTAATTATTGTTTAATTATCTTGAGTGAATTTACCACTTACCCCCAACTAAGGCTACAACTAACGATTATTTTCATGATCAATTAATTTGCCACTTATTATCAAAATGTTAGAAAATAGTGAAAAAATACCAGTTACACCTTCCGACGGTCCAAGGTGATTTATACAAAAGGATTGTTGTATTGTATCAATAGTCCAGAAGCCACAAATATTCAGTTCACTACCATATATGACAGAAGTTGCATGCCTGTGGTTTAGGGGTTAGGACGTCGACCATGAACCCAGCGTCCCCGGTTCTAATAAACTGGGAACCTTTGTTGCATCTGTCTCCCTCATTCCCTTTAGTATCGTCCTCTTATAGAGGCATAACATGCCCCGGAAACAATATTGATTTAAAAAAGCATGAAATCCTCACATTTTACTATGACAAAATAGTTTCTGTCAACACATATGTAAGCAGACAAATTATTTCTTTCAAAACAACTTGTATGGTTAAGAAAAAGCATATCTTTCAAAAGCAGCAGAAGGGACAAATTTGTTTCAGATGAGAATAAAGAAAAAGAAAAAAAAGCCGACAATGCCACAGAATGAAAGTGAGAAAGTAAGACAGGAGCAAAACATAAAACAACGGAGAGAAGAGAAAGCAGCACACAGCCATCAAAAGATTCGGAAGCCTTCCACAGCCCAGTTATGAATTTAGTCTCCCAGGAACAGATTTGTATAATCTTAGTTACAGCTCTCTCTCAGTTTAGGGGGAAGACTTTAAAAATAACTACTGGGATGTGAGGCTTTACTGTCCTTCACATTTCTGCATAGTATTAGGAAAGGAAAACACCACTCACCTCATGCAGACCTCTTTGTTCAATCTCACTGATACAGTGGACCACGAGAGGGGGAATCATGGGTGACGTGTCGGAGACGTAGTCTGCAAGCACGCCCTGGCAATGAATGAGAAATGGGGAAAACTATAAGCACTGTGATAAAAGTTCAGAGAAAACAAAAAAAACTTGTGCATGTTCCTGCACATCAAGAGAGATATCAGTCAGGAGAAATGTTCTCACACACCTCCCCGATTTTGACCGGCGTGCAACCCAGATTGGGGATACACGGCAGAGGGCAACGCTCGCGACACTCGGGGTGCGAGACTACCCTGCAGTCGCGGCACTTGAGTGAAATCTTGCCAAACTTGATCCTCTTTCCACAGGGCACGCAGGATTCAGGCTTAATGACCTATAAAAGACATCAGACAGGACTTAACAGGCTGGTCAACGGCTATGTATACGTCAGGTAAACCCGCAAATTACACTTCTTTTTTTTTTTTTTATAAATAAACTCAAGTAAATGCACTGCATAAATAGAGCTGCATGCATAAGGACCAGCAGCAGCTTGAAATTGTCCAGTACCAATATGTTTCGGTACAGACATAAATGTACTTTGGTTAAAAAAAATATGATTTGAATATCTGGAAGAAGATGATCGACAAATGAGTTAAACTTCAGTGCCTGGTTTGATCAAACTTATTGGAAGAATTCTTGTTATGCCTAAAAGAAAAAGTGTTTTTTCTAGTCAGATTCATTCACTCTGAAATTCTCTCACACAAGTGGCATTCTTACAGTTTTGGAGACAAACTCGTGAAGACGGACACCTCCGTTGCTCTGCGGAGTGCTGGGCTGGATTTTCATCTCTCCCTCGGGGTTGCCAGGCTGCTTGAAGACATCCTCAGACCTGACAGATTCAGAGTCCAGCTCCATGGCAGCTGAACAGGAGAGATAGCAAATAAATAGCAGTGTGTTACCGGAACCACCCCGCCGAGAAAATATACTGCCGAATCACTACTACTGCATATTCAGACTTAAGACATCCATAAAAATAATGAGACCATTTTGGTAAATAATTTGCAAATGAGCACAGTCTCCATTAAAAAAAAACAAAAAAAAACTGTGTTTGGATTTTATTTTGCCTACATCTTGAAAACAGAGTTACACTACATTGACTTGGTGGATGATTATTTGACATGAGCCTAGGTTGATCATTTCAAAATAGCTTACAATGTATCAGGTTGCCTTTAATTCAAAATAAAAGCATGCTTTTCAATGGATATAATCTAATATTGACAAAATAATTTGGGGCAGAAAGATGACATGGTTTTTAGACTGTGATTTTTAACTGCAAAAAGTACATAATTGTCCCCAGCAGGCTGAAAGAAATCAGATCTCTCGGCCCTAAATCTATTTTTCACTTTTGTCTCAAGAACCAAGTTAGATGGATTAGAATTAAAATGATCAATTGAGCTGACCAACATTAGTTTAACCATGTATGAAGAAGGAGACATTTTGCATCATAATAGATATCTTACCAGTCTTTCTCCTGCTGCGAGTGAAATAAGGAATCGTCTCAATGGTAGAAACTGCTTCAACAGGTCCTCCATTTGCAGGGACAATCACTGTGGTCTTTGTCACAAGGGTCTCATTTCCCTGTCACAAATTATTAAAATTAAAAAAAAAAGAAAAAAGAATAACCAAATACCACAAAACTATGTTAGAGCCCAAATGTGCATTTTAAGGGCTGGTTAAAGGGTTGCAACAAACCATTAGCTTTTTGTTGCCAAAGCTGATAGAATAGTTACCATATTTTAACTCCATTTATTTATTTGGTGAGCATGCATTACGCATGACCAAAGTCACTCAAATAAATATGTATTTACATTTATATTTATTTATATATTCATTTATTTGAGTGACTGTGGTCATGTCTAATAACATCACATATTTCAGTGATAAAAAAAAAGTGATGATATCATCCAGACTGGAGGAAAAACCCCTACCATCTCTGAAGTTCTGCCTGTTGATCGAGACCTTTTGGAGGCAACTGGAGGACCATCCACATGATTTCTCGAGGAGCGCTGAAATCAAAATAGCAGACATGACATCTATACCTCCAGTGAACATGAAGCCATTCTAAACCAAAGTTTAAAAGAGACAAAGTCCACATTCACTCGACTTACCCTTTTTTCTCGTTTCTTAAGTCGCACCGTCCTCACAGTGGAGGAGTCCCAATCCTGGCACAGATCAAGCACATCGGAATCAGATTTCAGAATTAAAGGACTTCATTTTATAGTACATTAAAGTTACTTTAACTCTAGATAATGCTGCAAAGTAAAGTACTCACAACAGAGTCATCCGTTTTGTCATAGCTGATATCTGACAAGATAGAGGCGGACTCATCTATCGTCATCAGTCTATCGGAAGGAACAGAAAATGTGTTGAGAAAGTCAGCAGTGTTTCCCACATTTAGCATTTGGGTTGTCAACGCCAATGCATTTGCTTCCCCACAAAACATTTTTCCAGATTGTTTTATTTGTATTTCCATCCTTTAAAAAAAAAAAATCTAAATAGAAATGCAGTTGAAAGTTCAGAGTGATTTGAAAGTGCGTCAACATAGTGCATTCATGTGATAAATAGATGGAGATGATAATAGATGGGGAAAATGACTTCCCCAGGTTAAAGTTAACTTATGAATACAATGTTGTCTTGCATCTGAGTCTCAAGTGTCAGATGTTCCCACATGCAAATGAACCCCCCCGTATTTTACCATATGGCTCAAACAACAGCTAAACTAGAAGACACGCCGCTGCTACAGGAGGTTTAAAAAAAAATAGCATAGAAGCTCTTTATGGCTAGACACAGGAACTAAATACTGTGTGCACTATAAAGGTCCTGTATTTGTGAGTTTCTTAAATGTCCTACCTTCGGCTGGTATTCAGGTTGGCTGCTGCCTGACAGTTTTTGTTCAGGAAGGCCAGAGCTGAGCGCTGCTCTGCACTCAGCTGGATGCTGTTGGTGGATCCCTCGCTGGTCAGCAGGTCACGAATCAACTGAATTTGACGGTCCTGTATAATAGAAACGCAAGCAGCGCACATATGAGAAACTACTTGAACCAGGTGAAATAACAGTGGACTTAACGAACATATCAGCAAACAAGGGTCACCGTTTGATCCTACGTACCAACTTCTCGCAGTCAGCCTCAGCCTTTTGTCTGCGCCGGATCTCCACGTCTACTTGGTTGCGGGCATGCTTCAGTTTGACCTCCAAGGCTCCCCTCTCTGTCTCTGTTTTGGTGAGAACCTCTTTGAAAGACCCCAGTTCCTGCTCTGCACTCAGCCATTTGCGTCGGCAGTCATCAAAGTTTTGTGCCATCTGGATGAAGCCTGGTATAAAAAAAAATAAATAAATAAAAAAAAAAAGATGCACATGTGCCAGGTGTGTGTATAAGGACCTTTGGCATCTATGTCAAAAGATACATTGTAAAGATAAATCCAATAACCATAAACTACTCACTGGGTTCAACATTCTCGTTAAGGAGGTCAACTTGTGTCCGCATCTTATCATATAAACTCTGGAGGCTCAGCACAGCAGTCTCCATGATGTTCTCTAACCTAGGACCCTTGAAAGAGATGCATTACAAGTTAAATACACTGAACTCATAGGATAACGAGGATTATGGCTCAAAATACAGTGCTGTGCAAAAATTTTAGGCACTTCAGAGGTTTAGATTCTGATCCATAACGCAACTCCATCGGGAAGGCATCTGATCGCACCCCAAATTCATTCTGCAGCATGAGAGAATGACCCCAAACATACAGCCAGAGTCATAAAGAACTATCCTCAGTGACAAGAAGATCAAGGAGCCCTGCAACAGATGGTCTGCCCCCCCACACACAACCCTGATCTCAACATCATGAAGTCAGTCTGGGATTAGAAAAAGAGACAGAAGACGCTGAGACAGCCTAAATCCACAGAAGAAGTGTGGTAAATTGGAACAACCTACAAGCCAGGTGGGTGGAAAATCTGTATTAGGAGAACTGGTGCTGTTTTAAGGGCAAAGGGTGATCAAGCCTAGTACTGATTTGATTTAGTTTTCTATTCGTTTACTGCACTTTGTAAGACGTTAGTGGATAAATAAAAACTATTCATGGCATTATACTGCCTAAAACGTTTGCACAGTACTGTATAATGAGCTGGTGTATGGTTGGTTTTCAGATTAAGTAGCTAAATTAAGACAGACAAATGTTAAGACCTTTTCCTCAAACGCAAGTGCATCGAAATCGATGCCTCAAAATACCCAATAGCTCCGTTATACCAATAGGTTAAATATCTGATATCTATTGCTCATTTTGCCACGGCAGCTCACCTCTTAAAATCGGTTCCTTTCGGTTCTGTTCTACATCTCCAATAAATAACATTACACGCACTTAACTAAACTGTACCATTGAAAAATGACGCGGCGGTTCCGTTAGGACGGACGTTGGCCGCTAACGTTAACTTTTGTTTGATCGCCCGTGTTAGCAAACATTAGTTGACAACCGTTACCTACCGTTTCTGCTCTGGAGAAAGAGATATAGCAAATCTCTATCAGCAATGTTTAGCGGAGTACTTTTTTTCCTTTCTCTCTCTCTCTTATTTTTTTTTAAGGCGACTAGCTTGTTGCATCTGTGTCCTCATCCTTCCGCAGCCACCGTTTCATTAAGCGCGTTGTATTTCAAATTTCGCCTTTAGCCAATGAGTGACGAGCACTGAGCCGGCGTCAAGTAGGAAGATAAAATGGCTTCCCACTGCGTACTTTCAAAATAAATCCAGTGTAACGCTCATCCTTGGTATCAGCGCTAGCGCAACAGACAGGAGAGAACAAAAAAGGAATGTTAAATGTCAGCTTTAAATAAATATGATATTATAAATCAGCTGAGAATCAAATCAACGAACGAACAGAGAATCAAAATGTAGGTATCAAGAAAAACGTTGCACTTCCGGTCACAAATTTCAAATATAAAGTCAACACTCGCGAATGAACGTATTTTTGTTTTGGACTATGTAGTTGGAAAAATAACGACTACGAGAGCATGTAGGTCACACATTTGTTATAACTTTGCACCACTAAAGTACAGTATCAACTATAACAAGTCTTCCATCTTCCATCTTGCGGCCCCCGGTCTTGTAGAGAAATTCCGTCAAAATCTATTTTACATTATGACCGTAATTATTTGAGTTTATTTTTGCTCATTTCTTGTAAAGTTGTGTTTCATCAAACAGCTTCTGTTTTTTTCTGCGTGTCAATTAATTAACAGAAAACCTCAGGCAAAGGTAGTAAAATTCTATCATAGTAATACTGTAATGCTGTAATCATTTTCAGTATCAATACATCTGATAATTATTTACTTTAATCAATCAATTGATTAAAGAAGCAAAATTGATTGTTAAGGGTATACAGTGTCAGAAAATAGTGAAAAGGGTCTGTCATTATTCCCTGAAGCCCAAGTTAACATGTTCAAATTGGGTTTGTTTTTTTGTTTTTTTGTATAACCAACAGTCAAAAACCCCAAAAAGTTGAGTACTATCATAGAAAACAAGGGAAACTAACAAATATTCACATTTGAGAAGCTGGAACTAGTGACTAGTGGCATTGTTGCTTAAAAAAATGATTTAAGTGAGTGACACCTCGGTGCCTGGGAAAATAATGAAACTGCCATAGTGGGGCTCCATAGGGGCCCAACAACTAAATTTTTGCCCCAGTGCCCCTCAGGAGGTTCAGCTGGCAATGGGCGGGAGTGGAGGTGCTCTGCATCTGTAGCTCGGAAGAAGCACCAAAAACCTTGTAACAATTTTTTTTTTGGGGGGGGGTAAGTTCTGACAGCATGTCCTCACACTCTTTAGAAATAAGACACAGCAGCATTATTCCTGAAATATATACTCAAACATATTATTGTATAACATACACTACTCGTTAATGAGTTTATAAATAAATATATTAATGGAATTAGGATAATTTATATCTCAATTCAATCATAGCACCAAAATATAAATGAGTTAATCTTTCACTAAATATTTGTATTTATTTGGAATCACTCCATTTTGACCGTCTGTAGGAATGCTGAGGCAGCTGAAGTCGCCCAGTATATGTCCATACACCCGACACCCTGTCATGATTAATTTCTGAGGCAATCAATAGCCTATAAGCAGGTTGGTAAAAAGGCAAATGAGTGAACGGGTGATTCAAGCGGAGAGGCAGGGGGAGAGTGTGTGTGAGAGAGAGAGAGAGAGAGAGAGAGAGAGAGAGAGAGAGACCACCAGCCCAGCGAGGACAAACTTGAAAGAAGCAGGGCATGCAGAAAAAGCTCCGCAAGACAACAGTGCAGCTGCTCGGCGGGTTTTGAGGCTACAGAGGCAGCAGAGCTGGTTGCGGATTACAATGATTGCCACAACTCAACAGAACATGACCACGGAGCTGGTATGTGTGCGTGTTTGTTTTTTATTTTTTTTATTATTTTTTCTCCCCATTGTTTTATCGCTACTTAGTTTTCGTAAGATTCAGAGCCAATGTGAGTGTGCGTGCGTGCATGTGCATGTGTGTCTGGTCTGTCCTGTGGGTGGTGGTGGTGGTGGGGGGGGGTGTTGAGTGCTCTGTTGTGCACCGGGGGAATTCCTCATGCATGCCCACAATACGATGACTATCGATTAATGTTTTAGCCCTTTCGTCCATTCAGAGTTTCTCGTCCAAATCAATCTTCTGGACACCCGGACTTCCGTGCACTGCGGTGCAGGCTGGTGTAGTAACTCGACGTCCAGAGCGTCTCACTCTTATCGCCTCGTCCGTCCCATCCAGACTTTTACGGCATAATATCTGCATCGGCAACAATTCTCGGGTTTTCTAATATTCAGATATACGAATTTGTCCCAGCAGACTGTCCCCACCAGCCTGGACCTGCACAGTGATAAAGGGGCTCAGACCCACAACCTGCACTGTGTGATTGATTATCCCTCTCCTGTGTAGGTGTATTGGCTATGAACGACTATGAACCATAATCTTCTGCTTATTGCTCACACTATTACCAGTCCTTAATGACACATGCATCTAGTCAAATATCTGTCACCCTCTCTAAATGATCATTTAACGCACCTCTCCTATTGAATTGTAACACACATGTAAGTTCCAGTGTGTTTTTTTTTTTCTGGTTTATTTAAAAGGCATTTCACCTCTTTTTTTATGCCAGAACTAACTTGTGAGAACACAATTTCAGATATTACATCAAGAGCAGTTATGGTAAAGTAGGCGGATTTTACACAAGATTATTGAGGCCACTAATGGCTTAATGTGTATAGAATTTTGAGATAATTACCAATGATTTAATATACAGTAATATTACTGCTAGACGTACCGCTAATAGACACTTTTTCATGACTAGTATCTATGCATTACTAACATACAGTGTTTCCTCCTGCGAATAAAACTTTCTCATGCACCATCTGACATTGTCCAGAAGTGTTAGCGTAGTTCCTCTGTTGGTCTACGGGACCGAGAACGAGTTTTTAAAATCCTGCCATGTCAACTAATTAACAGATGTTATCAGACCGTCACCCTTCCTGGGAAAGAGTCTCAGGCATGGTATCATTAGTAAACAGCTGCCCCGGTGGTGAGAGTCTTCGAGAGACTGAATAGAGCGGTTGTTATTAGATAAATTATGCCTAATTGGTATGTCATTTGAGTACAGTGATGTCTGACATTAATTGACCCACTAACCTTCAGTTCTTTCACTCACATGCTAATGTGATGGAATCTTAGTGAAACTTGTCCGAAGGCGTCTGTGTAATAATCCTGCAGCGTTATAGTCTCCTTGAAAGGGCCACACAGTGCTGCGGGGCGTACAGACGATCCATTTCCCGCAAATGTCGCAACATCTCATGTCACTGTCTCCGAGCAACATGCTTTACACAGAAAAACCATTGACGATGCAAATCACATTTTGCTCTTTGTCAATAAGGTTTATTTTTTTTCGCTGCTTCACTGGGTCGCAGATTGCCATGTGTGTCCCTGTTGGTGAGCAGATGCAGCGGTGTAGGGAATATTGTGGTTTGCTACTTGTTTCATATGTTTGTCTGTCATCATTTTAAACATGCCATACTTCGGACTCTGCAAAGTGAATTGCAGAGTCAATATAAATGTCTACACCTCTCGCTGTCACATCAAACTACAAAAGCAATATCACAGTTCCAGGCCACAAAACACAATACTTATGTTCTGGTTCAGTTAATCCCCGGCATTAAGGAAGAAAATAAAAGAGATTTAATTAGTTTTGTCAAATGCATTATTGTTTTAATTTTCATTCTCAACACTGAGTATGTGACAATGTGACACATCTGACACAGTGAATTCATATAGTGTATACCGTGAGAGTATTATACGCATCCTATTTGCCGATACAGTATTTCCGTGGAGTCTCAGCCTAGGGAGCAGTAACGTATTATTTCTCATATTTTACTGTAACTCTATATATCATGTTACCCACAGATCTCCCCCATGTGTCTTAGGGATGTTGCTTCTTTTCTCAAGGCAGAAACTCGGTCACTGTGAGCCGCTGGACATGCTGAGGAAAAAAATATCTCATGCAGAACCCTTTTGTACTGTAATTTTCTTATGCATGATGGGGAGCATGAAAAGAATAAGACAGTGGGGCAGCCTTGCAGCAGCAGAGGCTAAAGCGGCAGGTCTTTTTTTTTTTTTCCCACTGAGCCTTGGACTGCATTTTTCTGGCAATAGCCTCGAGGGCAAAAAAAATCTGCCCAGTTAGTTCCATATGGTGTATATACCACCTACTGCTTTTTAAACATAAGAAACACAAAGGGAGCAATGGTGCTGCAGTGAGTAGGAGCACATGAATTCCTGTGGATCTGATGAAAGATAGCCGAGATATGAATCAATATTGAGCTGTAGTATCTCATTACCACAGCTGCTTGGTTACCATTTATTCCGACCATGCCAAAGTTACAGCCTGCTCTAATGACGACCTTCATTTCAAATGAGGCACTGCGAGATATTGACAAGGTAATACGTACGTGGGTTACTGCTAATCTACAGCTTTCCCTTGTGAGCAATTAGAGTGAATCATTAAAAAAAGGGGCATATAGGTTATATTGAGGGCTGTATGTGTCTGCCAATAGTTCTCACCCTTCTAATGGCGGTGGTTATTTCGTTGATGCCTCTGCCAATGTCATGTGTGTAATAAACATCATTTCCTAATGTTAAAGGTGGGTATGGAGGTGTGCGAATCCAGAACCAGAATCCCTTGCAACAGCCTGCACTGGTTCCCTCATTCCTTGCATATGATTTAATGTTGGATTCTCCGCGCCTCAAAGACACAGAAGATGGAGTTAAGGAGGTCTCCTGAGCCTAATTTATGAATTCGTAGCACCACCTGGATTCTATACAATCTAGCTACGGTGCATGCTGTGCAGTTTGAGTAATTGTGTTTTGTGTGGCTTGCATTTTTAGTGTGCAGTTTCAATCAATACACTTGGAATCGTTTGATTTTGTGTGCAGTGCTCTGAGGAAAAAAAGGAGCCAGTTAGTTGGAATCTGTTTTTGTACAGTTTAATAAATGGTTCCAGTCTGATGAGTATGATTTTTTTTAAACTGAAATAGTAAAAAAGGCCAGAACAGGTCTTGGTATTCCACTTGGAGGTGTCATACTTTGAGAGAACCAGTGTTCAACACGGGGCGTCTATCTACAAGTCTCCTTTACAGCTGTATTCCCGCTATTAATTGTTTCCCTCTGGACCTTGTACAACTGTACACCTTATTGATTCTCTCTTTTGGTTGAGTGTAAATTCCCCGAGCTCTGTCGGCAAATGTGAGAGCTCTCTTTTCTCTTAAGCAGTGCTGCATGGTCTGCTAAAAAAAATCCTCTCGGGGGGGATAGCAGAGGGTTATCCATAAACATAGAGAACGTTGATTCGCGTTCTCCCACCCTTTGGTGTTTGACTGACACCTCATCTAGGCTTCTACTCCAGCTCCTATGGGATCAGGCAGGCTGAATAAAATTGAAGGCTCGCAGAGGAAGGTCTATGTGCGATTCATTTTTGATCTGGCCCAGCAGAAAACCGAGATATTCTGAGATTGATAAATTGAGGTATGCTTGTCCATCGGGGTGCCGAGTGAGTTACGTCAGGTGCGTCACACAGCCCAGCTCGTCACCTGTTCACCTGTGCCGGCAGATAGGGCTGCACTAGAGTCCCTCGTGCATCGTGAGCAGCGGCCAGTCGGCACCAGCGGCTTCGCCGGTGTTCGCTCTGGGGATTCTGCTCAGCGCATCTCTACCTCATTTGCAAGTGTGACAAAACTCCTCGTCCACACAAATGTGGGATTCTCCCTCTCCGTCTTAACAATGACGCGACATTAATTGGAAGTATTGTCTAATGTCTTGGCCCAGGGGAATGACAGGAGCTGTGCATCCCATTAGGAGGATGTTCAGCTCTCATGATGCGCACAGTAATTAGAGGGGGACTTGGAAATGAAAATACTGTGTGGTGGAATCAGTCAAGTGGAGGAATTTAATTTGAAATGTGTCTTTCTACTGTGAGATCCTGGAATCACAATTTAATTCTTTATAATATGTTTTATATGTAACCGTGATACATGGCCATTGCTATTCATGGATCCTAGTCTTACACAACATGTAACCGGGTTGTGTGTATGATGAGATTCAATTCAAACTTTCTTTCAAAATTGTACCTCTTCGGTCAAACAGAAAGTGCTGAAGGTGCAGTATGAGGCAGTATTGACTGTGTTCTACCAAAGCCTTCATAGACTACTGTAGGTTTCTTTATCTGATGGAAGGATTATAGTGGTTCACTGAGAGATTGGAGTGCTGAGAGGGCAGGAGAATGAGATAAGACCGCAGTGTCAGAAAGGCCAGTACATACACAGCCTTGGCATTCAATCACCCAGCTCTGGCCTGCACTCAGAGTTGTAACATCACTTAAAAGTTGTCCCTGCAAGTGCGACTGGTTGTGGTTTTAATTTGAACATGTTATAATACTGCAGCCAAAGGTATCTATTAAAGATGAGACCTTGGCAGGACTCCTGCGCTGGAAACCAGTCGAGATAAAGCGGACCTTGTATGTTTTCCACCCATCTCGAGTTTAAAAGTAAACCCGCTTCCTTTTAATAGGAGGTGAAAACCTCTGAAATGAATCGTCAAAAGTGATAAAAATGTGTATCAAGGATTAATGCTTACATAAATGACACTAGTAGCCATAAAATATCTTAAGAAACCCCACTGTTTCTGGTGCAACTGCAATGGCCTTTAATCTTCCGTTTCTGCAGAATTCACTGTTTCAATTTTCTGAAATTGGTTTTTAATACATTCAGACTCTAGTTATGTTAGTACACGGTCAGTTTTTCAGCACTGCAATATGCCAAGTGCCAGGAGCTTTGAGTTAGTCAGTGGAATGACAGTCTAGGGGGGTACAAAATTGTATGTTTGTGTGTTGGTATATGTGTGTGTTTTTCGATGTGTGTGTTTGTGTGTGTGTGTGTGTGTGTGTGCAGAGGAAGTGGCAGGTGGTGGTTTCAATGCGAGTGCGGCCACTAGCACAGACTCAGGGACAGCTGGTGTCACCCAGGCAGCACGGAGGAGCAGCAATCTTTTGACCAGTGAACCACAAAGACGCCCTCTTTCCGCTGTCTGCCTCCCCAAGGCCTTGAGGAAGGTGATCGGGGGCCAGCGAGGCTGTGACGGGTTACGCCAAAGGGCTGAGGAGCCCTAATGAAGGCTGAGTTTTATGGTTGCTCCGTGATTGAACTCTCAGACTCCAGCGGGCATGTGGCTCCAGCAGTGCCAGACACTCATTATGAGGGAGTGGAACAAAGCCTGGGAAAAGCACGCAATTGTGTTTAATTGTGACTGATACTGGTGCCGGCTTATTCCATCAGTTCCCCCTGATCGCATGCAGAGGGTATACAAGGACCTGAGCCTAAACGTGAAGTTCTGCTCTGTTGGCAACTGCAGCTTTGTCTATAAAGCACCGCATAGTTATATAGTGCTATCTTCTTGTCCTTTTTTTATTGCCTCGTTAACAACTTCATCCAGAGCCGTAGAATAAATCCCGATCCACCGAAGCATCTCTCTGCAGATTAAGTAGCTGACAGCTTTTTCTATAAAAGCACACTGTACATTCAGACACCTCACATCTCTTGATAACTTCACCCAACCCCCTTTGTTTTAGCAATATCACATGGCCCATCAGTCGCAGGTCAAATGAGGCAGGGGTGTAGAAAAATGATGGTGCGGCGAAAAATTGCTGCCGCAATTAACGTCTCATCTCTTAAATCGAACAATTTCATGCAGTTCTCATATGGGAAAATAGTGTAATTCAGCGAGGTCTCCTTGATACTGAATACTGGTCTCAATCCCCCCTGAGGCTCACTGTGCTGATTTGCCTCTCAGGGAAGAATTTCTGTGAGACTATGGAAATGAAGTAGCACTAATGTCCTCTTCTCCGGCTGTGCGCACATTCGTCACTGTGTTTGTGTGTGTGTTCCCTTCAATATCAGGACCTGGGGAGCACAGACGGTCCCCCGCGGAACTGGAAGGGCATAGGAATTGCCATGGTGGTGATCCTGGCTGTTATGTCTCTGGTCATTCTCTCTGTCATCCTCCTCACGCCTGGTAAGAATGTGGAAAAAGAGAAAAAGAAAAAGGGGGTGAGGAGCCGGAGCAGGGTAAAAGCAGCAAAGCAGAGAGGAGCTGTAATGTGGGGAATTGGAGGAATAGTTTGAAACTCTGGGATTTGGGTCTATTTACTTTCTGGTGGAAGGTAAGAAGAGAAGATCGGTTAGCTTAGCTTAGCACAAAGACTGGATACAGCTAGTCTGGCTCCAAAGGAAGTAAAATATGCTATTAGCGCCACTAAAGATAGCAAATTAACACTTTATACCTTGTTGATAAAAAAACGACAATTCGCCATTTTATTTCCTGGCTCTGGGCAGTTGCCAGGCAACCACGAAATAGTCTTGGAGAGATTATAACCCCTCCCCGCAAACAGCAATTTGATATTTTTCCACTTCGGTGTGTGTATGGATTAAACAAACAAGACAGAATGAATTTATTAGTGAGCTTTAGAGCTGCTGGCAGGTGGATTTTGTTGTCATTAGGCAGAGCCAGGCTAGCTACTTCCCACTGCCTCCAGTTTTAATACCAAGCTACATTCAATGAACATTTAACTATCATCCATAAAGCGAATATGAGTATTTTTTTCAAAATCTGAAGACTGAAACAGAAAAATAGGCCAGGCTGCAAAAATGCTGGGGCTTTGCTTGTCTATACACAGAAAAGAGTTTCTGATGAACTAACCCACTCGGTCTCTCTGCCCTTAAAGATGAATCTCACTTGTTACTCCGTTCGCATCTCACCATGGAGGATCTGGAAAGGGAGGAGTTCAAAGTTCACGACCCCAGCGTAGCATGGCTGAATGGTAAGGATCCCTGTTCTGACTCACAAATTACTCCTCTAATGATCTCACCTGAAACTGGGCCACTGGTTTGCAGACATAGCAACCATCTCTGGCTCTGCGGATTTAAGTCATCACTCTAATAACACAGGACCCTCTATCACTGAACTGTCTCAACCCTGTCAGAAAACGAGGTGGCTCTCCGCACCAGAGAGGGTCGCGTCCTGTCGTTCAGCCTCGACGGCAACCTCACCACGACTCTGCTGGACAACAGCTCCCTGGTGAGTTACAACACAGCTTATGAGGACAGAGGACAGGTTTCAGCCTTGATTGGCTCGTATCCAGGGACAGCCGGACTGGTTGGTTCAGCATAAAGGGAGGTGCTTCTAGACTGAGAGAAAGACAGGCTGTGGACTCCCACTGTTCCACATCCCGCAGCCGAGACACAAAAAAAAAAAGAGGCAGAGTGACAGCATCAGCTCATTTTCCCT
This sequence comes from Xiphias gladius, assembly GCF_016859285.1. Classification (NCBI taxonomy): domain Eukaryota; kingdom Metazoa; phylum Chordata; class Actinopteri; order Istiophoriformes; family Xiphiidae; genus Xiphias; species Xiphias gladius. Next base: position 24,089,576 of record NC_053417.1, on the reverse strand, counting down.
CCAATCTGGCTGCTCTGTGAGCCCTCAACATGTGCCTTCAAAGAGAATTTTCCAAGCAAGGGCATCATTTTGAACACCGCCTCTGCACGACACTGACGGATTTATGTGGGTCATCGCCGAGGAGCTTAAAGCAGGGATGTGTTGTCAGGTTGAGAAGAAGTCTCTCTCCGCTGTTGTGAGGGTTTGTCGTCCCTGCTGCTGTCGATAATCCCAGAAAAAGATACCGTCTCGTGTGCACACCAAGAAGTACCTGGGTTCTCCCTGAATAAAGAATTCCTGAGATAATTTTAGTAGAAAATAGCGTCAAACTTTGAAATTAAGAGTCACAGTGCGTAACAAAAAAAACTTCATCAGTATATCACTTTTCAAAACCTGGGTTATAAAGTGCTTCACAGTTACAGCAAAAAAAAAGATAAAAGGCATCTGAATCAATATTTAATTCAAAGTCAAGCCAAAATGGTCAAATAGTACGAACAAATCAAAGCAAGGAAGCTTTAACAAAATGCCTCTTGAGAATAAACAGGTTTTGAGTTGAGATTAACACCCAACAGAGCTCGTTCCACTATGGGAATTTAGCAACACATACCCTGTAGCTTCTCATAACCTGAACTAGGGATCATAAGGTCTAAGGTGTCCCTTGTGTCCCACTGTGATTTACAAACTGGAATGTTTTGGTTATATGCCACTGGAAAAAGCGACACAGCTGCAGATACCAGGGCAAATGTTGTCATTTGAATGCGTTGTTCGGTAGGCGATCGCAGTTCAGCTTAGTGACCGACAACAGTGTAAAATGGGGCATTAATATTGCTTTAAATATAGCTGATACAACACCAAGAGGGATAACGTTTCATAATGTGGGAGTCAGGACGGCAAAAGCTGGATCGCCAGGAACAATCTGATGACTTGGGAGGCCTAATGGACATGGATGGTACCAGGAAAACCGCTGCTACAGCAAATCCTGGAGCCAAAGCGTGTAACACCTTAAAAGAAGGGTTTTGAATCCATAAATCAAAACTCATAAATTTGACATGAAGGGCAAAGTAAGTTGTGGTAAAGCCGGCACCAGTGAAATGAGGAAACGTTTTGGACCTTGGTTAGTGATGTACAGCAGAATTTTGAACCAAATGTCATTGTGCTACAGCTTTTTGGCTTTAAACAAGAATATAGTACATTACAATAGTCAAGATGTCAGGACACAGCACAATGGATGACTTCTTTGAGCTGTTGGAAAGGTGAGAAGGGGAGCAGTTTTCTTTTTCAACCTTATAAAATACACTGTCCCCTCTGTGGGACGCTTTGGCCTTTGTAGCACCGTTTTGGTCTGTACTACACTCAGCCATCACACAACCTTGACACATTATACATTTTTTGAGAGCTCTAAGCCTCCACACTCTATCTATGCAAAGCATTTCAAGATCCCCAAATCACCGCAACAGCTGTTGACACAGAATTAGTTCAGCCTTGTGGCTACGGCTCCGAAGTGTTTTCCGTACAAAAAGTGCTACTATACGCCCTATATTTCCTTTTTTATGGCAAAACAAGACCAACTTACATTTCTACCACGTTTGAGCCTCTTTAACTTTGGTTCAGCATCTCTTACAGACACTGACTTTATGGTTGTAAAAGTTATTGAGCCTCAACGGCATAATCACTTTTCAAAGGTGACCAGGGTTATGACTGTGCCTCTCTTTTCTCTTTCTATTAAAACACTCTGTATTCACTAAGTCACACAATCCAATAAATTCTAAAGGGTCTGATTTAAATCTCTGTAATTACTAATGCCAGGGTCCACGAACGAGTTTCACCCAGAAACACGTCACATTACAGAAGATTAGGATGCGCTAACTTCTGTTTCACTGTGACTTTGAGACAGTTATGTAAAACGGCCAGAGTTTGAAAGTTCCCCAGGTTTCACAAATAAAACAGGGCATCATTAGCATAGCAGTCATAAGAGAGAGAGCCAAACTGGCAGATTACGTGCCATAAAGGGAGCGTGTAAAGGGACACGTCCCAGAAATGACCCTTGAGGAGCTGCACAGGGCAGAAGAGAACAATCAGACACTTTGTCAGCAATGGATCCAAAACACCTACAGTTGGATAAATAGGCAGGAAACCACTGATATCCCATTCCACTTTCTCCAAAGGGGAGACCAACTGGATGTTGCTGATGAGGTGTTGTGTAATTTTGCTTTGTTTTTTTCCACAGGATCTGACCAGCACTAAATTCCAAGTGTCCGCAGACAAGACGTTTGTCCTCTTGGCATACAACATTCAACCGGTGAGTTTTCTTTGAATGCTAAGTTGACACAGATTGAGCACGGAAAGCACCGTCAAAAAAAGATATCCGGGGCTATAAATTATGCACTAAAATCAAAGACAAGCCGTTACTGCTCACAAACCTACACATGTCTGGCAGGCCACTAGGGGCTGCGAAACAACAGTGACATGCATTTTGATCAGAGCTCCGAAGAAGCAAAAGAGAGAAGGAGTGAAACATGAAGGAGAACGTACGTGTGTGCGCGCGCGCACTCGTGCATACGTGTCTTTCTGTGGTTGTGTGGACATATTTTGGTTTGCCAGCATCATTGAAAGGACATTTTGACCATTTGTGATTAACGTCGGGGGAAAGGGGGCTAGGAAATGCGTTATGTCAATGAGTGTCCTCACAGCTATAGAAAGACCGACGCGTGTGGGTGTGCTGATTTCTGCTACTGCAGCAGTCTGTAGCTCTATAGCACCGCCTGCCAAGTGACTGGGGTAACATATGGGGGGTTGAATATTTAAACTGGCTGATGGCGGAAGGTGCAGCGGGTTGAGGGAAGCTTAGAGTGAGTGATCAGTGCGAAGTGGTTGGCAAGGGGCAGGGGGGATCAAGGGGGAGGAAGAGGTGAGGTTGGAGCTGCGGTATTGAGATCGCCCTGCTGGTTCGGCGGGGAATTCTAATGAGCTGACGAGAACCACGACGGCGGGGGGGTTTCAGATAAGCGTTGGGGTTTACAAAACACAGATCTCTTGCTCCCTTTACTTTAGCACCACATAGCTGGTTTCCTCCATCCCCCACCAGCCGTCTCACTCTGCAAATACCCGTACCATTAATAAATTGTTAGGTCTTTCCTCAAAGGGCAGGCAAGATGTGTAATGTGCAAATAATCGGCGAAGGAAGAAAACAGAATTAGGAGGAAATGAAAGGCCTCAGCACATTTCCTTTGCATTTCTATTTAAAATTTGAGGACAGATTTGGCCGCTCCGTCGCACTGTCGCTCGTTCTGTCTGTTCTATCCCTCTGGGTTTTCTTTAGAGAGACCTGCTTTTGCTCTAATCACGGTGTATCATGTTTTCTGTGTGTGGGGGGGAACGAATGAGCCTGTTGCTGTGTTACAGCGTTCGTCACAGTGCATCCTAACTGAATTATTAAGCGGTTAACATGCAGTCAATCGGTTTTCAGATATCTCTGTAGAGAAAGGGCTCAGATATTTGCCCAGTTTGTGGATTGCTTTGGTTGATTTGTGCCATGTCATTAGCATACTGCCTTTGATATCAGGAATCGTCTCTTCTCATCTGTACGCTCAGTGTGTCTGCACACTCGAGGAAATCAGAGGCAGTGGGCATGCCACCTGGAATCTTTTGTATATTTAGAAATGTGATATGGTTGTGCGAACATGGTTGGCATTATTTGTGCATGAGAGCTTTTCCTCCATTCTCCCCTTCTTTCTAGGTCCCTCTTTCTCTCTCCCGCTTCATCTTCTTCACTCTCACTTTTGTCTGTCTATCTCTGGGGGGGGGGGTTTGTGCTGACTGAAGCAGTTTGCGACATGCGCCCCGCTTCGCTGTTCGGAAGAGGAGCGGCACGCCGCTGAGAGTGGCAGAGAATGAGAGAGAAAAACAGAGAGAGCAGTGGGGAAAGCCAATAGTGATGGACGGGAGAAGACAATGGAATATGCACCATTTTCCCTTAGATACACTCCCCAGTCGAAATCAGTCAGATTTTGTATTAGCTCTGGAGGCTTTAGGGAAGGTTCTGTGCCTGGTGGGTGAAAAATAAATGGGTTTTGATTAGAGGGTATACACAGATGTGAGTTAGGGATTCGGCCACATAGGAACAAGATAAAGCAGATTTCCTACAGGAAAACGTTTCTCTTCAGAGCCCGTTTGAATTACGCCGGGCTCGTGTTTGTGTTTGCGAGAGGAGAAAAGCAGACAGAGAAAACCTATTTATTTTTAAAAGAGTAATGGCGAGATAGGTTAGAGGAGATGGAGGTTTTTTTGGGTTGATGAGCAGAGTCAAGTGGAGGTGCCTGCCAAGGCAGTCCAGTTTAGGGACAAATGAAATGCCGAGGGGATTGTGCGTGCACTCTGCACCAAACGCGGATGGATGTCGGTATCAAAGGCAGTGCATTGTGGGGCTGCTAAGACATGCTTGTGAGGCAGGAACAATGCTGAGAAGGAAGGATGCTATTATGTCTATTGTGTCGAAAAGATCCAAATACCTCTGCTCATGCAAAAGGGTGTTGTAATCTGTATATATTTTTTTTCATGTTATCCCACGCTATCCCTTTCGTGTTCTTCTGTGTTCTTCTGTGTGTTGTGCCCCCCCCCAAAATAAAAACGTGTTGGCAGCATGGGCTGAGGAGGAGGGCAGCCTGTAAAGGGGGATGATGAGCGGAGCAATCTGGAGGATTTATGACATGGCGCTGGCAGCCACAGTAGCGTTCACTCTGCCGCCCTAAGACAGATGCGCTCACTCTCTCTGTTTATCACACAGACGCACAAAAGCACACAATAACGTACAGCCCCCGCCACCGTTTTCATGATGTTAAATCATGAGCAGAATCTCTGGGTTCCTTAACAAATCATCAATGGCTGATTGAACATGGTGGTCATGGCAATGCTGCCCCCTTTGGTCTCGGAGAGTAATACTCCCTGTAACTCAAGATCAGCCCCCGTTGTGTGACGATTACCTGTCAACTCTGGCCTGTCAGCAAGTGACTATGCCCTCTCTGCATCCTCTACTCACTTCCTGTCTTTGTTTCTTTCTCCCTATCTCCCTCCCTCACGTTTTCCTCTAGCGTTTGACCAATTCATTCCTTCCTCTTCCTGTTCTTACAGTTATTTTCTGTCGAAACAAAGCTCTTTTCCTGTAGACCCTGTATCACCTCATGCTCAGGCTTTACACCGCAATCAGATTTCAGATTCATTTAGATAGCCTTAGAATTTATTTCCCCTCCTCTACCCCTGCAGCTTTAACCCTGTGTCACTCCATCCATGCATTTTCTAAAAACCGATAAACAACACAGAAGAGGAAACCAATTTCACTGCTATGGGTTCTGTATAGAGGATGTGACATTTAATTTCTCTAGGTACTGGTTTCTAGGAGGCTGAGGCTTTCAGAGGCCTCTGGGCAAATGGCCCCGCTTCCAACCCTTTGCTTGAAACAAAAAGAAAAAAGAAAAAAAGAAGAAGCTAGAAATCAATATAATTCGTAGAGCTTATCAGGTAATGCTGCGATCGATTTGCGGTTAATACACAGACGCACAAACGCACACATTCATTGATCCTACTCCCTTGGTCATCTTCAGCGTGTTAATTTAATTATTCACCAAACTGCTGATGCTCGTGTCAGGGTTGCGACAGAGTTGCCAACCACAATAGATCTCAGTGGGAAGAATATTAGCTGTAATGATGCTATTTAATAGGATCGTCTGTCTCGGTTTCTGTGTTTTTCTTCCCATTGTCATGTCGCTGACGTTGTCTCTTTCACTCAGTCTTAAGTTAAGATCCCTGTGATCCAAATGTCTGCTGTTCAGATGTGATCTCAATAATAATGTAATATGGATTAAATTGCTGCCAGCGGTTTAATGATCCATATAAATTAAGTCCATAGTACTAAGCTGTGATTGGCTCAGTGACAATCAAAGCATTAATAAAATACTGGGTCTACTGAAAATGACCACACATACAGATACTTAAAGTATGAGACACATTGTTACAACTGCTTTTTAGCTGAAAAAATTACATTGAATTGTTTTTTTACCATCTGTCAATAAATTGATTTTGATGAATATTCGCCTTTCTAATTTTGTAGCATAACTGTGTGTTGCTGCCCCTTTTTTGAAACAATAAACCATTTGATGCAGTAATAAGATGTCAGAGAATGCAAACACAGCCTCCTGTTGCTTATTGCTCAACTGTAAGATCGGCCACAGCAGTGTCCTTCATAACCTGTGTTTCATTTGCCTTTAACTTTATTTATACATGTGTATGAGCATGTGTGAGCAGTAAAATATATGCGGTGTCATCTAAGTGTGGCACACTTGTGTGCATGATATCCTCTACCTTTTTCAGGTGTTCTCACAGTCCTTCACAGCCTCCTATGCTATCTACAGTGTGGCTAATGGGTAGGTGGAATCGTGAATGCTAATGCATGGGCTGCACTGGGCATGAGTGTTACCAATGCAAGCAGACCCGCAGATTGAAAAACGTCCCCCAAAGCGTGTCTCATCGAATCAGAACCTCATATTTCTGTCAGACATGCATTCATTCGTCAGTGTTCTTTCCTGGTTCCACATCCCAACGTAAGGTTTGTACTGTACTTCAGATTTCACTGCCTGAGATTCATATTCCGCATTATATCCGTGGAAAAACTCTGCTGTAGCTGTGGATGATCCCTGGAACTTCTGACGAGTGGTTCTGGAAAGGATTTCAGGAGGACACGCGATATTAACCGTTGCCTGAATGTGCCTTGGAGAAAAAAGGTCTGCCTATCCAGAGGAAGCAAAAAGTGCGGCTTAAAATATGGAAAAAGAAAAGTTGCACTCTTGCATGAGCCAGCCCCATTATCTGTTTTGTTTTCCCTCTACTGCATCTTGCTCATTTCGTCCTCACAGTACAGTATCTCTCTCAAGGCCGGGGCATGGATTGGACATCAGAGGGGCTGTAAACAGGACAGTCGTCCCTAATGGAGGGCTTATGTTGTGAGTTTTTGTGTGTGTCCCAGGGATCTGCTGGAGCTTAACCCTCCGGAGAGGGAGAGGGCAGTGCTACAGTATGCTTCCTGGGGGCCTCAGGGCAACCAGCTGGTAAGCCACTTTCTCATTTACCTGATCGATGTGCTGTCATTTGCATCAACTGTGCCTGTCAGTATAATAAGAAGATTTTCTCAACCTTTTCAGTCTATAATAACACTGGCTGTTTATGAATGGCCTTCATTCGACATAATTTTCATAAAGATAACATCAATGATACCATCTCTGGGTCATTATGAAAAGACCTCCAGCGTAGAGTTTATTGCAGTGACTGTGCTGCTACAATGGGTTTGCTTTACACTCAGTATATAATTCATCTACCTCCCCTGTAATGTAATTTGCCTTTGCCGCTATGTCAGTGCTCATCTGTAGCACATTAACTGGCAAGTAAAGATTTATTGGCTCTTACCCATGTGCGTGCTGGCTGCGAAGATTCATTCGCTCTTGAACGGCGTCCGGCGCTCAATTCAGGCAGCCAGCGATGGGGCCTGCAACCATACTGTCTTTGATAATGGATTGGCACTGTCTCTCCTTGCTGCTCATGCCAGGCCTTTGTGTTTGACGGCGATATCTACTACAAACCGAGTGTGACCAGCGAACCCCTGCGTCTCACAACCACTGACCAGGAGCAGAATGTGGTGAATGGGCTCTCTGACTGGACTTATGAGGGTAGGATGTCTTCCAGCTTCTCATGCAAATCTGCAAAACCAAGTTGACAGCTATAACCAATATAAAAGCGGAAATTATGGTTTGTGTTTGGCATTAAAGACTGTCACTGTCTTTTAAAACAGAGGAGGTACTCTTGACGTATGTTGCCCACTGGTGGTCCATGGACGGGGCCAGGCTGGCATACCTCAGCGTCAACAACTCTGCCACACCTGTGATGGAAATACCTCACTTCTTAGGTGGTCTCTATCCCTCCAATGTGCTCTTCCCCTACCCCAAGGTGAAAACTGGTTAAAAGAGGACTAAGAGTCTACAGCAACACTAGGGGCTCTGTAATGAGGCTGCACAGTGGTGCTTTGATCTGAATCCTCATATCCGCATGCAAACGTGCTCACAGTTGACAATGCTAACACGCTTAAGTTTAGTAGGCGTAATGTTTACCATGTTCACCATCTTGGTTTAGCATGCTAGCATTTTCTAAAGCTGGTCATTCTTTATGAAGGTATTTGGTCATAATTTGGACAAATTAACATTTTGACTTGACGATGGCTCAGGGGATCACCGAAGTGATTACGGTTCATCGGGAGGCGGACATGAACGTCTCCACCAAACTTCATGGCAATCCATCGAATAGGTGTCGAGACATTTCACCAACAAACAAACAAACCAACAAACTGTCAACCTCGTGGTGACGATACAGGAAAAGTCAAGGGATCACCAAAGTCTTTAAGATGCACCGTCTGTTAACAATGAGTGTCTGTACAAAATCTGGTGCCAATATATATTTCAGTCTGGACCAAAGTGGTGGACCGACAGACCGACATTGCCATTGCCGCTAGTGTGGCTAAAAAGATTTGCTAAAATTTACACGTGTTTTTATGAGTTGGTCTGATATCTTTTTCTCTTTCCGATCAAAGGCTGGCTCGAGCATCCCATCCGTCAGTCTGTTTGTCGTGAATCTTTATGGCCCTGCTCACACTCTGGAAATGATGCCTCCTGACTCCCTCAGGGCCAGGTAGTATATCTTTGTGAATGTAAAAGCAGAATAAAGCTTTAAGACTTTAGACACCGCCTGTCAGAAATTATTACGCGTCGCAATTCCTCTCCCCTTCACTACTTCTCTCCCCCCGTTCCTTCTTGACCACTTTTCTGCATTGCCTCTTCAGAGACAGCTACATCTCCATGGTGACTTGGATCAGCAGCACCCGGCTAGCAGTGCGTTGGCTGAATCGTGCCCAGAACCAATCAGTGCTCTGCGTGTGCGAGGCCACCACAGGGGCGTGCTCAGAGGTGAGCAGTCATCAGTCGTTCCACATTAGTAATCCAAACGGCCCTCGGCGCAATACACAGCTTTAATAGAATTTTTGCTTCTTTTACACAGTGTTGGGAGCTAGGATTGATTTCCTTAAGCTCTCAAATCTCTACTGGCTGGATTAATATTTAAGGTCATTTGCGGCATTAGGAGAATTTTAAATGATTTATTGCAGTATTTTATTGCTTGTTCCCCTCTTGTAGGTCCTCACAGATTCCAGTTTACCAATTGCCAGTTATTTATTAATGCTATATTTAATAAATAATAACCTTTACAAGTTTTATGTATACAATGCTATTTAAATTAGCTTTAGATTGTTGATGTAAGTACATTTTAAATGGTTTGACTAGTACATTTCTCTATATTTTATGATTTTATATCCATAGAAATACAAAATGGCCATGGACATAATGCAAAACCAACGACAGGTAAGTCTTGCTCATGTTTCACAAAGTCTGTCTACACCTCTTTGCCACTACAGTCCTTTTTTCTGACTTGATACTTTCCTTCAACAGGACGTGCCATTGTTTTCAGCGGATGGCTCTGTGTTTTATACAATCCTGCCAGCGAAGCAGGGCGCTCGTGGAGAGTTCCACCACATCGCCGGTATTTCAGCCCAGGTCAGTTGCGGGGCTGTTAACTTTTACTCCTTCGTGTCATCCTTGAATAATTGATGACAAAAGCAATTGTTAACATTTCAACAAGGGTCACATAAAACCGTGTGTGATTACGAATCTGTTTTTTTTTCACAATCTCCTCCATCTCTCTCATCAGCAAAGCAATTTAAGTTATTTTATTTTTTCCCTTAATTATATAATTAACAGAAACACCATTTTTATCGAAGCAGTCATTTCACTGATTAATATCTTCGTGGTCCTTTGCCCTTTACAATTCGGAAGGAATTCAGTCTATCTCAGTTTAACAACTTGTTTAACAACCTCTCATTAAAGAATAAAATATATTTGGCATGAAAGAGCATGTGGTTTATAGTTGTTTGGTTGTGAAGTCCCACACCTTTGGGCTCACGCAAACCATTAGTGGCTCTGGATTAAATCCAGAGTTTTCTCTCCTGTGTCTTTCTGACTTCAGTCCCAACATCAAAATGAAAAAAATCATTAAAAAGTGCTTTTTCTGAACCCTCCCCGTAGCCACCCTCATTTAATTTAACTTTATGAACCTATCTTCATCCTCTGACACACACTTGCTGTACCTATTTGTATTCTGTATATTTGCCTGCTTCTACATTCCTCTCCATCTCTGTTCCTCTGTGTAACGCAGCCTGCCATCCCGTCTGTCCCTCCTCGCTTCTTGACATCGGGGAGCTGGGACGTCACCTTGCTCTGCGCCCTAGACGAGAAGGCTGGAAAAATGTATGTGAGAGCCACAGTGTGCGCAGCAGGGTTGAATCACCCTTCAGCTCCTCACTATGAATATACAAGTTGAGTAGAACAGTGCCCATCATTAAAAGGATCATCTCTTGCTGTAAGCAGAGAGCAAATTCTAGACACGTCGCCTGCTGGAGAACAAATCCCTTCCTTAGGTCAGACTCTGGGTGGATGGTACACATAAGATTGTCTATTAAAAATAACTAAAAATGCCATTTTAACATGTAGCCTTGATCTCAGTTTGAAAATGCCCAAGGAAATGGCTTTGACTCTAACTTTTTCTTGTGGTAATATATTGCCACGGAAGAAGACAAAGGACTGCTTACACTCGACAGAAGCAGATTATTGCTTAAATCTCTCTTTATCCTGCTGGGGGATGGAACCCCTCACGAACTGAGGTGTGAGGATCACAGACAATCAATAAGAGTCAATTGTAGAACCAGACAGTTGTTTTCAGTCCCAAAGCCCACAGGTTGACACTGCTCTTTGCCTCCAGACAAGTTATTCTGTCTCACAATACTCTACTTAAATTTGCATAGACGTGGATAGGCAACAAACCAATACTGTGATGTACTGCTCAAATGTTTGAAATCAGCATCACTAATGCTTACTTACAAATTAAACAAGATACAAAGCTGATTTTCGAAACACGCTGAATTATGTAAATATGTGTAAATAGGTTCTTGTCATGAATAATTGATATCCGGAATAATGAAGATGAAGTTTAGATACCCAGAGGTGATTTGCGGTTCTTTGACAGTGTTGAGTAACTTTGCTGTGTCTGTGGTTCGTTTTGACTCCTCATCAGCTATTTCCTGAGCACAGAGGAATCCAGACAGAGCAGACACCTTTACAGGTAAGCATGTTTCCCAGCAAAAAAACGGACGAATACTCCGATGAACACACATTCTTATACAATGCTATAAACAGATATTTACACCCTCACTAAGATACGATGTCTTGTGGGCTGTGGAGTTTTCGGTTTTCTTATTTGCTGTGTTTTAAATCTTAAAACAATCTCTTGATTCCTTTTTTGAGAGCTGCTCACTTTTCATTCAGTCAGACTTTAATCCTTTATCGTGTCTGCATTATCGGTAACTTTCACCTGCTCTAGGCACTAGGTGAAAACTCTAGAGAATCACCAAAGTCATTAGCATTCACCCTATGGACACCATGGATATCTGTACCCAATTGCGTGGCAATCCGCCCAATGGTTGTTGGGATATTTCGCTAAAGAAACAAAAATTTCAACCTCATGGTGGCGCTGGAGGAAAAGTCAGGGGATCAACAAAATCAGTAGACTTCCTCCTTTGGATAATGTGAATGTCTGTACAAAATTTCGTGGCAATCCATCCAATAGGTGATTTGATAATTCAGTGTGGACCGAAGTGGAGGGCGGGTGTCGCCATCCCCAAAGCAATCGGAAGAGTAACTGCACACTAATGTGTTGATGTGTGCATCTTTATTGTTGTGCGCTGCTCATGCTCATTCATTTATAACAAAACAAAAAAAAAAAGAATAAAAAAACAACTCGGAGGACAAGGAGCTTCTGTGCTGTTAAGACTTATAGTCCCACCTGTGATAAACACACTTGCCTGTTCCCTCATCTACCTCCTAGGGTTTGTATCTTTTTATTATCTGACAAAGCTTCGGGCTTCGGAAGATTGCTTGTTTGAGCCCGGTCTGTGATTAATCCTGTATGATATTCGTAAGCAGTGGAGTGGAGAGAGACTTTCAGAGACTTGACATCGCCTAACAGAGCAATCTATATAATGGGTTTTATGTCTAACCTTACTGAACCCCATTTGTTTCCGAAGAGTCAGCTGCCTGAGTAGTTTGTCTCTAGACACGGACACTTTTTCCTTATATCTTGGCAAGTTGACCCTCCCCTGGCGCAAATCAAACCACGTTGGACTGTCCTGGTCTTCTCAAGCGTGGTCGGTAACCCGATTCTTTTATTTCCAAGTGTGGACCTGGATGGAGATTTTCAGCGCCGCTGCATCTCCTGCGACCTTATAGATGGATGTCGCTTCTTTAAATCTGAATTCAGCCCCAGTCAAACCCACTTCACCCTCTACTGCTTAGGTAAACGAGACGCACGCACATGCACGCACACACACACACACACGCACGCACGCACACACATACATAATTGCAATAAATACGAAAGCATTACGCTGCTTGGACAGTTGGTTTCATAATGTTGTCTTTTGAAAACATCCTCCAGGCCCTGGAATCCCTAAGGTGACAGTTCACAGTACAAAGGACCCCTCCAGTGAGTGTTACATCTTCTTGTAACTCTAATGATGTACTGACACACACACACACACACACACACGCACAGATGCACACATGCACACACATAGGCCGTCTGCAGTGTCCTATGACAGCCTGCAGAGTGCGATATATTCAAATAGACTGTGGATTCATTCATTTCCTGCTTGTGAACACTGCCCTCTGTCTGTGGCTCTCAGTTAGAGCCGTTTACATGGAGATGATGGATTTGCTCCACAACCTGATGGGCAGACAGTGTCTGTCTTGACGTTTGGGATGAAAAATAAAGCAGAGTGCTGTTTTATCTCCCGTAGGATACTTCGTCTTGGAGGATAATAGCCCTCTGTCTAAAGCCCTGGAGGACAAGAGGCTCCCCGAGACTCTGTTCAGGACACTCCCAGCAGACAACCATGGTACAACAAAGAAACCACTTGCTATATATATATATATATATATATAATATATAATATAATATAATATAATTTTTTTTTTCTTCCGAATTTGCTCTCACTTTTTTAAGTAGCTAAATGACATGGTTATGGTTACATGTAGGATACTGGCCACACAAATACAGTCACAAAGCATTCACAGATCACCTTCAGCGCCTTTCTCAAGCAGTCAGACTATATTCAGCGGCAACGGAGCGTTCGCTGTAGGTATCTCAGGCTGGAAGGCACAAAGATAGTTAAGTAGTAACCAGAGCAATCATTTCTTATATTTGGTGATTAGATCATTAGCGTGAGTCATGTGTCAGTGTGGTTGTGAATGTTTTTTCATGTTTTGTTGTTGTTGTTGTTGTTGTTCAAATTAAGGATGAACTTTTTGATGGTCTTTTTTTCTGTCCTTCAGAGGTTCTGAAGTATTTCAGGCAGAGGCTCTTACATCTAGGAGTAATCCTAACATGTCTACCAACAGTTGACCTTATTCAACCCCTGTTTGCTTTCCTTAGATCTCCACCTGAAACTATCTCTACCTCAGGGTTACGAGGCCAACCTGCACCCTCTCCTCATCATTGTGTAAGTAAAACTGAACAAGCACGCTAGACGACAGGGCTGTTTAATGTCACCTATGATCCATAGCCTTTTTCTAACAACTGTCGCCACACAAGCTGATCCTGTTCATCTTGTTGCTCAGAGACGGCTTACCCGGCAGTCAGTCAGTGACGGAGGAATTTGCCCTCGACTGGCCTCAGGTCCTCTCCAGCACACAAAACGTGGCCTTGGCCTGGGTGGACGGCAGGAGCGGGGTTGGCCGTGGACAGAAGACCGCTGCTGTGGATCCACGCAAGCTTGGCTCACTTAGAGTCAAAGATTATCTGGAAGTTGTGGAGTCAGTGCAGTTATGCAACAACAGAAGGCTTTTTGATTGACATGTGAGAATAAAGCCTATGAGTTGATAATGTGTTTTATGATGTTTACACAGGCTGTTGATGCAACTGCCGTACATTGATGATCATCGGATGGCCCTCTATGGCAAGGTTACAGCATTTGTTTCATTTTTAAACTGAGTTACATTCTATTGAAGCCGTCAAAGCTATCGCAGGCTTTGTTTGTTTTAGCACTTTTCTGTTTCCCATTACAGGCATTCGGTGGATATTTAACTCTGAAGATGTTAGCTGCAACAGATAAGCTCTTTCAGTGCACAGCAGCTGTGGCCCCAATCACTGACTTCAGGCTTTATAGTGAGTTGCATTCATGTCTTCAAATATACATACAGTGAGGCCATGGAAATTGTGGTGAAACAGAGACAAGGTTGATGGATTGGAGTAAAGGTTATTCCACTGTTTTCAGGTGCTGCATTCTCAGAGAGATATCTAGGCCTTCCAGCAAAGGAGGAGCACGCTTACTCGGTGAGGCTCTAGAGCTAATGCTCTGAACTCATTTGTTCAGGTGTAAATCGTTTCAGTCATTTAATAATAATGGTTGTGGATTTACACCCAGTTGCAAGTTTACTACCCAGAACTAACGCGGTTTAATACAGCAGTCCACCAATAAATCCTGTCTTCATGATGGTTATAATGTTCGGTTTCTGTTAAAACCGTTTCAGAGGGGTCTCAATTCAACTTTATAGTCGTTTTAGCAGTTTTAGTTTGTGGTGCAGTTGAATTGTATTGTGTTATACTTAGAGATGTTTCTAATCGTTCGTCCACTCCGTTTATGTCAACGGGGGCAGACTGATCAATAGAAAAACCGCTCAGTATAATGCAATACAGTTCAACCGCACCACAACATACAGCCACCAAGATGACCATAAAGTTTCATTAGCACATCTCTAAGACAGTTAAAAAAAAAAAGAACATTAAAACTTTTATGAAGGTAGGATTTATTGTAGGGCTGTTCTGTTGGACTGCACTATTTTTAGCTAGAGAGGATAACCTAATAAAGCACTCATATTGTAATCGTGTATCTTTTCAGACTGCCTCTTTGCTGGAGGAGGTTAACAAGCTGAAAGATGAGAATTTCCTTATTGTACATGGAACTGCAGATGGTGAGATTTTGTCAAATTTTCTGCTGACTTTTGGAGTTCACTCTTAGGTTTATTTTTCACAGCCCTATTTTCAATGTATGTTATGTGCTTTTGGCCAAAGCGAGGGTGCACTTCCAGCACAGTGCTGAGCTCCTGAGCCGACTGGTGAAGGTGGAAGCCAACTACTCACTGCAGCTGTACCCAGACGAGGGTCACATCCTGAGAGAGCCCCGCAGCATCCAGCACTTCCAGCGGACAGTGGTGAACTTCCTGCAAACCTGCTTGAAGCACAGCATTCTCCTAGATCCCATAGAGGACGAAGAAGAGGAAGATGACTGAGCCCAGAGTTTCCCTTTCCTCCTTCTGGAAGGACTCTCTTAGGACTGTATGCCATCTTATGCATTACCTTGGGTTAGATTACCAGGCACAAGAGCACAGGAGTGGGGACCAAACACATCAGATCACCTCCTACGACGTCTGGAAAAATTGATGTACTGTATACTTTGTTGCACACAATTATTTCTGTTCTTCTATATGTTTGAAACCCTGTTTGTTTACAAAATACACTTGAGATGATGTGGTATAGAAAGCTACTGACTCTGCTAAACGTTTACAAAGATTTTGAAACATGCATGTCGTAATGACTGCATGATGTGGATTAGTTTACACTGCATTTTCTGTTTTTTGCAGGTTTTAAATATCACCCATCAGGGTTCAAAGTGCAAAATCTGCCGAGAGCTGGGAACACACGAGAAGACTTAAAAATCCTTACTGATGCTATGAGAGGACTCAACCTTACACATTTAATGACTTAATAAAATACCCAAGCTTTTCCATACTATAGATTTCTGAATAAACCAGGTAAGACTAAAGGATCACATTCAGATTTATGCCGATTTCAGCCATACAAAATCCAACAATTGGGTCAACTCTGATACAAGAGATTTGAATCCTAAACTAAAAGATTAACATGCAAACTGGTCCTACTGGTCTCTGGCCTGGGCAGACTCTCCCCAATCTTTAAGATGTCTTTGTAAAATCTGAGTTAATTTGTACAGTGTGTTCCCAGCTTCAATAAAGTCAGATGAAGCATATGGATCATTCTAAATGTGCCAAATACATTTTGTGGATTTTATCCACTGTGTTTTTTTTTTTTGGCATTATTATAAGAATGAGTATGCAACTGAAACTATTTACACCACAAGCTCCAATTCAAGAAATATTGCAACTTCTATGTAGGTCTATCTGTGTACTGTATTAGGAAGTACAGTATGTTTCTGTTTCTACACATCTTCGCATTTGAATCATTTCTTGTGTATCGCAAAAGGAATTAATTATCTAGACAAACTATTGAACCATTATGTTACAGTCCACAAAGGAAGTGGGTTTGACCATCAAACTATCAACCAAAAAATACTGGTAAACTGCATGCAGTTGATTTGAAAATGAATGCCCTTGACTCTAGACAACCAGCTACTCCTTTTTTCCAACAGTCCTTGACAATAAAGTTTGAACATCTTGTTTTATAGCAAGATTTATTTTGGTTCCTTCACTAATCAGTATGGCTGCAGTCCAACAGAGCCATTTGGAGGGATAATTATGAAACGCATCATGTGCTAGCTCTTGGTAAATACTGACTTTGATCTCTGCAAAAGTACCACTGTGGCATTGACAGCAAATATTATCTGCTATTATTGCTCTAAATGGCTACAAAGATCAGGGTCTTTGCAGCTATCAGGTCTGACAATAGATTTTCTAAATCAGGTCTGAAAGAGATCATTTAATAGTATCTGATAACACTGATTAAAAGTGAGCAATATATGCTGTTAATGAATGCCATAAGCATGCCACTACAAATATAAATATTATATATACACTTAGTTTATTTGGAACACCGAGATAAAACTAATATTCTAATGCATACACCATGTTCTTCATCGATCTTCATACCACATTTTGATATTGGTGAGACTGTCATTTTTCAGGGGCATGGCTCATCGAATTGGAGCCACATGCAAGATGCTCTTTAACTACACCCGTGCAGAGTGAGTACTTGCTCTTAAACTTGATAAAGATTAATAAAGGAGAGTCCTTTGGAGCGGGCACTTCACGAACTGGACCCTGTACAGCTTGTACAGTGGTTTTGATTCAGCTCAATGGAATAGTGCAGAGGCCTAGTAGAGCTTGCTCTTGAACAGACCCTGATCATCAGCCATCGTCACATACAGAGGGAGGACCTCCATCCAATCGGCGTGCTCCCAGTAGCACACTAGCCAATCAGATCCCTCTACGCCATCGTAGCGATCCGGTGCGTCGTCCAATCAACAATGCCAATACATGCGGGCCCCAATCCCTCTTCAACCTTCTGCTTTTTGTAGGGGCACCTTCAATCAGCTCTGTGGTGCAGTGGCAGCGGCTTCCTTAGTTGTAACGAACAATTGGAAATAACACCTTTACACAGAAACAATGTCCTTCCTCACTGTCAGCAGGCTAGCGCCTAAACTCCTCAATTCGAAGGTAAGAGGACGAGAAACGTCTTCGATGACACTTTCTCAGTCAAAGCTGTCGCCGTTAACTCGGGAGCTAACGGCTAACGACGTATAGGCGGGCTAGTTAACGTTAGCCCGCTTAGCCTTGTCAACCACATTGTGAAATGCTGTTGGACAAGAGCGCGGTTAATAACCGACAAAACAGTGGTAAAGCTTTTTAAGAGTAGTCTTTACACCCTGTTATTGTCTATAATGTTCGATTTCTAATTTGTGTCTTGGTAGCTATCGTTAGCTTAAGTACCGTTGCTCTTTATGCTGGCCTGGTATTGTCACAGCCTGGGCATGTTTCTTTAGCCAGTTATGACCAGACCGTGTTAATTTCCCCGTTTCTTTCTTATTAGTCAAGAGTACGTGTCCCGCCCGGTTACAGACACTGTGTGCTTTTAAACTCAGCTTAAACTTTGTCTGTTCTCGCCAACCCCCGTTGACCTTCACGTTACGGCTCCAGACATTTATCCAAAGTCACATAATTTAATGGGGTCCTCAAAACTTACTTCATGTTAACCAAAATGTCAAAAGTTAATTTTACAGTTGGATTTCACGCTGTAGGTTAAAGTGCTGTAGTGTGGGTCCAGGCATCTAACATCAGTTTCAGATATCTGTTTGGTGGTGAGTAGAACATGGGAATTGCTTGAATAGTTGACTGGTTGGTATGACTTGCTATGCGTTGGCTGCCAATCAGTAATAAAGTAAGTAACCTTCCAGTGACTGTAACCTACTGTCTTACTCCACTGACCTCTCAGCCTAGACAATTTACACGCAATGACCCTCATATCAGCTTTTCACCCACTACCTAAGTATTTATTACTAGATGTTACTCTCCTATAGCAAGTTATCAGTGACTAAATGGTTTCTTTCATTGAACTCTGTGAAAACCAAGGGTTATTGCGTAGTGTCCCTGTTATCAGTCTTGTAATTAGGACTCTGTGCAGCTAACCTGTCACACTCACCCTTTCTCTCTTATCAGTTGTAATCTTTGTTCGCAAGATTCATTAGTAAGCTGTTTTTTTTTCTGTTTGTTTTGTTTCCGAGCTATTTCTGAATATCCTGTGACTCTCATGTCTAGAGCAAGGACTTTGTAGATGTGGATGTCCCATGATGTTCAGATAATTTCAGGTTTTTTAGGAAAGAAAATTGATTTTAATATATATCTAGATTTCACTGTGTTCAAATGTTTTAATGTCGAAACTATATTTTCAAAAATACAGTGGGGAAAAAAGGGAGTGTAAATGTGGATTCAACAAATGCTCAATACGAGACTTGGAGAGGTTTTTCCATATTTCTGTCTAATGTCATTAAGGGACAAAAAACATGTTTTCAACAATGTTTTCTTCTTCCTGTCAGGTTGTATGTTTAGTTCTGTTGACCTAAGAGAATGTTAGGTCAGTGGGAAAAACACAGCCTCTGGTTTGGCTCCTTTACCCTCTTGTGCAGTGTAGTTGCTTTAACCTTTCTCCCAGGCCACTGGAAGTTGGGAGTGACTGAGCGAAACTGGCGCTCTATATTTAAGAACCTGAGCTGTTACATAATGTCTCCGTCAGCTGTGTAGAGTGTGTGTGTGTGGTGACGCAAGAGCCTAGTCTTTGTTTCAGTTAGCCTTGTCAGCCTTTGATCAACTCCAACTAGTTGTGGTTGTTGGGAGGTGATCCCACTGGGAGCAGAGCCAGCTGTCACCTATCCCCCAGACTCCTCCCTTACCCATTGATAATTTTAATAAGCTGGCAGAGGAGTCCTGTTACAGTCGTGAGCAGCAGTAGGCTCAACTTCTCAGTACTGTCACTGAGCTTCCAACAAGATTACTATCCTCCAAACACTTTCATAACCACGGCCAGTCGCTTTTAATCTGTCTTACATCCTGTAGTCTTGTTCCACTTCCAGCAACAATATAAGGCTTATAAGCCTGTGCATCCTTAACTATATAGACATTTTTGGTTACTCAGTGTAATGTTTTGTTTTGGTTTTTTGTTTTTTGTTGTTGTTTTGGTTTTGTTTTTTCAATCACATAGTTCATTTAGTGAAATACCTGCCAACCTTTCATGATTATCAAGTTAAAAAGGAAGCATTGTAAATAACTGTAAATCACCTGTATATTTCCAATGAGGATACAACAAATTATAATTTTCATTATGCATAAATTTGATGAGTATTTTGTCGATTAAACGTTTGGTCCGTAAAAGATCAAAAGACTGAAAAATGCCTGTCACACCATTCTGAAGCTTAAGGTAACTTCATCACATATCTTGTTTTTGTCCAACCAACAGTTGAAAACCAAAATATATTTAGTTTACTATAATATACGACAAGGAAAAGCAGTAAATCCTCGTATTTGAAAGGGTAGAATTGTCAAATGTTTGGCCCCTTTGCTTGAAAAAGTGTTTTAAAGATTAGAATAATGATCAAAATAGGCACTCATTAATTTTCTTTTGACCGTCTAATTGACTAATCGTTGCTCTACCTTTCAGACGGTTTGGGATTTATTTCAGTCATGCAGAAATGAACTTATAGTAATGCACTTAAAAATCCACGTTAATACAAGGTGTTTAATTCCATTTAAGGCCTCTGCAATCAGAATAAACATTGACTTTAAAAACTATCTTTCCCTTTCCTTCGTCTTCCTTAAATCCTTCATGTCAAGACATGAAGGAGTTTAGCAACAGAAAACCTTTGAGTATCACATATTTCATCAATTAGCATGAAATTCACAAGTTGTGACTAGTTAACCTGACTCACTCTGGATTTGAACCTAGGATGCCTGTGATGGTAGTCTTATGTTTTACCAAGAGTTAAATCTAAAAAGAAATGAAACAATTAGGCTTATAAGTTTATTTATATCTGTGTCTTAAAATAGTAAATGTTTATAGTGTAACTAAAAGAATCAGGGCCTGCGTCAGAATTATGGGGAAATTGACATTGTAAAGTGGTGGTGTGATTGTGTTGCGTGTGTGTGTTTTTTTTTTTTTTTAAATGGTACACGCTGTGCTGTTTGATAGAAGTGGAGCAATATTTGTATGACACAGAACATGTTCACATCATTGGCAGTCAGTTACAAGCTCGGTTTGTGAATTAATGGGTGAATTTTGGTGGGGTAATCACCACACGTCAGGTGAGGAATGTCCAGGAATGGTGCTCGCTAGTAGTTACTTCTTGTAGCTGTATGAAGTGATCTGCCCAACCACTTCATAACAGTTTATCTCAGTCTAAATTTTGGATGAATTGAGTAGAAATTAACCACCAGCCAACTCATTACAAAAGGGATAAAAATTGAGACGAGACAAGTTGAAAATTGTTTTGAGATGATGGAGGAATTGAGATGGGAGAAATAAAGTGCTTGGCATTAAAAGGAAGGATTCCTTCACATTTAACATCCTTGATAAATTGCTTCCATTAATGGCAATCATGTATTGAAATGGTCAGTCTCAGCTCAATCTAAAATAGTCACAAAGAACCTGTTATTATAACGTAAAGAGTTTTAAAATATTGAGTTTCTTACTATTCAGAAACTAATAAGGATGATTGATTTTAATTATGTGTTGGTTTACTCAGTTCATAAATGATCTGAACTGGAGAACCATTTAAGAAAAAAGGACTGTAGTCCTCCACGTTAACCAGGTTGGAAGGTCATTGCACTTGCAAACTAATAGAAATTCACAACAGTGTTGGGTCATTCTATGCCAACTGACCCAGTATTCAGAACTTTTTCCAGTTCATGTCATGGATTTTCTCAAAAAAAAAATATATATATCAGATAAAAACTCAAATTCTGATGAATTAATAAATAAAACCAAAGATTGTTACAGCTAGAAATTATGTTTTCCAAAAACTGTTAAAAGATGAAATATAACTAAAATAAATTATATATACAATCAAAACATCTTAAAAGGTGTTTTTTTTTTTTTTCAGCTCCGAACTATATTTAACAAGATCTGGGGCACTTACATAACTTTTAGATGTGATAGTACTATATTAATACGATGCATAATCCAAATTTGGTTGCAAGAAAGGGAAAACTAGAGATGCAGATTTTTGAAAATTGAACGTTCAGTACAAATTTCAACCCAATCCAGTGAAAAATAAGCAATTGGTGAGGCTTACAATACACATACAAAGAATCTCAAAAAACGAAGACCTATAGCTCTGGGAACCAAACTTCAAAAATTCATAACTAAAAAATATTTGGAGTTGAGCTATAGGATGTTGCAAGGTCCCATGAGTTTAATAGAATTTTTTGAATAAATTTTTTTCAAGAAAGTCCATGACACGAACAGGGAGGTCCTATATGAGTTGTTATGGAATGACCCTTCTATGTTGTTGTCCAAAATATTTTGAGCTGCTGCAAGGTTGTCTTAGTTCATACATAAGTAGCTTTGGTGGCTTTAAAATGCTGCTGTGACCTTTAAATTTATATTAGGGTCTGTCGTGGTACTATTACTCAAAATTTTATTATTTCTGTGTCTACTCCGCAGAATGCCACCTACTTCCTTGTGGCTGCCAGAAATGCCAGCGCATCATCAACAGTAAGTATGCTCAGTTCCCTCCAGGATTGTCTGTCTGCATCCAATTTTTCCCAGGTTTTTATTTTGAAGTGTAAGTGGGTCATTTGTGTGTGGTAATTAGAAAAGGCACTGTGTTCTCTAACCCACTTCATCTTAAATGTTGTGTTTTTGTTTTTTTGTTTTTTTTTAACAGAATCTGAAGGATGTTCTGGCAGACCTTATCCCTAAAGAACAGACCAGGATCAAGAACTTTAAACAACAGTATGGAAAAACCAATATAGGACAGATTACTGTTGACATGGTGAGTAACTGTTGAGATGCTGGATAAAATAAACAGGATGGTTAACGTGTTAAGGGATCAGAATAAAACGAGAACTACAAACCATTTAAAAACCAAGCAAGATTCTTTTGATCCATTATATTACATTTAGAAATGAGCATGTGGGCCATCAGCCATGATGCAGATTAGACATGGCATGATGGCCTCACCTAATCCGTCTAGGCCTGCCTAGCAGTATTTACTGTCAGGTATCACTGTTCGGTCATCTCCCTCAGAGGTCACTATGCAAACTGCTTCCTCTCAACAGAAACATTTTAGCTGAGTCACTCAAACCTGCCCTTCAAACTGGACACTGCCAGTTACAGATTCGCAAAACTACTACACATGCTTGCATGCACATATACACACACACACACACACACACGTACACATGTACACATTCGTCATCCTCTTTCGTTTATCTCACTTCGCCTCTAACCTCTGGCTGGTAGCCAAGGGGATTTTAGAAGAATTTCTTGGGTCGCTGGGTCTGTTTTACTTTCAGACAACAAGTAATCATGTAGCTGTGGCCTGTCCTTTTCATGGAAATGTATTTATTAGTATTCTCTTATTCCAGCGCATAGTATTACAGACGTAATGTTAAACTCTCTTGCCAGCTCTTGATAACTGCTGAGCTGAGCGGTCAGTAGACTTTTGCTTTAAAAATCCAGTGTTGTATTGCTGTAGTCGTATTGTTAACAAGCCAGTTTTCAGCATGTAATGTTTATATCGCTTGTGTTTTTGTATGTTTTCATCCACAGGTCTACGGAGGTATGAGGGGGATGAAGGGTCTGGTGTATGAGACCTCTGTTTTGGATCCTGAGGAGGTCAGTATTAGAGCTAGACCAGTAAATCCACCACTGATACATCACCAGATGTTAGGATATTGCAGATATAATGATATGGGTGTATATGTTGACAGATCAGTAACAAAAAATTGCAGTACAAAAATGCCAAACCAGGTTTGAGGTAATATAGAAACAGTGTCACCATTACATAAAGTGTCTACCAGTGAGCTCTGAAAAGTAGATTTGTCAACAGTGGCTATAATTCGAACTCTCTTGGTCCCTGCCTCATAGGCCCTTATCGTGATCGCTTTCTTACTGAAGCTGAGAGCTTTCTGTATAGCTTTGTATTCATATATCTTGTCATCAGGCAACAACATGGAGTGTGATACTGAATCATCCAAATTCATTGGTAGAACTGGAGCTCATGATGGCAGCTTGCTAACACTCACTTGATGGTGCATTTCAGGAGACTTGGGCTGTGCATTTGTTTATCACAACCAACGCTTCGTTTTCTATCTTTTCCTCTCTCTCCATTGATAAACAGGGCATCCGTTTTCGGGGCTACAGCATTCCAGAGTGTCAGGAGTTGTTGCCTAAAGCTCCAGGAGGCGAGGAGCCGCTGCCTGAAGGCCTATTCTGGCTGCTGGTCACAGGGCAGGTTCCCACTGAGGAGCAGGTGAGTGGGAGAGGAGCGCTGGACCTGCTAAGTTTATTGTACTTAAGATCTATAATGAGGCAGGACTGGGCAGCCGTTCATCTTTTCCTTCCATCTGTCAGTGCTGGTATCTCAGACACTTTCTGTCAGATTTTTACAGAATCTCCCCATACTGTTTCAGCATTATCAAAGTTGAATATTCCTGCTGTATAACAAATGTCAGATGAAGGTGACTTTTGCCACAGATTTGTTCAAGGACTCCTTGATATGTGAGGCATAACAAGATTTCTGTCCCCTTGATATAACCGTGGGAATGTGGATCACAAGATGTTTGGCTCTTTCAATCATTTATGACTCTGGAAAACCATCTTGCATAAACTAAAGATTGTTTTATGACTGTGAAACAAGGTGAAGTCATATAAGGATAAACTTACTTATAAGCCTTCATCTCTCTGGCTGACTGCAACTTTTCACATCTTTTTCCTTTTTATCTAATATTAAGCATATTAACGCATCTGCCATTGACTCAGAGAAGTCCGCTAAGGAGGATAAGTTAACAAAAAGTTTCTGCTCTACTTGTATAATGTACAGCGTCTGCCCTTTCTTTGCCATAGTGATTGTACATAGCATTTGGTGGGAAAGTAATGTTACTGCACTCTGTGTTTCGTGTGTCTGTGGCACACCTTGTCCACAGCTTGTAAAATTCATACAGAAAGAGCAGAAAAGAAAGTCTTTCAGATCATTCACTTATATTGTGTGCTTCTCTGCCTCCAGGTGAACTGGGTGTCCAAAGAGTGGGCGAAGAGAGCAGCACTTCCCTCTCACGTTGTCACCATGTTGGATAATTTCCCTACAAACCTGCACCCCATGTCTCAGTTCAGTGCCGCCATTACAGCTCTGAACAGTGAGAGCAGCTTTGCACGGGCTTACTCTGAGGGTGTCCACAAGTCCAAGTACTGGGAGGTGAGTTTACATCTTATTTCATCTCCTCTTAAATCATACTCCTAACCTGGGACCATGGATGGAAATGTTGGACTGTTGGTTCAGAGTGAAATATCTTGTCTATTAGATGGATTACCATTATATTTAGTATAGGCAGTGTCCTCAGATAACGTTTCCATTTTACATCAATCTAACAATTTTTTTTATTGTTGTATAAAGAGCATTACAGTCTCTCAGAACTCCTAGCATGGCAGTAGACTTTTGGTCTGGTGTCATGGACTCTTTCCTAATCATTTTACGTTGCCTCTCATAGTTTATCTATGAAGACTCAATGGACTTGATTGCCAAGCTGCCCTGCATTGCTGCCAAGATCTATCGCAACTTGTACCGCGAAGGCAGCAGTATCGGAGCCATTGACTCCAACCTGGACTGGTCCCACAACTTCACCAACATGCTGGGGTACTCTGAACCCCAGTTCACAGAGCTAATGAGGCTCTACCTCACTATCCACAGGTGAAACTTGAAAAACTTCCTAATAGATTATAAACTAGCTTTGATTTTGAAATGAGTGCCTTAGCATTTTCTGAGGATTTATGCTCCATTTCTGTTTCTAGTCACACTTTGATCAAGTCATGTGTTTTCAATGTAGATTAAATGTCGAGCTTTGAAGCAAATGTTTGAAAAACTGGACACACTGAAAACAGATTGATCGGTTTTCTGTGCCCATCGGCTAAGATGATATTGAGTATTACCCAGGGATTTTCATGCCAAAAAGAATCCTAAGGATAACATGTTGAAGTGAGAACACTTATTTCCAACATGGTTGTAAGATGTTAAAAAACACAAGATTTACAAATCATATAGTATCCAGATTTTCCTCAGGAAAAAGAACAAAAGTGTACGAAAATATTCTGTCTGAACAATTTTACTGAAATAATAGCCCAATATCAGGGTGATGTAACAGTGAATACTAAAACAATAAGGGTAATGTCAAAATGTAATGTAAAAAATAATATGGATTAGACAACTTGACTTTTAATGAGATTGTTCGCTGTATATTATTAACTCGAGGCACCTTACATGAGTGGACACTGGTTTAGCCATGCCAAGTCTGAGCCTGTCAGATAGTTTTAAGTAGCATCCTCCCTAATGCAGTCATTTGAGTGTTGAAACTTATGATGTTCTACAAATACAGCAGTTTTGCTATTCTGAATTTGCTGCTACCCACAATAAATAGTGGATGATATTATTATACAGAACCTGTAGTTTGTGTAGTCATTAAACACGTGAACCTCGCAGGAGATGTGTAAGGGTAATGTCACATTATCAGACTAAAGGCACTAGTGTTGCAGTCCCCACTGGTGAATTTATTTAACATTCAGACTACACACGGAGGACTGCACAAATATACTGTTCGGTCAGTAGAGGGTAGATAAATGGCTACCCTTCACATTTCAGTCAGTGACTGGATGGCAGTGTCCAACGAAAACTGCGTTTTGTCGTGGAATGGATGCCAGTATAATCCCCGGCAAAATTTTAATCTCCGGCAGTTTTGCTGAGTCAACATGTTTGATTTTGTAAAATTTTTTTGTAATGTTACAGTGATCATGAAGGAGGCAATGTCAGTGCCCACACCAGCCACTTGGTGGGCAGTGCCCTGTCTGACCCCTACCTGTCCTTCAGTGCTGCCATGAATGGTCTGGCTGGTCCTCTGCATGGCCTGGCCAATCAGGTTTGTACAAAGCACATCACCGTTCTCACTCTGTTTTCACATATAGAAAATGCAGTTTATCTGGCTTGAGAGGTTGCTGCAAAGCAGTGATTTCTGGCATCTGGGAGACTTCTTGACACGTCACTGTAGGAAAAGCACAGATGCTACTAATAAATATAATATAATAGCTGATGTCCACTCAGCTTCTTCGGTTTCAGGGTCCTGTTATTGTGCATGCTGGCTTACAGTCACAATGTCATGACTTACTGAGACATTTGAACGGAACTGAGCCAGTGTTAATGTTGTTAGTAAAACCTGTGCTTTTCCTACTATGAGTTAAAATGTCTGCTGTAAATATGTTAGCTCTTGTCACATGTTATATGACAGTTCAGGGTAGAATTTTTTTTTTTTTCTCACATTATGGTGTCACATGAACAACACTGAGAACAAAAACAACGACACAAAGGCTCTGTCACACAGGCTGCCTCAGTGTTGGACTGTAAAACTAATTTTGGAGTTGAATGTTAATCTTTACGGCTTCTTAGTCATTGCCTGGGGGAAGCTCACAACTGCTGCAGTAAACTCAAAAGCTGTCAAAGTTCCCTTACCTTCAATAAATTTTTGCCATCAGTTTTATTATTAGCTAATTAGTTGCAGTGGTATTCAGCTGCCTATTTTACACTGACTGACAGCCCCCGAGACACTGCTGTTAACAAGTGTTCAAGATGACAGCTTTGGTTCTCATTTAATTCTTAATTTGCTCACATATTGATGATTTTGACGTATTGCAAGAGTTTTATATTAAAATGACCCTGGGCTTTTTTCAGACATGATGTCAACATTTAAAATTCCACAAACGCATACAGAGGAAAGTGCCTGTGTGAAATGGGCTTTACTAGTTTCTGCTACGCTCTTCTGCTGCAGTATTTTTACTGGACAGCCACACAAGCTCAGATAATATCAAGGAAAAGTGTCATGTGCTTATTTGGTGTTAAATTTGAATGAATGATAAGTATGTATAATGACTATAAAGCATTTTGAGTTTCCACTCATCAATGTGCATTGTCCTCTGCCTCTCACAGGAGGTTCTGGTGTGGCTGACTGCCCTGCAGAAGGAGTTGGGGGGAGAGGTGTCCGACGAGAGGATGAGGGATTACATCTGGAACACACTCAAGTCTGGAAGGGTAAAGACACAGCACTTCCATGACCAGTTGTCGTTATTAGTAAGAATTCATTTTTTGCATTTTCTGGATAAACCATACCGGGTTTATGGTTTGTAAACTCAGGGGTCATATGCCACACTGCCATGGTTTTTTTTTTTTTTTTTTTAGGATGGCCTCATCCGCATTAACGTCATCGAGACGGTTGTATGATTACAAAATGGGTTATGTGAGGATTAAAATTACTGTGCATTGACATTATAACACTATATCCATTAAGCTTCGGTCTAATTAGATTGAGTCATGGCATTTGTCTGATGTGAAGCTTCCTTATTAGTTTGATTTTCAGGCACTTCCATATTATTAAATGCCAAGTCAGATATATGTTATTTACAAGTCAGAAACTCATAATTACAGTAACTCTGATATGACATGAATTAGGAATTATTCCTCAATTCAGATAGCATTATAAGAAAATCAAGGGTGACTGGGCTTTAGCCACAAGGGCTCTTTGCCCTTTGACAATTTGAGATTGCACACCTTAAAACCCATATTTTTATTGACTATTTTGTCCTACTTACTTGATGTAGCTTGTCTTTTCTTTTGTAATAAACAAGGTAGAATTTTCATTCTCTTCATATACAATATTCACTACAGGGAATAAAATTCTGTTTTTTCAGTGCTACAGTTTACACGATAACATTAAAAAAAAAATGAATAAATAAAATAAATACAAAAAAAGTAAGTGCAAGTCGTATGTCATTATAATAGTAACAAAATAACAACTATTGTAAAAATGCTAAGCAAAGAGTTACAAGTAGTAGAAGGAGTAGTAGGATCTTGGCCCGGTTCAAAAGTTGAGGAAAATTTGCCCTCTCACTTGGCTGTAGGTGGTGCCAGGCTATGGCCATGCTGTCCTGAGGAAGACTGACCCACGTTACACCTGCCAGCGTGAATTTGCCCTGAAGCATCTGCCCAACGACCCCATGTTCAAGTTGGTTGCCCAGCTTTACAAGATTGTGCCCAATGTGCTCCTGGAGCAGGGTAAGGCCAAGAACCCCTGGCCCAACGTGGACGCTCACAGTGGAGTGCTGCTGCAGGTAAGACAAATGTGGTGGCTTTTAGTCATTCATCAGTCATGGTAGCAAGTACAGATCCTGATGTGCCTCCTTTTTTTTTTTTTTTCTGTCTGCAGTATTATGGAATGACTGAGATGAATTACTACACTGTGCTCTTCGGTGTGTCCCGAGCCCTCGGCGTGCTGGCCCAGCTGGTGTGGAGTAGAGCCTTGGGCTTCCCCTTGGAGCGCCCCAAGTCCATGAGCACAGATGGACTGATGACACTGGTGGGAGCTAAGTCAGGCTGAAGAACCACCGGAAAGGAGCAGGGGGTTAGTGTGAAGGGTGGGAGGAGGTGGAAATATCAAAAGGCAGACATAAGTTGACCCCCCCTGTCATTTCCAACCCCAGGGATTCAATGGGATTCAAAGAGACAGTACGCTTTTAATGTCATTTCACAAAAGAAGGGCCTTTTAAATCATCACACCATTAGTGTTTAAGTATGTTTAGTTAACCGCTGAGTCTTCCCACCATGTCTCCATATTTGGAACGTGAGGTGAAAGCTTCAGATACACATACGTGTAACCCATAGTAGGCTCAAACTATGTACTATAATAAGTCTGTTAGCATCGCTAAGATTTTCCCCTTTGCAGTGCCTGCGTGTTTGTCATTAAGCACTGGGTCTGAACTATGAATAGGCAGTGGCATTCAAAGGGAATTGTGGGAGTGAATTACACTTCCTTTGTATCTGTTCAAAGATCTAAAGTTAATACCTGACTCAACCTTTGCTGCTTCTGGCTAATGCAGTGATTTGTTTTAGAGGACATCCCCCAGCGAAAGACCTTTCTCCCCAATTAAGACTCTCAGCTTACTTTTTCTTCTATGCAATGTTCCCAGATGTCATCCCACCCAGTCTATCAATGCGTTTCACTCCCGTTTATGAACACTCCAGTTTAGAAAAAAAAAAAAGGTCCTCACTTCTAAGATTAACGGGCTGTTCAAGATATACATTCAAAAGCATGAAAATCAGTTAAAAGATACTGCCCCTTTAAATCTGTGGTCTCCCTTTTTTTTTTTCTCCGACTTGTAGTTTTTTTTTTTTCTTTTTAATGATGACCTGCATTTACCTCTATGATCAAAATAACTGTCTTGTCTATTTTCATTAACATGCTTTCCTATTTTTAATGGGTCTCTGCTCAAATGGTCTTCTGAATGCTAGAGAATCAAGAATAATGTACAGTAACCGTAATATTAAAGATCTGAGCAAAGGGTGTTGTAATTGGCAGCCTGTAGTAAATCCTTAAGAGCAAGCTTGAATGAAAAGTGGGATGGGGGACTTTGTTAAAGTCCTGTCTTATTTGAGTGTATGTTTGCTACTTTGTCCCCACAGAAGAGCGCTTTAAACATCAACTACTCCAAAATGAGCACTTGCTTGATTGGATTTCCTAATTTGTAGTGGTAGACCACCCCCCCACCCCTCCAGGTTGATTGTGTCCCTTTTTACAGAGGTTTTTTTTTTTTTTTGGTGTTAAATATGTATAAAACTATAATCTTTGGGTTCTCATTTTGTGGCTTTATTTATACTTTGTGTACATAGGTATATATATATATATATATATAGCTTGAATGTATGAGCTCGACCACTTGCTTGTAATAACCACAATGATTACCATAGTTTACCCACAGTGTCGTCGTACCCAGTCTCACTGTAATGTTCAGTCTCACTGGTCACTGTGAAATTTTGACAACGAACAAAAAGAAAAACTGCAGCTATCTTGTATATACATGATTTCTTGCCTAGCTCTGTGGACTTCGCCGGTGCTGTTTTTCAGGTGTTTCAATTGAATGTTTCAAGCTTGCTCTTAAGCTCTGGGTTCGTCAACACTCCATGTGTTTTTTTGTAGTTTAAGTTCTTGCTTTTTTTTTTTTTTTTTCCCCCTCCCAAACTACTCTTGCCGTGTTAGTCAATAGTTCGCTTAGATGTTTGAATCGGTCTGCTCTGCTACCATCTTCCTTCTGGCTTTATCCGGGTGTGTTTTGTGTTTTATCGTGGTGTTCTGCCATGTGGTGGATTGTTCAACAATTGAGGTTATTTTGATCGTAGAGGAGCGTAAAGGTTGTACATGATAACTGGGAGATTCATTTCGGATGGATTCATCAGAGAAACACTTTGGGGGATGGGGCTGTATGGGTCAAATGGGCAAGAAAAGTTTGAAGAGCAAATATTGGAAAACCCAACAAAAAAATGAAAAATAAACGTTTTTATTAACACGTGTTTGGTTTAATTTTTCTTCGTTTAGAAAATTGCATGATAAATAATGCAGGTCATAGGCCTCTTTCACAGAGGCCATTTTGATAGGTCACAATTGGAAAAGCACAGCTGTAAATAATAAAATTTATTGAGGGCTAAAGTCAATTCTGCAGCTTCAGTTTAAAGTGGTATTGTGCACTTGTGCTTTTCCCACTATGACAAGCCAAATTGTCCGCTGTGAAAAAGACCTATTTGGTCTCACTGCTTGGGATGCCATTGCAGGTATCTGGTTTTTCTCAGTGATGAATTATAGGGCTGAACACACAACCACTAAAACAAGTGACGGCAGTGTCACGTCGACCCAGTTGATGAATGAGCCCTTCCTCGCCGGCTTTCATGAGAATTCCTGTCATATCTGTAACACGAGGTTAACCTTACAACCTGTATGCCCCGTTAGTGAGCAAATTCTCAACGTAAACCTTGAGTTACTTGTCTTTGGGGCACAGCATTGGATGGTTGAACTTTAGAAACAAGATTTTGAATGCAAACACCCGGAGACAAAATCAGTATGTCTGGATTACTGCTGCAGGGCTTAAATTTGTGCTGCTTCAGTTCTTACCTTTTTATTTGTGGCAAAATTATTCTGGGGTGGCCTAACATAATAAATGCAATTGACAGGATCAAGGAAGAGGATGGTCCAAGTACCCACCTCTCCTATGTGCTGTTATTAATAACTGGCCCACATACCATCACCCCACTCTGGTTTCTTGCCTGTCAGCTGCCTTTTGGAGGGCTCTGTCACTGTACCCATACCCCCTCTGCCTATGTGCACTTTGTCGCAACAAGGTCAGGCAATGCTTAAGCATCTACCGTGGCATTAAAAACTCTGCATCTAAATGCATTATAATACAACCATACAGTAAAGGTTGCTGCTGCTGCCGCCGCAGGTGAAAAACTGTGGACGAAAGTCACTGAAGAACAATGAAGAGCAATATGCAAATGACAAAAAAACGGCGCACACAAAAATAACTTATACCTGTGTTTTTTTTTATTTAAATAAAGCTTTAATATACACCCACGGTATTTACAAAGATACGTTTTAGCTTGCGACATTGAAAGTGACAGAACTGTAAAATGATGGCAATATTTTCTATCGTAGCAACTCCGCAGTCAGTGACAGTAATGTATCTACATCCTCGTATACATACTAGGCCACCGCCATTAGACCAAGGGTCATTCATGCAGCTGCAATTTGACAATGTGTAAATATACTGCGACAAAGGAGGGCTGATATAATACTCTAAAAATAATACTTTTCTTTTTAATTAAATAATATTTTCCACTGTGTCAGATTCACAGAGTTTTGGCACCTACAATAATAAAACTTGGCATGAAATTCAGTCTGTACACAGCATATTGAACACACAACATCTCTAGCAGAAAAAAAAGAAGCAGATTTTGGGTGGAGATGCATGATGCAACGTCGAGCTTTATCGCATCCTAGCTTGAGAATGTGATATAAAATAGACTTAATCTATTTTATTTCTTAAAAATATAACACTCAAAAATTGCATTTAAAAATCTTTTAATAAGTTCAACCGTTTTTTTTTGGTGTTTTTTTTTAAACGTAACAGCGATTCACAGGCCCACTAACATTCTTCATGCGCTGATGATTAAATATCCATTCATTTCCAAATCACGTTTTTAACAGAAAAAATAAAAACATCTACCTTGAAGACTAAATCCAGCTTTGAAAATAATGAACCATAGTTCAGCTCTGTTGGAGTATGAGACTCGGAGCAAAATGACTCCACTGACCTGTGGCAACCTGAATGTATCAATCACCTCTAAAATACGGCAAATACAATCAATTAACTATGAGCCCGTTATCAGGGAATAAAGCAATGTGATTCTTCGATATGAAATTTGAATGCCAACAAAATGTAATCACGCCCTAACAATGCAACACGTATACACTAGAAACATGTCTATATTTTTGCCTCTTTGTTAGTTAAATCTATGCATCATATTGAATATAAATAAAATCTTAACCTTTTAAAAATGAGCATGAAACCCACAGACAATGATGAATGAATTTTTTTTATTCTACAGCCCACCAGTGTATTTTACACTAACAATGTACATGACAGGGGTAACATCCCCCTGTCATGACCTTCAGAAGATGGACCGCAAAACACAAAGCAGAGAGGGGAAACTTTTACATCTGTTACAAAGTCTTTGCTTTCACTGCAGTAATCAATTGGATTATTATAACTGTGCTCTAATCAGATTACTATTAATAAATTGCCATAATTTAAAGTGACATTTCAAGTGATGATCTAAAATGCTACCAGATAAACCATCTTAATGTCTAATCTTTATGAATCTGCAAACCCAAACCATATATTTATCAAATATAAAGTTGTAGTTAACCTACATGATAGGTGACATTTCTGTTGTAATCCCAGTTATAGTATTTCACAGTACTCTCCAGCCTGCACACGGATTCATTCAGGTGCTCTTGTTTGTGCAAAGTCGAACTGCCCCCACCTCTATTAACCACCTATTAATAACTACCAGTGTTGGGCTGTAAAATAATTCATTTCGAAAATTGGCAGGCCAAGTCTCGATGCCCAAAAAACACAATCCTCACAACACAAAAACAGCCATGGAAAAACTAAATTTCCCAAACGTCAGGGTTAACGAAAGCCGCAGCTAACAAATGAAGAAATCACCTTTTTCCCTTCGCAAAATGTTGCACTTCAATGACACTGTCACAACACACAGTGACAACACACTCAACGTCCCGAACATGGCACAATTCATTTGAATCCCGATATAAGAATTTTTAAAATAAAATGCATATAACCACTGATGAATAAATTAAAAAGTTTGAAATGAAATATCATTTTGCACCGAGTTCACTACTATATGTCAAACAATATATTAAAACTTACATTTGAAATAAAAGTAAGTGGTAAAATAAAGGCAGAGAGTGTGTTTTTCTAATACAGTTTAATCAGCTGATCAAAGTGCTGAAATTAAACTAAAAATTGGACACACTTTGACTTGATTAAGTGTCAGTTTGACAAGTGATGCCTTTGAGGTCACAGTGAACTGTGACTTGAGCAGGAGTCTGGATCAAAGGGCCTCTGTGCCTTTTTATATAAATATATAAAAAGGGGTGTTTTGTTCAGTGTCACTGTTCTATTCAGTTAAAATAATAGTCGACTCTCTACCATTGGTAACATGATGTTGCAATGATTTACTGTTTTGTTTACATAAATACAGCTTGTAACTGCCATGGAGCAAGAGCAATGGTGGGGTTCCTTCTGCTAACAAGGATCCCTTCAGTGGAGGTAGACAGAAAGTGGACACTTAACACAAGGAGGAGGGTGATAAACAAGACTCTGCGGAGGCTGGAATAAGAAGAGTTATTAATATTCCAACAAAATGCTTACAAGAGCTGGATGTCTAACATCTTCAGCAGCCACTATGATGTCTATGTAGCTGTGGAGGAGTTGAAGTGGGGAGGGGGGTGACTATGCAGCATCATGCAGGTTCGTGTGGATAAAGGGAATAAAGGTTGGTATGGATTAAGGCCAGATGAGGACATACAGCTGCCGAGATCACGTCTGATGCACCTCGTGAAACATCAGCTCCCGCGGGATACGAGTCTCTGGGCCGTATATCTTACAAGCTCGCCGCTCAAAGGCGGCGACATTCTGCTTTACAACCTCATCGAAGAACATGGTGGCTAACTGGGAGTGCAGCAAAGAGCGGAACTCAAAGGATATCTGTACAAGACACAAAAATAATAATCTTTTTAGTGAATGAGAGAGTAAAGGAATCACAAAATATGGCAACAATAAAGGGTGGATATATTGCATACGATACAGTATATATATAGGCTTATTTGCTTTCTTTTCAAGAGTTAGATGAGAAGAGCCATAACACTTTCATGTCTTTCATGTCTTCAGAAGCTAGCTCTGTGTACGTCCTCTGTTCCTGTGCGACAGAGCCAGGCTAGCTGCCCCCCCCCCAATACTTCCGGTCTTTATGCTAAGCTATGTGTCTGCTGCCTGTAACTTAGAACCTGAGAGTGGTATCAATCTTCTCATTTAACTCTCGGCAAGAGAGCAAATTAACATTTTCCCCAAAATGTCAAAAATATTCCTTTGATCAAGGTAATTACAAAAGTGCATCAAGAGAGGAAGAGGGTCTGGTACACATTCGATAAGTCAGTTAGCAAGCTGCAGGCTACTTACAGAAAAGTCTACCGTGCAGGTGCGAGGGTAACCGGGAATGCCGGGACTAAAGCGCCATATCGTCTCCAGGTGATTGAACAGCTTTCCATCTGTACACACTGCCTAAAAAATCACCCAAAAGAGAAAGTCTGTGATCAGAAACAGAAATTTTCAAGCATGGCTGCTTGTTGACATTACAAACACTACTCGCTTCAACTAAAATTTGCAGTGGTATCCCAGTAGACTTTGCTTTCAGCTGGTTGCTGACATTTAAACATTTAAACTGTTGCAGTAGTTACGTGTCAGCAATGTAAATTATACTTGCCATCCATAAAAAAAATACAAAAATCAGATATATTTTCATTCACAGGACTGACAGAATCACTGTAGCTGCTGGCACTTACTTTGACTAGATGAGGCCGGACGCTAGTGATCATAGATGTGTATCTCTCCACCACTGGAGGGAATCCCACTTCAAGCTGGGCTTTGGAGTGGCCCGCTCTTCTCATGATGGTCTGGGACTTCTTACACCAGGGCACAAAGTGTTTGTACTCATCAACGTTGGCCACCACATCGTACATTTCCTGCATAGAATACCTACGACAGCAAGCATTTGAAAGTTACGGAATTTTAAAAAAAGAAAAAAAGAAACACACAGTGGGAGATGCAGTTATTATTGTCACACTGAACATTACCCAAGTATCCTACGCTCGGAGTACTCCTTCCTTTTGTTGGTGAGGCTGATGAAGTTTCGGCTTTGGGGAACGGCTGTCATTGTGTCCCAGTCTTGAAGGCAGAGCACTCTGGGAGTTCTCGTCATCAAAATGCCACATGACGACAAGTGTCTGAAAGAGAACATGTCCTGTAAGCCACATTCTGGAAAGAGTGCAACCTATCACAGGCACGGTACACAACAAAAAAAAAGGCCCACTACATTCCAGTTTCCAGCTACTGAAGTCATTGAGTACACATCGTACGCTGGATCTGGAGGTAACGGAAGGTCTGTGCGTCGTGAGTGTGCTGGTACTTTCTGAGTTGGGCCTCTTATGTGAACAGCAAAAAGCCATGTATTGTAACACCCACTCACGCTTGTTGCACCACTTAGCGATGTGTTTTTCTGGCAGTTAACATGCGGATTCTGAACAAATGTTTTACAACCACCGGCTGACGTGTGAGTAGACAAAAAGCATTACTTACTGGGGACAGGGATGGACAATACTGCCTTAAATCGTATATCAAAATATTGCAGGATAGTTTTGCAATAACAATATTTATGACACAAGTCTGTTTGCTTGTAGGGACTTCAAATAAGCTGTTGTGTTCCACTAACCACTGTCTGACTCACTTTGTACTCAAGTTGATGAAATATGGTGTAATACGTTTGTTTTGTTGCCTTCTGTGATCTTGTGTTCTTAAAATGACTACTTGTTATCATTTATACCTAACGTTTTATGTCGAAAACTCTTCCAAACCGTTATTGGGATATTTTTAACAGTTTTATTATGGAATATACTTTTATGTTTTGTTTATTTGTGGTATTATTTTTGTGAGTCTTCATTTTGAGTTTTGGTCATCAGCATCAGTTAATTGGGAGCACTGTAATTTCCATGTTTGTTTTCTTTTTTAAGATATCGTGAAAGACTTTAACCTTTGAACCTCTACCTTTTTGGATCCTTTCAGCAATGCTTGTTACTTTTTTATGTGGTAATGAAGTAAATATATCAACCCGTCAAAATATCATTGATATCATGATATGTTGAATTTGTATCACATGAAAAATAATGCATATCTTATCATGGTACATATGATATGACATAACCCTAGCTGGGGATAAACTGGGGGTAAAATACCACAATATACAGTTTATATCAGCTGATATAAGATTTAACAAGCAACACTGTATTTGTCTAAAGTTAACCTCCCCTTTAGACTTCACAGCCTGCCAACACTTTTTGCAGCTAAGAGTCCTTCTATTCTCCATTTATGGATTTTCAGTCACTCTTCCGGGCAGATCACTTCGAGTTATATTATATATTATCTTCGAGATATTTTTAGGCTGTCTGGCACATACAGAATATTTAAGATCCACCCAAAGATTTTCAGTGATGTTCCAGTCAGCGGACTGTGAAGGCCGTTCCAAAAACTTCAGCTTGTGCTTCCTGAAATTGTTTGATTTTGAGATATGCTTTGGGTCCATATCCTGTTGTTGAAGCCAACATCTTCTCTTGGGGTTTCTTTTAAGCTTCACTTTCTTTTCACTAGCTGACTAACCAAAAGTACCGGTTTTTTTCTATTATTTAAGTGCAAAAGTAAAAGCGCCTTACATTTGAAGGAAGGGTCATTTTTTTTTTGTCTGTCTGCAGGGATTGTATTTACTTCTCTGTCAAAAATTTAAAAAAATAAAAAAAATTTATATAATATATATATAAATAAAAGAGGTCACAAACTAAACTCATCGGGTTGGTCATGTTTTTTTTTTTTTTTTTAATCTCAACCGTGTGACCATTCTACATCTGTGCAAGAGCTTTGTCGTTGTAATACTAAATTGTTCATAATGAATATGGATTCAAGTAGCTGACACCTACACTTATGGGATGGGCCGGTATATGGTACTAAAACCGACCCCCAATATCCAGTACTGTCTCACTGGCCGACGTTGACAATGCATTTTGCAAGAGTCAAAGGACCGAGGGTTTTCGGACCTGGTTATTGCCCCCAGTGCGTACCACTCGATCCGAAGGAGACACGGTGCCAGTCGCAGTGTGTTGCAGGACTAGCCGTGTGTCACTGTAATAACAGAGTCCGGCTCACCTAATGTTCTGTCGCGGGCGTCCTCTCGGCACCGCCGCACGACACGAGCGAGGGGAGCCCACGGTGGCGACCTGGAGAAAGTCGCTGAACGTCCGCACACCCATGGGTAACCGCCGGGCACTGGCTGTGGCTGCCATTAAAACAGCCACTCGGTCGAAGGAAGAGGGGTCCCGGGTTTGCGAGGCTGAGCCCGGGGTCTGCTCCAAGACCGCGGGCGCTGGGGTTCAAGGTTCCAGTCCACACGCCTCGCTTCAGTCCGGGATTTTAAAAATCAAAGGTTTCGTTAGTTCTGGATTACAAGAAAGACGGAGTAACTACCTCCACTTGAACCGCGTCTCCGGCCGCTTTCACGGCTGTCGGCGTAACTAACGTTAGTTACGGCAGTCAACTGCTAACGTTAGCGAACGTTAGCTAGCACGGTTTCATAACGAGCCCGAACAAACGCGACGTACAGCCGCGTCCCTCCGTCTTTTCAGCGGCACTCACATCCCTCCGCGTTTCGAGCCCCAAACTTACAACAAAGTTAAACTATTTAGCCTAGATTTGGTTTTGGTTTTGAGTATTACCAAATACCGTCCAGCTGCCAACGACCTTTCTGCTAGATGAAACGCCGGTGGGACAAACTGTTCCTTTCTTCTGCCCGTTGCACGTCGGTTTCGCCCAGCGGCTCTGCGGTGAAATGCTGCCTCCCACTGTGTTGGAGGTTCGCGGCTCAAAAATAAAGGGTTTTTTTCGTTTCTATTTAATTACCTGTAGTTTGAGACACATGCGCTGAAGAAAAGGGTTGATTTTTATTTTTTTTTCAAAAAATATTCAACGGCGGATATTTGCTTGAGTCCCCTTCACGCTCAGTGTCCACTTTATTAGGTACACCTGTCCATTCTAATGCGACCCAGTTCGACTGTTCTGCCGTAAAGTCTGCTTTAATGATGCCTTTTAATGTTCAGTTTTTGTTGACACTGTCAGAGAGGTGTTAAAAAAATCAATCCTATGTTTTAGCTCTGGGGTGTTTCTAATATTCTGACCCCCCCCCCCTCGTGTATGTAGATAGGGAGGACAAAAAAAGTAACACCTCTCAATAAAATGTAATCCAGCACAACACCGCCTTAACCTATGACCTCATTAATAAACATATAATTGACTTAATACATTTCTGACAATGTAAAAAAAACAAAAAAAAAACACTTAAATATTATAAACTTCATAAACATAGATATTATAGAAGGGCTGTTGTATTGAAATGCAATAGTTTGCACAGCTGTACCTAATAAAGTGCCCACTGAGTGTATATTTTCAAGCACTGTTTTAAAAAAAACCTATGAGTGAGTTTACTGCTCATTTTACCTGCTGTAGCTCTCTATCCTCTAAATGAAGGACATTCATTTAAAACAAGCTGTTGTATTGTAATCACGCACTGGAAAAGAACGTCTTAATTTTTGTGGAGGGCATTCAGGTCAAAGTCACAGCTTCATAGACCTACACGGCATCATTACACATCTCTGTAGTCGACAGTTAGCTGAAAGTTAAATTAAATAACGAGATGATGATTGATCAGTCTACGTGAACGCAGAGCAGCAGAGCAAAGTCCATCTGCTGATCAGGACCATCAGACGCAGTTGGAAGTCTTGCAACAGAGAGATAATGAGCAGACCCGGAGTCAGGATTACATTCTCACGCCTTCTAGGATGAACCCTGTTGAATAAATTTACAGGAAATGTGTTTACTTCGTGAATTAGTGGCCCATGAAGACTACGCAGTCGTGGATGCACAACTGGATTCGTCTCCCAGTGGGCCCCGGAAGCAAAAATCTGTAGTTGGGCCCCTATTGACCCCCACTATAAATGGCAATTACATGATTTCCCAAGACACCCGGAAACCAACCGCTACTCTAGAGCTGAAACCATCAGCTGGTTGATCGATCATTTGACAGACAGAAAATCAATTGACAACAATTTTGGTAAATGATTAATTGTTCAAAACATTTTTCGAGCAAAAATTCACTGGTACCAGCTTCTTAAATCCGAATATTTGCCAGTTTCCCAGTCTTGTGTCATAGTAAACTCACCATCTTTGGGTGTCTGACTGTTGGTCAGACAACAAAAGCTATCAGAACATGTTCAGCTGGGCTTCAGGCAATAATGGCATTGGCATTTTGCAGCCTTACCGTCCTCCTGTGATGGATTACTAGTTTAGTGGTACTTATTGTATTGTGTGTTCATTACTTGAAACACAGAAAAAAAAAAAAAAAGATTGTAGCAGTTTAATCGAGTGCAGCTTTGCAAGACATGAGCAACAGAGACCGGGGCCCATAGTTTGTATTCTACTTCAGTGGTGCAAATTTCTAACAAATGTACAGTTATTCAGATTATATAGAAACAACTGATACTGTGCTGTCTGAGGCGCTGAATTGTTTCTAAGTTAAAAATTAAAAACTCTGCCCAGCAGAAGCTACATAACTTTTACTAGCAGTTGTTAATAGGCCTCCGACGCTCCTCAAACCCTAAACTTGACCTCGCCGACAGTCGGTGCTCCTCCCCGCCCTCCCCCTCCCGTCTTCAGGCGGTGGAACGGCGGCTTATGCCGTCTTCTGCCACACGGCGTCGCGGTTTCCCCCGAGAAGCCGAAAGCGGACCGCCACGCCTGTAGGCGGACCAGCACAGTCGTAGCCAGTATCGTCAGACCAGACGGTGTGGATACAGACAACAACAGTGACAGATCAAGAACCGCATTTCTGTTTGCAACCAGCTATGGGTGTAGTCTGAAAAGTGGACACAGTAGCGCACCGCAATATACCTCGAAGTTTTATCCTCATGAAGGAGCTCCGTCCTGGCTGAGTTTGGGAGATGGGAGTACTCAACATTGCAGACCAGGTACGCTGAAAGAAGGCGCTCCGTGATTGTGCTGTGGCGCAGTCTAATGGCTGGGCAAGACCTAGTCTTGTGCGCAACATACTACGTCTTATTCGCCGAACGACCTATTTTCACGTTCAGCTTATTGGCGGTGCGTGTTATTCCGGTCGATATCGGCATTATAACGATGTAATTCCCCGCGGTCGGCGATGCTCGGCAGTCACACGGTACCGCATACGTTTGCTGCCGCTCTTGTGTAGGCCGTGCTCCGGTTCAGAGCCAGCTCTGTAGCAGAGGTAGCTCTCGAAAGCCGTTTGGCTAGCTGACGTAAGCGGTGAGAAAAAGGGCCTGTAGGCCTCAGCCAGGGCTCCGGGTATTTGCTGGAAGGAAACCAGAATCGCATCCAGCGACTTACAGTAAACGCACTAAATATAGCATTTAACGTCGCGTTACCATATTTTGCAAATTCACCGAATAGTTGGTGGCTTTAACGAAGATTCGACCCGCTCAAAGGAATGGGAAAGCGTGATGGTTAGATCCCAATCGTCGCTTCGGATCAACGTTAATATAATTTTATGCGCCGCTAACGTAACTTATCTGGTATTTCTGTATTGCAGCCTCCTCTGGTCCAGGCCATCTTCAATCGTAATGCTGAAGAAGTTCAACTATTATTGCACAAAAAGGAGGATGTCAATGCACTGGTATGTGTGAGGTACATTTAGTTACGGTGCAAATCGGGCTCATACCTCGACGGACTCGGGGGGCCCCACCGAAATGTCAGTTAAACATGAGCGTCGAACGTCATTTTTCCCCTGGATCTAAGTGTGTTTGTCCCACAGGATCAAGAGCGCCGTACGCCACTTCATGCTGCTGCCTGTGTGGGTGACGTCCATATAATGGACCTCCTCATTGAATCAGGTAAGTGAGCTGCGATGCTCTGCTGACAACCGGCTATGTGTTAACAATTTGGCCTCCTGGGTGTTACAGGACTGTGGTGCACACTTTTTATCCTTTGTTGTCACCGCGAGTGATATCCTCACTGTAAAATCACCGTGCAGCAGTATTGCACTTCACCTGCAACATCCCTGTGACCCCTTAAAATTATTGGTATTTTAATGCATTTGTTTTTTGTTTGTTTGTTTGTCTGCCAGGTGCCAGTGTAAATGCTAAAGACCATGTGTGGTTGACCCCATTGCACAGGGCGGCTGCTTCCAGGAATGAAGTAGGCAATAAACTCATATCCTTGGAGTGTCTAATTATCTCTTATTCATATGACATCATCATCTAATTCTATTATGTATTCGCTCACTATGAGAAGAGAACTCATTTGGAATAATGCACCAAAATATTGCACTGACTGCAGGAAATGCAGCAAACCGCAGATATGATATACACTTTAAGCTCTTGTAATTGCTTCCCTCTCCCCAGAGGGCAGTGAGTCTGCTGCTGAGGCGCGGAGCAGAGGCAAACGCACGAGACAAGTTCTGGCAGACACCACTGCATGTGGCTGCTGCCAACCGTGCCACACGCTGCGCAGAGGCCCTGCTAACCCAGCTGAGCAACCTGAACATGGCAGATCGCACAGGCAGAACTGCCTTGCACCACTCAGCTCAGAGTGGGTTCCAGGAGGTGAGATTTGAATGCCTTTTGTTAGATTTTCTTAAGTAACATTTATTTGAAAGTGGCTCCTCAACAATTTTATGAATTAACTTGTCTCACAGATGGTGAAGCTTTTGCTGAACAAAGGGGCCAACCTGAGTGCCATCGATAAGAAGGAGAGACAGCCTATCCATTGTGCTGCTTACTTGGGTATGCAGGTTTCATTTTCACACCAGTGCTGCACAGCACACATTTTCATTGTCAAATAGCTTTAAAAGCTTCTATTGTTCATGACCAATTTCCCTCAAATAGAGAGCAACGGCATGGTCAAGTCCCTAAGTCGCAAACTAGAATACTGACATGTTTTCTCCTTTTTTGTATTTCCCATAGGGCATGTGGAGGTTGTGAAGTTGCTGGTGTCCCGCAGTGCAGACAAGAGCTGCAAGGATAAGCAGGGCTACACACCTCTCCATGCTGCTGCTGCAAGTGGTCACATTGAAATTGTAAAGTACCTACTGAGGATGGGGGCAGAGGTGAGAGAACTTACACTCAGTTTTGTTTTTGTTTGTTTGTTTTTTCAATATCAATTCTTTTTCCTTTTTTTAATCTCCCAAATTAGTCTGCTCTATGGTTTGTTTTATTAAATGTCAGAACATATAACCAACAGTCTTTTATCATGGGTAGTTGAAATCTGTAGAAAGGACTCTTAAGATTTTCAGGAACCCTTCTTTTCGGGCTTTAGGCACAGTCCAACCTTGTGTCACATTTGTGTTTTACCATCAGATTGATGAGCCCAATGGCTTTGGAAACACTGCGCTCCATGTGGCTTGCTACATGGGGCAGGAGGCTGTGGCTACAGAGCTGGTGAACCATGGCGCTAATGTTAACCAGCCCAACAAGTGCGGCTACACCCCTCTGCACCTGGCTGCCGTCTCCACCAACGGTGCCCTCTGTCTGGAGTTGCTGGTCAACAATGGGGCAGATGTCAACCAGCAGGTATGAAACAGGCTGTAATGTCTCAAATGGAAGTGACTGTACAATTTGCTGTACTTATCTATTAATAATCATGTAATTTGGTGATAATATATTTTTAAAAATTATATATCATCAGTGTGACACACAAGTACGGATGCGGTAGTGCAGTACATTTTGTTTCTGTTTAGTCAGGCCATTGTCAAAGTGGAAGATCATTTATACATAGATTGGTTTTTATACCAGATTTCCCAGTAGAGTTTTAAAGAAAAGTGTGTGTTTGAATTGTAGCCGTGGTCCAATGTAATTAAATCAACATATGGTTGTCACAGAGACATGGGACATGGAAAAAGAATAAAGATTAATACACTTTCTACACCTGCCTATAGAAACACTTTTTGTATAAATGTGCAGGGGTGGAGAATTTCTCATGCATGCATTTAGCTGCCAAAAGTGACAAACTTGCCATGGTATGTGTGAAAAGGGAGTGCATGAGAAAAAATGTCATAATAAATTTAATGTTTCATATAGAATTGATCACCGTATTTGGAAAGTACATAGACCTGTT
Source organism: Xiphias gladius (assembly GCF_016859285.1). Classification (NCBI taxonomy): domain Eukaryota; kingdom Metazoa; phylum Chordata; class Actinopteri; order Istiophoriformes; family Xiphiidae; genus Xiphias; species Xiphias gladius. The sequence continues at coordinate 24,045,479 of NC_053417.1, read as the reverse complement.
ATTTCAGGTTTGTATCAATTTCAAATTTCTAAAAAAGGACGTGCAGGTGAGAGTGGAAACAGCTCTTGCTTGTACTGCAGAGAAAATTTAAAAACATACGAAGTGCATGATGATAATTTTTGTCCCACTTAAGTCTTAATTGTAAAATGAGAGTTGGAGAGTTGTCAAGTAAGCATCATGCTATGTCGCCGCAGTTTTCTAGCTAGCTCAAAAAAGTCTCACATACTAGTAAAATGTTATTTTAATATATTGTACTGATCTCTATACTACATCCAAGATGAATAATAGTATGTTATATTTTATATTCTGTATTTTAACAGAGCAAAGAAGGGAAGAGCCCCCTGCACATGGCAGCGATTCACGGACGCTTCACACGCTCTCAGATCCTCATCCAAAATGGTAACGATGACTGTACTGTTTGACTGGTCTGTGACAATATTTTGGTGCAGGCTTTTCTCTCATCTTAATTGGTCACAAATAACTCCCTCTTCCTTTTTGTTTCCATCAGGTGGGGAAATTGATTGTGTGGATAAGTATGGCAATACTCCTCTCCACGTTGCTGCTAAGTACGGCCATGAACTGCTGATCAGCACTCTAATGACCAACGGCGCAGACACGGCCAGGTATCGGAGAAGCCTAAAGTGGTATTAATTAGAACAATGGTGCAATAAGGTTGTAAAAACACACTAAAACACAGCCTTTTATACAAAGAAGCATTAAGATATGTGCCTCATGCTATAAAACAGTTGGGTTTAAGCTAGGGATGTTCCTAACGACTAATTTCTCTGTCAGTCAAACACTAATTTAAATTTAGACTATTTGAGTAGTCTAAATAGGTAAGAAAACGCCCAAAATTGACCACAATCCAATCAGAAATTACGTGGGATCACAGCATCTGTAGGTAAACGATATCATATTGGTTTGACTGTGCGGCTAACGTCAGCAGTGCTAGAATTCAAAATACTGCCAAGCTGCGCTGGTTTTATGAGATGTCTTCTGTCCCACTTTCTACCTTGCCTGTTCACAACATCTGGGCATTAAGCTAGTGGCCGGCGGCTCTTCGAGACAACCGTTAACCAGCGTTGTACATTAATAAAATATTAATAATTATTTTAAACCACTAATATTTCTGGTGCCAGCTAGCGAGGGTAGCCATGTTTAATCATTTAGTCGACTAATTGTGCACATCCCTGGTTTAAGCAGGGTTAAATTTTTAATATTGATTATTTGGTTTCTAACATTTTGTTTTGTGTGTTTTTTGCTTTTCTAGACGTGGGATCCATGGAATGTTCCCCTTGCACTTAGCTGTGCTGTACGGGTTTTCAGACTGTTGTCGCAAGTTACTCTCCTCAGGTTTGTTCCATGAATGTTTGTGCTCTAATTACTGATTCTTTTATATCTACAGTCCTGGTTGAAATCATTGGCACCCCTGAATTTAATTAGGGGCTGCCAATAAATGCAAATGAACCAATTTTGTATGATCAGAATATTTATAAAAAAGGCCAAAGTTACTGAACAACAACAAAAAAAATGCTTTCATACAGTGAAATAAAAAATGCAGACATAAATTGGTGGCACCCTTTTAATGAATTTAAATTAGTTCTTCAAATAAAATAAAAAAACATAATTAATTTTCAGTGTTCACATGAACTGAATTAACCAATGAATGATAGCTTTACTCTATAAAAAGGGATTGATTGTTTTCAGTTTCTTTTTCACAATGGCGAAGAGAAGAGCTGCCTGAGAGCATTAGAAATGCTATTATCTAAAAACATAAAAATTCCAAAAGCTATAAGGGAATCGCCAAAGATCTTGAAATCCTTGTTCAACAGTTCCTAACGTTATCAAGTTTTACAGTCATAAAATTGTTAAGACACTTCCAGGATGTGGTGCTAAGAGAAAATTCAATGAGAGAAGTCTGCTAAGGTTGATGTGTATTGTGTGTATCAAAGGAATGATGAAATCCGAAGATTACCAAGGCATTTTAGGGTGAAATGTGTTACCCAGTGTTAGAAAACTAGGTTTGAGGTGAAGGTCTTGGGTCTTTCAGCAGGACAACGACCCAAAGCACACATCCAGCAGCACAAAAGAATGGTTGAAAAGGAAAAGACGGACTGTTTTAAACTGGCCAGCAATGAGTCCTGACCTAAATCCCATTGAAAACCTTTGGAAAGACCTGAAATCTGCCATTGCAAATGTAAAAGAGCTTGAATGCATAGCAACGGAAAAGCGGCAGAATCTACCGGCAGGCAGGTGCAAGAAGCTTCTAGATGGCAACAAGAAACGTTAAGAGTCTGCCATTGTTGGTTGGCAAATTGGTTAATTTGCATATTTTTCTGAAGATATTCTAAATTCTGCCCTTAAAATTCTGGGGCGCCATTAATTTCAACTAGGACTGTATGTTTTTATATATACTTTGACAAAGCTGTTACCGCCAGCTATTTCTTCATTACCCTACAGGTCAGCTGTATAGTATAGTTTCATCTATGAGTAAGGAGCATGTACTATCAGCTGGGTTTGACATAAACACCCCTGACAACTTTGGGAGGACCTGTCTACACGCTGCTGCCTCCGGAGGGTAAGATGCAAAATCTGCTTTGGCACCGGAATATTAAATTGACCTGAAATGTCACGCTATCACATTTCGTCTGTTACTCCGACTCAATTTCCTGTCATGGTCTTTCCTCTCTACAGAAATGTTGAATGTCTGAACTTGCTCTTAAGTAGCGGTACCGACTTAAACAAGAGGGACATAATGGGAAGGTGAGATCCCCCTCGTCCTTGTTAGATGTCTTTGTTTTTCATTTGCTGCTATAATTTACTGATGCTGTGACATTAAGTGTAATTTTCTGAATACATAATACAAACAAGTGTTCTGAGTGACCGTATTCTCTGCCCTTGGATCCTCCCCCTATAAATAGGACACCGTTGCACTATGCGGCTGCTAATGGGAGGTACCAGTGCACTGTGACCCTGGTGAGCGCTGGCGCTGAGGTCAACGAGCCTGACCAGACAGGCTGTACTCCCCTGCACTATTCTGCCGCCTCCCAAGCCTTCAGCAGGTTGAAAAAACTTGTCTCTCTCCTTCTGTACTTTTTCTGAAACCGGAGAAGCAGCACAAGCCACCAAATTCTGTTAAAGTCTGGCAGAAAGTCAACTGTTGTTTTCAGAACAGAATTGGCTGGAGGAATTTGAAATTCACAGTTAGTGAACAAAGAAAAACCTTGTTTCCTTTTTCTCATGTGTCAGCTTTTTGTGCTTCTTTTATTACTCATATTCGTTGAGTTCAAGAAACGTACAGTTTCGTTTTAAGTAAATGTTCTGAATATTGGGTTCGTAGTCAAATCCCTTTCACTTCTGAGCTCAGCAAGAAAAAAAGTCAAAAGCTTTAATAGTCAGCTATGTGAATGTCTAAACAACACACCCAGGAATGAGCAGTTTTTGCAGTGATGTGAATGTTATACTGACCTCAAGAAAGTTCATTGAATCAAAGAATTTCTTGTTTATTCCAGAGTTGATCGTCATTTTTCTGGAAACCATCAGAATGATGAGGATGAAGCGAAGGAGTCGTACTTGTGAGTTTATTTAATGCTTCTCATGCATCTGACCAATGTGATTAAGGCTTAGAATTCAACTGACACAAAGTTTGTATGTGGAAAACATCTGTGTCTGAAGACCCGTGAATTAATTGCTGCAATTCTTAATCCCCTCTCTACATTTTGTGTCATATTTTTGTAATAGCTGCTTGGAGCATCTTTTGGACAATGGTGCTGATCCATCGATGGTCAACTCAAAGGGTTACAGTGCTGTTCACTATGCAGCTTATCATGGCAACAAACAAAACCTGGAGCTGGTGTGTTCTTCTGTTTGCTTCTGAGATCACTTCAGAACATAGCACATGCATTAATCACTCATATGGCAACTATTTTGGTAATGGAGTAATTGTTTGAGATGTTTTTCAAGCAAAAAATGCCAAAAATTCTCTGGTTTCAGCTTCTTAAATGTGAGAATTTGCTGCTTTTCCATGTTATCTACATTATATCTTTGGAATCTTGACTGTTAGTTGCATAAAATAAGATATTTGATGACGTGGGCTCTGGGCTCTAAGATGATGGGACTCAATGTTTCCTCGTGTTTTTTAGACAGAGCACTTGATTGAGTGTGACAAATTGGCCTTTGTATTTTTTTGATGTGGTGACTTCTTAAATGAGGAATATACACAACATGTTTTTTATACATATATAGATATAGATATATACACACACACACACACACAATCACTGAAAGCTTGTCTTCTTTCCTCAGTAAATTAAATTAGATCCACTGTATATATTTATTCCTCTTTAGCTCCTGGAGATGTCCTTTAATGCACTAGGAGACATAGAGAGCAGTATTCCAGTCAGTCCGCTGCATCTTGCGGTAAGTTTTTCACATTTAACTCTCTGGGTCGACATCGACCATAATCGACCTCTTAACCTTGACTGAATGCAAAGTTTTGACTGACTTCCTGTGCTCTGTCAGGCTGATAAGGGCCACTGGCAGGCGCTGCGTGTGCTGACTGAGACTGCCGCCTATGTGGACATGCAGGATGCTGCAGGCCGTTCTGTGCTCTACCTGGCTGCCCAGAAAGGCTACGCCCGCTGTGTTGAGGTGCTGTTGGCTCAGGGGGCCTCCTGTCTCCTGAATGACAACCGCCTCATGTGGACTCCAATTCATGTCGCAGGTATACTGCTCTGTTGTGAAATATTTTACAGCGATTGTAATTGCTTCTGATTGTTACCACCCTGAATAAAGTCAGTTTTGTGTTAATAAGAATATACATGTATATTTTTAAAATTCTTTCTCTTGTACTGTGTTTGATACCAGCTGCCAACGGTCACTCAGACTGCCTGCGCATGATGATTGATTATGGGGAGGAAGGGGATCTCACCAACGTTGCAGACAAATTTGGCCAGTGAGTCGTTTTTCTTTGTTGTGTTGTGGCTTCAGTTTGTACATTTAGCTTTGAAGAACAGTTAAATGCCAAAAGCTGATTTGACCAATGAGCCTACAGCGAAAATACAATTCTTAATTGTTGTTTGTCGCCTCCAGGACCCCTCTGATGCTAGCTGTTCTGGGAGGTCACACCGACTGTGTCCACTTCCTGTTGGAGAAGGGTGCCTTGCCAGATGCCGAGGACAAGAGGGGCAGCACAGCTTTGCACAGAGGGGTAAGCCAAACACTGCATGTGGCCGCACACTGTACTCATACAAGTCTAATTGGTGGGTGAAATGCAAGGGTCAGTTTTTACAGTAGAAGTCAACATTTACAAGACAAATGACAATTACAATAGACAACCTAAATGTCCTTTATTTTCACTTCCAAATATTGTAGTTTAGATAATGTAGTTAAAACTCGAGACCTACGTTAAAACCTGCCCGATTGAAAAGCTGCGTCTAGCAGAGTTGCCACGTCACCCTGTCATTAAACAGTAAAATATTAACACAGAGACAAGTGATGGCTAAAGCTTCTTTAGAGTCCTGTTAGCACCATCTGTTAGGGTGTCTTAGGGATCAGAGCAAGAGTTGCCAAGGCACGCGATGTGTCCATTGTCCTGGACAGGGAGTCCTCTTAGTCATAGGTTAAAACAAATTTCAATTAAGATATTCATTGAATACCGTCCTTTTTCTGGTAATAAACTCTGTGTCTGTCCAAGAGAGTAAGTTAAATCTAATTAATACAACTGTGATACAGGAATAAATATGAAGAAAAAATGTTTATCTTTATAGAACAAAAAAGTTATCATAGTGTTCACAAAGGTTTTGCCTGTGTTAAAATCAAAGGAGTTTGTCTGTTCACACCTCGCTGGTCTTTGTTCAGGCGGTGTTGGGCCATGATGACTGTGTGACAGCCCTGCTGGAGCACAAAGCTTCTGCACTGTGTCGGGACATCCAGGGTAGGACACCGCTGCACTACGCTGCATCCAGAGGCCACGCAGAGATCCTGGCCAGTCTGGTGCAGGCTGCCATGGCAACAGACCCACAAGATAAACTGCTGGACAACAAACAATACACCCCATTACACTGGGCTGCTTACAAAGGTTTGCTTAGCTTGATCGATTTGAAATGGCTAATCCCCAAACCTAAATGTTGCAATTAATCACTGTAACATCAGTTGTCTTTAATGCTGAGTGTGTTTGTTCTCAGGGCATGAAGACTGTTTGGAGGTTTTACTTGAATTCAAAACATTTATCCATGAAGAGGGAAACCCTTTCACCCCCCTGCACTGTGCTCTGTGAGTATTAACTTGGCATAAGTGCTCAACTTGTGTCTCAGTGCGTCAAAACTAATTACATTTACTCAAAAAAAAAACACCACCCATTAGGTAGATTTTAGATGAAATCAGCATTTCATTAACTCGGCTGTCTGGCTTGTAGGATGAATGGCCACAGCGGTGCTGCAGAGAGGCTGCTGGAATCTGTTGGGGTCCACATGATTAACACCAGAGATGCCAAAGGAAGGTAAGGCTGCAAAACAAATGAGTAGATTATTTTTGGAAAAATTATGATACAGAAAGAAATCATTCGAAATAAAGAGCCTAAAGAAATAGGGAGGTATAGGCTAGAGGTATTTCATTATAGAGTTAGTATTTTTACCTGCACCTGTTTCTTCTATCTCAAATAATCAATCCTGAAGTCCCCGAGCTTTATACTTAAAGTCCGCCACAGCCCCTCATGCTGTAGCACTGATCATACAGTAACTGGTTGGACTGTCTCCGTGTGTGCCTGTAGGACCCCACTGCACGCTGCTGCATTTGCTGAGGATGTTGCAGGACTTCAGCTGGTGCTTCGCCATGGGGCAGAGATCAATGCAGTGGACAAAAGTGGACGCTCTGCTCTCATGGTAGCTGCTGACAAGGGACACAGTGGCACCGTGGGTGAGTGTCACACGTGTTATACTTGTGGTATTATTAACAAACTTTTAACAAAAACAATTTGTTTTTAACAGTACGTAGCCGTAAGCCACACTTCAGGCTTCAATAGGTCTGTTGCGAATCTCCTCCGACTATCATTGTCAGACTTGAACATCTGTAGTCGCAGGAAATAAATACCTTTGTGTCTTGGTGTTGTCCAGCCATCCTCCTTCACCGGGCCAAAGCTGACCTGACACTGCTGGATGAGAACAGGAACACTGCCCTGCACCTGGCCTGCAGCAAGGTACACATCACAATTATTTACATGATTCTACAGTCAAAGCTCCACTCTGGTGTGCTGAGCAATAACACGACGCCTATTAGAAGGAATCAGGGTACTTAAGCAAGTACTGTTTCTCTGTAATAAGCAAAATTTTTATGTTTAAAAAAAGAAAAAATCACCAGAGTGTAATGAGGTACACTTTCTGTGAAAGCCAAGCAACTCCAACAGACAGAAGCACATGCATTTTTTTCTTACTGTCTCTCTGATCTGTCCTTCAGGCTCATGAGATGTGTGCCCTGCTGATTCTGGGAGAGATCCACAGTCCCACACTCATAAATGCCACCAACAGTGCTCTGCAAATGTGAGAACCTTGTAACATATTTATGCTAACATCAAAAAAGGGGATAAAAAAAAAAGTTAATTGTTTGGAATTTTTTTTTTTTTTCCTTTGCAAAAACACTTTTACTGCAATATCCTTAAAGCACAGGCCATCTTTGTCCTAGTTTTGTTTCTTTGCTTTAGTCATTGTAATAATAGAGTATAAATATTTTAAATCCTTTAAAAATATTAGTACTCTGAAGCTGGATCTTATATCGAAAGTTTACAGTATTCTTTACATGTTCTAATGTTACAGTTGTAAATTAGTTGGTGATTCGTAGGTCTGCCAGCTATCTCTGACTTTCCCTCGTTCTCCTCCAGGCCCCTCCATCTTGCAGCACGTAATGGCTTGGCTACGGTGGTGCAGGCACTGCTGAGTAGAGGAGCTACTGTGCTGGCTGTGGATGAGGAAGGTGAGGCCCTCCTAAACTCTGTTAGAACTTGATCTGTAAACGGACTGGACAAGCTGAAATGGGGTATTTGATCATGCAACTCTTAAATAATCATGCATTTTTATTTGTTTTAGCTCATTTACTATAAATTATATGATTTTTGTAATTTTTTTTTTTTTTTTTTTAAACTTTTTCTGACCATTTTACACAAAACACCATATTTTTGAAAATATTTTCCCATCTTCTTGCGGACATAAAACTGGATTGGGATGGACAGCCTGTTCAATACAAATCTTACGTCAAACTTATGTCAACATTGTATTGAACGCGCAAGAGTCATCTGAGGTTTTGAGTTCATGTGTTTGAAGACTTGTGGAAGTCAGATACTAAACTTGAAAATTTGTTTGCAAGAAGCAACCAAACTTATATTTCCCTCTTAACAATATTCAAGTTTTCTTGATGTTTGTGAGTTTGATTCTCTGACAGTGGAGTATGATGCTGTTTGGTAGCCTCAACTCTCAGATGTTGGACTTTAATTTGTGATACACGGGTTAAATATGAAAAAACCTGAGCAGGATTTATTTAACCTGCATCGACAGATTTTTTTTTGGCTTCTTGGGAGCAGCTAACAAGTCATAAACACAACATTGATGTGTTATTGCCTGAGAACAGTATTCACTCTCAGCTCTGTTTTAATTCTACCAACTCCTGAGGAAACAATGTGGCTCTTTAGCTGTTAAAACCTCCACTATTTTCACCAGCTAGTCACTAACTTTCTGTGTGTCGTTTGGTGTTACGCAGATAGCGTACATTAGGTTTTTAGAGCTTTTTGCTGAAAGGAGCTTTCTGCTGCCACTTAAAACAACACTAATGAGAGTGAAGAGAGTGAACCAAAGCAGGAAAGTTGAGGCTGTAAAACCAAATCAATGAGTTTAAAAAAAAACAACAAAACAAAACATTTAAAACACTCTGAAAACCTGATTGAAACAGCAGAATTGGGGTATTATTCTCTGTTGATTCATCACTACGAGCAACCCCTTTTGACATTACACACGGTCATTTGATACATTTGTTGGAGCATCTTAAAAAAGTTTACCTAATTTAATTCATGTGATGTTCAAGCAGTATATGTGCACTAATTTGAATGTGTTGTTGTCAATCAGGCCACACCCCAGCTTTGGCCTGTGCTCCCAACAAGGACGTGGCTGACTGCCTGGCTCTGATCCTCTCTACCATGAAGCCTTTCCCCCAGCGGGACCCTTCCTCCTGCTCCTGCTCCTCTCCCACCGTCTCCCCCTCCCCGGGTCTCAACTTGCTGAAGCACTGCGGCATCACTGCCGCCTGCACCCCCCTGCCCAGCAACGGCCTCCACAACGGCTACGTCAAAGACCGTCACGGTGCACCGGTTGGCCTGGACGGGTGTCTGTCTGAGTGAGGTCACGTGCCCCGGCTCCCCCCCTCAGTCAGCTGCTGTCACCATCATCACCACCAGGGGGCGACTCCCTTTAACATGGCCCAGAGGACCAGGAGAGCACCCACCCACATGTCTGTTCTCTGTGTATGTATGTGTTTGTGCGTCTGTGTGTGCGTGAGTGTTTGGTCTTCTCTTGAGGTGCAGTCAAACCTAATATGCAATTAGATCCCATTCCTCCATCTCCTAGTAGTGCTTAATACGTAGAGGCAGATTGCTCTACAAGGTCACTCAGATAAAGTGTGGCATCCAAAACAAACACTAGCAATCTGGCCATCTCTAAATCATTTAACCCTTTAAAACCATGTTGACATAATTATATAACCAACATCTAAGAGCATGGAAATCTCTGTATCCTTGACTGTCTTTCTCTTCATATCATTCAGTATAAAAGTCATATCATGTTTAATCAGTTGTGGTGACCTTGTAGAGGAACATACAGCCTTCCCAAAAGAATGATCAAAGAGTTTCTTTGTTTGTTTTTTGGTTATTTTTTTCTTTCTTTTTTGTTTTTAATCGTCTGTTAGCCTAGATTTTTATGAAGGAACCACACAAGGGAAAATCTAAATTTTTGCTTAAGAGTGCAATGCTTGTGTACTACAGTACAATCCGTAAATTTGGAAAAGGGTCACAAAGATGTTAATTCCATAGTGTACTTTAAAGGTACAGCCTAGAATTGGTTGGCATTTTAAGATAATTTGGTAATGCTGCTGAATATACATTAGAATGTCTCCTTCCAAAGGAGAGCCATGTTCGGGTCAGCATTGTAACATCAATTTGTTCTTAATGCTGACTTCATGTTTTAAAGATGCTAAATAAGTGTTTGTTAAGCTAGAATGTTTCTAAGCATATAAGTTATGACCAAAGTTGATCAACACTACTATGGCTATAAATTATTTATTTGAGATGAACTGTACTGTATAGAGAAAGACAATAGATCTTGATATACCTCGTCAACTCGTTTAGCAGCTGCTTCATCTTCACCCAGGGTCCGTAGGCCTAATGTTCTCTTTTTGTAGGACTAGAGAACTACTGTAGGATAGTGACTGACTGAGGCCTTGTTTATTTCTAGATGAAGGCTTTACTAGTAATATCTGCCAACAACACCTCATCAAAGCATCATATATCTGAGCACATAAATGAACAAGCCATTTCAATTTATTTCCCATCTCTTTAACAGTGTTTTTTGGAAAAAGATTTCAGAATTCAAATGGCCTAATTATTGAAAGAGAGCAATCAGTTTTGGGTTGTTGTTTTTTTTAGGCACTAATGACATTTTTTTCGTTTTGTGTTTCTGAAGTTGAACCGGCCATCAGCATTGTTGTTTAACAAGCTCTCACTAAAAGGAGTATTTCTCTGAGCTGGTGAACTAGTCTTAAACATCTAATAGCTTATATCTCAACTTCTCGGTGGTCAACTCTGATCAATTATTATAACTGAAAGATAAGAGTATTGTCTGCTATTTTTATTGGGCAGTTTTCAAGCAATATTTTCTTTTGGCCTTTTTGTTTATCGTTATTGAATAGACAATCACTGTCACAAGGGCTTTTGTTTCCCTGGAATGTGTTTTGATTTTTCTTTATTTTTTTCGTTTTTATTATTTCATGAAAAATTACCTAAAGACTAAACGAATGGCTCTGTGTGTGCCGGGCATTTTACTGTCAGTGTCAACACAAATGCACTGGACTGCCTTTATGGCATCTCATGAAATGCCTTTTGACCCATGCCTTCCGTAACACATCATTTCAGTTGGATTTCATAATGACAGAGTGTGACAAGCCCTGAGACTGATTAACTTTCCACCCATTCGATAGCAACAACATTGAACCACGGTATCTAGTGGAAAAACATCGCCCGACATATCTGTATATGTCACGGCACTATCAATGACCAGGGAGTTGACATCCCTTGTAGAAGCAAATAGGGCTAAGAAGAAAAGTAGAGGGATCTTTGCTTAGGCCAATACTTGTTGTTTAGATTTCAGGAATAGCAGAAATCCAAATATGTGCTTTTTTTTTCTTTTTTTTCTTTTTTTGTGTTCATTTTGTTGTCGTCTCATCCCATTTCTGGTACTAAGCATACTAAAGATGATTGTATCGGACCACTAGAGCTGTTTGTGACTTTTAGACGTTATATCTATGCTATTTTTCGTCTTTTTTTTTTTTTTTTTTTTATTTTTAAACCATCTGCTGGTGGTTAAATTACACTGAGTAAGATTGTTTTCATTGGCGTGATAACTTCATATCCACTGGTAATGAAGTGGCACAATTGCACACATTAGTTGACTGGATGAGAGATGAGGACCTAGACTAGGCAATGTTGTTAAATACCCCTGCGAAAAGTCTTTCATGTTATCGTATTTTACTTGACTTACTAAAAACAAAAAAGTCCATTTCAGAGCAGTAATTTCTCAGAGTTAGTGTCTTAGATCTGTAGTTGGCATTTCAATTGAGCTCCATAACTGACTGAAATGAAATGGAACTAATTGGTGACCCCCAGCCTTTGATCTCTTGATCGATTTATAATTTTCAGGAGAACAGTTATATTATTGTTTATATTAGGAATAGGTACATATTTTTTTGTAATCTCAGGATCTGTGCTGAAGCAGCAGGCAGAATTTATGAATCCAATCAGATCTCAGCAGGATTATGTCTACATTTTTTGATGGGATGTTCCATAATTTAATTCCTCTTTAACCCTAATCCCACAGCACTTAATTAGATAGTCAAGCACGCACTTTAGTACATTCAGGTTCTAAGTGTGCAAAAGAGCAGATGTAATGTATGTACTTATGTTTACATGCATGTGTGTTGCTGCTGAATACAGGAAGGTAGGGTTGCAAAAGAAAAGCAAAGGCTGCAACAAAATTGTACTCTAACAATGCATTATTTAAAAAAAAAAAAAAAGAAAAAAAGTGTCTCTAAGCACTTCGGGACAGTGTTCACTGCCCACTGACTTTGTTTTTTTTTTTTTTTTTTTTTTTTGTGTTATCTATTTCTGGGCCACTGGCCCAACACAGTGACAAGGTTACATTACCCAGCCTACTGTTAATAATACAGACTCTGGCCTAAGTCACTTAAAGTCAGTCCAGTGATTCAACAGACACCTCAGGCAGGCTCCTCAAAATACTCTACATACTCTCTCTGCCATCTGTAGGTGCTGTCAGACCGGTCTGTGCAGGCAGGGATTTTTTTTTCTCTTGTGATGTCCTTATCTGACCAGTAAATGGAGCCATTGCCCCTTGCAACTATACAAGTTGTAACTGAATCCTTTTGTTGTATCACAGTATTCTTATACATGCTTTTTTTTCTTTTTTCTTTTTTTTTAAATTTGTGTGTACCAGTGATAAGTGAGTGATTATGCATGGAGCTAGATCACAATTTTGATATAGTTAACAATTAAACAAATGGAGCATATACAATATATCTGGAGTCAGAACGCAATGAAAGGTCCAATTGTAGCAATAGAGCGTGTGTGTAATAGTGTGCAGCACAAATATTGCACTGCCATCCATTCAGGCCAATTCAGAAAATCATAGCATAAATGCCAATGGAAGATTAAAATGCGGGTTAGATGTTATAATCTTTAGTCACAAATATGGCCTGTTTGCCAAAAAATGTTGAGAGGGGGAAACCTCTTAGTAAAGCAGCAATGGATTTATGCATATGTTCAAGCAGTTTACAGTCTGACCATCAAATCTGAGCCATGAATTTTCTGACTGAAATGAATGTAGGGTCAGTTTAGAGCAGGACAATTTGCTTTCTCCCTACTTTAAACTGCTCTTCATTTGTCTTGCGTAGATATGATTATACAGGTAGCATGTAATAACCTAATTCTCTACATATACAGTATGTGTAGTAGTCTTCCTGCATTGAGAGTCTGGATAGGTTGTTTTTTTTTTTTGTTGTTTTTTTTTTTTTGGTTGGTTTGGGGTTTTTTTAGGCATTGTTGTTGGAGTATAGGCCTGCTGTTTTGTAGTATCACTCTTCTTTCTCTATACATATGTTTGTGTGGAGTGTAGCCTACAAGGTAAACAGAGGACAAGAGTTCAGATGAATTTAACATTCACGTTCATCCATTCCATTGAGATTGCCTTACAGTACAGTAAAACAAGAGGGACATAAAGGTCTACAGTAGATGCGATCACACATACTCATAAATAGCCTATATTTGACAAAAATGCACCTAAGCTACACCCATTTAGTGCCATAGAAACCTTTATTTGCCTTTAGACATAAATCATATTTACTTGGGTAGTAACTTATTCAGAAGTAGGCAGGATTATTCCAGTTTTGTGTTTGGAGCTGCATGTCTTTTTGCCAATTTATATTAGTCAGAGAAAAACTATATAAATATTTGCATGGGACATTAGTACTTAAATGCAAGTATTCTGTTAAAATTTGGTGTTGGTAGAGGTCTATTTTATAATTGGACATTTTTTAGAGAATATAGTTAGTCCCTTTGGTATTGGCAAAGTAATCCCTAGGTTGTGTGTTGGACGGTTTATAATGTGTATGTTACCAAGAAAAAAAAAAAAAAGTTTTTGATGTCCAAAAAAGCATGGTATATACAGTATAGAATTGATTTGCCTCAATGGATGTCTCGGTTCTTACTTGAAGTAAATGGCAAGTTTCAATTCAACTCTCTGATCCACTGTTGAGCCTTTTGCCTTAAAAGCTGAAAAAGGAAACGATACCTGGCAGTACCTGATAAGTTGCATCACCTGTAGAGTTACGATACTTGGTTGGATTGCTTAACAAAAAAAAACAACAAAAAAAACGTAAAACTTTTGGCTAATTTTGGTCTCACTATCTATGGGTGTCGAGAAGCACACAAATAAATTGAGGTAGCACATAGCTCAAGGTTGCCATGGTGCAGAGATTGTTCAGAGAGGTTAGGATATCGCCATATTTGCCACTGTGAATGAATGAATTCAGAATTCACTCGTAAACAATCAACTTTGGCTTCTCGCTTATCTAGAGCCAAATGACACTGGGGATTAAAAAAAATATATATAAAAATATTCAGACGGGAAAAAGGAAATTCTCATGAATAATGCTTGTAACAAAGAGTTAAAATTTTGTGATCCATCTTGTCGTGGGTAGTGTAGTTCTGCTTAAACCAGCCTAAATCAGAGATGTATCTACGCGAAAGTGTTAAGTGTCGGCAGATATCTCATGTTTCCTACCTTACAAAGGGGCAGCCAACTGCACCTTGTACTTTTTATTGGACCTGCAGTTTTACCTCATCAGTGATCTTTTGTGTGATGACGCTGACATTTGATCCTCTGTGATTTCTTCTTGCTTTTCCCGATGCCAGTCATGTAGATTTCTCACTTATAGTGTGCGTGAGTAACTTCTCAATATATGCATGTCAAACCTAAACATGCCCGACGCCCCCATGCTCCTTTTTTTTTTTTTTTTAATTCTTTTTTTCCCATGTAAGAAAAGAGGAGCATAGTAACCCTGTTTGAACATGTTTCTCTTCATTACAACCAACAGACGAGTCTGTTATCTGGTGCAAGTCATATAGGGTGAAGGGTACAGTCTAATTTAAGGTAGGAAATGAAGGTAGCTATAAAACTTTACCTCTCAAAGTCAAGACAACACAATTTTACTGTATGATTAATGCTAGTTTGACCACTTTCCCTGCCTGAACACTTGGTTATTAATCCCCCCACCCACCCATAGGACCTGTGTAATATCGAGCACAGTGGTGGCATGGTGCCTTTTATTTGTTACTACCGAAAGGTACGGTCTTCCATTTGTATTTCCCAGAAGCCTTATAATGGGAATAAGAAATAACACTGAACATTCACGACTACAGTAGATAGGCTCATAAAACCTCTGAGCATGATTATCTCAACCCTTTGTGATCTGAGTTCAAAAAAAAAAAATCGCCTGAGTAACTCCTCATGTAATAGTCTGGATTTCATGATGCATTTCCAGTGACTGAGCGCTCCCTTTGGGTGGCAGAATAAATTGCACATGACTGATGCAATTTAGGGCACATTAAAAACATTGAATGGATGGAGATCAATTGTACGAAAGCACAAATCCAAAGAAGGCACCTTGGGGCTCAGTTGGCTCTCCCAACACCGAGGAGAAAAAGGAGCCTATAGACCAAACCGAGGCAAAGATGTGAGGGAAAACCATCCGACTCCTCGAGTGCAGAAAACATGAGGTTTGATTGTCAGTAACACATTAACTGTAGAAAGATCATTGTCTGGATTTTCAGAGCTTCTTCTGATCTTCTCAACTCTTTGGTGTTCATCGATGACTATGACTTCACAATACAAAAACCAAGTTGTGAAATGATGCAGTACCTGCATTCAAGATCAAGTTTAGGCAAACTGTTGTGACTGTGTTGCAAATTGATTGTGGAGATTGTTTTGTGTTTTTCTTTTTTTTTTCCTTTTTTTTTTAGGGTATTAGGGTTGGAGTAGGGTTGCAGTAGTAGCTGTGTGCAGTGTTAATAACAGTGTGATCATACTATAGAAGTGACGTAACATTTGTTGTCTTACTACGACATTAAGGCATGAATCATCTTCTCTCAAGCTGACCTCGTTTGACATAGACAAAAGATAAAAGTGCAATAACCTTTTGTTTATCATTGCTTCCTCGGTTGAAAAAAAAAAATATTTAATATGCCCTTTTTGTTAACACCAAAAGTCACTCGTCTGTAGCAAATGAAGGATTTGAAGTGGTCCTCTTGTTTGTATTCAGAGAGGTGGCATTTGATAGTGGAGTGTGTGATATTCCATTCTTAAAACTGTGATCGATATCCAACTTTAAAAGCTGCCTGCTCAGAGAGAGGACCGTGCACAAGTTGACCGATTGATTTGAGTAGGTTGGTTTTTTGTTTTGTTATTTTTTGTTTTTTTTGGTTGTTTTTTCTTTTCTTTTCTCTTCTTATGGATGGACTTTGATGGTATTGTAGTTTGGACTTCTGGTTTATAGCTGATAGACGTGTTCATTTGCATGTGTAGATGTGTATATGCATCCTCTTCCTCCTCGAAGGAAATGTTTTCTCAAAAATATTTAGACCTGCTGTCAGTGATGTATGCGGATAAAAGGAAATATGAAATGCCTTATATTTGTTTTCAATGTTAAGCATTAAGGGTTCTTCCGTGTCCCTCCCTTTTCAGCGTGTAGCCTAAAGCTTGTACAGTTAAGATTCTCATGAGATTTATATCTACTGTATAGCCTATGTGTTTTCAGAATTTGTTACTTGGAGGTCCTGTGATTGTGGTTTTAGAGAAACATTCCCCTTGAAAGTGCCGTTTGTTTTCACCAGCAGAAGATGTGTCTTTTGGGGTGGGGTGGGGTGTGTGTGTATTTACACGAAGGAAAACAAATGTTCAAAACACTTTCCAGTGTTTACTGTTGAACCTGTTGAACTGAATGACACAAAGTATTTGTGCAGGTGAAATAAGGCAGCAATCTTCTGATGGAGCACCTTATCGACTCGCTCCTTCTGTGAGCCCGTGATGGAAGTAGTCTCACACCAAGCTTGATTACTCTAAAGCAGAGCCATATCAGAGAATTTTCCCATTAGGAGCCCCCTTGAATGTGCTATTAGGAATAGCCTACTTTAGGAAAGGATGTATACTGCATGTTCTGTGACATTTTAGTAGTGGTAGTCCCTTTTCATGTTTTTATGTTTAGTCCGCTTCACTGTAGATGTTGCCACCTCATTGCAACTCACAAGCTATTAACAATCCTCTCACAACTGGACTTAAAGCAGGCATTGATCTGCTGCTGAGGCAGCCTTAATTCATTGCAAATTTTAAAAAGACGATAGATAATGGGTTGCCTGTTCTTACTTTGAGTGGCTTATCTGGGGAAATACAAAGGAGCCCTTATCATGAGTAAAAGGACTCTGAATCAGGGCATGTGATGAGTTACAATCAAAAAGTTTCACAGTGCACCTTCACCAAAAAAAAAATGTATTTAAAAAAAAAAAAAAAAAAAAAAAAAAAGTTGGCTTGTCCACCCAACATTCCAAAGTTGATTTCATTTTCCACAGTCCTGTCCCGCTGATTGAGGAAATCTTTTTGCTTTGCTGGTGAATGAAGTGGGCATGTGTGTCAATGACAGGGTTCCCTATTTAGCCTAACGCTGATTACCTCATTTACAAATCTGCAAATATACTACTCTACTGTGTGTAAAGGAGTCAATGCCATCACCAGCAGCGTGGTCTCTAGACCTGTGATGACAACAGGACCAATGAAGTTACTCTGTTGAAATTAGCCAATATTAAACATGACCAGTCTGGGAATGTAGGGGTTAAGACAGGATTCAAATTTTTGTAAGGCCGAGTGGGCCTCTAAGATTTCTTCAGTTAGTAAACAGCTGCTAGCCCAGTCAGCATCGGGAGCTATCAGGAAAGCTGCAGGTACAATTTTGAGATTTTTTTTTTTGTGGGGGCGTTGCAATTTGGTGGCCAAATCGATAATTCACATAATTTTACGAAATAAAGGTGAAGATCTAACCGGGACAGTTGTTACACGCCGTACCTGAAACGCTGACTGGAATGGCAGCTGTTGGCAATAGCATGGTTCAAGAAGTCACGCCGACGCCTGGTGTATCTCGCGATTATTTAAGTGAACGATCATGTTAGCATCACTTGCTGTTTTTTCAGTAGCATTTCTCCTACCTCCTTGTTTTGCAGCCTTGAGTATTGTTTGTCTCTCCACACCTGTTCTGACTTTTAAAAAAAAAAAACAAAACAAAACAAAACAAAAAAAAAAAGTATCACAGTACGGGAATACAGATTTATCATAAGCAATGGTAGTTATACATAAGAAAAAAAAAGTGTGCTTGGTTGTGCTGTATGTGTATATGTCTATTTGACGTTGAAAAAAAATATTTATGAGAAGCATTTATACGACAAAATACCACTGGAATGTGAAGCCAGACAATGTTATGATGCAGATTATGATGATAGTCTATCCCCTTTAACATTCAGTGGCGAATGGTCAGAGGAATCATCTTTTAGAAAATGAATAACCATGCATTGGCTTTTTTTAACACCGTGTATTTCTTTGGTTTCCTCTTGTGCGTATACTTCCCTGTCTAGCCCCATAGCATCCACTATTTCAGCGTTTACAGCTTCATCCTGGGCCAGCCATCGATTGCCCTGCAGTTGTAATGATACCACAGGTACCACAGGTTGTCACAAGAAAGGTAGTAAGGTGGATTTGTAATTCTGTACGAGGGGTGAGTTTGAGCCCCCTCGAGCCGTATGCCTTCGAATCCATCTGTCCGCTCCGAACCAAATTCTGCTACATAGTCTTCTGTCTCCACACTGCCCCGACATTTTACATTCAGTTTGACTACAAGGGGTACAGGACAAGGTGAAAGGTTTGAGGTTTTCTGACCAGGACCCCCCCCCACCATCCCCTCCCAACCGCCTACAAACCCATCCATGCCTACTCTAGGACAGGACCGGCCCTATTCCCCGTCACCCACCCCACTGTCTCACCTAAACCTCAAGCCATTCATTTTTCTGTTTTGTTTTTTTTTTCGACAATGCAATCCTGAAAGCACTTTGCCTTGTTATTCCTTCGTGTGAACATGTGAATGATAATTTGTTACAAAAATGTTAAATATGTAAAAGATCATTCACTGTTTTGGAAAAACCTGCATCTGTCTTTCTGACGTTAAAAGAAAAAAAAAAAAACAATTTAGTGACATTAAACCTGAATCTATTTTATAAAATGTTTGCTGCAGCCAATTGGTCTTGTCATTCAGTATTGTGGCTTAGGGTTGTTTGTGTTCAATAAAGTGCTATTGCTAAATATTTCCAGGGTCTGGAGTTTTGTTTTTGTTTTATTTGTTGTTGTTTTTTTTGCCACACATTTTTATTTGGAATTCATTATGTTGAATTCACTGGAATAGCTAAATAGCTGGGAGCTAAAGGAGGCTTAATAGAGTGAATAAGATTTTACATCTTTAAAAAATAGTTGAGTCTTGTCACAACTGAAAGGACTTCTTGTTTCATGCCTTGGGTTGTTTTATCTTCACACAAATGAGCAACTGACAGTTGATGACGCAAAGAAAACCTTGATTGGATTATATTTGGCAGCAGTTTATCCTCATTTAATAGCGATGCGGGGTGTGTTTCAGACCATAACTCTTAGGTTTTAATTAGCAGGATCACAGTTTTCAAGATTTTTTTATCCACAGCACAATTGGAGCGCTAAGTGCAATGCTTTATTGTCAGTATACCTTGTAATTTTTTTCAAACACCCCTGTGTTATGTGAAACAATAGAAACAGTAAAGCATACTTAAATATACCTGGGAATGATTATGCAGTAAACTGAATTTGTACTTCTATTCAAGTATGAAACTGGGTAACAAGCTGACATAGACTTACAAAATGCTACTCGTATTATATACAGAGGCAAGAGAAAACAAAGACTTAATGTCTTAAACAAGGAAGAAAAGTACATATCGCAGTAACCGGTTGTGTGTTAACTGTGCTAACACTACCACTGCCTGGGGCTGGATTTCAGTTTGAACACAACAGCGTGGTTTGTTAAGAGCAGTGACGGAAGACGTATACAGATCTTTTACTTTATTGGAAGTAGAAATACTACAATGAAAAATACTCTTACGAGTAAAAGTTCTGCATCCAAAATGTTAAAAAGACAAACAAAATGTTCTGAAAATATAAAAAGTAAAATTACCCATCAGCAATGAGAGGGGTTGCAGTGTTAACATTATTATATATGATTAGATTTATTTACTAGATACATTAATGTTTATGTAGCATTTTCATGTTGTAATGGCTGGAGGGAGAGCTACTATGACCTACTTAATATATTTTGGGCAGTTTAATCTGTAACAATGCATCATATTGTATAAACTGATCACGTTTTGTGCGTAAAAATGTTAATCTGCAAAGTAACTAGTAAAAGTGTAATATTTCTGTCCGAAATGCAATGTAGCAGAAAATGGAAATACTCAACTAAAGTACAAGTACCTTAACATAGTACTTAGATAGATAGAGAGAGAGATTTTACGGACCAATTAAAAGCCCCCTTATACGTCATGACGTCCCCACCCGCCTGCGTCGGGACGACGCAGAGGCGTAGGATGTAGCACAGGACGTGGCTAGCGAGCTACTAGTTACAGTTGGACGTCCGAAAATACATAAACATCGTGAATAAGATCTGTTTTACTACATGCTCAAGTAAGTATATCAGTCAGTCGTGGTATTTTCTTCTAACGTGGCTGACTGTAAACAGCAATTTCTCTGTGTGGTTTGCCCAGTCTGAGCTCTGTCTGGTTAGCTCGGTGGCTAATATCCAGAGGAAACCAACAGCACCGTAGACGCTAACAGGGCTAGCTAGTTAGCAAGCGTTAGCCCCATTTAATTCATAACGAGCCGGCTATATTGATACCTTAATTCAATCAATGGGTTGTTTATTGAAGATGACACCAATTTAGCTCATTATAAATCCAAAGGCACTGCGATTTGCTGTTGTGAAATAAGATCATACACGTAGCTGTAGCGGTACCATGGAGGGTTAGCTTGTGTGCAAGGCATGCTGAGTGCGAAAGGGGGGGGGCGCTGGGGGGCTGGGGGTTGTAAAGGGATCTGTAAATCGCCTCCAGACCGGTATGTGCTGCATCCACTGAATTTGGGTCAGCCACCAGTCAGCTGGGACAACAGGATTCTCAATTCATACGTGGGAGCTAGCTGCTTCATAAGTCGAGGATAACGTTTGAAAACCACACAGCGTTAGGGATCAAGGACATCGCTCTTGGGCTCTCGGATGTGTATAAATATGGATGTGTGCTCCGATTTCTTGAGTCATTGTGCCTTTCCAACTTTTACTCATTAAATAATATGACAAAATGTGCTGGATGGACAGCGGTTTTCTATTCGTTTTTACTCTTCTATAGAGGCATCCTAGTAAAGGGTATAGTTTGTCTCTGATTACGCCGATAAAGCCTCAAAATCACTGATCTCTCCACCATTCAGATATGTCTGTAGATAAGCTGCATCAATGTTGTATTCTTGGTTTGGTCTTAGATTATACAGCATAAGCTCGATCTAACCATCATCCAGCCAGTAGTCTTTTGAAAACAAATAATCAGTGTGAATATTATCATCATTTTTTGCAGGGATTGTCTGTCTCTTTCGCCAGACAGATTATTCCTGCCAGATGTGACGCATCAGCAATACATCAAGAGCTGAATGGAAGCATTTGAGGCCTTTTGTGAGTGAGGTAGGCTTAAAGTGTTTTTATACACGTTCTTTGTGAAGGATCAAAAGTCCTTTCTTTTGTAGTTAAGTTTTATGAAAACGTAATTTGCTTCTTTGTGTGCTTCTCAGGAGGTTGCAGGTCCCAGTGATGTACCATGGGGTACGACGTTACGAGGTTCCAAGGGGAGGTAGATGAAGACCTGCTGTGCCCTATATGTAGTGGAGTGTTAGAAGAACCAGTGCAGGCAAGTCCCTGTCTGAAAGATCATCCACCCTTAATTATATGTGAGTTTTTCAGATTGTTTTTTTAATTATCTGTGTTCTCATGTCAGGCTCCACACTGTGAGCATGCCTTCTGCAACGCCTGTATAACACAGTGGTTCGCCCAGCAGCAGATTTGTCCTGTTGACCGCACAGTAGTGACGCTAGCTCATCTCCGGCCTGTGCCCCGCATCATGCGCAACATGCTGTCCAAACTCCAGATCAGCTGTGACAATGCGAGCTTTGGCTGCACAGCCACGCTACGGCTGGACCAGCTGCAGTCACACCTCAAAGACTGTGAGCACAACCCCAAAAGGCCTGTCAACTGTGAGGAGGGATGTGGGTGAGTGGCTTCCGTTTGGCAGAAAATGTACACTGCACTGTAACTATTGGGTGCATTGATTATAAATTCCTCTTCACCCATTGTTCCCTAAATTCTGTCCTAAGTGAAAGAACCTAGAAACTATAAAAGTGAATAATAATGATGATAATCAAATATTTGTGCTGTAAAATACTAAAAATAATGGATTTGAAAAAATGTATGGCCTATCCTCTGTACGGTATGGTATTAAATCCTCTATTTCCTCTCCTGTTGTTCTATCTCCCCTCATCTCGCAGGCTTGAGATGCCCAAAGATGAGCTGCCCAACCATAACTGCATCAAACATTTACGGAGTGTCGTCCAGCAGCAACAGACAAAGATTTCAGAGCTGGAGAAAACTGTGGTAGAGCATAAGCACCAGTTGGGGGAACAAGTAAGAGCATTTGCCTGCTCATTGATGTATTAACCACAAAATACTTAATGGACCTGGTCCTGAAAAATGTCGTTTACAGACGTCAGTGAAACGGGTTTAGAAAAAGCCAAAAGTATTTTTCTTTTCCATAACAACCACTTTAAAATGACTGAGTTTTCTACTGAGTAGTTAGTATAATGCACTGTAATTCAGTTGCTAAAATGCTTTTTGGCATCTGAGATTATAAAAAATTCATTTTATTTCAGTTTATTTTCAGCACCTTAATTGAACACAATCTTGTAAGGTCTAGTCCTGCGTGCGTTGTCATTCAGACAGGAGACCTGTAAACCCCAGTACCTTGGTATGACAGTTTTGTCATGATGCCATTTTACGAAGGGCCCTAATAAGTGGTGCTATTACAATATATATTCGTAAAGGCCAAATTGGAATCTGCACTGGCTAAAAGAATTGAAAATGAGCATTTGTTGGAGATCCAATAAAAATGTTTAGGACAGAATACCAGATCCAAAGAAATCGAAAGAAATAGGTAATTTGTGTAGCTTTTCAAGGTGGCTGCCAGACCGATCAGTTATAAACTCCTGTTTAGCTTTAGGAGGTTTAGTGAAATCAGGCACTGAAGGTGATGCTTTTCATTTCCAGAAACGAGACATTCAGCTGCTGAAAGCCTACATGAGAGCAATACGCAGTGCTAACCCTAATCTGCAAAACCTCGAGGAGAGCATTGAGTACAATGAGATCTTGGAGTAAGTGAAATTTCTTCTTCTCTTCCTGTTGGTATTAAAAGATGAGCTTTGTCAGGGAGGTGCAGCTCAGTCCCCAGTTTTCTTGTGGTTTTCACTTGTATTGTTATCGTCAGGTGGGTGAACTCCATGCAGCCTGCCAGGGTGACACGCTGGGGTGGCATGATCTCCACTCCTGATGCTGTGCTCCAGGCAGTCATCAAACGCTCCCTCATTGACAGCGGCTGTCCTCTCTCAATTGTGAACGACCTGATCGAGAACGCCCACGAGCGTAACTGGCCGCAGGGACTGGCCACTCTCGAGGTACGGCAGATGAACAGGCGCTACTATGAGAACTACGTTGCCAAGCGTATCCCTGGCAAACAGGCGGTGGTTGTGATGGCCTGTGAGAACCAGCATATGGGGGAGGATATGATCCTGGAGCCCGGCCTGGTCATGATCTTTGCTCACGGCGTGGAGGAGATCTTATAACTGTACAGCTAGCTGAGCTGATCCAGAGACAGGTGGGGACGTTTTGCTTGGGGGTTTGCTGTGACGAGTAGGTTTTTCCTCGCTAGACTGAAACTGAATAAATCTGGCCTATTTAAAATAAAATCTTATAAGAGGCTCACTCCTAAGATTCATACCTATGCCTTAAAGTAAGGACAAGTACATTATGAACCTGGCAAATAGAAACTTATTCTGACTGATATCTACGATAAAAGGTGAGATGTGATGTTTACAAGGTTTATATTTAGTGCATTATATGATCTCATTGTTCTGCTCCATGTCCTAATATAGTAATAAGCTTGAACCCCCATTTAATGTCCTCAGTTGTATAAATGCTTGTAAATACAAATACTATATTGAATTATAAATGTCATTCTCTTATTCCCATTACTGTAATTGTGATCTTTGTTTATCTCAGTTCTGTTTAATCAGCCTCTGCTGGGATGTGGACTCGGAAGATTTTTTGCGTGCTTGCCTTTTAGTAATTAGTTTCCTGTGAATATTTCACAAGGCATTGTGCTTCTCAGTTTAGATTGTCCAAACCTTCTGTGCCATTCGTTTTATTTATTGTGTTGCCTTTTACACAAACATGGTTGAAGATGTTACCATTTGATGTATGGAAATCTGCCTTTTTCGGTGCATTTGAAGTTCACCGCAGGAAGAAAAACTGATTTTGTGTTTTCTTTGTTGCCTCAGTTGTGTATATATATATATTCTACTGGGTCCAGTCGAATTGTTAAATTGAAACTTTAACATTTAGGATATACCTATGTATAATGAGTTTTATTTGACAAATCATAATGGTTCACTTGACATATTAAGCGATCCTGAAGTATAGAGATTGACCTTCTCATTCTTCAGTTAGCAAACCTCTATTCACTGACATTTCACTAAGAACCACAGCTTGGAGATTGTAAAAAATATTTGTGAAGTCACTCATGGCTTTTGAAAGGTAAAATGTGTCACTATTAGTCACTTATTGCTGTAGTAGGACAAGCAAAACTCCAGATTACCAGTAGAAAGGTCCACACAAGTGCAGTAAACAGACGAGTTTGAATTGTGCCCTTAATTATTTTCCCTATATTAATGTTTTTATTTGTTTTGTGTCTGTTATGTACTGTGTTGTACAGACAAGAAAGTAATAAAATGTCAATCCTCATCCCAAAAGAATGCATTTTTTCATTGGCATAACATGATTGTTAAATTTGGCATCTGAATTACGAAAAAATGCAGTTCCTTTTTTTCACCACACCATGTCATCAGAGATCTGTAGGGAGCTTTTTTTTTTTTCCTTGAGGGCACATCAGCCGATTACATGATTTAAAAAAAAAAAAAAAAACAACTTCAGTTAAGATAACATGACTGTTGCTTTTAAGAAGTCAGGGCAGTGAGGAGGAGACGTGGGATGCGAGATGCTGTTGTTCCAGATTAAGAAAACGAAGATAGAAGTGTGAACCACGAACCCCACGGGGCGGAAGACCCGACCGCTCTGACCTGACTCACTCTCCCGTTAAAGGTCCGAGCCCGGACACCCGCATGCCTTCCGCGTCCGCGGTCCCGTCTCGCCGGCCTCGTCCCCATTGTGCAGTGTAATCCCCCGGGGCTCAACGGAATGTGAAATCACCCGCTCCACCGAGCGCCGCGGCCCCGTCATTGTCCCCCGCTCGCCCCTAACGCGATGCGGTGGGCGCGCAGCAGTTCCCACGCTGGCCAACGTGTCGCGGGGCTCTGTTTTGGAGATGCAGATGCGTAGAAGTTGACCCCTACACTTCCGAGGTCCTCGTGCCGTGCGTCCTCCGAGGGGGAAAAAAAAAAAAAAAAAAAAAGTTGCAACGGCAGTGAAAATACTCGGTCGCAAGTGAGTCCCGCATTGGAAGTGTTACTTAAGTAAAAGTATGTAAGTGTTAACAACAATAGGTACTAAGTGTATCAAAAGTACAACAACTAAATGTAGAGTAATGGCCCCCGTGAGAGTCCGGCTCTGACATTATCAAGACCCCTAATGCTAATGCGTTCATGTGTGACTAGCATGTTGGCATGGCGGATCTCATGCCAACTATTTTAGGTCCTTTTTTTTTTTTTTGGGAGGTTTAATCGTAAACATTGCGTCATATTTTATCGCGTGAATGTAACATTTCAATTATTAAAACAGCCGGTAGCTTTAGATGTCAAATAAATGTAGTGAAGTAAAAGTATAAAGTAGAATAAACCTGAAATACTCAAGTGGAATTTTGAAATAACTTTGCTATTTCAGTTTTATGCTACTTTTTTTTTTTTTACTTCTACTTCGCCGCATTTCAGGGGGGAGACGTTACACTTTTTACTTCACTACCTTTATTTGATAATTTGATGACCAGTTACTCCGTAGATTCAGATTATTAATACAAAATGCAATTGACAAATAAAACATGGTGTTTTACACTAGGTTAAAACAAGATAAAAACTATTGGGGGGGGGTCACAAGCTAAGTAATTAAAATCAGCTCAACGTTAAAGTCTTGTACATATGTACTGTAATATAATATGTATTATTCTGAAATGAGCCGTTCTGCATCATATGTACTTTTACTTTTGGTACTTTTTCAGTCGATTTCTCGACGCCGATACTTTTGGGGCTTTTTTTGCTCAAGTCAAATTTTGAATGTACGACTTTGACTGAAAACAGAGTATTTCTACCCTGAGTCGCTGCTTTTTTTTTTTCCACTCCGGCAAAAGGCGCGGTCACCACCTGCGGCGGAGACCCGCGTAAACAGCGGTAACGGCACCGCTGCAATTACTAGCATTACTCTGTAAAAAAAAAAAAATTAAAAAAGAAGAATATAGTGGATATACTGCATTGATTTTCTTCTAAATGGGCAGGACGACAAGTGCGCGACAGCGGGCCACAACTGCACCAGTGCAATGAGCGACACTTTTACAACTTCGCAGATGGGCGCACACCGGTGAGACGGGTGTGCATTGGTTGGCAGAGGGCGCGGGGCGGCTGAGGCGGTGCTTGACGGGAGGGATCCGCTCGCTCGCTCTCCGCTCTGCGCCAGTTCACTGCCTCCGCTCCGCCGACCTCCTGCCTCCATTTAAAGTTAACGGCCACTCCGCTTCGCGTCCGAGAGCAGGATTTTTTTTTTTTTTTTTTCCCCCCTCCTCGGACCGGTTGCTGTGCCCGCGCCGCGACGATTTGTCTCCCAAAAGTTCAAACGACGGAGCGGCGACGGAAAGGTAAACGACTCCCAGAAAACAAAACAGAAAGAGGTCCAGACTCGGCGTATTGATTGAAGTTTCTGTGTAGCTCTGAACGGCTCTGGGCTGCAGATGAACGGCTGTAAAAATGGGGGGTGGTGTGTGTGTGTGTGTTTGTGTTTGGGGGGTGTAGCACGTTGTGTTTGCTCTGCTGCGAAGAGTTGGGATTACAATACGAGGAGATGCAGCTGGTAGCTGACGGCTTTCAGCTCATGCATGTGATTTTTTTTTTTTTTAAAGGGCGAGTGCTGTAGATGGCGAAGATCACGTGTTAATAACAGAGTAATTCGCTAAGCCGAACGGCGACCAACAGGGGTAGACCTACCGCAGCCCTCTGCCCTCTTTTTAATCCTCGCAAACAAGCATCGCTTCAGTTGCCGTTGCCGTGGCCCGGCGATTGTTAGTGTCGAGCCTCTTAGGTTGCCCCTCTTCAGGGGGGGGGGACCCTTCTCTCGGCCCGGGCTATTTGGAGAGTCGAGCAGTTCGTCCGTCAGGAGCAGAGACTGGTGACCGCTCGGGGGCCCTTAGGCTATTTGGGGTGTCAAGTCTTAAGATACTCAGGTGTAAAGGGCTCAGCTAAACCTTTTGCTCAGACCTGCCAACGCCTGGTGCAACCTAATGCATCGGTAGTACATCGAGGGAACAGCTCTGGACTGTTATTGCCCCCAGTTTGGTGGGCTCTCACCCGTGTGACCCCCCCCCCCCAACCTGAGATCATGTGTGTTGCGGGACGTGGTGCTATACCAGTGGGGACAGCGAAAGCTGAATCGCAGTGGACCTTTTAAGACCCCAGAGCGGTTTTCCCTGTTCACTTTTGTTGATCCTGGGGGCAGCAAAACCCTCCATGCTGCGAAGTAGATGATGGTGGGCGTTGGTGAGCAACGTCGCTGCTGTGGGATCAATGTTCACTCCGAGTTCCACTTTCACTGTCATTGGACCGCCAGTGGAGACTTTCAGTCCTAACAGAAGCTGGAAAAACAAAGCATTCAGGAAAGTCTTGATACTTACTTAGGTCCACGTTTTTCCCTTTTTTGCCTGAACTTTCAGCTTCTGCGCCACTTTTTTTTTTTTTTTTTTTTTTTTTTCCAGGTGACACTTTGCTGTGTGTTCATTTCGAGCAGGTCATTTCAAAGCTGGTGAGTCTCAGATGTATAACATTTGTGTCATTTGAGTTTTCGGGCGCAGACAATCAGTACTGTAGCCAGGTCAATGGTCCCATTGTTAATCTGATCTGAGAAATGGCAATAACGGCTTTTTTGTTTACCGACTGTTTCACTTCTCTAAATACGCCAGTTGTATTTTTCATTTAGCCAACGCTTCCTTCATACCTGAGTCTGCTTGAATCCTGTATTAACGACTATGATTTTAACCCATTTGACTTTTTTTAGGCCATACTGTCAGAAGTCAGTACTTGATTACCACATCACAGAAGTGATTAGAATTTGCCTTTGAGCAGCCTCACCCATTCATATTTATAAAATAATTCACCTTAGCAAAAATAAGCCAACGTATTTTAGTTCTTTCTGAAGACTCCGGATCCCTTAATTACTGACCCCCCAGGCCTCCCGGATACGTGCGAACACTTGCACATAAAAAAAAAAAAAAAAAAGCGTGGCTATTGTACGACAACGTGCACCCTCACAAGTCTGGGCAGGGCTGAGGTTTTTTCTCTCCGAAGTTAGCGTGGTGTTTGGCAGGGTTGCCACCACAAAAAAAAAAAAAAGCTGTTATGTAAGTAAGCCGGAGTGATGAGCAGTCCCCACTTAGATGCTGGGGAGTGAGCAAAGCCTTGCCTACATTTTCCAAGAAATCTATGATTCATACTGTGGTGAAAGTCTTTTGTTTTTTTTAGATTTTAGTCTGATTCACAATCCGTGCTTCTTGTGTTCAATTTCTCCACTGTTCCTACTAACTGGAGCCTGTTGTACTTTGCATGAAACCGGCCTTTTCATATATTACCTTCCAGTAGTAGTCATGGGGAAGCCCTGTTTTTAACAGCGTGCTCAAATGTGGCCACGTCATTACTTTTGACCCCGCTTTTTGCGTCACAGCACAATGGTTTTATTCAGTTGATGAATCTTACAGTGACCAGATCCATTTTATCTACCCAAAGGAAAATCCCTCGATTCTTGATGTGTATCATCATGTAAAAAAAGAAAAAAATATGTACCGTATATCCGCCTAGGTGCTTTCAACAATAGAGGCAACAACTTCGGTACATGTGCCAGTATCTGTACTACCCTGGCACTATATTAAACTACAGTGAAGATTAAACAACCAGGGGAACTAGTGGTTACAGGCTGTAGCTCTATGGATGCATAAATGTTTTTTTTTCCTGGTTGTACCACTAAGTAAGTAACTTCTTGCTCTGCCTGCAAAGTGACCCCTTGAGCAAACAGTCCATTTATAGAATGGGAGTATTCCCCTGTTCTTGCGATGAGTCAGAGTAGCATCTGCATGTAAAATGCAATTTCGAGCGTGGCCTTTGGCTTTGAAGGCCAGCCATGGCTCACGGCGTGGGAGGAGGTGGAGCTGCAAGGGGAAGACTCGCATCTACTGACTGGGCTCCCCCTTCCCTGAACTGGCTGCCTCCC
Organism: Xiphias gladius; assembly: GCF_016859285.1. Taxonomy (NCBI): domain Eukaryota; kingdom Metazoa; phylum Chordata; class Actinopteri; order Istiophoriformes; family Xiphiidae; genus Xiphias; species Xiphias gladius. Next base: position 24,015,770 of record NC_053417.1, on the reverse strand, counting down.
TCCCTGCCTGTGCCTCCTCCAACCTTTTAGTCAGCCGTGGTAGCGCTCTGACGGAGAGCAGCTGATGGAGGGAAACACTTTCCACAGCAACCAAGCGTAGTCCGTCACCCCCCTTCTGATAACCGGGTGCAATCTGCACTCACTTCAGTGAAGAGAACTGTTGTAGTTTCAGGAGAAAAAACAAGATGCCCATCGTTAGATGTAGACTTCAGCTTCTGTTGAAAAAAACCTACGCAGAGTTTTCCAACCACAGAATGACAATGGCTTGCAACCTGCAAGTGTTGCAAAACAGCAGATTTCCTTTACACATAGGCGTGGGTGTTATGACAGCGCGCACAAACATAAGCCTCCATGGGAAAAGGTCATCCCCAAGCATACCTTGAAATGATTCCTGAAGAGACTGTTTCGCGGTTGTCGACAGTTTTACGCTGAGACATTAAGGGTTCATAATTAAACGCAAGGCGTGTGTGAGTGCCAACTGAACTGTCCACTCTAATCCTCCAATTATTTCACTCGGTGAATTGTTATAAAGCGGTTGATTTGGTGTTTTTCAGTTGAGTGGACAGAAGTAAAAGCAAGTTACAGGCTCTAGACAGATGGTTTTTCGGAGGTTTATGGGAGAGTAGATGCTGATTTCACAAGCTGTTGCTACTTGAAGAGCCACTTTAACATTTAAGTAGTCCTCTACTGCTTTTCGAAGAGCGGCAGGGATTCAGAGGGCGTTAGCTTGCAAGCATTTGTGCTCAAAACATGTGCCGCACCATATAGTCTGTACTGATTTATATGGAGCAACATTTTGTTCAAACAGTATTATACTTCAGACTGTCTGTCAGCAGTGCGGACCAAAGTGAATCACACTGAATAAAGGCTAACGAATGTGAAGAGTCACTGAATGTGACTCTTGTTGGCGTACATTTAAATCTTTCTCGTGTCTACACATCAGATACTCTTCCACATAAATGTTTCTGTAAAGCAACATAAACAGTTCCCTCATAAAGCATCCACCATTTGAGTTCAGCCCAGCAGCGTAACCTTAGTGAGAGCCAGGACAGAAACAGTTAGTCACATGGTCTGTATTAAGTCTTACCGCTCCTCAGACATTCCTGAAGCCTCCTGAAATATTTATACTTGCTTCAGTAAGCTCATTTAGATGGTGCCATTGTTTTTCAAAACTCCCTCCGGTGTCCGAGAGTGGAGACAAATGGCTCGATATGTATGACACTACCCATCACTTTTTCCTCTGAGTGCAGGGAATACCTCCTCGTGTGCTCCGTGTTCTGACTAGTCCTGATTCCAAATCTGCATCGTGCATGCAAATCATTATCTAATCAGGAAGTGAGGAATCAGATTACTCAGATAGGCTCCAGATCTTGTTCAACCAGACAATAATGATGATGGTACTCGGTCGGTAAGGAGACAAAACAGACTAGATGCTGCTCCTGACATCAGGATAAAAATGGAAAAGGAAAAATAACACCCATGACTTATCTAAAAAAAAAAAAAAGGAGGTGTGTTTTAAGTGCAAATAAACCTAAGAAGCCTATTTTTGGTTTATTTATAACAGTGTCAGTGTTTGAAGACAGGGTCTGGAGCATATTTTTAGAATAAACTGTTTTAGACTGTATATCGGGAGATCAGTAACAGATGGCTCTTCACGATTCCTTCGTGTGTCGCCTTGCTGTCGATACAGACCTGGCCCACCTGATCGGCAGCATAAACAGAACTGCTAGGCAACGCTGCTGACCTTTTGAGGGAATTAAGTGAGGACAGTGTGAACCTTTCAGAGTCTAAAGAGAGCAAATGGATCCAAATCACATGTGAAGAGTCGGTGTTTTATCCGATTATTTCATTTCTTTTTCTCAGTCGGTTCTTTGTCTTTTAAGTGCTCTATTATCTGTTCAGCGCAGGCCGTCATCACTGATACCTTCACTGGCTGCACTTTATGCGCGATAACTCCTGTGGAAAACGGTGTAAACAACACATTTACAGTGAGCTCCTATTCATCAGCCTGGGTGGAAAACCACCACACTGTCTTTTATCCGCTTTCGTTTTGCATTTGTCTAGTTGATGAGTGAATGGTTTTGATATTAGACATGTTATCGGAATCACAATATGTGTATTTGCCTCTTCAGAAGTGTTACACCTGGTTCAGTATATTTATCCTTCTCTATTTTTAAACTCTTTCCCCTTTTAATTCCTTTTGTAACAATCACATCGTTTAGTGGGGAATTACCAGAACTACTACTGGATACGTGGTTCTAAGCCAGCAGGCTGGCCTTTAAGGACCATACCAGTCTTTTTTCCAAGTTTTGGTTCCTTAAGTACGCATCATTACTACTGACCATTTTCCAAAGCTTGCTGTAGACTTTCTGAATCTTACTTTCCTCCCCTCCGTTCCAGCCTTCTGTCGCCATTCATTTCCATACGGTATTAAAATGAATTAGCAGACTTTTGCACAGAATAGTGTACAGAGGGTATTAATTGTTTTCAGAGGCCCATCAACCTCGCACGCTAATGCAGGTAAAATGCGGATTGATTTAGGAAGTCTCCCCTGCATTACCTCATAATGGTAATGTAATTTAGAAAAAACCTAATGCAGTTTACCGTGATGGATTACATAACTCAGACAAGTTTTAAGATTAATAAGAAATCTGATACTCTGCAGCTTAGATTGCAAAATATGTTGCAGTCATTTAAAGTGTAAATTGTGCAGAGTCACTTGTGTGGTCCTGTAAAGCGAGACCAAGTCACTTTTGTAGAACTGATTACAGGATAAATGGTAAAACACAGTGTCATAAAGAGTCATAAAGTCAGTAAACTGACGTTTGCTAACATTAGCCACCGTAGGAAGTGCAGTGTGTTTGGCTCTCAAGAAAGCTGCAGGATGGATTAACGCAGGCCAAGCAGTCGGGCCCCTACCGACAGACACGATTTGAAACCGGCACTGCACTAGTCAACCTAAAGTTTGCAAACACTGGCCAACATTAGCCACCATAAGCTGCTGGGGATACCAGACCACGTAAGACTGTGACAACAAAACCTGCGAGGGGATTAAAAAGATCGTACTTTTACTTATTAACTCAAAGTTTTGTTCGTAAATGGCAGAATTTGTTATTTTATCTTTAAAAATATTACATGGCCTTGGTTTAGCACAAATAGTAGCTTTTAAGCATGTGTGCTGTTTCTTGGTGCTTATTATGACAGACTTACCTGGAAAGATCACATTTCTAACGTAATCGTAAAACTCTGACTATCAGTCGCATTAGACTCTTTATAAATTCTATATTGATCAATGCCTATATTTTTTATTGCACCATTTTATTGGCACGTGTCTACACAAGCAATGTTAAACAGGATGCCAAGATGCACCTTTCTCCCGTCCATTAACTAGTTCCTCCTCTTTCTTCCATTGTTAAGGAACTTTACATGTATCGGTTTCTTTTCCTGTCATCAGGGAATCTCCTTCCATTATGTTTTAACAGCAGGTTTGCCTCTGATGAAATTATTCGTAATTAACCCGCCAAATTTTCATCCAGACTTAATGCTTCCGACTTCAGAATGACACGCTTCACCAATTTTTATGGCGATAACAAGCTCCGTCTCTGTCACTTTCAGATTCAAGCTCACTATCAGCCTTGTAGGACATTTAGGGCTCTTCCTTTTGTTTGAAGGGGAGATCCCTCGAGAAACCATTGTATTATTTCCTCTCTGCAAGACATTATTGTTTATCTCTGCATTTTAACACTTCATTGTACTCTCTTGTGCTAAAGTAAACCAAACGCTCCCCATTTCTGGAATTTTTTAGATCTTATATGGGCCACTGAGGGTATGGAAAGAGATTCTGGGTGCAGAGAATCCCTAGAGTCGAAGTATCATGGGTACCGTTAGCCTGACATAATTTCTACCAGACTTTTGGCCCAGTTTTAAGAGGCCAGTCACGTGTTAATGATGGTGGGAGATGTAAAATAAACACAGTATATAGACGTGACAAAATTGTTTATGTTTGGCAGTGAAGCAGCGTTGTACAATCAGTATAGTACAAGGAAAAAATTGCATCCACGTATGGTACATGTTGAGAAAAGACTGTGGGTTTATGAACACAATGACAAAGTGGTTGGTCATATAAACTTATGATAATCATTCATTGTGTTCACCAAAATGGAAAAAAAAATGTTCACGTGTACAGAGTTGACTGCGGACGTTCTGCACGGTTCTACATTTTCTTGCTTCTGCTTCCCTCGTTTATGGATGTTGAGTGTGAATCTCCCTGTCTGCAGTCAGGGATTTGTACGGTGCGAAATGGAAGATGCTATCTTTTGCTTGCAGCCATGCTTTTATGTTTTACAAAGAAGCCGGCTACTGTGCACCCACCTTCTCTTTTCTCTGCATCTATGTCTCACTGTTTCTCTCGCCTGTGCACAGGCAGGCAGTTAGTGCAGAAGCAGGCACCATGTCCACCCCCACAAACCCAGAGGTGAAGGAACTAAACCCCGTCGACTTTATCCAGCTACAGCAGTACATAGAATGTGAGTACAGACAAGCAGGCGGGCGAGCAGGCAGCTTTCTCAGCGCTTAACCCCCCCCCGACCTCAACCCACACACACACACAGACACACACTCACACACACACACACACACACACACACACACACACACACTCACGTACACTCGCTCATGGTTTTTTTATATCTAGAAGAGGCAGAAGTCTGTCACATTCAGTTTTTTTGCAAATAAAGCATGCACATATGTTTTTGTGCTTCAGATAAATTTATATTCATTGTGTAATCCTATGTGTACGAGCTATTTAAGAAATGTGGAGTGAAAATGGTTACATGCAGTAGAGTAAAATGTGAAAATTCAATGTTTGAAAACTACCTACATGTACAGAAGTTTATCCCCGTGTGACCCGTGTGTCTTCCAGACTGCAGCTTGAAGGTGAAAGACGTGCTGAGGGAATTTGATGCAGATGGCAGTCTGGCCCGGCACAGACATGGAGAGGTGACATCTCCTCCAAAACTCACTCGCAGTGCTCTCAGCTAGGAGGCACACAGCTGAACTGAATTATGGCTCTCAGCGGAGCAGTTCAGTCATAAATTAGCATGTGATTTATGTATATTGGGCAGTTATTAATTGTTCTACGGTGATTAATTAGATTCAAAGCCATCGATCATGATGACTAAGCTGTCCGTGAGAAATGTCTTCAACACATTTAAGCGAGGTTGCAAATGTAAATCACCTCCTTAGCTTTGCCCACGCAGTAAGGCCTTGCTGAACAGAGTGCTGGCTGCCCTCACACAATGTAAGCTCAAGTGTGACTGAAACAAGATCCTTCCAATAATGTACATCAGTGGCTGACACTGCCAAGTAGTTTGTACCGGGAAGCAAATGCAGTCATTTGCGATGGATAATTTGGCTAAATATAGTTTAATTAGATCATTGGAAGGAAATGTTGATTTTATTATAATGGAAAAAACACAAATACTTTCATAAAGTACCAGCAAATTACTTCTAAATTACACAGGAAATTTTTTTTTTTTTTTTTTTGTTCTTGACGTGAATTAGCCGGCTTGCAGTGACATTATTTATCACTGGGGCAGCTCTGCAGGGTATCAACCAGGGAAATTGAATTATGTCAACAAAAAATGGGTTTGTGGTTCACCATTATCGAGGGACTACTGCTTCTTAGCCCGGCAGCATATTATCATGTGAGAAACACAGATACCAGGCCAGACAGATGGACTGAAACCTTGAATGAGGAGCTTGTTTTTTTGTTATATGTCATTAAAATCCTGCAACCACTCCAATTTTGGAGTATTAACTTTATTATATATTTTTTAATATTATATTTTTAGCTCTAAATGATAGAGTAAATGTTTCTGAGAAACATCTTGGCCTTTTGAAAGCATTTCAACTCCTGCTCAATACACTTAGATGACTGTTAAACCGAAACAAGAGGGTTTTTTTTTTTGAGAAAGCATCATGTCCTATACAAGATTTTCACATGGTAGCAACAATGTGATCGTCATCTTCCCTTATTTTTAGAAGAGGTGATTTTGAAAAATGCAGAAGTTAACATGCACAGCACACACATGCACACACATACACAGACACTTAAGATATTTCATTACACAATTCACTGAACCCATTCATTTTTTTCCAGTGCATCAATGAAGAAGGCTTTCGTCTGTTCCTGAAGACTTATTTAGAAGTGGAGGACTTCCCTGTGGCCCTCTGCCAGCGACTCTTCCTCTCCTTCCAAAACTCTGAACCCACCCAGGAAGACAGTGCCAGTGAGATTATACACTATGTGTCTACGCAACTCACTTTCTCCACGCTACTTTGTAGCAGGCCCTTATCAGTTTACACCCTGGCCTATTTGGCATACATTCATTTCATCACTACATGCAGATATGGTGACTGGAGTATTTTCAGCCCCCTCTCTCTCCTCCCTCTTTCCCGTAGAGGAGGTCTTTCTGAAGGATGTTTCATGTTACTTCTCTCTGCTGGAGGATGGCCAGCCCAGGGACAAGCTCGAGTGTGAGCTGTAATTTTCTTTCTTTTTTTGGTCAAAATAATTTGAGCGATGACTTGGTCCAGCACTTCCATTTTTTTATTTCCTCTCTCTCTTTAGTTGCTTTCAAGCTCTATGATAGAGATGGCAATGGAGTCCTCGACAGCTCTGTAAGTTGTCGAGAAAAATCTTTTGAGTTGTGATTTTAAAGTAACGGAGCGTACCAACTGCAATTCTAAAACCAGTCGTTTGTTCCTTTTTCAACAGGAAGTGGATAGGATTATTGCTCAGATGATGCATGCAGCAGAATACCTAGGCTGGGATGTGTCAGAGTTGAGGCCGGTAAGTCCCACAATGCTCTACTCTGAAATGTCAACATCCCGGAATCACATGAAAGCCTGTATGTTTTGTACTTTAAGCCGGGACAATATAGTAAATGCACATTTGTTTGCAGAAGATATCCTTTACGACATTACGTATATGGAACCTCGAGTTACTCATTTGCTAGGTTTACTAAAATGATAAGCTTCACTGCACTACACAAATTCCCATGCGTGACCAGTTTCACGAACCATTGGGCCTTTTTAAGTAATAGAAAATTGACGTACTTGTTGGATAATAACAACCAGCTATCATTTCATCAGGTTCTGAAGGACATGATGACGGCAATTGATGCAGACAGCAGCGGCACGGTGTCTCTGGAGGAGTGGGTGGAGGGAGGCATGAACAATGTTCCCTTGCTGGTCTTGCTGGGTCTGAAGGTGCTTTTAAAGCAGCATATTTCTCTTTTCATTAAGTATTGTCTCCAAAAGCCTGGCTCAGCTGCATTTCATGTTGACGGCAGGTGTCTCACAGAGTGGTAAAACCTCCTTTTATTATTCTTGTGAAACCCTGGCCTTGCTTGCCTCTCCTCTGTCCTCGGCCTCCTCCCTGTCTATAAGTGCCTTTTTGCCTACTCAGTGTTACAGGGTGTGGATATGCCATCTCTGCTCACGAAAGCAAGATGAGTGCTTTAGTGTTTCCATTTACTCGGCACAATCTGTGCCCACATGTAACAGTGCCTGCATGAAATGGGAACCTTCACGCGGACGCACTATAGTTGACTAAAGAAATTAATAATTTCATCAAAATGGTTGTCTAAAATCAATGACGGGTCAGTTTTGTGTTTTGGGTGTTACTTAATGTTTTGCCAAGAATATAAAAGCCTCTTTCTGTTAGACTGAATTTCTGTGGCAGTTTAAAACCATAAACTGGAGTCACTGGGTTTGGCCTCTGCAACAATGCCAGGGACTTCCCCTCAGGCTATTTCTAGCCACCAATGGACATTTGAAGCCTGGGGTGCATGAATCCAGCCCCCCCCCCCACAGTTGCTGTGGGCTGCCTTACAGGCTGCCAGCTATGCCTCATGTAGAAAGTGTTAGGCTGATTCATCATGTTGGGGGGAAAAAGAGCATTTCAGTTTGTAATCTGGTTAACAGCACTGGTTTCTCTGTAAACAGGCCGAAACCAGGAAATAGATATAAATGCTTCTTTTGTTACAAACATTTAGTTTTCTATTCAGCATGCAAATGAGTTCGCACAATAACACGATGTTTTCCACTTTCTTGCTTTGCCATCTTCAATGATTGTTCCTTCAACAACCAGATGACCCAGAAGGATGGGCAGCACCTTTGGAGGATGAAACATTTCAACAAGCCCGTTTACTGCAATGTGTGTCAGAGCATGCTGCTGGGTCTGAGGAAGCAAGGGCTGTGCTGCACCTGTGAGTAACTGAACTCACCAGAAGAGGGTGACACTGCAGTGACATTTATCACCGAAACTTTGTTGTCAAAATTGAGATTCCTGCAGACTCCTTTTCAGATTAAAACTCCTCTGTCAGCTTTACATGAGACAGGGTACAAAAACATCGTATGACAGCTGGCTTATGTGTCTTACTTTGCAGGCTGCAAATACACAGTCCACGGGCGCTGTGCTAACAAGAACCTGGCCCCCTGCACCAGAACATATGTGAAGTCAAAGAAAGAAACAGGGGTATGCCGGTGGCTCCACCACAACATTCAGAGTGACACTCACAGTCTAAATTAGACTTCATCCTGTGTGCGTGTGCTCCTCTGTGGATGTTGATACATTCGTCCGACATTTCAGGTTCCAGCACACGACTGGGTGAGTGGGAACTGTGACTCGAGGAAGTGTGATAAATGCCAGAAGAAGATCAAGAGCTACCAAGGCTTAACGGGCAAACACTGTGTGTGGTGCGACACGATGGTGAGGAAGCATCTTGATGTGCGACTGATTTCTAGGAATGCACAGTTATATAGTTTGTGAGCAGTGAGCAGTGATCGAGCATTTTGGTCTTCAGTCCTTCTGGTTTAAATGGCCTAATAGTAGGCCATCTACCCAAGATGCTTTGGGTTCAAATCCAGTCTAGTGAGTCTCGGTTCTTCCTTTTCATTTTCCTCACTTTCCTGTCTCTTTCCAGTGTAACCATCCAACGCAACAGAAATGCAAAAACATCTTGCAGAAGATCAATTTAGCTTCTGTCAGTCATCACTGTTGTGCTAGGAGTTTATGTAATGAGTCACTGTTTGCGTTCTGCAGCGTCACGATGAATGTGCAGAGGAGGAGCCAACGGAGTGTACCTGTGGGCCGCTCAGAGACCATATCCTGCCACCATGGGCAATATATCCTGTTATAAAGGTACAGAATTATCCTCGGGCACATCTCAAGCACACGCGCTGTACAAACAGTGCCTGTCACGCCAACGCAGAACACGACATCAGCCCAGGGCTGTTTCTTGTTGTTGGTAAACCCTTCTCACCTGTGTTGCATTTTAAAAGGTACAATGTGTAGAGATTTTTCTTTGTTCTCAAAAGGCAAAACCTCATACCTTTGTTTTCCTCCCTAAAGGAGAGACCAAACAATGTAAAGAATGGCTGCTCGAGTTCAACGGATGACAGCGAGCTCAATACTACTCCTGATGGACAAGTGCTTCAGGTATTAATCTGCCTTGTGAAGGTTTTTATCAGGGCTGCATGTTTACAAACTGACATCTTAGAAGGCTAAACATGGACAGATTCCTTTGTTACAATATACAGTAACGTCTATATATATTTATAGTTGGTAGTTTGTTATATAACTGTTATATCATTTTCGATATATCATTCAACAGATCAGCCCTGTGCCAAACACTCATCCTCTTCTAGTGTTCGTCAACCCTAAAAGTGGGGGAAAGCAGGGAGAAAGGTGACTAAAAAAATAAATAAAAAATACACTCAAAGAGAAATACATGTCTAACACATCCACATTGTTCAGCCTGGTTTTATGTATTTCAGAGTCCTGCGTAAATTTCAGTATTTACTGAATCCACGGCAGGTATATAACCTTTCAAATGGTGGACCTGGACCAGGGTGAGTAATCAGTACAACAGATTATGGTCAGTGCGAAATGGAAATAAATAGAATTTTTATGAATTTTATCTTAAAATACACAGAGCAAAGTATTAGATTATTTCAGACCACTTTGATGTAAGTATTTCTTTCAGTTCTGCATCATGCTCTGCTTCTACATTTGTCAACACCTTTCTTTCAGACTGAGTTTCTTCAGAAATCTGCAGGATTACAGGATCTTGGTGTGCGGTGGAGACGGCACAGTTGGCTGGATTCTGGACGCGATAGGTGAGATTGTTTGGTCAAACTCTAGAAAAGGCAAGTGAGCTTCTACCAGCGTGAGATTCTGGAAAAAAAAAAATCATTGTGACGCATTTTTCCTTCCCTCTTTTGTTTTCTTGGAATCAGACAAAGCCAATCTGCTGGTGCGGCCACCTGTTGCTGTGCTTCCTCTGGGGACAGGAAATGATCTTGCACGATGTCTTCGATGGGGAGGAGGTGAGAAAGTGTTTCACCTGTCAAAATAATGTTTGCTGCATATGCTCTGGTGCAGAGTGCGAGTTTTTGGGACTAAATGTGCCTCAAAAAAACAGAAGCTCTTCACATGTGCTTTTTTTTAAATATTTGTGCACACGAACTCGCCCAGTCATGTTAGTCTTGTTTGTTTTCCCTTTGCAGGATATGACAAGGAGGATTTGAGTCGTATTCTTAAAGACATCGAGGGGAGCTCTCAGGTGCTGATGGACCGCTGGAGTGTGCAGGTCACCACAGATGAGAATGAGGAGAAGGGCGACCCAGTGCCGTATGAAATCATCAACAACTACTTCTCTATTGGAGTTGTGAGTTTCTCAGAAATACATCACAAAAGAGGAAGTGTTTATTTTTCAGTTTTGTTAATGTCTTTGTTTTGTTGTGTTGACAGGATGCATCCATTGCCCACCGGTTTCACACAATGAGGGAGAAACATCCCCAGAAATTTAACAGCAGGTATGCATTTAATTCTTCGCTGGAACATTTTCAGTTTGCAGGGCACGTACTTTCTCCGTGAACAGCAAACAAACAGCAGAGAATATCCTGCTCATAGTAATAATATACAACACAGTCTAAAAATAATCATCATCTACTGTACAGCAGATGCAGAGCTGTTTTTTTTGTATTCAGTTTTACTTTGGTCGCTGTATTTCCTGCTTACAATTACTGCTTTTTTTAAAAGCTGGGGGGAAAAAAAAACTGAATGCAGGTGGCGACAGCAGGTGTCTGTGGCAATAAGTGTTGCAACTTGACTCCTCCTCCTCCTCCTAAGGAGCTGTGCGTGCTGAAGGGAGAAAATGTCATGTGAAAATAAAACATCACTTAAACCTGAAAGGCACCCTTCTTTATGACTGCAGAATGAAGAACAAGCTGTGGTATTTTGAATTTGCCACTTCAGAAACTATCTCTGCTTCCTGCAAGAAACTGAACGAAAGTCTAACAATCGAGGTGAGAGCGCAGCACCTGCGTAACAAGCATTGCAAGTGTGCATTTTGTCTGTTTCAAAGGCAAACCTGCCATGAGAGAGCTGTTCCCAAGAACAGACAGTGTAGTGATTCTTCACTTTTGCTGCACTTTCTTCAGTGCTGCGGTACACCACTGGATCTCAGCGGCCTGTCTCTGGAGGGGGTTGCTGTACTTAACATTCCCAGCATGCACGGCGGCTCCAACCTATGGGGCGAGACCAAAAAAGGGGACACTAAGGGACTGACGAGTCAGGACGAGCCAGAGGTGATCGTGGACCCAGAAATCCTGAAAGTGACCTCTCAAGGTATTTTGTCTTTGACGTCAGGGAACATAAAAACTGTGGTATTTTTTTATGTTAACAATGCATCAAATGACTGTGTGAAAGGTGAAAGAGCCCGCATGTAGAAATGGACCCAAAACTCCAGTTTCCTTCATCTACATGAAGCCTTTTAACCTCTTTCGGCTCATCGTTTAGGTGTTACGGCCCGACGGCCGGACTCCACTCTCATCAACGCCGTTTCCAGCTGCAGCAGGCAGGCATTTTTTGCAGATCGGCCTTATAAACGCACCGTACGCTACCTGTCCGGCGCCAAAGCAGAGCTGAAAAGGATAGTGAATATCGGGCCAACAATTGTAAGGTGGACACAAATAAATGCTACTGTTGCTCTGTGTCTGCTGGATGTGTACATGGGCAACTGTTTGCCCGAACAACTTTATAGGGTGATAATATGTCAAATGTTGTGTTTTTTAGCTTGATCTGATGGAAACAGATCAGTGGTCAAAAAATCAATGAATGCAGCTTTACAATAAGAAGGTCATTCACACAAATCATTAAAGGCATTAAAGGAAACTGGCTCCCATTGATCAAATTTTAAATGATGTGTTATCATGCTGTTGTGCTGTTCAAACCTGCAGTGACTGTTTTTTTCTGGACACTTGGGGGCAGCAGAACACTCATCTTTCATGTTCACATGGCAGCTTATTAGCAAACATTTGCCTATTTACAAGTCCGGCAGACACAGCGCCTCGTTGTCGTTCGTTTGGAGTCGTGTTTGTGTCCACCTGACGAACGGAAGTCCAACATTCACGCTCCTTGTAGGTCTGCTTCGGTCTCCCCCAACTCCCGAGGGAAATATCTGGTTCTCTAGCTGCTAAATGCTCCACTGTGTTCACCAGCTCGCCTCTTCCTGTGGCTGTCTGCTGTTTGGTGCTGAGCGGGTAGTGCACAGTGGATTTATGAGAGCTTTTTTTTTTTTTTTACTGAAAACAGCTGCCTGCTGCTGATGGAAACAATGTTCTCAAACAAATGATCCATCCAAAGGATCCACCGGAGTCATGACATCTGTTGTCAATATAAAAATGTTGATCATAGCCTCTTAAAAAATATTTGCACTTTGATTTGTTACGCTCGGAGTTGTCGTGTAAGCCTAAATGTATCTATTAACGTTTGTACGTATCGTATTAGTATTTCCCACTTTCTTTGAGTCCCACTGTGGTGCAGAGTAAATGTGGTGGCCGGTGTACGGTTTTTATGTCGGACTGAACGATGCTCCCCCTCTGTGGACCGGGTGCTCAGTATGTCCGTGTGCTCTTGCCAGATCTCAGCGACCGTCGGTTGGAGGTGGTCGGCCTTGAAGGAGCCATGGAGATGGGACAGATATACACGGGCCTCAAGAGTGCCGTGAGGCTTGCCAAGACCTCACAAATCACCATCAGGTGAGAGACAGGCGCACAGACATGCTCGGACTTGTCAGGCTCTGGGCTCTCAGTCTTGACAATGGCTTGCAGTTGACTTTGATCACCAGCCGACGGATACTCCTTGGCCGGATCTTTACATAACACTAATTATGTATGCTGGATTTCCTTTTGGTATTTTAATTACATATGAGAGGCGCCGACTTTGTTAACTGATGCATTTTGTTGATCCCTCTGCGCTTTACCCGCAGGACGAAGAAAGCATTACCCATGCAGATAGATGGAGAGCCGTGGATGCAGCCCCCCTGCACGGTAAATACACAAACTCAGACACAAGCAGAAATGAAATATTGAAGCTAGTTTTTTACTGTTGGCAATACAGTTAGTGGCAATGTTTTTATTTGATTCTAATGTAATTTACTGGACATTTTGCATTTTATATTTCCTTTTCAGATTCACATCACACACAAGAATCAAGCCAGTATGTTGATGGCTCCTCAGGCCAAATCAACTGGTTTTTTCAACTACAAATAAAACCGACTGACTACATGCACTTGTTCATTTTAAATAAAAGGACTGAGAATTTTTTTTTTTATAATAAAAACAGTTTGAATGTGTATGTTATAGAATAACTGCATTATAACAGTCAAAGTAAGGATAACTGCTTCAAAAGTTGTGCATCTCTGTAACATATAACCAAAGCATGGCACTGTTTGAATACAAACTGTATGGTAAGATATGTTTGCAGTGTGGCAAAATGAATTTGACCAAATTTACTCCATGTTTTTATCAATACTCGACACTCTCGCTGCCTCTGTCTCACTGCTTCACACTGTGTGGAAAATGCTGCTCTGTAGGACCTTAAAGTAAGGTTAGTAAAGAAAAGTAAATATCCTGCTAAAAGAAGAATATTCAGCTTCATGTGCCTTTACAATCCGTTCTTTGTGGTTATGGCTTAAGTAGAAGATATACGGAGCGATGTATAAGCGTGCACTTTGGGTATAGACCATGTAGTTTTGCTGTTTTGTTGTGGCTGTAAAGATGCTAGGAAAGCAAAATATGTTCTTGTCAATTTGGCACCAAAAGTGAAGTATAGACGAGATTACATTTCAGATTGTGGTTGAAGTAATTTTACTTTTTCATACATTTCAGAAGATACTTGAACGTGTTTCGGGGAACAGTAATAGGACAATCATTGCCAAAAGGGCTGCATGGGCTGCAGCAGTCGGCCTACTCTGTTGTTCCTGTGTGTGTGAGTGAGTGTGTGTGTGTGTGTGTGTGTGTGTGTGTGTGTGTGTGTGTGTGTGTGTGTGTGTGTGTGTGTGTGTGTGTGTGAGAGAGAGAGAGAGAGAGAGAGGCCCGAAAGCCTCTCTGCTGTACTTGTTTAGTGCAGAAAGCTAAGATATGGTCACTTCTAACTTGTAAATTGTGATGAGTTGGATTTGAAACTACTGGTTCGAACCTGTTTAAACATATATAGTCCTTATTTAATGCTTCAGTCATATCATTTTAGTATATCTGGAGGATGTAGATGTCAAAAGTCTGAAATAACATACTGTGTAAAGATGGATTTTAATAAATCGTCTGGGATTCAGAGTGTGTAATATTTTTTTAAAACAGTATTTGCCTACACAACTAATGCTTCATTCCGTATGTGGTTGGTTTTTCTACCACAAGGGGGCGTCATCTACTTTTTAGTCTGTGGCCATAGATGGCTGCAACAGGATCAGGTCCACTGACCCAAAATAACTGTCTTCTCCTCCTGTCTGTTGGACTTTATTTTTCATTTTACAACTTCATCTTTTTGTTATCAGAGAGCAGATCTGTACCTAGTTTTTCTCATCTAAGATACTTCTCAGATTTCCTCCTGCGCGGTATTTCTGAGCAATAAAAATACTTCAAGCTTTACGTTAATGGATGGTCTGCCAGCAACAAATGCTGCAATCAAATGCTGTCGGGACAAATCACGACAACTGACTTGATCGCAAATGTTTGGAAAACTTTGCCAACAGCTGCTGGTCAGAGTTATCTACACAACTGTTTGCATATGAAGTAAGCTACCAATTTTAAGTGCTATGGCACATATGTGCCAAAGGACAGCTCAGTTTCAGTGAAGTTACACCAGGACATGTTTGAAGACCAAAAAAAAAAAAAAAGTCTCCTTTTTAAAATAATTTGTCTTGTATGAATTTTAAACAAATAAATGTTCAATCATCTCCTTCTAACTCTTCTAACTTCTTCTCACTCACTGAAAAAATCCAGAATCTTAAAAAAAAAAAAGCAAATTTCTTTCATTTCCAAAGTTTAAATGCTAGAAACAAGATGTCTCTTAATTCCCTAAAGGTGCGTTCCCGGTGTATATGTCCAGGAAGTTTCAAATTTCTACATCACACTACAAATAATTTAATAAACTAATTTAAAACTACACTCATTTAAAAACAGCTGTCTAGTGGAAAACTAGAATAACCAAAATCACGTGTTTTGGGTGGAGGGGGACTAAAATTTAAGCTAGGATTTAATATCAGGGTCTGCTCCATAGAGGATGACTGGTGTGCTGAATATATGGAGCTATGAGAGGAATAGCTACCCACGTATTAAGTTTATATTATAACATCACTAATGAGAATAAATCAAAACTTGAATCCTATTTGAGACCACAGCCACTCACGCAAAAGTCCTCCAGGTCAATGAATGAAGGTTCCTACGGTAATGCAGGACTGGTGCACAGCTATTGACTGAACTAGGGCAAGTTAATTCTCGCCCTAACATTAACGTTGACTTAGGCAACTATTTTCTTTAACAATCAATGTGCTGATAATTTTTCTTTAAATAAATTGGAGATAAAACTGAAAAATGTCCATCACAGTTTCTTAGATCCCAAGGTGATGTCTTCCGACGTCTTGTTTTCTCCAAGCAGCGGGGGCAAGACCTAGAGATATTAAGTTTACAGTAATATAAAATAGAGAAAAGCAAAAAAATCTTCACATTTTGGAGGCTGGCTATTATACGTGATACATCTCAAAGATAAGCAGCTAATCCTTCTATATATCTGTAGTATTTTTCACTTCTTTTGCTTGAAAAATGACTAAATTGATGAATCATTTATCGAAAGAGTTGATTGACTAACTGATTAATCGACTAATCGTCTCAGCTCTGCATTGATTACATGCCTTGTGTGATTTCTCTCCCCCTTGGCTCAACTTTTTTTAGACATCTTTATTAATGAACTAAAGCACGGGGATGACGGACACATTTTTTTACACATATATCACAGTTACATAGTCAAATTATAAGGCGAGGACAATATAACAAGATGGATCACAGAAGTAAAAATACCAATAAGTGACAGACGTGTGATGTGATAAATGTTTATATTTGTTTTGTTGTTTGGTTAAATGTGTTTTGGTTGTGTGCAAAACAGTGGCGGCCATTTCTAACAAGGTCAAAGAAATTCAAATCAAAATCAAAATTAAAAAAAACTACATAAAATCTGACAGAACAGATTCAATCAAATGCAGTTCAGAGTGTTTTCCAGAACGGTAGCAGATTTTTGGGGCTTTTCGATTTTGGAGATTGCCAACGGGATGCATAACATTTTTCCACATCAGCTGACACAAGTCTAAAATTAACTAACACATCATTAGCTGTTCTCGGTATGTGAATATGATATTTTCCTCGCAGACAATGGAGGTTTCTACAGTCATCACTTATACTGTTATTGGATTTAACAGATAAAAGCAGAACCATGTATTCTGATACATGTATATGACAATAGGCCAAAGTAAAGACAAGTCAGACCAAATAAATATGTTTATATTTACTGATGAATTCAGTACATGGATAAAAGTTGTGCTATTTTGTTTTTAATGATCCTCCCTTACTTCACTCTTGATTCAACTGCTAATTTCCAAAAAAAAAAGAAAAAAGAAAAAACAACACTATTTTTGTTTGTTTGTTTGTTTGTTTTCGCCGTGTTTACGGCCCGTAATGAATGTCCGAGGTGTACCTGAAGGCAGCAGAGAAGGGACGCGCGCCCGCGCCGCCATTGGTCCCCGTCCGTGTCCGTCTCGCCGAAGTCCCCGCCCCCGGTCTATTCACAAGAAACACCGAGGTGAAATTGTAGGTGGCTCCACGTTGAGGCTCACAGCTCGGTCAGCATCTCCCCCGGCCGGTCTCGCCCTCCGCCGGACGACAACGGCACGGTTCGTTTCATCCCGATATTGTTGTTATTTAAACTTTTACTTTCAACAAACTCCGTCGGCGCCGCATGTGAACCCAACATGACTTTCAGGAGGCTCAAAAAAGTGAACTCCAGCGGGCCGGAGACCGGACCCGCATCTCAAGACAACGACATTTATTTCCCTTCGTCGAAGTCCGACAGCTGTCGGACGACCGCGGACTTACCGACCAGCTCGACGGAGGTCTACAACTACCGGACCCTGGCTTACTCCGGTGGGACGCTGCCCAGGAACTTCAAAAAGGTAAAAAAAAAAAAAAAAAAAGAACAAGAAAGTTCATTTTCATTTCAAGACTTTGTGGCATCAGTGCAGGGACTGAGTTTACCTGCAGGGGACAACGGTTCGGCCCGTTTCCAGCCCCGTGTCCTCATTCACTGGGTCCTGTGGACCGAAGCTCCCGGTATTTTCATTCAAACCACCTTAAAAGTTGTTCTATGCTTTCCAAGGTCCGGCTGTTCACACCGGGCACTTAGACCTGCTTAGTGTCAAGCTTATCAACCCCAAGAGGGGCCGAGTGACTTAAGTCGACTTTGTTTGCTTTAGTAGCATCAACTCAAGTCCAGTCCTGTTTCTGCATTTCTGGGTTCGGGGATGCGGATTCTCGCCTTCAAAAGGTTTTGTCCGGGGACCAGCTCAGCCGAATAAAGTAAATAAAAGCGCCCTCTATGATTATCACACGCGGTGATAGGAGGAGAGAGAATTTGTAGGTACGGCCCGAGAGCCCGTGAACAGTTTATCCACTCATATGCAACAGGAAAAATCTTCCTAGAGGAAGTTCTGGTTTCTCTCTGGGAGAGAGTCTGCTCGGATGTGTGGTGTTTTTGTCAGACCAACATGTAGGACAAACTGGACACAAACTGGACGGTTTATCTGCACAGGGCATCTCCGTGGGAGTCGACAGCAGAAGCCCATCCAGGGGCAAGGGTGGACCACGCACACCCTGAATCTGATTGGACTCTGTGTCAGGGTACACCAGGGTCCAGTCCTTCATGCGTGGAGGTCAGCAGATTGAAATGATGATGGGTTTGTTTTGTTTTGTTTTGTTTTTAACTTGGGGGCAACGAATCCCTCAAGGCCAAACAAAAAAAGTGAGCCCCTTTTTCCAGATACAGGTGGCCCCTGTCCTCCAGGGGCGGGGGGGATGAAGAATGTTGCCAGGACCGTTTTAGACAAGAACGTGTAACGTAGCAGAGACGGTGCTGCAAATATCGCGATTTCCGGTCCCAGTTTATTGTGAAATCAAACAAACAACAACGGGTATGAGCAGAAAGAGATTAAAACTCAATCAAAAGTCTGTGGCTCTAAAAGATCGATGTCAAAAGACCAACCTTCCTGTCATAAGGTCCCTTTAACCTTTTGATTGGAAAGTTGTCGTTTCAATGTTAAGATTTATGAAATTTAATTCCATCATAAGCTCAGGTTGGAACCGACCAGTCAATGGCAAGTTGGAGTTTCTCCATAAAATCACTGGTTACTTAGTTCAGTAGACTACTGAGCTCTCTTTGCTGAACACTTGGCTCCTTGGCTCCTCACTCTCCAAATGTTGTCCTTATTCCAAAATAAGAGCGCACCGAGGGCGACTTCCTCAAAGTCATCAAAAATCAGTCGTTTGCGATCATTTCTAACCGGATCGTTTCGACCCGGTAACCACACTTTAGCTCGGATTAGTTAAGCCTCAACTGGGGGACAGTTTCCGAGACTGACAGCCGCCTCCTCTGATGGTCAACAATGACACCGGCTGTAGCTGATGTGGCATAATACTGGTTAAAGGTTTGCGTGGCTAGTGGGTAAATGGACACATTTTCCTTGCTGCCCTGTCTCTCACAAAGCTCAGTTGTCTAAAATCTGTAATTTTTATTTCCTCTGGAGTTTTGCTGGCAAAAGGGGGAGACCCCAGTTGGAAACTAGTTCAAAACAGACACGTGTGGAGGTGTGCTGTAAGGAGAGGCACGGTTTTGCACAAACCTGCATACTACAAGTGCTCAGTAGCTGGACTGAGGGGGCCACAACAGTGCATTGTGCACACACAGGGACGGGGATATTGCTCGAGCCACCCCCGTCGCTCTCCGCGGCTATTTGGGAATAAATGCGCTCATTGAGACCGGGCACAGGACAATTCTGTAAGTGTTGGGGCATAAAGAAAAGCAACATTTTACTACCCAGAGAGGCTGCGGCACAAAGCAGCCCTTCATAGGAGCAGCATTTGAAATGATGGCGTCCGAACAGAGGTGGATTGATGTAAGTGATTTTAGTTGAGCCTTGTGGTCAGATACCTTCCTTGTTTACACACTCCGGTGGGGCAGGGTCCTGACCTGCCGTTGACTCGGGTCTTCACTCAATGCGGTTATTGTGGCTGAAGTGTTCACCACTACAGTATGTCTCATTTGTTTCTTTAACAGGCTGGAATTCTTTGCGAACTGCTCTAGATGCTCTAGAATATCAGAGCCGTTGGGGAGCTTGAGGGCAGCCGATTTGGTTTTGGAACTAAAGCTAAAATTAGGTGCTCTGCGGTTTTTCTACTGATGTTGTGACTGCGTGACGTAAACAAAGAGCACCCAGACGTGTATTTCTGGTTCCAGTGCCAACGCTTCTGCGCTGGCACGATGGCCCAGCGACTTAAAAATACAAACACGGCACGCGCTCGTGGCCTCGACACCGGTGACCGGTGGAGCGGTCGGTGCGCGGTTGTGTACAGTAGGTGTGTCCAGGAAATGTTTTGGGAGGGAGGGGGGGGGGTTGCCCTCATGAGTAATGGTGCATAAACTTCACGCAGGTGTCTGACACGCTCCACGTCCTGTTTCGTCTTCTCCTTTCAGGGTGGTGGGCTGCAGAAGTGGAAACCCCTAACACAGTCACCAGAACCACAAAGGTACAGTCTCCCTCACCAGTCGCTGACATTTATCCTTGAACGTCATCCTTTTTTTTTCTCTCTCTCTCTCCCTCCTTCTATCTTTACGCTGATCTTTTAAAAACAATTGCACGTGAGCAGCCTCATCTCAGAGTGAAAGGCCCCCTCGTTCAAACAGTGACCCTTAATGATGGCAGACATGTGATACCTCTTTTAGGTTTGTCATGAATTTGATGTATTTTGCTGAGGCAAAATCTTGTGTTGACGCCTCAGTCTGGCGGTTCCTGTGTCCCAACGTTGCTGGACACAGGGGTCCTGTGCAGCGAGCATCTCGTTATGGAATTCAGTTAAGGACACACATGGAAGAGGGGAATCCAGAGTTGGTTATAAACATCATGTTTACTTTCTCTAATATTGGTCTTACATTTTGGATTTTATGGACAAAAATGCTGCTTTTACAGATCATTTCTTTAGAGTCTTTAAATATCGTAGTTGCCATCAGTCGAAATTCTAATGGGTAGGCTGTGAAATCCCATAGTTTTTAGCTTTAATTCTGTTATGACAATGTGAAGTTTTAGGTTCTTTTTCAAGGAAATTCCATGCGTATATCCCAGAGCATTACTTTCACTATCAAATGATCAGCCGGTTATTTTCTCGATTAATCAATTAATCGTTTGGTCTATAAAACATCAGAAAACGGTGAAAAACGCCCGTAACAATGTCCTGGAACTCTTCAGATGGCTTTTTTTTTTGTCCTAGCAGCAGCTCAACCCCCTTAAAATTCAATTTATAATAATGTAAGACAGTGAAAAGTCTTAACATTTGAGAACCTGCAACCATCAAATATTTGTCATTTTTGCTTGAAAGGTGAATGAAATGATTAATCAATTTAAAATGTATCTCCCAGTTTTTGATAAATGTTTAAAAACATTTTTTTAAAGGATAAATAGTTTTTTAAAAATCGCTGGTTCCAGCTTCTTAGATGTGAATATTTGCTTTTCTTAGTCTTCTGTCATCAAACAGAAGATTAGGAGTTTTAGTCTGTTGGTTGGACAAAACAAGACATTTGAAGACACGTTGGACCTTGTCACTGACATTTCCTGCTCTTTTCTGACATTATATAGACTAAAAGAAATAATCGAGAAAATAAATAACTGGAAGATTAATCGATAATGGACATAATCCTTAGTTGCAGCCCTTAATAAATGATCAAAATATTTTTTTCTGTTGATTGACCAATCGATTAGTCAGCTGATCGCTGTAGCTCTATCTGAAAGTTTCCTCTGTGCAGAGATGATGGAAAACCTTCTCAGAGGATAAATCGCACAGCTCACATTAATTTTACAGGAAGACTCGGATTCTAGGAGGAAAAAAGTTGTGATACCTGCAGGGTATTTAAAAAAAAAAAAAGCTAGTTCAACTGAAAAAATGTTCAAAATCTTTTTCTCTTTTCCAGGAAGGTGGTGGTCCTGGAGAAAAACGAAGAGGAGACGTTTGGTTTTGAGATCCAGGTAAGAGGATCAGCAGTGGGGTAGGGTGGGTGCCATTTAACAGGATTTTCCTGATCGACCACGGCTCTGTCAACAGATGAGACTCGGGCCACTGAAGGGTGTACATCTTGTCCTGCAAATCTCATAATCCGAAGCGTTTGCCCGGGCCGGTGGGGGTGCGGGTCACGCATCTGTCAAATAACTCGTTGATGTTAGTCCCATGACTCGAGAGAAGAGGAGATGTTCTTGTTTTTGTTTTGGTTTGGTTTTTTTTTTCTCTCCCCAGCGTCTGTGCTTTGAACCCTGTGGTTTACTCACACGCTTCCCATGTAATACCTGCTTTACTCTCGTCCCGTTCAGCAGGGAGCAGCTTCGCACATTTGACCTCAGTATCTCTCTGATCTCTCTCGCCCATGTCTCCCTGAAGTGCTGCCGTACAAAGTCGGCCTCTGTCGTACAGGCCCCATTCCTTAAATAGTTTTCACGGCCACGATGAAATGCTAATTTAATCATTGCCTCAGTCTGTTTACAATAATGTGGATATTATAATGCTTTGGTGGTCAGTTAAAAGTTTCTGGAAGTGAAATACTGCATCGTGGAAAAGACGAATTGTTCTATTTAAGGCTTTGTTGGAGGCTCCCACCCTTCCTGCCTGGCTGTGGCCAGAAGGAAGTGAGATCATGAGGGCCAGTTTGACGGTCAGCAGAAAAAAGCCTGAGATGAGTTTGGAGTCTCGCGTGCTCGTGGTGCTTTTTTCGTCCCTCAGTGTCTGTTATGTTGAAACTAAAGGTGAGCCGAGGAGCCAACATGTAAATGTGATATTTGCGTTTCAGTGATATTTGCATGGTTTTTATGTTTATCTTCCAGGCTGCTGAGTAGGAAGCTCACGTTGAAGCAGCGGCAGGCTCTGACACGGGCAGATCTGAATCATTGCAAATTTCCATAAGACAAATTCATCCAAGTTGGATCCATGTTTAAATAGGAACAGTTGACTGGCAGAGATGGAAAGCTCGATAACTAGTGTGTGATTTCTTTTTTTTTTTTTACGTGACACATGTCCCTCTGTCTGTCTCGTGACCTGTTTGCCGAGTTTCGGGCTCACGTTGACTGACTGATAGTCGTGTGACAAGCCGCAGGTCTATCTGTGACCTTCCGCAGAGAGACTGCGGTGACTGCAACAGTGAAGCTGATGCAAATGCTGTACATGCGGAAGTAACAAATGCTTTTGCTAAGACAATAAAAATGTAAAAGCCTTCCAGTGGTGGAGGAAGTACTCAGATCATTTACTTTAGTAAAAAGTACTAAATACTACAGTATAAAAATACTCTACTCCAAGTTAAAGTTCTGCATTCAAAGTGTTACGTGTTGTGTGTATCAAAGCACCTAGGTGGTATTATTATTAGTTTTATGATTAATATTATTATTATAAGTATAATCGACAACTATTTTACCAATAATGATTGGTCACAATTTTTCAATGAAATGCCATCGGCTCTCACATTTGCTGCTTTTCTCTGTTTTATATCGTTATAAACAGAATATCTTTGGGTTTTGAACCGTTGGTCACACAAAACAAAAAAATTTCAAGACCTCACTACTATTAGAAGTTTAATAGACCAGATTATTCATCGATTAATTAAGAAACTGGTCATCAAATTAATCGACAAGGAAGAAACTGTTTGTTGCAGGTCTAATTCTCAAATTCTTATCATATTTTGCATGTAAAATCTTGATCCGTAAAGTAACTAGTAACCGTAGCTTTCAAATATATGTAGTGAAGTAACAAGTACAATACTTCCCTCTGAAATGTAGTGCAGTACAAGCATGACGAAGCATAAAACAAAATACACTCGAGTAAATTACAAGTATTTGAAAATTCTACAAGTGCAGCACTTAAGTAAAAGTACTTGGTTACTTTCCAACACTGGAGCCTTCTGACGTATTTCTGAAAGATTTCAAATAGTTACGAAAGCAGTTCTCAGCATTTAATGAGGTCAAATGCTGTTTCCTCATGGGTTTTGTGAGAGCAGCAGCTTTAAAAGTCCCCCCGCGGTTTTTGTTTAAACAAACGAGAGCAACAAACCTCTTACTTCGCTCGCTTGTGCCACAGCTCGGCACGTTCGGCGATAGGATCTGGTTTCCCGCTTTTTCCGTCACGGCTTCCTCGGCATGTCGCTCGGTGGTTCGTCGGTGTTGCATCGAAGCGCCGCGTTATTTCAAAACTGCTGACATCAGTCACATTTTGTAAGACAATTCCGACACATCAAAAATAAGGAAGGAGAGAAGGCATATATATAAGGCCTTTTCATTTTCTTTTGTTCAGTGTTTTTTTGCTCTCTCTCTTTCAGACTTACGGCCTCCACCGTCAGGACCAAAACTCGGTGGAGATGTGTACGTTTGTGTGTAAGGTGCATGGCGATAGCCCGGCCCAGCAAGCGGGACTCATAGTTGGTGAGTCTGTGTGTTTGTATTTCTCTTTTTACTTGTGCTGTATCTAAGCCTGAAATAACCTGGAAAATACTTGAATTACTCGCGAGGGGGAAGTGAGCAAGGCGGGAGGTTTTGGTTCAGCTCATCCTTCTCTTGTGTTTGCCAGCTGAAACTTGTGTACCGTACGTCAACAAAATCACCCAGGAGTTTCAGCCGGCTGTTTAGAGAAGTACAAACATGACTGTGCACCCACTCATTTTCCAGTCAACAAACAAGTTGCTGAGCAGCTATTTCCCCCAACATCTACTTGCCAGCTCCTCTCACCAGCGTGCCAGATGGAGTAAAGCAAAGACACCCTCACAAATGCCAGATTTATAGGACGTGATGTTTTTATTTGGCACACGCATGTCTTGCTTCCTTTTTGGTCCTTTTTTTTTTTTTTTTTAACTTGCTCAAAGATGGAAACAGTGTGTTAATACGGCAAAATGTACAGTTATGTCTCTATAGGGAGAGGGTCAACGATTTTCGGACGAGGAAACATTTACAAGAAAATATTTGTAAGAGTGAGATGAGTAGAAGCAGCTCTGTCCTCGATGTCATGCTAAAGAGCACTGCAGCAGTCCTCAACTCTATAAATGGTCCCTGGATTTCAATCTCGTGACGGCTCAGTCACAAGCTGGCCGCTCTCCGCGTTGCGTCTCAGTCGCCGTGTCAGAAAAGACGTTGCCGCCTCCTTGCTTCGTCCACCCTGCGTATGTCACTTCAGTTTCACTTCCTACATTCCTCACATGCCTGCTCCATTGTTCCCTGTGTCTCTCTGCGAAAACAATGACTTCATCTCATGGAGCAGATTAGGCGACGTTTTTGAAAGGGGGAAAATGGGCTTTGTGCTGAAACCTCACAAAGGTCACCGTCTCGCGTGAGAGTCCGCACCACAACCAATAAGACCATTGAGTGCGAATTGAAACTTTGTGACTCTCAGAGATAAACAAAGAGAGACTGTATGGTAAAGCTGCACGATTAGTCCATTGCAATTTAATCCTCATCTATTTTGATAACCTATTAATCGTTTGTGTCATTTCTCAAGCAAAAGTGACAAAAATGTGATGGTTCCATGTTGACAAACGTGAGAACTTGCTGCTTTTCTTGGTCTTACACTATAGTAAATCGAACATTTTTGGTTGCGGACAGTTGGTCAGACAAAAAAAAAATATGTTTAATGGTGTCACCATGTGCTCTGGGAAATTCTGATGGGCAATTAATCGGCAGATTCATCGATGACAAAAATAATCGATAACAAAAGTAATCATTAGTTGTGTGGCTTTGTCACATTGAAATAAAGTTCATTCTCACATGAGGTGACTGCAGTTCAATGAGGAGCTGTCTGCCACGACTGCACATACATGGCCGCCCACATTTGCGTTGCACATGTGTCAAGGTTTCATTTAGAATCAAACAAGCCTCATTTGGCTGCAGCTTGCAGTTATTTAAAGCCACAGAGGACTGAAGCGCATATTGACGAGACGGCTGCTGGTTAACACACGTGTTGTGTTTGTGTGTATGCGTGTGTCTGCAGGGGACACCATCGCAAGTGTGAACGAGGCCTCCGTGGAGGGATTTCGGCACAAAGAGATCGTTCAGCTCATCAGGGCCTGCGGCAACACACTGAGGTACACAGGCTCACGGAAAGCAACAGCAACAGATGTTTTAAAATGTAAAGGTTCAAGAAAAAAGAAACACTGCTGTTAGCGTATGTCAGGCTTTTTTGATTAATCAGTAAATCTGTTAAATTTGTTATAGAAGTGAAACAGTTAGTTGCTTTGAGAGAAAATCAGCAATTTTTGATAATCGATTAACTGCTCAACTCAGTGGTTCCCAAACTGGGAGGTGTAAAGCTGTAGCCAAGTGGTGAAGAGCTTCTAAAGCTGCAAGAATCCAACTCGTGTGGGAACAAAGACCAAATAACAGTGCTCTGGTGCTAACAAGGCTATCAGTCAGAGCTCGTTTTAGAAAGATTTATTCAGAGGGCGACATGATATGTGAATTACAAGGGAGACGCCTCAAAGTCTTATTTTCATCAACCGTAACTCCCCAGTAACATGAGAGGAAGATGAGGGTATTGTTCTTTCAATAAAACTCAATAAAGCTTGGTTACAAGTTTCCCCAGTGTTGTTAATGATCAGTAAAAGTTAAAGTTAAAGTGTTTTATGTGGTTTGGGGCTTTTTTTTTAATTGACTTTCAAAGGGGAGCATGACATAAAAAGTTTGACAACCACTGGTTTAGCTCAAACGAAAAACCCAAACATTCTCTTGGCTCCAGCTTGGCTCATAACAAACTGAATATCTTTGGGTTTTAGATTATTGGTCGGACCGAAGACTAATTTCAAGATTTCAAGTCGTCAACTTAGGCTCTAGGAGATTGTGAAGAGCATTTTTTTTTTTTTTTTTACGATTTTCTGACATTTTATAGAGCAAGCGATTAATCAATTAGTCAAGAACGCCATTGGCAGATTAATCAATAATGAAAACAATCGTTAACTGGTTGGACGAAGTAAGAAAGTTGAAGATATCAGGTTTTCTGAAAACTTTGTTACATTTCGTAGACTAAAAGAGAAAAAATCATCAAAAGAGCTAAAAAAAAAAAACCCCAGTCTTTTTTTTAGGATTTAATTTCTGTCAGTTTGCTGAGTGGATGTTTAATTGGAACCCTGGTCTCTTCCTCACCCTCTTTCCCTGACTTGTTAAAGAGTAGAAGTACAGTTAGCGAGGCCCCGCCTGTGAGCTGTAAGAGAACCCTTACCTTGCTGAAAAAGTGAGGTGAGGTGAGGTGAGGTGAGGTGAACCGCATCAGAGTGGCAGCGCACACACAGATTTTAAGGACTGACATCATCAAATTATACTTACAACGTGGTTCGGTATAAACAGCTAGAGTGAAAACGAGCTGCATAAGTTCCTTGTTTTCATAGCACGCACACACACACACACACACACACACACACACACACACACACACACGTGATTCAAAGGATGTGTCTGAGTGGAAATTGTAAATGTTCCTTATCCGCCCCACCCGTGTCTCATATAAAACATTTGACACCAGACCAATTCCAGCACTGTCTTATGAAAAGAGCCTTTTATATGGTTGTTTTTCTTTTTTTTTTTTAAGATCACTATTTTCTGCCCATGTAGTTTTTATAAATGCTTCCTGTTACACTTATTAGCTCTATTGCCTTCTGGTTTTTCACTTAAAGGCTGGAGACGGTTTACAGTGACTCAATCCGAAAAGCAGAGCTGGAGGCCCGGCTGCAGTATCTGAAGGTGGGTTTTTTCTTTTTAGTGTTGCCGCAGCAGCTTTTCACTGTTTGTCAGCAGTGAGTCAGCCTGGTTGTGTGTCGAGCAGCCTCACACACACACTTTATGTTTAAATGCCAGATATAGACACCGCTTCCCCCTTCCTCCACACCTGTCTCCCCAGCAGCACCACCTGTTGCATCAGCAGTTTCTCCTGCAGGCTCGCCGATCGCTGCAGACATTCTTAACTCATGGCTGTTTAAAAAAGCTGCCTGTGAAGTGGCTCGAGCGAGCGAGTTTTTTCCCCCCGAGATTACAGCAGCTGTCCCGCTCTAATCCACTGCAACACAGCCGCTTTCTGAGACACTAATCCAACATTTTAAAGATCAACCTGCCGCTGCTTTCGACGTGCGTTAGATGAAAATGTTGGCAGATGTTATGAGTACAGTTATGGACTCAAAAACACTTGACTGAAACAGGACTACCTAAATCACCATGACAACCACTGATAAAATCATATTCATAATAGTTTGCATGTCAGTTCGTGGTATTCGGGAACACCTTCTCACTTGTCATCTTCCTGTTAGTTTTAGCCTGTAAGTCCTGTTCTTTGTCGATGGAGTTTTTCTGTGTCACACATACTGTCATGATTTTTGAGAATAATCCCCTTGACACAATAAGTCATTTAGCATTTTTTAGTCAATGCGCCTCCGGTGTGGGCCAGATCATCTCTGTTATAAACTAGCTGAAAACTGCTAATGGTGGGTTTTTTTGCTGCAATCATTTAACGCACACGTGTCTTCCTTTTTTTAGCAAACCCTTCACGAGAAATGGGATGAATATCGGTCGCTGATGGTGCAGGAGCAGAGGCTTGTTCATGGTAGGTTGCCCGGAATATTATGTGTCCTGTCGGTTCAATTCAGTTGACTTTGTTTTACCTGGATGATCCACTCCGCGTCAACACTTATTTTACATGCTTGTAGATGTATAAAATACTTTGGGCGGAGGCGATTGGTATTCACGGCAGACAAAGCGGACATCATACAGTCACCGACATAAAAAAAAATACACATAAAACCAAGAAAAGCCCAGTTCTCAGCACAAATTTGAACAGTTTCCTGTATGCTTGTGTGTTCAGTGACATAACTCAGTTACGCTTGTGGTAGTCCACTATCCTAACTCTGCCCTTCTTTCCTGCAGGAATAGTAATGAGCGATGCTGCAGTGTACGAGTCCCTGGAGTCAGCAGGCGTGTACGGCAGCCTTGGCGCTCCCAGCCCCGCCGCTCAGAGAGCCCTCCGCAGCACCGGCAGCACCAGCAGCAGCGCCAGCTTTCTCAGCACAGCCACTGAGGACGACCCCCTCTACCAGACCTGCCTGTACCAAGCAGACGGCAGCGCGGACTCAGACAGCGGCGGTGCGGACAAAAAGAAAGAACAGCAGCAGCCGCTGAGGCAGCAGCGTCTCCGGCCGGCCAGCGAGCTCTTCACGACGGCCAAAACGCAGCTGACCCGCAGCGCCAGCACACGCAGCTACATGAGAGGATCCACGTCGTCGTCGGCGACCTCGGGCGAGAAGCAGGGAGGATTCAACTCACTGCAGAGGAAGCCCAAACAGAAGAGCTTCCGCAGGCGCCTCCTCAAATTCATCCCCGGTCTGAACCGACCGCTGGAGGAGGAGGAGAGCAAACTGTGAGCAGCAAACGGAGCTGCTCACTTTAAAGACTTAAAGCACCAGTGACTGTGAAACTAAACTGCCAAAGAAAACAGAGCAAGCAGTCCTAAAGAGTGAAGAAATTGAGACCAAAGTGTAAAGGCTCTACAGTTGCACCTCTCCTTGTTTGAATTGGTAGACCAATGAACATTTGGCTACATTCAGTAGCTTTCAGTGTTTTGCAGCTGTACATAACTTTTGTTTTTATTTGTTTTGTTCTTTTAAGTTATTTATTTATTTTAACATGTTTGGTTTATGTACAGAATGAAGCATTTTTCAGTCTTTACTGCATGCAAGAATTTTATTTTGACAGCTGAATAAATGCCTTGTTACGAATGGGTTTGTGCAACGCAACATTTTTAAAATTTGATATCGGCTTTAGATCATTCGGATTGATTCTGTTTTATGTTTTCTGCCTACGTCACAGCTCCTTAAAATAAAATACGGAGCGTTATTTTGTGCAGAACTTGCAAGAAAAGCTGTTTTGTTCCTCAAGCCACAACTGTCTGTGGGAATCGTATCTCCCAAACTCGAGTGTACACACAATCTGTTTGTAATTTTCCCAGCGGAGATGTGACCTTTTTCCATGTGGTACTGTTAAATTTAGTAATCTTTCAACTTTTCCTCCATTTCAGAATGTTATCACCCAAGTTTCAGAGGTTAGTGTGTGGTTTGGGATGGTTTGAGGCTTTTTGTGGTGCGAGGTATCCAGAATGGAGGCCGTTGTATCGGCTCTGACGCAGTTTATTATTGGGCGAATAGTGAGGAATGTGCGGAGAAAGGCATGACCCAAAATTCCAAACACAACCGCTTTCTTTCAGCTCCTGCAGACAACTGCTGATTCCCCCTCTTCCACGCTTCCATATTCCCATGGCGGCTTCAGTTGTCCAAGGGTCCAAGACTGTGTGTGTGTGTGTGTGTGTGTGTGTGTGTGCTGGGCGGGGGTTGCTTGGAGTCTTTTCATTCCTGGCTCCCAGCTGACCCATGAGGTCATGGTGGTCACTCTCTCTGTTGGCTCTGCAGCAGTGATCCCTTTTGTCCTCTGCCGCTCATTCACAGATGCGTCAAGAGTGTTGATGATGGTGAGCAGTGGTATGCGGCCATGTGTTCGAGCCGGGCCCTCTTCTCCGTGCTCCCCTCTGAGAGTTGTGAGAGGGAGAAGCAGGAGGAGGATGAGGGATTGTTATGCAAGCTTGCCGATGCTTGAAGCATGGGTGCAGATCGAATGGGGCTGAATGCATAACGAGGGGATAATTAGTCAAGATGACGGTACACCGAAAACAATGTGTGAAAGGGCCATTTAGCAGACAGAGGGCCCAAACAAGGAGGGTGCAGTCGGTGCTCAGCAATTAACCCAGTGGGAGGTTAGGATAGGGGCTTGGCTAGTCAATAATACTTTTGCAAACGTTTGAATCTCGTCCTGCTGCTAAAAACACCACTGTTGATTCAAAGACTAAGTGGTGAATTTGTTCTGTCTGTGCGGCAGTCGGTTTGAGGAAGAACTGAGGTCAGCTTCTGCTTCTCTAGCTGTTTTTCCACAAGTTGAAGAAGGTTGCATGCTCTAAAAGGGACATAATGAACAACATCACATGCTGTGCTGGTCTCTAAAAAGAAAATGACAGACTCCTCCAGCAAAAGGAAAAAGCAAATGGTAAAATGGACTTCATTTATATAGCGCTCCTACTCTCCAGATTGAGAATATTGTGAGCAGAAGACTCATCTGAAGTCATTAAAGATAATTAAATGGATTTGCAGCATTAGGACAGCTGCGGTAAAAGAAGTGCCTGTTGGTCCAGTCCTGTTGCCGCCTGTCAGAGATGAGGTATGAGCTTTGAAAAGGGGAAGCAGAGGGGCCTGTAGGACACAGTTTAGCCTCTGTGGCGAAACGGCTCAGACGAGTATGCTATTTCTCAAGCATGGCGTGTGTCACAGCTTCCGATGGGCCGTTAGTGCCTCTGGTCAAATGAATGGATCATTGCAGATGTGGGTTTAAAAATAAGGAAGCGGTCGGATGTTTGCGCTCAACACTTTTTTTTTTTTTTTCTTCTCCAATTTTATTCTCACGCAAGTAATGAGCCCGTTTGAAGCAGAAATATTGTTCAAAAAAGGGATAGTTTCAGATCTATAAAGTGTGGCTGGCCAGTTTTGGAGATGTGTCTGTTATGCCTGATACAGGGATAGGAGCTTGCGTGGACTGTCAAGTCGCAGGATGTGGGTGACAAATGTGCCGGAAATCCAACCATAAAGATAAGTGAATACAACTGACTGCAAGGTTTAAAAAAAGGCAGCATTATACGCATGCGATTGTCTCCATATTCGTCTGACTGTGTCTCTAACTGAGACCAAGAGAACAGGTAAGAAAGCAAGCGCCCCACTAGACTGGACACCTGTCTCAGGAGATGACAGGTGTGAGACAGAGAGGGGTTCAGGGTCACCGAGTTACAGATGGAAGCCGTACTTTACTTCTGAAATGACTGCAAGTTCAGCATACGTGGCCAACAAGGGCATGATGACTTGGTTGAATCCGCTTTGCTGCAAAACCCTCCGACCTCAACAACCACAGTACCTGCACACTCAAATAAACTCAAAGTGATGTATGCTCTTCGTGATCTGTATCTGAGATAAAGATTCTGCGTTTGGTTTCCCAGTAGCAGCAGTGAGCTGATGCTTCAAAGGTTATATTGTCTCTTTGTGGCTTTAATAGTTTCTTTCCTGGAGCCGCTGCTCATAATTTCCACCCAACAGCTTGTTAATGGACAACACAGTTATAGAGTCAGAGTCTCTTACGTAAGAGCTGCACAGCTGTATAGTTTATCAACGCCAAGATGAAGTCCATAAAATGTCTTCTGTGGCCCGGGACGAAACATTTGCAAGTCTGATAACTTGTTATACAAAGAACAACTTTATTGTGTGGTATGGTGATTCTGATGAAGGCCACAAGCTGAAACGCATCGCTCTCAGAACAAAGTTGGTCTTTATACTTGTATATAAGTGTTGGTGGAGTTTTAACCTCTTCAGACTTTTTCCCATTTCCATGCATCTTGGACGTGTAGGTGAAGCTGCGCCAGAAATACCTACTCTGGTTGACATTCCTTAAAGAAACCTGGAGTTACAAACCTTCGTAACTTGGTTTCATCCACGTCCGAGAAACCCAAGCTTCTCATCGATAGTGGTTTTTCCATTTTCCTCTAGTTTTACGTGATCTCATAGGATTGCGTTTAAACAACACACCACAGTCGGGGTCATTTCGCGTGTCATTTCTACGAATTTTAAACTTTACGCCTGTCATGTAACACCGTTTTGGTTAGGGTTACGGGTTAATCCGTGGAGAAATGACGTTGCATGAAATTATGTGGGAAAAGCAAAAAAATGCGTGTGATAACACGCGAAATGACTTAAGGAAACTGGAGTGTTCTGCTTTCTAAAAACTTTTATAGTGTTCAGTCCCCTCTGTCCTGCTGTTATTACAGACATTTCTGAACTAACTGCTACCCCTCGACTCGCTCACCACTGGACTCACCACTGGGCCCACCACTTCTTTTGAGCTGTAACATTTAGCTCACAAACATTCAGAGCTCGTGGGAAATAGTGTTCATTAAGGGCAGCTAAAAAAAAAAAACACAAATAGTGAATAATCAATGATATTAAATTCCTTTTCAAAAAACTACCATCCTTATGTAAACGCCGTGTATAACGGTGTTTACACGGCAAACTGTTGTGAAAGGCTCTGTCCCGAGGCTGGCTTTTTAGTTATCAGAGTATTTACAAATGTCAATAGGATTTGGAATGAGCTTTTCTTACTTCTGGAACAAAACTCTGAAAGATACTGGATAATGAGCTGCATGATTGGGAATTGTAGGACTCAGTGTTTTTGGAGCTTGACCCATGTCAGCGACTAGAAGTCAGGATATCTCAACCTCTGCTGCTTCAATTTTGACTATTATTTTTTTTTCTTTTTTTTCTAATGTCTCTTGACCTAATGAAAGTGCCATTCTGAATGGTGCCCCTTTAAAGGATACGCCGGAAAAGCATTTAAAATTGGGTTTATTGAATAGCTCTTTCATTATAAAGCAGAGCTGTTTTTAAAATATTTAGGGTCCAAGACGGTCAATACGGGATCTTTTACTACTCAGTCCTAAATCTCAGGGTCAACAAAGATGTTGTAAAGCCCAGTGGCTTGATGCACATCACGGTTTTGTAAGTTCTTGGTAGATGTTTTTCCGTGTAATGTTTTACTGTAGCGGAGCAGAAAAATGAAGATGAAGCTGTTTGCAAAGATAACAAACTGTCTACAGGGGAAAAAAACAAAACAAAAAACAAGTACTGTGTTCAGCTACCGCAGCAACACTTCCTATTTATCTTCTCTTCATGTGTATCTCCAGTTACAAAGACCTTAAGTTACTTCACCCATCACCCACACACACACACTAGGCTACGCTACATACTTATTTCCTCTTTAAAAAGGGTGACAGGTGTGAAAGTCTGTGTTACTGAATATGCTTTTATTCTATTTGCTGATCATGTGTCAGTCAGACATGACCAAGACAGGAAACACAACAGCTGCATGTGGCTAATATCAGAATAAATTTAGGGGGTAAATGAATGATTCATTTGTTTTATTTAAGTTTTTTTTTTTTCCCCCCACATATTGGTTGGTAGTAAAAACATCCTCAAGCGGTGCATCATAGGCGTAGTGATAATACAACGCACATGTGACTGTGTGTTGTGTTTTTTTCTGTCCCGCTGGCAAAAGCGGCAGCACTGCTGCAGTTCTGGAATAAAGCTGGACATCTGGAGGCTGAGATCTGCATTAAACCTAATCATTTGCAGGTTATTTTCTTGATTCGGGTTATGTGAGATGATTTTCCTCAGGATGTGGCACATGTAGTACCTTGTGTGCGCACAGACGGGCCTTAGACTGAACGTTCAGTTGTTAAACGTGTTCCTCTTTTTCATGATGGCTTTATGATGCCTGAACACACAAAGTCAGATAAGGAACCACATGTTCGATGTTCTTCCACCCTGTCTCACAACCCTACGTACAAACACAAGAACGCAGGAGATATATTTAAAAAAAAAAAAAAACATGCCTGAAAATGTTAGGAAAACTATTTTGTCAAACTGTTATCAGTCAGCATTCAGATTTCCACCCAGTTGCTGTTGAAAATAATCATTAGGTTACTGGAACCTACACTCTTCTACAAGTGGGCTAATAATTGGCAGTATTGGAGAAAATTGTTTTTGTTAATGAATCTTAAATGTTTTGCTCTAAATAATTAGGAGTAGGAGTATAAACAGCTCCAACAGCCACTACGCCACTCGGTTAAGCGGTTACATCCACAACTACAGTAATGTTAGGTAGCTAATGGTGAATGGTTAAAAAGAATTCTTACTCGATCAACAGACACTATTTCATATAATTCTAATCAAAGTGTTTCTGATCTAAACAATTATATACAACTCCTACAACTCAAATTGATGCAGCTGAGTGGTAAAGCTTAAGCGAGTTAGAAGTTCCGATTGGGTCCACAGTAAACACCGTATACACCTGACAGAAATAACTGATAAGCATTAAAGGTTCCCGTTCATTTCCGTGGGAAATGCATACAGGTGATTTTTTCAAGACCTACAGTCTTCCAGATGGGTCAAAAGTGGCCCGTACTGGAATTAATGCCGGGATGTTTGAGTGATTTTTCCCCTCGGCCCAAACCGTGTGCGGACTCTATCGGGTGTTTTCGAGTCTTTGGATATTGCACATCGTGCACCTTTCAGGCCACAAGAGTGCAGGACACACTAACGATATTGCTGGTATCGAGTGGAAGTAAAACCCTCCGAAATATTAAGCCGCAGGCTACATAAAGCTCCTGACTTATGAAATCAAGACGTGTTTTTACTTAACTCACTGTGATAGTTGTGTTGATGCTACGTGTGTATTTTTTTTTTTACAGTGAATAAACAAAACTCCAGCAGCTTGTGTGTATGCTGAGTCATGACAGTAGCAGATGTAAGTAATAACCTGGAGATGATAATCAGAATGCAAAACAAATTTTAACACTAACAGCCACTAAAAGTTGTGTAACTTAACCAGAGTCCAGCGGCGGCGGCCGAGTCGAGTTGAGTCGAGTATCCAATAGGTGACTGACTGAAAACACGATTCATTCGACCCCCCCACCAGACTAGCTCAAATTTGTCGCACGGCACTCTGGTGGCTTTGCAACACTATTGAATGCTGTAAAGCTTTCACTGAAATGGCGGACAGTTTGTTCGGTAACATGTAACAGGCCAGTAGGTGGAAGAAGGCAAAAACTTTTGTCAGTGTCTGTCCGGGAGCGCGGGTTTATGGCCATTTCCTGGAGGCAGCAGGGACCAGTGTAAACTAGATTCGCATCGAGCTCGCAAAAATATCAGTAGAAAAGATTTGTTTGTTGGTTCATTTTTGGACAGCATAGATTAGAATCATTTATTTTAATTAGTAAGACTAAATCAAAATTGTTATTTAAATTACACAGCAGAATTACTTAAAGTCTGTAATGTATATTTGTCTTTGTCATCGTCAAATTAACAAACTTACAAATGTCTGTTTCTCCACTTTATGCTGCTTAGAAGCAGAACAATCTTCACTTCTGAGGGGACTTCCCCATAACATTACATATAAGTATCTTACAGTAATAAAAGCCTGCAAAAAGTTCAATATTTTAAAGTACAAGATGTTAAAAAAAGGGGGGAATCACAAAACCTTTTTCTGAAGAAAAGTTGGAATATGAAATATATGTGAATTATTAATGTATAATTGACCCAACAATGCATCCAAGCGTTAAGCACTGAACCTCTATTATATAAAACCTCTGACAGCTGTGAGTGTGCACACAAAGACAGAGAAAGTCCTCAAATACAATAGCAGGAAGTGTCATGGGGTTATATCTTTATAACACACCGTGTCCCCTGTTTGAAAAACTTTTCCAAGAAATTGTAACAGTTAAATACTTCAGTTAGATTATTTGCCGAAGCCATCGATTTCACCACTAAAAGAAAAAGCCCCCGAACTATATTTTGTGTAGTGTCTGGATGGTGCAGGCCTGTAGACATCCACTCTTGGGTTTAACGAAAGAGACTGGCGACAGTAACTCCTTCCTGTCTCCAGAGACAGGAAGTGGTGGGGATCAGCCTGTTCTGGACGTCATATTTTCTTTCCAGGGGGATGCCGAACAAATAAAATGACCGCGTTCGCACTGACTGAACTGTCAGTACAGACGGGCGAGAGTACGGCACATTGCCCTCGTCTCGCACCGTGTCGGAGCAAATGAAATCCGCATGGCCTCCTGAAAGTTTAGGCTGTGGAGCAGGAGCATCTGGGCCTCAGGAATGCTGCAAGCTGCAGTTTTTGTCCACGAGGAGAGAGGATGTTGACTCACCGGGGTTTTTTTTGTTTTTTTTTCTCAAGAGCCGGCTCCCGGAAAACTGAGAGGATGGAGCGCAGAGATACTGTACTGTGTTCCCAGAAAACATTATGATTGCAATTAGCTGCAATTGTCTTTTCTTTGGAAGATGACATCGTGCTCTTGTTTGATGATAACCTTCAGAAAAGTCACAAACAGCCCCTCTTCAATGTAAAAAAACGACGTCAATCTGATATGGGGTGTGGTCTGAATTGGCTTTGAGCAAGGCTGGAGTAACCCAGTAGTAGGCCCCCGGGACAAAAATGCCTACATGGCAGATTCATGACACCCAGGGGCCAACCAGTAGTC
Source organism: Xiphias gladius (assembly GCF_016859285.1). Classification (NCBI taxonomy): domain Eukaryota; kingdom Metazoa; phylum Chordata; class Actinopteri; order Istiophoriformes; family Xiphiidae; genus Xiphias; species Xiphias gladius. Next base: position 23,978,927 of record NC_053417.1, on the reverse strand, counting down.
TGAGGCTGAAACGATTAGCTGATTAATCGATTAGTTGACTGACAGCAAATTAATTGGCAACAATTTTTATGATTAGGTAATTTTTTAAGAATAAATGCCAAAAATTCAGTGGTTCTTCGGCGTCTCAGGTGTGAATATTTGCTAGTTTCCCAGTTTTCTATGGTAGTAAACTCGACATTTTTCGGTTTTTGACTGTTGCTCAGGCAACAAAAGCTATTTGAAGATGTTAACTTCTCCAGGGAATAATCACTTGCGTGTTTTGTTGTTATTTTGACATTTTATGCACTGAACAATCAGTTCTTAAGGAAAAGAATCGTGGGATGTATTGATACTGTAAATACCTGTTGGTTGCAGATTTACAGATCTTCTATGATGGAATAATTCTACCTTGCCTGAGGTTTTCTGTGTTAATTACTTGACCCAGGGAAAAAAAAATGTGAGCAATTTGATAAAACACAACTTTACAATAAATGAGCAAAATATAACCTAAATATACACTAGACAATATAAAAGGAAACAAGGAAGATGAGAGGACAAGTCATAGTTTATGCTGTCCTACAAGTGGTGCAAATGTCTAACAAATCTGCGTTTAATCAGATTCTGTAGACCCAAATGATACGAAGTAAGCCTGGGGGGTCTGCGTCCCTTGGCGAGTTACCCCCTTTGCCCGCCTGGTAATCCAGCCCTGGCTTTGACTATCCATAAAACTCAGTAATATATCCTATGTATACCCTGTAGTGTGTGGTTCTATAGCACACAGACAGGTGCTTTTAACTGACGCTGTTCTGAATATTGTCACGTTTGCCCACACACACACCACCTCAAACTCTTTCAATCTCAAAATCTGAGAAGGCAGAACTGAGTCATCTGCTGCGATGATGTCCCACACACGCTTCATACTGAAATCTTTTTTTTTTTTTTTTGAGGGGGACGGTGACAAATGAATGACGACTATGAAAGGAGACACTCTGTAAGCTGTGATATCATTATGCTAAATACACTGTAAGTGATCAACGTATATTTTTTTTAAGTACTGGGAAAGGAGGAAGTTGACATGTCTGTCTAGTCACTTTGTGGTTTCTTGACTGACACTTCTTCTTCTTCTTCTTCTTATTTTTCCATTTGGTTTTAGAGTCCATGATTACTAGAACGCATCTGACAGGACGTTTCTTTGTTTTTCTAACTAAAGTTCATTCCAGTGTTAGAGTCAAAAAAAAAAAATTTCTTTTGTGTTTAATCTTCAGCACCTAAAGAATTGTAATTTTCACACAACTCTCCGTTTCATCTTTTAGTCTCTTCGGTTTAGTATAAGAGGAACTTCTTGGGCTGAACTTAGCTCCAAAAAACAGACAGTAACTCTACTCTACATGCTGAAGAAACCGGGGAATTCACTGTGATTAGAAAAGAGAGCAAACATAAGCACATTGTGGCAGAGCTATTATCCATTTCCAGCTGAATGGCAGCTGTGGTAGTAGAGGCTGACATTTCCCCTTCCAACATCTACAAGTTTCTTCAGTCCCTGTCTAATACTGACAACCGCAGCTTTGTATTGTTTGGGGATTTCTCGTGTATCAGTGCGCACACAAACTCTTTATAAAGTCCCCCTGCTTACTCTTAAACAACTGGCTTCTGACCTTGAACAGGTCCAGGAAACTTTGAGACAATAACACCGCTATTTCATCCACGGACTGTATCTGGAAAAACAAGAGGAAATTCATTGAAGAGAGAAAAAAAAAAAAAAGTTTGAGAAGAAAAAAGGGCCGAAGTCAGCCAAGAGCCAATATGTGTGAGTCACTGATGGCGACTGTCCCGGGCCTGGAGAGGAATCAAAACAAAAGCACCCGCAACCCATCACGGCAGCAGCACAGGCCTGTGAGGAAATGTTGGTTATGGGGAGTTCCTGGAGGTGTTCAGCGCTGACTCCTGGCTTTCTGGGTTCGCCGAGTGCTTGGGGCCTCATGTAATGTTTCCTAACTTTTTTCCTGTGGGACCTGGGAAAACATTCCCTAACCTCGTGCCATGTCTGTGCTCATAGACGGCGGCGCTGACCACAACCATGACGACACCCCCTGAAAACCAGAGGGAAAGAGTCACAAAACCGAGGTGTAAATAAAAGCAGAGGTGCTCCCTTTGACCTTGTTGTTGTATTCTAATTGTTCTCTCACGGTGGCAGAAAGTAACTAAGTACATTTTCTCGAGTACCGTACTTAAGTACAATTTTGAGGTATTTATATTTCATTTGAACATTTCTATTTTATGCTAACTATATAAAGAAATATTCAACTTTTTACTCCACTACATGTATTTGACAGCCATAGCCACCACTTTCTTTTCAGATAAAGATTTCGCATTACACCAAGGATTTCCGTGTCTTGTTATGGCCCCTTTGTCACATCTCAGATGTCTATGAGTTGTTAACAGGTAACATCTGCCAAAGAAACATTTCCCCTCTCAAACATTTCTGATGGTTTCATTTAAACAAGTGTTTGAGGACATAAGAGTTAAAACCATCCAATATTTCATTAAAAAGAAAAGATTAGAGAGAAAGAAAAAAAAAACATCCGCTCAGATTTAGCTTGTGACCCTTTGGAGGGGCCCGACCCCTAGGTTGAGAACCACTGGACTAAACTACTGAAATGCATAGCCTTCAAAGTAGTTAAAACTAGCTACATCATGATCATACAGTAAAATGCTGCTTAACAACTGAGCCATCAGTAACAGTCTGATGATATTCCAATGGGCTAATAGATAAGTTACAGGCGCCATTTTTCTGCAGAATGAGTACTTTTACTTTTGCTACTTGAAGTACATTTTGCTGTTAATCCTCCTGTACCCTGACCTAAATAGGCGTTTTTAGTGCAGGACTTTTAGTATTTTCACATTTTTGTATCGGTACTTTTTACTTTTTATTGGTACCGCTTTCTGGCAGAGCGTTAGCTAGAAGATTGGCCACTCGCACAACCGCCTGTTAAATATAAGGCTCTAATCGGCAAGCCAGTCAGCCTAGCTTAGCACAAAGACTGTAAACACAGGGAAACAGCTAGCCTGGCTCTGTTTCAACAGTGACAAAACCCGCTTACCAGCACCTCTTAAGCTCAGGACTTAACGCATTATATCTCTATTCATTCAATCTGTAGAAAAACCAGAGAGTAAAAATGACAATTCACCGTTTTACGGGGGACTACCTGCTGGACTATTTCTCTGCTGTGAGCAGTTGTCATGCAACGAGTGGAGACGGACATAAAACTCATAAAACAGTGCCTTGTCGTTTTTATACTTTGGCTTTTGTACAGAATAAACAAACACGATATAATGAGTTAATTACTGAGATCTAGCGGTGCTGGTAGTCGGATTCTCTTACCTTTGGACAGAATCAAGCTAGCTTTTTTTAGTCTTTATGCTAAGCTAAGCTAACTGGCTGCTAGCCGTAACCGTGACTGATCTCATCTACCTCTCTGCCAGAAAGTGGGTGAGTGTAATTCCCAAAATGTCGGACTATTTCTTTAAGTAAAGGATAGGAATGCTGCTTCTACCATTTTTTTTTTATTGCGTGATCAACAGTAACTCAGTAATTCACACTTTTTCACAAACCTGTGTTGTGCCCATAGACTGTCGATGGTTGTGCCCCGGTGACATGGACAGATGTGTCCCTGAAAATGAATCCGGTGCTGGACCAGGCCAGCATGTGTGGCCCAGTGTATGTGGGCAGTGGATGAGGGAGGAATGTGAGAGTGGGAAGTCTCAAAGGGAGACATTCTTGTGACCTACAAACCGGCGACAGAAAAGATTTTGTCCTCCCGGACGACAGAGACGAGCGTGAGGACAGAGCTCATTATTCAAAAATATGCTGTGATGAAACGTCGTTTGAAGAGGGGACGTCATTTTCTTGCGTCACTTTCACTTAATGTAATCTGGACGGAAAGTTATTGTTCAACACTAACAGACCAGGGTGAGTTTATAGTTTGTGGAGTAAGTCACAAGTATCGACTCAAGTATATCACACAAAATCTGCATGGTAGGTTTTTCCGTGACATTTAATAGATTTGAATACATCTTTTCAGACAAATTCAGACGTCACCATTTAAGATGTGCAAATCATTTTGCACCTTCCAAAGTTTCTTTAAATTGAGGTTTACAGCTTATTTGATGAGTAAGATTACCTTTGGCTCACTTCTCTCCTTGTATCTCTTTTTAGTATCTGCGTACCATGTGTGTTAGCAGCAACTGACACAATCTATGCATGTATCCCATGTTCTTTTCCTTTTTTTTTTTTTTTGGTATATATAATTATTGGTTATTTTATTTTATCCTGTACGTTGTGTGTTTCAGACCTATTTTGTGATTGTTTTTTCTTTCTTCATACATACCTGTGAAAATAAACTAAAGCCGGCATTACTATTACTTGACACATTGCTAATATCGTTGATGTGCTACAGCTGTTGATTAATCAGCCAAAATGGCAGTCAGTCTTTGAAATACAAAGTTTTCAACTCTCAGTGACCAATTTTCCATGTGAGATATAACAATTGCAGCCAAGTAAAATTAAATTTAATGAGATGAGGTTACTCAGTCATGTTGGGATGCTGCCCTCCAGTGGTAAATCACTTCCCAAATATGTGAGTTTTACAGTAGGTTGTATGCACCTGGTTGAGGGTATAAAAGTCATTTACGATGTAAATCATGAAAAGTGGACCACATGAGATTGATTGATTTTTTTTTTCCTTCTTAACACTGGTATTTTCAAATTTGAAACAAAGATTCAGATATTTTGTTTATCACATATGCACTTGCACAGAATATGAGTAAAATAAGAATTATGAAAAAGGATATAAAGGATGAAAATAAAAAATATACCAAAAAAATGTAGTATAAGTATTAAAAGTATTAGGTATTAAGTGTGTAATTGTGCAGCTGAGTTGTGAAATTTTTCCAGTACACAAAAATGTTAAAAATTACTATAACTGTGTCACAGTTGTAAGGCAAGCTATGCAGTTTGGTAATATTGTAAATATGCAAATGGGCAGGGCGGTGCAGTGGATTCACAGAGGACTGAGGTTTTACAGAGGTCAGAGTTCACCATCCGGACAGCCAGAGAAAAGACTAATGGCTCCAGAGGTGTAGTAATAGTAACATGTAAGAAACATAAAAGTAGTAGTAGCATAAAAGTAACACGGAACAAAGAGTTGCCATGAGGTATTCAGACATGTATATGTATGTACAGTATTGGTCCTGTTATCTTCACATTTAAACAGGCTGCTTGTTTGGCATCTTGATTCATATAAACTTTTACCAATTTCTCTCAGTGACGTTTTTTCTTTGACTCACAAAAAGAAGTCTTTTTTTTTTTTTTTTTTGCCAACAGGTAATTTTCCTGAAAAATATCACACCATTTCGCCATTTCCTTTGGAGGATCAGCTTTGCATGAATGTCTTGTTGGATACAAGCCGCATATCTGCCTTTTTCACAGCAGACATGTAGGTGTCACTAATAACATCAACGGTGGCTCTGTCGTGTTCAAGTGTCCCAGCAAGTCAGGACAGTGTGACAGTGAGCCAGCATGCACGAAACCAGGACCCTGAAACTGAAGTAGCTGAATGTAAATCAGCCGTCGTTATTTTCATTTACACCTTTTTGCTTTTCCTACTGTGATATGTCAAAACGTCCTACATGAAATAGGTGTATTAATCATCTGTCCCCTTGTATTGTCTCCACAATGCTCCAACCAATGTTAAAACCAACAAGGTGAAGTAAAAAGTAATAAAATACACTAAAAGTCAAGGAAAAATAATATCAGTATTACCCTTTAACAGGGAGAATTTGTGAACCGTCAAAGGAAACTCATGGCCAGCGTCATTAGTGCCAGTTACTCCTCAACATGGAAATGACCTTCAGCATATTCTCATGATCTTTCAGCTGAATCCCTCAAAGTCTAACAAGAGCGTGGCAGTTAATGAGAATTAATCATCTGATCAATGGTATCTCAATATATCTGATGTGTAAGTGGTGTCTGATCTGACTCCTGTGGCCAATCTGTGAGGTTTTGTGTTTGCAGAGAGAAACCGCAGAGGAGCAATTCAGCAACTCCTTTTACCAGGTCAATAACCAGGCAACTTTAAATATAATGAGAGGAGAAGCTTCAGGCCTGGTCAGGGCAGTGCTGAGTTAAGGCCTTGCACAAATAAAACGTAAAGACATCCTGCTCACAGGACTAGAACAGCAAACAAAGTGTTAGCAGCACAGTTTAAAACAGCTTTTTTTTTTTTTTTTTAATTAACATTTGGGTGGTTTGAAATCATCTTCTAAAAAGATCTCACACTGCGGACAGAGAAATGTTTTAGTTGTCTCTTTATTGGTGTGACTTTTGCAGTAGCTTCATCAGGAAAAAAAACAAATATATAATGTGTCTATACAAGCCAGGATTTCTGTGACTAATTTGCTTTTGTATGTTGTACAAACCTGTCGGCTGTATAGACAAGAACCTATGTTTTTTGATCTGTGGCAGGAAGTAAATAAGGTCATTTACTCAAGTGCTGTTATTAAATACAATTATGAGTTACTAGTACTGAACTTGAGTATTTCCTTTATATATTACTTTATATTTGTACTCAACTCCTGTATTTCAGAGAGGAAGGTTGTACTTTTCACTCCACTACATTTATCTGAAGATTTCACCTTTCACATTATCAGCTTATAAATTAAAATGCATTTTTTAAAGATTAAACTAGTGATTCACCAATATTTTTGTCCCGTGATCCCCCCCCCCTTTTACAAAAAAGCCGCACATTCACTTTTACTCCTGACGAGTGCAGAATGCTTTGATTTGAATGTTTTTGAGGGACTAAAATAACAGACTGAAAGTTCATTCTGGACCTTGGAAAACGCAGTGGCGAAACGGTTTCTCCGCGAGGTCTATTTAGTAGCTCGCCTGGAGCTTTCCATTGTATCGCCTGAGTTTGCCCAGTTGTCATGTCAGATTGTGGTGAGATTATTTTGTCAACTGCTGTTTTCAAGGCCAAGAAAAAAACTTCATATCTCAGTATCTCTTATCTCACTCTTCGCATCTAATCACATGATTTAGCCCTAAACTATCATACCACTTCTCTGGTCTATAGCTTTTTTCAACTTATTCCGAGTGTGATTTCTCCTTAAATCTCCTAATGTTTTATATTTCTGCAATAAGTGCGCAGACAAGACCAGCCACCTCTCTGTATAATGCAATACAGTTCAGCAGCACCACAGTCTCATACTGCTGTATCAGACTGCATCAGTTTTAGCTACGTGTACCTAATAGACCGCCAGCTGAGTGTATGCTGAGAATTATGCTTATGTTGCACCACCAGATGGAGCATGGACAGTATGTGATACAATCTCCTGTTGGTGCAAAGATCAGCAAAAGTTGAGACCTCTGAAGTTGCCAGACATAATGGATAAGATGTCACTTGTTCCTGCACTGGAGTGTCTGACGGTGAATACACGGTCATACAACTTGGCAAAGCTATCAAAAACATTGCAACTCTGTTATACTCAACAATGAGGGCAAAAAAAACAAACAAAAAAACCAAAAAAACAAAAAACAGTAACAGCTTTGGAGAGGACGTCATAATTTACGTGCTGTGAATGTTAAATTTGAGACATCTTTTATATGTGATGTCTGATCTGCTCTTCATTTGAGACTGGAACGTGGAACCCGATAAGGACATTGGTGACTTAAGCCTCGCGGAGGAATGTGGGAGAGATAGAAAAGTGTATCACAGATACTCACACATATCAAAAAAAAAAAAAAAAAAAAAAAAAAGGAAAGCATCTCAGGGAGGCCTAGTTATGTTTGCATCATGGGTAAAGCAGCTTCTCCAGAGATATCAGTTTCTTGGTTTGTAAATTCTGTTTTTTTGCAACGTACTCCGTGCTGTGGCATTGCAGGGGGGAAATGGTGTATCGCTGACATTTCTTGCAGACTTTCTCCCAATCTTCTCACATCTGTTTTTAAAAAAGAAACATAGTTGATGGGTTTATTTGTTGTTTTATTAAATAATAATAATAACAACAACTTATTATTTTCATTTCTATCAATAAAAAAAAAATGTAATTGGAAACTCAGTGATTCAAATGGCCAGAATTTATACCACTTTCTCATCACTTTAAACGATTTTTCTATTTTACATTTATCTTCAGGAGAAAAAAGTTTGAAAAACCTTTGCTAAAGTGTCAGAAACTGAGGGATGTGTTCCTGTGGCAAAGGCATCACCAAAATATCCCTTCCTACTTATTCCTGTACTTAGAAATATGACTCTCAGACTAGATCAAACTGTTCTCAACAGCTATGTCGCCACTGGGGAAGGCACCAAAATTAGAAAAATCACAAATTCTAATCTACAAATTGGAAAACTGAATAAATAAGTAGACATAAAGGCATGAAAGGAATGAAAACTATCCCAAGCATGTGCTATGGCTTCTCACCCCAACTGAACGTCTATGGCAGATTTTGGACCAGCGTGTCAGACAGCGCTCTCCCCGCCAACATCAAAACACAACCAATAAGCAAATATCTTTTGGAAGAAGGGTGTTCAGGGCCTCCTGTAGAGCTACTTACGGGACATCAAGGGGTTAGTTTTTAGTCATTTAAGTGGCATGGCTCTATATCGATGGCAATGTCAGTCTGTCAGTTGGTCCAGACTAAAATATCTCAACATTTATTGGATGGATCAACATGAAATTTGGTACAGGCATTCGTGGTCCCCAGAGGACGGATCGTAATGACTCTGGTGATCCCCTGACTTTTCCTCTAGTGTCACCTTGGGGTTGGCATTTGTGGTTCTACATTGAGGGAAATATGTCAACAACTGTTGGATGGATAAAGCAAAGCACCGCTGTGCTCTAAGCGCAGCCTCACAGAGCCCTTAGTGTGGCTTGGGACTTGTTCGCTCTTGTTCTGTGAAATTCGTGACGCATCTGCATGTCATCAAGATCCCTCCATGCAACAGCCGGATGCAGACAAATAGTGACCTTAAAGTTTTAAGTGCAATCACAGCAGTTCTATAATACATGCTACCTTTGTCAACTCAGCACTTTTAACTGTTTCTAATTGTTATGCTGCTGTTAGCGCTGTCTCGTAAGGCTGTTAATTCAACTTAGTGGTCATTTTTGAACCTCAAAATACGGGCTGCCGCTGAACTGACTGAAGTAGCCTTAACAAAAGCTGAACTTTTTAAGTAAGGTGGCATTTATTACAGGGCTATTGGATTGCATTGCATCACATCATCCAGGTGTTTCTATATTTCAGGCTCAAGAACACCTCTATAAACAGTAAATATTCCACCAAGCAGATGCATGAATAAGACACATAAGGAAACGCATATGGATTCACACCCATACACCAACATGACTTCATATCATGTTGCATGCAAAAGATCCTCACCTTGCACTCACAGAACAATCAATATGACAGCTTAATATGAAAAAGCCAGTGGGCACAAAGGCGTGTTTGAACCATTGCCTTGTTCTGGATGTTCTGCCTACTGGGAGAAGCCGATATTCTGGGTGCAGCATATGAGGTGTGTCAGACACAAATTTATCTGCAGGGCCTTAAACAGACTGCTCGTAGATGAAGGGGCCGCTGTTGCTTAACTCCCCTGATGTTCTCACGGATCGTTAGAAGAGAGCTAAGTAATGGATTTGTTAGGTTACCACAGGCTTTTTTTTTTTTTTCTTTCTTTCTTTCTTTTCAGATTTATATGCAAGACAAGAACCCCTTTCTATCAGACTGGTGCCCTGACAGTCTGTCTTCATTAACCCAAAGATAGCCATGATATTAGAGCACTCACTGACAGTTTTGTCAGAGCTTATTTGATGACACTCATAATTATACAATCTGAAAAGAAAAGGAGTGTTGACAAGCCCCTGCATGGGGTACGTTCATACACTGATTTGTTGTGTCCAACTGGTCACAAACAAATCATAAGGCAGCACTTAACAATAAAAAGAGTTGACCTTAATCTCTGTTAATTCAAAATCAGTGTATAAGGTTGTAATGTCCTGAGTGCAGGGCTAAAATCAACAATTAATAATTGTACATAAGTAGTGGAATCCTCTAAACTTTGGAAAACGATGCAAAGCACTGGTGATGGCATCATGTCTCTCCCTAATTTACATCAGTACATGCAAATTACCAGGGATCTAACCAACAACTGACTTCAACAATTGTCACAACGTTTTACAGTCGTAACAGCTGGAACTGAAGTCAGTCTATTTATGTAAATAAAACACATTGCGTGCGGTGCTCCCGTCTGAAAATGAGGGTGAAATCGTGCAACAATCAAGATTTTTGCAAGATAATCTTGCAATAGACGTGACAAGCTGAAGAACTAGAGTATTTCTCCTCAATGACAAACATCTTCTCAGCACAGAAATAGCACTCTGGAGGAGCAACAGGTGGTGGGTGGAGCTCTGGCCATGCACATGTGATAATACAAGTATGCGTGTGTGGGTGTGCATGTGTGTGAGAACGGTTGCACATAAAGGCCACATGTCTTGCATGTCACAATATAACATACGGACTCTCACATCAGCCTGTACACACACAAATACACAATAAAGTCAACATTATAACTGAACAACTACCAATCGTGTCGACAACAACTTTGTCCTTCCACCAAACAACTTGAATGTGAGCCCAAAGGGGATCCAAAGAAAGGACGTCACAAAATGATTGTCATCCTTGGCAGTGAGAGACCGTGTCTGATAAACCAGATCAGATAACGAGGGAAATCAGTTTCTGTGCAGCAGGGAGGCCCAGCGAGTGCTGGCATGACATCACAGATGCCCAGTCATTCACAGGAAAAAAAAAAGAAAACAAAATACACCCACAGTTAGACAGATGATTCGTTTCCACAGCTGAGTGCAACTGGTGGCTCCGGTCCTCTGTTGCACCAGCTTGTTAAAAGCTCTTCCTCCCACGGGGCCACCCTGAGTTTATTAATGACATTCAGAGGCAAGGAGCAAAAAAGCGAGCATGTGATATTTCAGAAATGTTCTGAGAAAACCAAAGTCCAGGTGGGAAGAGAGGGGGCATGCCTGGGAACTCAGAGAAGACCTGAAAAGAACGTGTGTGTGCAAATGAATGTGAGCTTCTAAGTTATAGTTGTCAAACTTTCTGAAATTTGTTTTATTGTAGTTTCTGACTGGACTTCATCTACTTTAGCAACATTAAGTGTAGGGGAGGGACAAATTCACAGGAACACCACTTGCTCACTGAGCATTTTATTAGGAACACCTGCGCACCTGCTTAGTCATGCAGTTGCCCAACCGGCCAATCATGTGGGGCAGCAGTGCAGCGCATAAAATCATGCCGCTACAGCTCAGGAGCTTCAGTTAGATGTTCACATCAACCATAAGAGTGGAGGAAAAATGTGATCTCAGTTATTTTGACTGTGACATGATTGTTGGTGCCAGGCGGGCCGGTTTGAGTGTTTCTGAAACTGCTGATCTCCTGGGATTTTCACCCACAGCAGTCTCTAGAGTTTACTCAGAATGGTGCAAAAAACAAAAAACCTCAGTTCTGTGGATGGAAACACTTTGTTGATGATAGAGATCAGAGGAGAAAGGGCACTGACTGACTGAAGTTGACAGAAAAGCTATGGTAACTCAGAAAACCAGTCTCTACAACTGCGGTGAGCAGAAAAGCAAATCAGAATGAGCAACTTGTCAAACCTTGAAGCAGACGGACTACAACAGCAGAAGACCACATCATGTTCCACCCTTGTCAGCCACGAACAGAAATCTGAAGCTGCAGCGGGCACATGCGCACCAAGACTGAACAGCTGAAGACTGGAAAAACGGTAGCCCGGTCATGATAACGCACCATGTCACAGAGTAACGGTCACCTCAAACTGGTTTCGTTAACATGACGGTGAGTTCTGTGGACTTCAGTGGCCTCCCCAGTCACCAGATCTGAATCCGGCAGAACACATTTGAAGCGCGGTTGAACGGGAGATCGGCAGCGTTGAATGTGCGGCTGACAAATCTGCAGAAATGAAGTGATGCGATCACGACAAACACGGAGCAGAATGTCAAAGGAAAGTTTCCGACATCTCGTGGAATCCATGCCACCAAGAACTGAGGCTGTTGTGTGAGCTCAGGGAGGCCCCAACCACTATTAGCATGGTGTTCCTAATAAAGTGCTAGGGGAGCGTATGATGTAGCATCATGCGCTCACCGAGACAGGGCCTCACATCAGCACCCACCCTAAAACCTTCCCCTTTTTGGTGCATATTCCCCAGTAAAATCTGAATTAGATTGACACAGATCAGTTCATGGACAGTAAAGCGGGAGCTTTTGGGACCCCTGGCGCACTGGGACAGTTCACCCAATCAGTCACAGTGAGTGAGTGACAATCAACATGACAGCGTCAAAGTTTGGTTGTGTCCCATTCTACTTCATGGCAGAAGAGGCGGTAAATAGCTCAATGAAGAGTTGCATCTGTTTTTTTTATTGGTTAAGATCCCTATGGAGTAAGACAGAGTAGTGACATGGTTTGATTTTGAACCTGGGTGTCACCAATAGCCTCACAGATGTCCCTGATGAGTTGTGTCACCGCGCTGTAACGAGCGGGAAAAAGTACAATAAATCCATAATTGAAGATAACGAGAGACTTTGGGAGGTTGATAAAGGGAAGTGGTACAAAAATGCAGTTTTGAGCCTGAGACTGGAACGGCTTTCGCCAGCCCTGCCCCTCTAGAAAGCAGGAACAGGTATTTTTTGGGGGTTTTTTTTGTCCTCGAATACTTGTATTATTTTCTCAGTGATATGAAACAAGCATTATAGCAAAGAATCAATGACAAAAAAAAAGCAACGGAAGCGCCGTCTAGATAAAAACAAAAAAACCCTATTTCTCTGACATATGGATTCAATACTTCAGGTCCATGGACCACCACTGCTTTAGTATTGAAAATGCCTCTGAACAGGTGCAGATACTTTTGATTATTGTGATCTTCTCTATGGTACAGACCAGATACAGTCTTTCTTTTTTTTTTTTTTAATGCAGCGTTTAGAAGTTTCGCCTCACTTTTACCAGAACCTAACAGGCATCAAAAATAGTTTTTCTCCCTGAAATAGAAAAACATCTGCGACTTCCTGTTCTAAAATTACGAAATCACATCTTTCCATTATATCAGCAAAAAACCCACTACAATACAACAAGTAGATATTTGTGGAGCTATGTAATTTAATAGCTAACGACTGTGCAAACTGGCCTCTTACCCGCCATAAATATGTTGTTTTATCCGGCTTTATTGAGTTTTATTTAGCCGCCTTGTTGTGTAGTGTGTGTGTGTGTGTGTGCGCGCGCGCGCGCGCGCGCGTGGTTTCGGCGGATCTTCGCCTTACGCGCGTCAACGGAATCCCGTAGTGCGTCATCCAACGGCTGTTCTGCCGAACGCGCGCCGCGATTGGCCGGACGCTGGAAATCTCCCCGCCCACCGCGCACCCTTGTATGGAAACCTTTCTCTGACGTTATGGGTACGGCTGCGCTGAGGGTATAAAGGCGCCGCCGAGGCGAGCGTTGGGGGGGGGGGGTTGACTGCGCCTCAGCCGAGAAAGCCTCGAAGATGACCGGCGGCCGTTCGCGGAGCACGGACAGTTCAAACACTCGCAGGAGGCTCTAAGAGGTAAGAAATAGTTGTGATTTGAACATTTAATAGTTAGTTTTAGACGCTTGGCGATGCTTGAATGACTTTGGCTCGGGCAGAGAGCAGCCGCCCCTTCGCCCGGTTACTGACGAGAAAGCGAAGTGTGCGAGGTTTAATTAGAGGTGTTACATCCCCAGCTCCCGCGCGTCTCAGTGCTCACTGGGCACGGAACCCAAAAACCCGTGTTTGCAATGGCAAAAAATAGGCTACTTTTTGCACAAATGTCACGGAGCTCTGTCCGTTCGCACGCAGTACTGTGCGAAAGCTTGAGGCACTGAAAGCGGAGAGGCTATTAAAAAAATAGTTCCACGAGTAGTTAACTTCATACAAAGCGCAGTAAACAGAAAAACTACGCCGAAATCAAATCAGTATTTTTCAAGCTATTTGGCAAGCATCTTGGAGAATCCACAAAAGTGTGTGTGTGTGTGTGAGTGTGTGTGTGTGTGTGTGTGTGTGTGTATGTATGTGTATATATATATATATATATATATATATATATATATATATATATATATATATATATATATATATGTATGTGTGTATATATATATGTATATATATATAACAAATCTCGCTGTCTCATCACATACATTCTGCTATTTTGTTGGGTGCTGAGTCTAAAGGCTCAGATGTAAAGGACTGTGCAAAAGTTTCAGGTACTTGTGAAAAAAAAAAGCAAAAACAAAAAAGGGCTGCAATCTTCAAGCTTGGACCCCCGTATGGCAGACCTGGGCTTATATAATACTCCAGCACAGATATACTGCAGAGAGAGACAATGAAGGCCGAGCTGCTTCACTCCATGGACCCATAGCAGGTTAATGGTCATGGCTTGAAGTTTTAAGATAAAGATCTGAGAAAAAATGCTTGTTTAGCTCTAATATTTTCTTTACTATGTCTTTCTCAGTCTTGCAGCCATGACTTGCATACACCCCCAGCATGGATCTCAGCCCTATGAGAACAGCGTCGGCAGCTCTGAACCTCAAAGCACAGACTTTATCTCCTGGTTGGCTGTGGATATGAACAGCTCACGGGACCACCTCTCTGCTCCATCCCTGCCAAGCATCAGCTCTCTGGTGGGCACTCACGCAGGTGACTTTGACGCATATTCATGCCAGTTCACTGCAGCCCCTGCCCATGTCACTCCGCCATCAGGTCAGGAGACCCCCTTCAAGCTGGATGACCTCCAGGTTTACGGCTGCTACCCTGGAACGTTAACCCTGAGTTACCCGGACGGGGCCATGTCCCCTGGTGGGTCCGATTATTTTGGTAGCCCTGCGTCGGTCTCGTCTCCTTCAACTCCTGGGTTCCAGAGTCAGCATACGTCCACCTGGGATTCGGCCTTTGGTCCATACTCACCCAGTCCAGGATACTGGGCATCCGAGGAGACCTCAGTGCCACATGTGCCCTCTTTCTTCACGTTTGGTTCAGGGTCTGTGGAGGATATGTCTCATTTGGGTCAACCACACTTACGAGACCAGGACTCTTTCCCTTTGACCCATCCTCACCCACCTGCACTGACCTTCCCCGGCTTGTCGATGGAGCAGCCCCGTACCTTTGATGGCAGTGACCAGCTGGAAGGAAGCTTATCGCCCAAATTAAAAAGCCCAAGTGGAAATGAGGGCTGCTGCGCTGTGTGTGGGGACAATGCCTCCTGTCAGCACTACGGGGTTCGCACCTGTGAGGGATGCAAAGGGTTTTTCAAGGTAATAAAATTTGACTTTTCTATACAGCCAACTCATCTATTTAGAAACACACAAGAAGAGAGAAAAATGTTCCATCTAACTGATCTGTGTCTTTGTGGCTGCTTTTTTAGAGTAATTTGTCTTTTTATATTTTACAGCGTACAGTGCAAAAAAATTCCAAGTATGTTTGCCTTGCCAACAAGGACTGTCCTGTGGACAAGAGAAGGCGGAATCGATGCCAGTTCTGCCGTTTCCAGAAGTGTCTAGCTGTAGGCATGGTCCGGGAAGGTGAGTTCAGCACAAACCCAGAAGAATCAGTGTAGACTTCTTAAGATGATACAGATGAAAGGAAATGAACATCCATGTCATAATTTTTCCAGTTGTGAGAACGGACAGTCTGAAAGGACGAAGAGGTCGCCTGCCTTCCAAGCCTAAAGTCGTCCAGGATGTGGCAACCACTGTGTCTCCAGTGAGCATGATTGCTTCACTTGTGAGGGCGCACATTGACTCAAACCCTGGCGTTGGGAAACTGGATTATTCCAAGGTAGGTAAAACAAAACAACCTCCCTTGTTTTTCCGTTGTTTTGCAATAATTGATTGCTCTTTGACGCGCCTGTCTGAACTTCTCTGCTGTAATTTCAGTATGACGAGACAGAAGTCAGTCCGAACCAGAAGGAGGACGCTAGTGACATCAAACAGTTTTACGACCTTCTCACGTCCTCCATGGAGGTCATCGGGAAGTGGGCGAAGAGCATCCCAGGTTTCTCTGAGTTCTGCTCAGAAGACCAGGAACTGCTGTTGGAGTCTGCCTTTGTTGAACTCTTCATCCTCCGTCTTGCATATCGGTGAGTGCAGCTTCCTGCAAAACCTTTACAATAGATTTAGACAACTGACATGATTATGATTATGACTATGATGATTATTACATGATTATTATACAACTTACATGTAACATTTGATCACCAAACTATGTTGCTTTTACTTTCAAAGGTCCAATCCTGAAACGGAAAAGCTCATCTTCTGCAATGGGGCTGTGCTTCACAAAATGCAGTGTGTCCGAGGATTTGGGGACTGGATTGACTCCATCTTGGAGTTTTCTCAAAGCCTCCATCGCATGAAGCTAGACGTTTCCTCCTTCTCCTGTCTCACAGCCCTGGTCATAATCACTGGTAAGAGCTTCACTCGTATCAAGCTTTGACTTGTTTTTTCCACATTGCAATAAGAATCAGGGTCAGACTTACTTTTCTCCCGCACGGAGAGCAGTTTGCACGAGGAATCTTTTTTTTTTTTTCTTCACACTGGTGTGGACAATTTAATGCAGTTACACAACGTAGGATTGACACGACAGGTGTATAATACAGTGTAACACGACCTCACATATAGGGCAGAGAAGATGTCATATATCAAATCACACTAACCACAACCACAGTGAAGGTTTACATGTAAAGCCAAGGAATTATTCCAGTGTAGCAGCATTAACACTCCCAACTATATATATATTCAACTAAATATAGTTTAAGTTTTGTATAAAGATTTTCCAGATACAGTCATCATTTGTGGTCTTTTTAAACCTGATCAAAATCAAATGAGCAAAGAGGAAACGGTTAGATAAACCTGGTTTCAAAGTTTACAATTATCAGTGTGTTATTTGGTTAAAGTCATAATAATGAAGCACAAGGCTCATGTTCAACACATCTCCTTTTTACCTCTGCAGACCGACATGGTCTTAAAGAGCCAAAACAGGTGGAGGACTTGCAGAACCAGCTCATCACCTGCCTTAAAGATCACGTCTCTGGCTGTGGCGCCGACTCCTTGCGGCCCAATTATTTGTCCAGACTCCTCGGGAAGCTGCCTGAGCTCAGAACTCTGTGCACTCAAGGCCTCCAGCGAATCTTTTACCTTAAATTAGAAGATCTTGTTCCCCCACCGCCAATTGTGGACAAAATCTTCATGGATACGCTTCCGTTTTGAGTGTGATATGGGACACTGACCATCTATAAAATCTGGAGTTTGAAAGCCAAAGAAAACAGACATTTGCTCGTACTTCAAGTAGTATAAAGTGAAACTGCAAGAAACTAAGAAGAATAATAATCCTGAGGGATGATGCAACTCCACAGGAAAAGGGCTACTTCTGAATTATAAGGTGAATGAGTTATTAAGCTTGTAGAAGCAACATGCATGTGAGGGCATAAAATAACGCTCTCACTAGTTTGCTTATTCCAGGAAATTTTGAACTCTCCAGATGGAATTAAGACAGGCCAGCTCATGGACCAAAAGGCGACTGTTTACATACAACATGGTGCCATAGATGGAAAGATTTCTGATGGAGGGAAGATGACTGCACTTTTCAAACAGTTACAAATTGAATATAAATTATATATATATACACCTTCATTTCAAGGATGTAGTTTTCCTTTTAGTAGCTTTTTTTTTTTTTTTTTTTTTTTTCTCGTGATTTGGATGACTGTAAATTGCACAGAAAATATACGACAAAGCATTATTGTGAAATCTTTTAGCTGAAGTACCAAAAATGTCCAAGCAAATTATCTCACAGAACCACGTTGTCATTCAAATAGACTTTCCAGCCCCCAAACTAATGTTGTGAGTCTGCATGCATCGACATCTGAAGAATGAATCCCTCAGAGCTCCAGATTGGTTTATATTTAATGCCACCATATGTATTTGGTGATTAATTAAAAAAAAAAAAAAAAAAGTAGGTTAAACCTACAGACTTATTTAGCAGTATCATTCATGTATCATGAATAGACATTGAGCAGCTAATATACTGTGTATCAACCAGAACAGTCTTATACACTGGTCTTGTCTGTAAATTATTTTGAATCTGTTTTAAGCCTACAGGTATTATTGCCACAGGAACTGTATTCTACAGTCTGTGAAAGTGTAATTTTATTTTGGGCTTATTGTTTTTACATATGAAAATTATATTTTAGTGCAGTTAAACATGAAATAAAATGTTGAACGGCACACGTCAGCTGCTTTGCTCATCTTTGCTAAGAATTTTTAGAGAGGTGTACTGAATTATGTAGTATCTATAGTTGAGGTTGGGCTGCGGATTTCTACGGTAGTAAATTGTAAACAAACACTGACTTCATTATATTTGTTACATTATATGAACTACGTTAGTCTACTGTTTATTTTTAAGTCTTATAGCAGTGCTGAGTGTCCTCAGCCTGCAAGCCTGAGTGTCACTTCTTCTTTTGGCAACAGATCAGAACATACTTATGAAAAATGTATCCCCGCTCACCTCCCTCCCAGTTATGTACTGGTCTCGTTTTAGAAGCCAGCGGAATTCCCAGTCCTGTCTCAAGTAACCCAGACTACTTCATCATTGTATAGTGCCAAATGCTCACATGCATGCATGAATGTGTGTCAAAACATGAATGTATACCGTATACTGCTTGGAGTTAACGTTACAGAAAAAAAACTGCTACAAGTCGGGGCAATAAAAGATTATTTATAGATGATACTCTGGTGCACCTGTTAATAGCACGTGGGCCTCTATGATCCACTATAATAGTCCAAAACCGGCAAAGTCAGCAGGAATACAAAGTTGGAGATCGTGGAGACCATTTTTGACTTGATGATGGCTCTGGACGAAAATCAGGAAATCACCAAAGTTGATCTCATCTCTGTGTGAAATTCCACGGCGATTAATCCAATAATTGTCCAGACAATTACCTCAAAATCAAAAAGGTCAGAAGATCACCGAAGTCAATAGGACCCCATCCTCTGGAGTCCATGAATGTCTGCAAAGAATTCCGTGGCAATTCATCCAACAGTAGTTGAAATACTTCAGTCTGGACCAGAAAGTGGTGGACTGTACGGCCGACACTGCCGTCCCTAAAAACTTGGGACACCTGCTGAGTAGTGAGGATCACTCATGACCTGAGAAAACACACAGGCAAAAGGAAAGGGCTGCATCTACAGTAGATCTAGACCAATAGATTCAACCAGGTCAACATATCAGCCAATATTAGCTTATCATCTTTATATCAGCATTGGTGTATACATTGGCCAATAGGTACCAAGACATTGCTGTAGAGCAATGTTAATCCTGCACTAACATATTTTAACTACTACTTGGGGGCAGCATTAACATGTTGTGAACAAAACATTGATATCTGATCACCTTTTGTTGAACTCGTTAGCAAACAGTTGCTTATTTACACATCCAGCAGTTACAGAGAAACATTATCATTCACGTGGCGTCGTAAGTCCAAATTTCACTCTCTTTTAGCGTTATTTTTGGTCCCCCCCATTCCCTCAGTGAAATATATGACTCTTTAGCTGCTAAATGCTCCACTGTATTCAACAACTTGTGGCTAGCTTGTGGCTAATTTTGTCTGCGTGTCTGCGTACGATATACAAATTATAATTCCTCTGATCTTTATTTATCTTCACACGTTTCATTCTGTCCAATACGATTACCGAACAGCACTCTGGATCTTACTCGCTGCAAATCCGTCTTCAGCCTCAGGCGCATCGCAGGGTACACCGTGGTGTGACCTACACATGGTTCTATCAATATGCGTCAATGTCGCCGAGGTGAATTATCTGAAGTAGCAACCAGCTGGTTTCATGCTTCTCTTGAGGTAGAGATTCTGAAATTCTCATCTGGTGTTGTAACGTAACTTAATAAGAGTTGGAGGACTTGACAACCTTTAAAATGTAGGACTTGTGCAACAAGAAGCAGTGGGATAAAATCAGCATAACTCTGATTACAGAGCTTATGCGGGTGATCTCACAGTGACAGTGCGGATAGGACGGTTCTCTTACGATCTACGAGTGGAAACTGGGGAAAGCGAGAGCAACGTGTACGCAGCTTGTTTGAGTGGAATATGAAATGCCGGTGAGAATAGAAGATCACAAGCTTCAGACAAGGTTAGAGGATTAGAGGCCAGCTCCAGAGGCCAAACTGTCCCCCACACATTGTGCTGGACTCTATGTCTGTGAGAATATGAGAATGTCACAATTATAAAACAAGAGTGAGAGAGGCTTCGGTTTCACTTGCAGGCGACAAGCCTGGGGTGCGTGCCTGAAACTTGTTTGCAGAATGTCCATTGCAACGAGTTTCATAAGGGTCAAATCTCAATGAGACCAGCTTTGTCATATTAAATCTTTGCTGTGTTACATATGAACCAGAATCTTAAGATTGTATTGTGCATTATACCAAATCAGCAGCAGGCAACTATATTTAAATTTAAATATAATTTTGCGCTAAATGGTGAGGCCGGATACTAAGTAGCTTTTCAAATTTTTCATTTTTCTAAATCTCCCCAAATTTCAGAGCTCTTTTGTTTTAAGTTTTCTCATTACGAGGATTCTTCGAAACCAAATAGGTATTGTAGTGTTTGTTTTGAAGGTATTTTGTCAGAAATCAAAGTATTGGACACTAACAAACTGATCTGCTGGTGGAGCTAGAGGAAAAGTCAGGGAATCACCATAGTTGGTAGGATTCATCCTCTGGAAACTACGAATGTCTGGACAAAATTTCATGACAAGCCACGTGATAGTTGTTGAGATACTTCAGTCTGGACCAAAGTGATGGACCGACAGACCAAACCAACAGTGCCGTCCATAGAACCACGATACTAGCATGACTAAAAACTATTATTATTATTATTATTATTATTATTAGACCATTATATTAAACATACATCTGAGACTTTCAAACACTTTAGGGTTTAAGTCCAAATACATAAAAATGGTGTGATGTGATTGGTAGGTTTGTCTTAAGAAACACTGACTCTTGTGGGGACATATATGAAGTGAAACTTAGAACCAGTGTAGACAAAATATAATGGTGTCTTATAGGTTGATGCCACCCTGACAATGCCATACTTAGAAAATTATCTCAATCAAGTGAGAGGGAATGAAATTGGTCTTGTGATTGACAATATCAGTTTTAAGTTCTTTTCTTTGCCAGTGTCTTGTGCTGGACACTCAAGTCAGGAACAGGATGTACCAGGGCTATTCAGTTTCATTTAATGTTGCTGGTTTAGCAGGGATATAAATATGTATTCTGCATTGGCTTTTTAGCCCAAACGGAAAGAAAAAAGGGTTCCCACCAATGAAGTTTTATAACTGATCAATAGCCACAACAAGACGATTTTAGAGAAAAACGGTCTGGCCGAGCATCTTCGTAGAAAATACAGTATATTACATTGAACAAACCCCAACTACATTTTCATTATAAACCTCTAACTTGAGATTAGACTATTCCACATTTAATAAAGTAGTAGAAAGTAACGGAATATATTTACTGAAGTATTATCTAAGTACATTTTTAGGGTGCTGGTGCTTTGCTTGAGTATTACCTTTTTACGCTACTTTATACTTCTACTCCACTACATTTTGGAGGCAAATATTGTACTTTTTACTCCATTACATTTATTTGACAGATTTTTTTAATATAAAACATACAATCAGTTTATAAAATATAATGCATTGTTATAGATTAAAATACCCAAAACTTTATAATGTAGTTCAAATATTAAAAATTGAAGTACTACTTACATAATGTATCAATAATAACAATCCAATAATGTAATATAAATAATAATAAAAAAGATAGGGGATATACTGCATAATGTGTACTTTTTATACTTTAAAATACATCTGATTTCTAATTCTTCCATTGTTTTACTTAAGTTTAATTTTGTAGTGAAGTATTTTTAGTGTGGCATTGCTAGTTTGACTGTCATCTTCTATTCTACAGTTTTTTTTGTGTGTTTTTTTTTTTTTTTTAGAAAACTCTTGTCACGGGCCGAGTCATATTCAGTTGGCTGTGGGTTCTGCTGAGCAGCAATTAACATCACTGACTTGGGTTTTAAAGGGGGATGATATGACATTTAAGCTCAGCCAGTTACAAGTTCAAAAGTTCCAAACCAACTTGAGTTAATTCCTGTCACCCAGTAAACACTCTCCATAGGCAGTAAGGGATACACAGCACATCAAAGAGAGGGTGGTGGTTCCTCAATAGATACCAGGTTGCTGTATAGACTAGAGGTTCTGCACGTAGTCCGTCCTGAGGAGTCATATCTCATCCTTATAGTTGGTGCCAGGGCAGCACAGGACCCGCCTGAGCACTTCCAAAAATAGCCACAACTAAAATAGACCGTCATCACATGAAATCAATAATGCCACTTAGATATGACAGAGTGCTGGCAGGCCGCCTTCACACAGGGATTATCCTGACACTCGCTCGTGACTTTGAGCTCACTCCTATAGCTTTCGCCCACCTGGGCCATTTCCTCAACATGAAAACTAATGTCAGCTGTCAAATCTTGTACTTTATGCCCGGTAAGTGATCATATTAAACATTTTTTGGCAATCAGAGGAGCCACTTGAATCAGTAGGAGATAATCGAATCAAAGATCATTAAGTTTCAAAAGGAAAGGGAAGTAGCCAGAGCAAGTGATTAGGTCAGGTTGCTTCTCCAGTAAAACACTGAGGAGTAGTGCCATCCCGTGGCCATACAATAACACAGTTAATATGTTTAAACAGTTGCTATTTTTCTATTTTCTTTTTAACTGCAGTATTTTTTTTTAATCATGTATTATATCCTACTTTATTTTTTTTTAATTCATTTGTTAAATTAATCTTTATCTTAACAATCATTTGTGTGTGTTGCTCTTGGATATTTTGTATATTGTTGTATACTGTCGTTTTCACAGATTTAAGCCTTTGAGTATTAAAATTCTAACAATATAATCTATTATCACAATGACACAGGCAACTCTACAGTACCTTTACTTTGATACTTTAAGTACATCTACTTGATAACACTTCTGCACTTTTACTTCAGATATTTAATGCAAGACTTCTACCTGTAATTGAGTATTTTAACGTTGAATGTATAATAACTTTTACTCGAGTAAAGGATTTTGGTACTTCACTGCTCATTTCCATCCCAAATTATAGCAAAGCCGTGCACATTACAACGTGTGATTCATTTCATCACTAACCACGCAAAATTCTTTTAAATGAAAGACCTTTAATATAACAAGCACACAATTTTCAACCAATACCATTTGTTACTGTTGCAGGGATTAATGCTAGACAATACAGAAAAAAAATGAGGCGCTACTGTGTATATGCCACTCAAATGTCACTATACTCTGCATTTAGGTTATATGCCACATCAAATGACTAAAAATGAAATCTCTGCATCTAGATCCAATATGAGAAATTTTAGATAGTTATGCAAATTAAAAACTTTAAGTGGGTAAAGGTTTTTTTAAGAACAAATTTTAAAAGATATCTATGGGTGCATACATACAACAGGCCTACATTAAGCTTCTATGTGGATATACAGTAAGTGCAAATTATGGCTTGAATCCCGACCACGGGAGCGTATTAGGTGCTCTAAAACTTGGACCAAGATTGTTGGTGGGCCTCACCTCCAGTCTGCAATGAGAAGAGGGAAAACAAGACTTAAAGAGCAAAGGAAATATGCACACATGAGCGCTAAGAGCCGTGGCAGGGTGTTGGAGCAGACCACTTACTTTTGATTCAGGGCTTTGTTTACACCCCACACAAATGGACTAGCAGCATCATCAACCTCTGAAAAGCAAAACACTCTGTTACTTTACAGACACTGCACTGAAAATCAATCAGTGTCTTCAAAGTCTGGTTCAGAGGACACTAGGGGGGAAAAATAATATTGTGAGAACCTCTCTGTAGATACCGTGCATGGAACCTCTCACACTCAAGCACTGATTTTTACGTTATAGGAATGGTTAGGATATTTTTGTAAATTCACTTATTTGCTTTCTTGCTGCGAGTTAAATGAGAAGATTGATGCCGCTCTCATTTCTGTATGCTTAATATGCACTAGGAGATGATCAGCTTTGAAAAAAGACAGGAAACGGGGGAAACAGGTAGCCTGGCTTTGTCCAGAGGTAGCAAAATCCGCCTATCAGCACCTCTAAAGTTCACTAATAAACATTATATAAGCAGTTTGTTTAATTTGTACAAAAACGGAAGAACAGAAGTTGTGGTTCTTAATCTTACCTTTGTCCCAGTCCTCAGTCATGTTTGGGTTTACCCAGGTACTGACTGGGACCTGCCATCTACAATGTCCATTTGTGCTCCTACCTGTGAACAGACCAGATTTCAACACAGAAACACCATGGACGCACACACTGACTCTGAGGAAGAGACAAGTGAGTGGAAATCTCACCATCCTCAGAGTCCACAGATATTCTGTCCTCACAGGTCTCAGTGTGGTGCGTCAGCTCATGCTTTGGGACCAGGTGCCGAGCATTGAAAGGGCAGGTTTTTAGCTCACTGGCCAGTTTGGGATGATTCTGCAATCAGAGAGAGAGAAAAGCTGAACAGCTAAACTTGCAAGTTCATGCAAGACCTCATGAGGTCTGTCAATTCAGAAGATTCTTAAAAAAAATAAATTGAATAAATAATTAAAGTTCGACTTTAATGTATCATTTCTGCTGATTATCTTGAGGCAGAAAAGTGACTCCAACAGGCTGACATTTCCTAAAACTTGCCAGATATTTTCTGTTTCCTCTTGCTTTGGCAACTTCTAACATTTTTTCCTGAACTGGATGTAGTACAAGGTCTGATACAGGTTACAGTTTAGTTAATGAAAACTATTGCATATCTTGCTCTAGAGGACCTGTAGTGGTCAGACCCCTGCATTGCACTGTTTAGACCCTCAGTTAAAATAGCCTGGTCCTGCACCCATTGTGTGCAGTGAGTTACCACAATGAACGAACTCGTTAACAGTTAAGAAACCATGTCTTCCAAAATTATGAACGGGTTTGTTTGACAGTACGGAATGTGGGACTAGCTGTTAAAAGAAAATTATTTTTTTCTTGGTTTTTCTTCCATCAGAAGTGACGGCATTCCTTGTGAGAGGTGTTGAATCAACTTTTTAGTCATGTATTTGGAGGTATTTCTAATATCTAGTCTTACCTACTTAATATAAATGATTTGAAATTATTAGAGGGTGGGATTTTTTGCACGACTGCATGTGTTAGACTGCATTTGTTTCAGCTGGGTGTACCTAATAAACTGGCAACTGAGTGTAAAATAATGCACAAATGCCAGTGTAAGAGACGGAATTATAAATGTAACTAAACTGCACTGCAGTGCAATGTAAATCTGCACTCTTTTTCCTTACCTGTTAATGCTAGCAATCAGCTGCAGTAAACAAGTGCTTGACTCACCTTCCTGCACTTTATAAGGTGGTAAGGGAAGCGGCAAGCCCGGATTTGGTGGTTCTTGTCGAAAGGGCACTGCAAAAGTTTGTACGGGTCACAGTTTCCTTTTTCATCTTTAAAAATCAGAAAAGAACAAACACAGTCAACGCCATAAATATTTACTAAAGCATATTAAAACTTAAGCAGCGGAGAAAGTGGAAGAATCTCTTTAGTTTTACCAGTTTCCTCTGTCTTGCATGGATCGCCAGTGGTTCCACATCTGATGGTGGTCTCCATCTCTTAACTGGGATTTACTAAGGACAGCCAAACTGGTCAACTGGGAAGGTCAAAGACACAATTAAGGTTAGCCCTGGAACTTCAAAAAAAAAACAAAAAAGAAAAACAACAACTTAGACAAAAGTACTGGCAGGTTGCTAGATCCATGTGCAACATTCAAAAACTGCAGAAGCACCACAACCAATCAGATCATTCATCTGCAGGATTCTGTGCAACGCTGGAGGTCATCCAAAGGGTGTGAAGCATTTGCTATCACCTGTAAGTGTGTTTACTCGCTGGTGTAGGTTTGAACTAATGCGCCCCCCCCAAAAAAAACAAAAAAAACAAAAACAACAAACACACCAAATGGTATTCTGATTTCAACACAAAATGAAAAGTCAGACCACATGGTCTACATATTCTACAGGTTCTTAAAATATGGCTTTAAAGACCATTCATATGAAAACAAGATAGAAGAGTGTTTTGTGCGCCCTAGTCTGACAGTTAAGTGTTGGCCGCCTAGGAAAAAACGTTAAAGTAGATAGTTAGCTTTGGCAGCAATTTATCCGCACCCGGAGGCCACATATTGCTCGTAGTCAAAATGTCGACGACGGCGGCGGCCTTGAAGCACCTGTGAATGATTTAGGCCCCACAATTTAAATGGCTTTATCTCCTGAACACAGCCCACTGCATGCTAGCTTCGCAGTTTCCATCGGTCAGTCAGACCGGGCATGCAGAAAAAAGTTAACCCGCAACCAAGTTTTGCAAGCAAAAAAAAAAAAACTTGGCAAGTCGCCATCTTGTAAAACGATTATCAGAGAACAAAATCTAGATCACTTGTTCATTAACCCTTGGCGTTTGTGAAGCTTTTAACAAGTGCTTTATATACAGTCTGCAACAAAATGTAGCGTTACCACGAGAATCAACATTTTTCTGAACCTTTTTCTTTCTTGTCCGCCGTTGGCTCGTGACCTGCGAAGGATTGCGATGAGCTCGTGGCCCCGCCCCTCACTTCGTCCAAATTCGCGCGAAATCACGTGACTCCCTGCCCGAACACGAAAACTCTATTTTTATGGCCTGTTGGAAATAAATTCTGTTTGATTTAAAATTAAAACAATTACTACCACATTACTAGAACTAAAACACAACTAAAACATTATTGCATAATGTCACTTTTTTTTCATTCTGTGATCTCTTATTTCGTAATCTAACTTTCTTCACTTTTCATGTCAATTTTTACTTCATAGCGTCATTTCTTATATCATAATGTCATGTTCTATTCTATAATGTCACTTTACATAATGTTAATTTTTATTTCGTGATGTAATTTTTCATGTCATAATGTAACTTTTTGTAACTCATCAACAATGTGACTCATTTGATGTCACTTTTCATAATGTCACTTTTTATTTCTCTAAAACTGCACACAAATAGAGACTAATTAACCTCAAAGAGACACAAAAATGAGCACAAACAGACTCAAAACCAACACAAAAATCTAAAAACATTATTTCATAATGTCACTTTTTATTTCATAATGTCACTTTTTATTTCCTAATGTCATTTCTTTTTTCGTAATGTCACTTTGTGTTTCATAAAGTCACTTTTTATTTCACTAAAACCACATTCAAATGAAACCAAAAGTATTTACCTTGGCTCGCATTTCCCTTGTTAAAAAAAAGAAAAGAAAGTTACATACTGTATGTATGGGTACAAAAAATATTTGAAGATGTGAAATAGCATCAAGTAAATAAGCAGATTTTCTGTGGTACTGTATATGCAGTGGTGGAAGAAGTATTGACGTACTCAAGCAAAGGTACCAATATTCAGGGAATAATGATGTACATTTTTAAAAATTTATTCTGAATTTTATCCACTAATCAGTAAAGAAGAAACAGAAAATAACAGTTAGATGTATCGATAATGAAAATAATTGTTGGTTGTAGCCTTACGGTACTAAATGTGATGGTGTAATACTACCTACTGTGGGTTTTCTGTATGTTAACTACTTAACAAACATTTAAAAAAAAAAAAATGGAAGCAATCCGAAAAAACACGACTGCTGACTCGGAGTACACATGTGGCTGTTGGGGCCCCTGGAGGTTTGGGGTCCCACTGCAGTTGCCAGCTGTGTGCCCGGTTGGTAATCCGGCGGTGATTACGGTAACTCGGTAGCTTTCGGTTTTTTTTCTGTATATGACCGTCATTACGGTAACTCCGCGGGGCTTCGCCGTAGCAAACATGGCGTTGTCCTGTTCGAGCCTGTGTAGACATTTGTCTTTGGTCCGACTGTGTGGCCTCAGGACAAACAGGACAACAACTGGCCTGTATTCTCCATACCTGTCCTGTCAGTCCAGGTATGTCTAAAAACTCTTTAAGGGTCACCCGTCCGAGACTTGGCATTTTGTTTTGCTCACATCTCGCTTGAACCTGCTAAGCTAGCTACCTGTCTGGATAACAGCTCAACCGGTTATTATCATTGATAAGCTACATTTGAACAAATAAAGAGATTTGTTTAGACATAACTAGCCGGTGTTTTTTAGTCTTGAATGTACCCAAACACCAGAGGATTCAGGTGTAATTTAGATTTTTTTTCAGGATTTTAATCGGTTTTAACCTGTCAACAGACAACACCATTAACCATTTCGGACACAAGCCCGAAATTAATGTACCCAAAATAAAAACCTTACTGCTCTTCAACCCGTTTGACCACAGTCACGACCCTGGTCTCCTTTGAAAGGTAACTCTTTAAATTTTACAAGCAACAGGTCGGAATGAGTATAAGAGATACCGGACCAAACTTACAGAGGTTACAAAATGGCCTGTAGTAGCACCTTTTTGCGTGGAAAACACTTTGGAGCCATAGCTACACATCTGAATTCTGTGTCAAAAGATATGTGATATGTGGATCCAAATATCCTTGTCTCACTTAGAAAGAGGAGATTTACAGCTTTCAAATAATGTATAATTTGTCAAGGTTGTGTGAAGATCTGCCCTTCAAGGGGTTAATATGAACCGCTTTTTGCTCACATCTGGCCTGAAAGCTTATTTAATCTAAATGGAAAGACTCTTCACCTCCAACAAATGCACATTGGATTATAGACATTATTTGTTCCTGTATATACATTTTGAGAAGATCTGCTATTCTATGAAGGGATCTACAAGGGGATTCACGGACATTTGGCAGCTGTTTCTACGTTTTGAAAATTGTCTCAGATTAAGGCAACTGCTGCACAAACATCACGTTAAAACGCATCAAATAAAAACATAAAATAGGAGCACACGTACAGACACTAGCGTGAGGTAACACAACCAGACAAACTCGTCAAAAAACAGTTCACTTTGTTAAAAACTACTCGGCGATTTCTAGGCATACATCTCCAAAGCATACACACTTTGGATGCTTACAAACAAACACAAGGCCACTGATCAGTGGCAGTTATCTGAGCGTCTCCCCGCCCTTCTGACGATCCTCGAGGAGCTGCTCATTAGTAATTTAACTGATAGAGGGACAAATGAGTGTTTATAAAGATTGTGTGTACACAAGTGTGCGCTCATGCAGTGCATGAGTGTGCAAGCTAAGGTCACTATTAATGTGGACCCATAGATATTTATTTGACCTGTCTTATGTGTCATGACCATGTCTGGCAACAGAACTATGATCTGTGACTGATCTGGGATCCAACACAGTTTCTTCAGTTTTACATACATTAATGTGTTATTGTTTGTTATTGTTATTGCTTGGGTTTGTTTGTGTTGAGCCATGGGTAGGGCTGTTTTATTGTTCTATTGTTTTTGTATAAGATACATGACATTCATTGTGTTCTGTCTGTAATCCTTGTTATATAATAAAAATATTTCCACTACTACTTTGTGTACTGGACCAAAACACACTTAAAGTAGTGCTACCAAGGCCAAAGTATGCCACTTTTAATTCATTTCTGATAGATGTTCGTCTTATGATGATTTAAGTTATTCATGTAAACCTCTTCTAATTTCCAGGTTGCCCCTGTGTAGACTCTACTCATCGTCCAAAGTTAGACGAGGTATTGGACGATATGTCACCTCCAGGCTCCAGTGGGCAAATAGCAAATATGAGGGTTTCCTCAAAAGGAGATTTCCCAGCTTTTACCAGCTCTACCATACTTTTGTGGAAGGTAAACCCAGTGTTAACTTACCTCTGAGATATCCAATATTGTCAAGGCACTGAACCTGATGGCCGGGCGGCATGGTGTCTGAGTGCGTGGCTGAACGAGGGCCTTGTCCGAAGGTTGAAAAGTGTTATATAAATGTGGTCAATTTCCATGGTTTTTTTTTTTTTTTTTTGTAAATTATCATAAACATTATTGTTATCATTGTATCATTCCAGGATTCAAGTTACTTTTCCAAGATGCCAAAGATGTGAGGAGGATAAAAGCAAAGATGACATCTGATAGAGTAAAGTTCCAGGACTTGCCCTACAGGGAGATGGAGAAACTCAGACAGGTGGGTCTCTTTACTGCACGAGCTTCAACACACTTAAACACACTGAACTGAGTGTTCGGACAATTAGATTGAAGAGTTTTAGCTAAATATAATTAGAGCTATATAGAATAGAACATTTATTATACATTATATTATAATAATTTTAAATTAATTGGCAACTATTTTGATAATCGAAAAATTGTTTGTTTTTGTTTTTTTTAATACAAAAATGACAACATTTTTGCTGATTCCAGCTTCTCAAAAGTAAGAATTTGAAGCTTTTTTTTCATCATATATATTAGTAAACTGAATATCTTAGAGTTTTGGACTGAAGGTTGAACAAAAAATTTCATTTGAAAATATCAGCTGGGGCCGTGTGAAATTGTAACCGCAATTCTCACTATATTTGGGCATTATCTAGACAACGACGATTAATCGAAAAAATCTGCAGATTAATTGATGATGAAAATATGCATTATCATTTTGCAATTTTCGTTTGACTGTTCACAGCTGAATGAAATAAAGCAAATGATTCTGCCACTTGGCTCTCATAGTTACATTATTATTGGCTCTTTTCAGAAACCATATGATCCACTCCTGGTGTAACCATAACTGTATAAGAAACCATCAGTAGTTGTATCCAAAAATATTGTCACATTTACATCCTCATGTTTAGTCAAAAATTGAGATATTTACGCTTCTTAGGACAGTTAGATGACTGAACGGATAAAAAATACTTCAAATTGTTGATCTGTTTTTAAAATTTTCCAAAACACTCACACTCCACTGAGCAGACTAGTATTTGATTGAAGATGTTATGATCGGCGTTAAGATCGATCAATTATTCCCTCAATCGATGTTGGAAGTTAATACACTGACCAAATGATATTGCTGCAGAGGAGACCGGCAGGATCCCCTCTTATGTCCACTGCAGTTAACACTGTGAACCGCCATGTCGGAATTTACAGGAAGTATTCCTTGAAAGGATGGGTTCACTTCTTTTTTTTTTTCAAGTCAAACTTCCTACTAAAAAGACTTTGAACGACACAGGCTGAAGCTTTTATTAGCTCCAGCTGAAATTTGGAATAGACTTTTGTATTGAATGAGGACTGTGGCTCTTGGAGTTGTGCTAAGAAAGCGATCGCTTCATGGCATTGTCACGAGGAGGAAAAATTACAGTGAACAACAATTATATCAATGCACTGCACATATATAAATGTTAGTACTGTATTAAGATGCACTTGGAAGAAAATCTGATACTTTAGGCTATAAAAGAAGATTTTACGGCACAAATTGGAAAAGGGCAGCTTTTATTACTGAACAAATGGAGACAAATAGTGCTGGGGGTTTTTTTTGCACACAGTGAAACCAGTGAAAGACCTAATTACCAAATTACTTAATTTTACTTAATTAATCCTGTTCAGTAAATCAAAAGAGAAAGTCGACACGTGGATTTACACTACGGAGGAGGGAACATGTAGTAATGTCCTTTTCCTTTTACCCTAGTAGTAGAGGATCCACACCAGGTATCTGGCTGCAACATATTCAGTCCAATTCTATAGAGGACAACTTTACTCAGACTTAAAGGTGTCCCGTGGAACAAAATGAGGACCCATTCATAGAAAAACAGCTCCATAGCGCTACTAGAGGTCTAATGTTCCACACGATACCTGTAGAATTAAATAAGGAAAATGGAATATTACAAGAGAAATTGACATATAACCTATTATCATATTTAGTGCTATTACAGCAGGATAATTGGGCCATAAGTAAACATTAAACATTATAAAGAAAAAGGACATAGAAAAAGGGAACTGGATATTGTGAAAGGTTTTTATAAATGTGAATGTTGAAAGCGAAGTCCTAAAATGGAAAATACAAAAGCTGTAATTAGACAAAAGATTATATAAGTCAAGTACTAAAAAAATGTCCTTTTAGTGACACAATGCAACAGGCTTTGTGGGAAATGAGGATTCGTCAAGACACTAGTACTTTCAATACATATGGTGTGAGATAAACTCACCAGTTGTGTTTACCATGGTCTTATTAGTTCATGGTAATCATACCAAAGTACAGTATGATAATACATTTTTCATTGGTATTGAAGCTTAAAACTAGGAGGGAAACCATAATTGTGCTCTGTGAGTGTTTTTTTTTTTTTTTAATTGAATGGTTTGCCGATATTTCACTTGTGCTCTGTCATGCTTATTTTCTTGTAGCAGCTTTACTTATTTGACCTTGTGCTTCACAGTTTCACAGAAACATGATCAAAGCCATCCCGCTGGTGATGATATCAATCCCTCCCTTTGCCAACTACCTGGTTTTTGTCTTGATGTGAGTTACTTTGAAATGACCATCTTTTCATTTCAGTTGGCATCCTTTGATTCTTATTCAGCAAAGCATTCTGATCCAATTGAAAGCCTTTAACAGTAATGTTCATTCATTCTCTTAATAATACATTGTGTCCTGTAGTGTATTGGATCTTCATTCTTGTCCTGTCCCTGATGACGCATATTCTCCCATCACTCCGTGTGTCTCTCCTCTCTCTGCTGTCATTCCCCACCTGTTCACTGCCAGGTACTTTTTCCCCCGCCAGCTCCTGATCCCTCACTTCTGGACCCCCAGGCAGCAGGTGGAGTTTCGGGGAGTGTATAATTCCCTGAGGGCCCGGCACCACTGGCCGGTGCTCAAAGGCCTCGAGGATATGAGCCGCCAGGTCAAAGAAGGTCAGCTACAGAGTGACCTTAGGCACCTGTGTGCTAAAGTAAGTAAGTGAGTGTATCAGAACTTTTTGTTGAGAGGAATAGTGTAATAGGATAAGAATGCTTCAGCAGTGTCACTTTCTGTTTGTAAAATACTTCAAATAGTGCAGAACAGATCATATTTTCTTTCACGCATTTTTCTTTCTCCTTATATTGACCCTATATCCCAGCTATAAGTCGCACTCTTCTTTGCAAATATGCTTGAACATAAATGTAGAGCTTACACTGATGCATGCATGTTTCATAAATGGAATGAACAGATATAAATAGCAAAAATTTAACAATTATCAGACAGACGCCAGGACCCGGTCATACCAGCTATTTTAAATTCAAACTTAGCCCAGTTATTAAGTGAATGTTTACTAAGTGGAGATTTAAGCATCACCCAGTTAAAACTGATTGCATCACACGAACCATTTCCTACATAGAGATTAGCTATATGTAGACCATTGGTGGAAAGTAACTAAGTACATTTACTCAAGTACCGTACTTAAGTCCAATTTGTAGGTACTTGTATTTCAGTTGAGTATATCTGTTCCCTGCCACTTTATATTTCTCCTCCACTACATTTCTGAGAGAAATCTTGTGTTGTTTAGTCCACTACATATATTTAACAGATTTAGTTACTAGTAGTTTTTTCACATTAGGATTTTACATTTAAAAAAAAATTTATGATAGGCTTTTCGTACCTTTTTGACATCTGACCTGTTACAAAAAACTGTGTGCAGCTGGGGGGCCCTTGTGAAGTTTCAGATGTCTGAGAGTTGTTACCAGTTTCACCAAAGAGACATTTCCTCTCTCAGACTTCTTAGATGGTTTTATTTAAATAATTGTTGGCACCCTAACGAGGTAAAATTATTCAATATTCCATAAAAAACTATAGATTAAAAGAAAAAAAAGTAATACAGATTTGTGTAGCTGAACTTTGTTTTTCCTCCTTTCCTCTCCCATTAATCATGTCAAGGCCCCTTTGATTTATCTCGTGACCCCCTGGAGGGGCCAGACTCCCAGGTTGGGAACAACTGGACTTAAATACCAAACTGTATAAGACGTAGTTAAAACCAGCTCCACCTCCAGTAAAATGCTGTTTACACATTGTTGCAGCAGTGTTAACAATCTATTCCCGTCATACAGTGACTGGGGACATTTTCCTGTAGAGCAAGTACTTTTACTTTTGATACTTGAAGTACATTTTGCTGACAGTACTTCTGTGCTTTTACTTGTGTAGGATTCTTTACTGTTAACGGAGTATTTTTACATTGTCATACTGGTACTTGCTCTCACTTAAGTAAATATTCTGTGTAGTTTTTCCACCACTGCAACTGACAAAGCTAATGTTAGCTTGCTAGCATATGGCTGAAGAGTTAAAATAGTAATGAAATAATAATATTATTTCATTACTTCAGGTCAGATAAGTCCACTTATCTGACCTGAAACTTGATCATAATGCAGTTTAATAATGATGTAAACTGCAAAGATGTTAAATTACATTTCACAAAAACACACCCTGCACCCTGAACCTGCATCCAGTACTAAATGAAAGTGGGATAAGTTGACCTCCGGTGCATTTTCAGGTGCAAAGTGGAGTGAACCCTAAAGTGTCTGAAATCCTCGCTGTTCGACGCCTGTTTTCTGGACCCCCTCTGGGCATGAAGAGGATGAGCGTGGATCACATGGTCAGTAAAACTCCTCCGCTCCTCCTTCACATCCTGCACAAACAAACTGCTCATTCAGTTGAGACTTAATGCAAACGGCTTCGTGATCCCAAACACTATCTTTTCTCTCCGTCTCCGTGGTCAATCAGAGGCACATCAGCCCCCTGCTCTTCCTGACGCCTCGCCTCCCGGGTTTCGTGATCGGCCGGCGGTTGAACAGCCACGCCCTGGAGCTGCTGCAGCTCGACCGGGCCCTCAGCAGGCTGGGCCCTCACCAGCTCAGTGACGCAGAACTCAGACAGGTCAGTCGCTCTGCGTCTGCGTATTCACCAGCCAAACATTATTTATATGATGGACACTGTTCATTCCTCTGTGAGCTGCGTGTTATAAATACACAATATTTTCCTCTTTCTAGGCTTGTTATGTAAGAGGGCTCAATTCTGATAGTCTTGGCGTTAACCAGTGCCGTGAGTGGTTGTCCCAGTGGCTTCAGGTGTCCTCCTCATTGAAAGGTATTTTCATTTTGATGTACAGGATTCTCCTAAATTTGTGACTTCAGCCATGTCCTATTCATACGTCTGTTTTGTCGAATGTTTAAAGGAATAGTTTGAAATTTTGGAAAGGACACTTATTTGCTTTCACGCTGAGAGTTACATGAGAAGATTGAAGCCCATCTCACTCCCTGCAGCCAGCAGCAGGTTAGGTTACCTTAGCATAAAGACTGGGAAAAGATAAACAGATAGCTTTTCTCTGTCCAGGTCACAAAATCTGCCTACTAGCAATTCTAAAGCTCACTAATTAACACATTATATTATTTGTTCAATCCGAACAAAAACCAAAGTGTGCATGGGCTCTGCAGGTCTTGAAAAGTCTCCAAAAGCATTGAATTCAGTTTCCTCAGAAAAGACCCTCGGTGGTTATTAAAAAGTTTTAAATTAAATTTACATAAGTCTTAAATATTTTTGTAATGTTAGCTATAAAATATTTTTGTATCTGACTCGAGGATGTCGGAAGACGTTACACACGAAAGTGGGATTATTGCGATTATTGAATTTTGCTGCAGGAGGCCGTTCAGCCCTTTTTTGTAGAGTTTCAGTCAGCGGCCCCTGACCTGTAGCAAACACTGTCACTACTGCAAAGCATGAAATGATTTAGTCATTTTTAATAGGTTGATCCACCCATCCATTTTCTGCTGCTTATCCAGATCCAGGTCACATTAATTTAATCAGAAATTATTGTTATATACTGCAGGGAAGTACTGAAAAAAATGTTATGATGATAAACAATTCTACGCCATATCGTCCCTACTGATTTTCCATCATACTTTCATATTTTGATTGTAAAACAGGTATTAAATTGAATCCTATATTACAAGTGTCTTAAAAGTCTTAAATTTAACTTCAGTTTAACAGAAACTCTGCTGTCAAAACAACAATTTGTGGTTTTACAGAGTTAAGTGCAGGACTATTTCTTGGCTGGGCAGAGTTATGTTTGGACAGAGCCATGACAGCTGTTTCCCCGTATTTCCAAAATCAGGGTTTCTGCAGGGTTTAACACAGAACACAATTTAACACCTGTTTCACGGTCACACGAGTCAAAGAACGACAGGAAACCTGTAAGCACAATAAGACCTAATATTGTTAGAAAATACAGGAATTTATTGACATTTGTATCACATTTTGTCAGAGCTTCCCAGGTGTATAACAATGACTCCTGGTAAAATAATAACAAATCAACATGACATGCTCCAGATGAGAGGCAGGAAATTGGTTAAAATTAAAAAAAGATTTAATGTTTACCTAAAATTGACACTTGCCCGTTATGAGGTGATGAACTTCACAGCTACTGTGGCAAAACAGTTTGCCACCGGTCTGATGCTGCTGACTGAAACTCCACAAAAAGATTTGCTAACGGTCTCCTGAATCAAAATCCAGTCACACCGGTCTCACTTGTAGTTTTAAGATTTATAACATCTCCTCTGACAGCCTGCAACCACATCAAATGAAATGTTTAATTCATGTTACTGTCTATCTGACTTTTAATACCTCCTAAAGCCTTTCCTTTAAGGGAACTAAAACTAAATTCAATGCTTCTTAAGACTTTTCATGACCTGCAGATAACTTCAAAATATCGAACTGTTCCTTTAACCCTGTCTTACTGACATGTCTGTTTTCTCTAAAATTCAATGTTACCTCTAATTTTTGCAGACTCGGAAGTGTCACTGCTTTTGCACAGCATTGTATTTCTCTCTGCCAACTACCAGAATGGTCTCAAATGGTCCCACTGACAGGAACCCGGAAGAAATATGCTTTTGTGATAAAGTTCTCATTTGCGCACTGAGCAGCATAAGATCCTAAGACTTGTCACCATCACCTTTTTGCAAAGGAAAAAAAATATTTTTAAACTGTTCTTGGCAAGATTTTTTGGTTTAAAAAGAAGAAAACTCTACTCATCTGAAGAGACAAATGCCACAAAGCACAGCCAAAGGTAACGGAATATTTGGAAAAATATGGTGACTCTATGGAGTGGTGTGGGATTCTACTTTGTACATAAGGACCATAAAACAGGTCAATTTTGGCCTAAAAATGTTGCTTAGGGCAGTTTAACTAATTGTGATGCACTGAACTATATTAAAGTGGTGATTCTGAGGCAGTATCATGATTGCCTGTTGCCGTATCTCAAGCTTGGCACCACTTTAAGGTACAGACTCGTCATCTGTTTACTTCTACGCTAACACACATTACAACGCTACAAAGAAGATATTGTTAAGTGAAAGTTCAGGAGAACTCTGTGGTTAGTTAATATTTTGCTTGTGGAATGGTACAATTGTTCGGACACATTCCATTCATCAAAATCCAGATAAGATAGCTTTTATGTGAGCGTGTTAAATGTTTTTACATGTTCACATCAAACGTACTGTTTGTTTCTCGTACCTCACTTCGTGCTCTGCTTTCTGCTCTCGAAATTGTTACTAACCCGTAAAAAGAGGAGTTTTAAGGCAACAGTCTTGATTGAAGGAACTCAAAAAAGGAACAACTGGTCAACATGAAAGAGCAGCAGATTATACGTGGGCTCCTAAATACGCTGAGATAACCTGGCTGCAAAAACACTCACATGCTTGTGTAGTGAGAAGCTGAACTCGCTGTAGATGAACCTCTTTGGGATGCAGCACAGGAGCACTTTATTGTTTACTTGATGTTTTCTTGCTGTGAAAGCTGAATGACATGAACTTATCCTGGTAAGGCCACACCGCTCATCGCAACATTTCATTCAAGCTTTTTGCCTGGGGTGACGCTGTAAAGAGGAACTGCACATCCCTTTCGCTGGTGTTTAGTGTTGTAAACTCTCAAATAGGAAATGTCATTTGCTTCCTGTGCCTTTTGCAAGAACTGGCACAACACACCCTGAAATATGAGTTAAAGTTAGTCTGATAATGAATTTTTTTTTTTTTTTTTTTTTTAAATATGGGATTTTATTTGTTTTGAATGTTGTGGTGCTGTGCCATAATTGTATACATTGTCATGGAACTGTGTCTGAAATAAATACCTACCCGGTGCATTTATTTGCCCTGTTTGTATTTACACTTACAGCAAATTCAGATGTAATTTAAAGAGTCTTTAATAAAAACAGAAACTGGCAGCCAGCCTGGAACCAGCAAACAATAAAAACTCAATGCCGAAACAGATCCGAAGTCTCTACCAGAACAAGCAAAGTAAAAGATATCACAATTCCTCGAAACCAACATAAACATACACTGGCAATGAAGTGGACATTAATCTTTTCTACCATTTTGCATTCCTAAACATGCACAGTATCGAAGCAGAGATATTGTTAACCTATGAAAATATAATCCA
Source organism: Xiphias gladius (assembly GCF_016859285.1). Classification (NCBI taxonomy): domain Eukaryota; kingdom Metazoa; phylum Chordata; class Actinopteri; order Istiophoriformes; family Xiphiidae; genus Xiphias; species Xiphias gladius. The sequence goes on along the minus strand of NC_053417.1, from coordinate 23,940,368 downwards.
AAATCAATACAAGGGGAAAATATATTGTTCTGTGCATTATATGTGAATTATAAGATTCCAAACGAAGCTCCAAATAAGCGTGACCCGAACAGCCAGCTCCTACTCAGGTGTGAAGCTGAATTACATGACTTCGTAGCCGCTGCGTATGCCTCTCATCAACAAGCAGGCAAACACAATGCCCATTATCTGGAAGAATAAGAAATCACACACAAGGAGAGGACATTGACATTAGCATTTCTGAGATTTTTTTTTTCTTCTTAAACTGCCTGCAATAAAATTTGTCTGCTCAGATTATGTTTTTTAATAAAACATGCTTTTGTTTATCGATGTGACATACCTGCAGGAATGCAATGACAAGAGCTGCCACTATCACCCACTGGATGTTTTTCTTCAGTAAAGCCTCCACAGCAACATGACAACCCTGTATCAGAAAAACAGAAACATTAGATCCAATCTGCACATGAGCTTGCCTGTTCAATAATGATGGTTATATAAGGAAATTATCATAAAGGCACCGTTATTAAATCATACATGGAAATATTTCATGTTTCATATATTATATGGCCTGTGCATGAACAAATATATTCCCCTTTGTTTCCTAAAAAGTCCTTCACAGACAAATGAATGTCATCCACCAGAGTTACGGGTCAGTTACGCCACAGAAACGTCAAACATGAGCCTGTGTGGGGACTTGCAACGCACAAATACTGTATGTACGTGTGTGTACACACCTATTTGGCACAGAGTGACATTATCATCTCACTGGAGTCATGTTTCTGTTTAATAATTACTTTCTGTCTAGCCCAAGTCGCTGACTTTGTCATTTGGTGCCGAGCTGGTACTGTTCAGTGGGTTTATCAGAGTTTTTAGCTGAAAATAAACTGCCGCAGCTGGAAGAAGGGTTGATGTCAGTGGTGTGACTGACAATGAGCTGTAAGAGAAATATACTTGAAAAGAGAACTGCAGAGTTGAGCTATAGTTTGCTATGGGCTTGTCATTATGCGGAACCACTTTCACTTTACACCAGAGCCCGACCGATATAAATCGCCCAGCCGATATTGGTGTGTATGTCTGTCTATAAGTAAATGGAGGATCACTGGGCAGGCCACAGGCTGCACATCAATTCCTCAGCAAGGTAACAAACATTACTGTGCCCTGCTCTTGCGTGGAAAACTACTTGCACTGTGTGCACTGAAAAATCTGATAATGGTTGCTCATGCCATGATTGGAAAATGCCAAATATTGACCGACTTCTTTATTAAAACAATTGAGTGTGTTCGGCTGCGCTGCAAACAGATACATCAGTTTTCTCTTCTCTTCTATTTCTGACAAAGTAGCGTTCAAGGAATATTGGCTGTGGTGTTTGACCACACTTGCCGTTACCAGCGGTAACCACAGGTGTCACAATATCAATATGATCATGTTCACTGACTCCACAACAAAAACACGAGTGACCGTGAGTTTACCTCCTGGTGCACTTTGGCAGCGTCTGTCATGCTCCCGATTCCACAGTTTGGAGTGACTTTCACACAGCACGAGTCAGGCACTGAGTCTCCATCACGTCTGAAGTTTTTCCAGTCAGAAGAACTGTTCACACCACAACATTTCAACTGAAAGTGCAAATGAGTCAAATGAAAATGTTTAATATGGGCATGAAAAGAAAGGACATAATTAGTGTCTACAGGTTATGAGATAAAAAACAATGTCATGTCATGCAGCACCGACCAACAGGATGTAGCGGTGTTATGTGAAGGTGTTGCCAGGCTAAGTAAACAGTGAGTAGGAGAGTTTACACAGAACTCACATCCATTTGCAATTTATCCACAGCATCTTTGAAATCAGGTTTGCTGCTGTTGTAACTGGAAATCATTTCAGTGAGGCTATCCTGGACGACAGCTGAGAGCTAAATGGGAGACACAACATGGCAGCCACTGTTAAACCGGGCCTTCTGCAGGGTCTTATATAACACACCAAAGTGCAAATTTATACACTCACTTTGTTTCTGAAGATGTATCCAGCGACAGCTGCTGCAATCTCAACAATGATGACCAGTGAGAGAAGGATGGCAAACTGGAGGAAAGAGAGAGATGAAAAATACTTGGAGCTTAAATTCTATTCTAGGCTACATTATACATGTTTTGCAAATGTGTTATTCATTAACTTGTACAAAAAAATTCTACAGGGCAAGGTTAATTCAACTTTTGTTGTTTTATGAATAACAGACACCAAGTTATATGAATTACCATTGTGACCATGCAGTAGTTCTCTTTCCAGGCTCCACAGCAGCCAAAGAAGGCGACGAAGAAAATCACCACACCGACTGCGATGAGGACGATGGGACCCCCTGAGGCTGTCGCATCACGGATCATGAAGGTGTTGTGCAAAGACAACTGAACCAGGATTCCCACCACAACCAATGCTAGGCCGCACAACTGCACGAAAAGGGAAAGATTAGTTTTATTGTGGAATTTGTGGGATCACTTCTGCTCTTTTCATGTAATACAAACATGTTTCTTTGGTCTGAGTGTATAGTGGAAAGTATAATGTTATATTTGATTATCTGGTAACACTATGAAAGTAAAGCCATCATAAGTTGAATTTCACTGGCAACTGAACACCTAATTAGGAAATTTGTCCACATTTGTCCACTACTAAATACTTGTCGTAATGTTAATATTTATTTATTACATTTTAACATGTGACTCTGACAGACATTTTTCTGGATTCATGTGCTTTGACATCCCTTCCTTATAATTTCCAGTGGGAAATTTACTCAATTCTCTCTTTTTATCCCCCCAAGGGTGAAAAATTAAGATTAAAAAAAAATAGTGTGCCAAGGTTTTAGTGGTTATCCTAGTAGATATTTTTCATTTTGGTGTCTGAATTAATAACTGTTTAGTTTGCTTAAATCCAATATGAGCAACTTGACTGACTTCAAATTTTCAGATCCGAGAAATACCAACTGAATTTGAATTTTTAAATTACTGGATGCTTGAATTTTCTGTCTAAATGCTAATGTCAGTATGTAAACATGCTCACAATGACAATACTAACATGCTGATTTTAGTTTAGTATTTTAGCATGCTGACATTTTGTAACTGCCAAAAAAGTAGGCTGATAGAATGTAATTAGTTTTGCAGGTATTTTGTCATAAGCTTGTATTGCGTAAACACTACATTTAGACCTGACGGTGGCGCAGTATAAAAGGTCAGGGGAGCAGGGGGATACATTGCCTGTATGACATAAATATCTAAATTCAAAAACAAAAATTTTGAAATTTAATTTCATCATCGTTGAGATATTTTAGTCTGGACCAAAATGGTGGACCGAAAACATCAGCATTGCCATCCCCAGAGCCACGCTGCTAGTATGGCTAAAAATACTTGAAACTAAGTTTTTTTTTTTTTTTTTTTTTAATTGCACAACTTAAAATATCTACTGGAGATTTTAAAGATGGCAATTCAAACCCAATTGAATCCAGATGGATGGCTGCCACAGTCAAATATGTCAATATAATTAATAAATATCAACATTACAGTAAGTATTTAGTAAAAAAACACAAAAAAACAAACAAAAAAACCTGACAGATAAATTAGATAGATGGTTCTCAAAGTTAAATAATTTAAATTCTTTAAGGGGTATTTAAATTTCAAAAGTACTGCAAATTTTCAGTTGTGATTAAAAATACCCATTACGTACTCACTTGCTTATAAGATTCAAACCTTTCCCTGCTTCTATATAACCACCACAATCAAGCCAAATGAGTAAGCACTAATGCTAAACAGATGGAAGGAAGTTGCAACACTTCAGTTCATGAATGCAGATGTAAAATGATTAGATGATTAACTGCGGTTTCCATGTGTCACTGGTCTGGGTGGCATGACGAGAGCAGTTCACTGGATCTTTGACAAACAAATGTGTAGGTGAACTGTTTGATCATGATGATCTTGGATCAACTAGTTCTAAAGCAAACATTACAGAGGACTGGATATCCGTTACTGTGACTGAGAGTAGGCAGTCCAGTCAGGACGGACACAACTGGGGTGGGATTCAGTCTGAGAACAGAGAGGAATTTAACCACGAGAGCTGAAATTATTAATCGATAAATTGATCGAGAGAGAAAGAATCTGCCACTATTTTGATATTTCTCAAGCAAAAATGCCAAACATTTCATAGTGCATACTTCTGAAGTGTCAAGGTAAAATAAATATCTTCAGGTTGTGACAATTGTGATGGAAGTTTTTTTCTTGCTATTTTCTGAAACGTTATAGGCCAAACCATTAAAGAAGTTAATTTTTAAAAAAGTCATTAGTTGCAGCCCTATTAAACACTCAACTCAACTGTGACTTTGTTTTGTCTAAACATTTTTTTAAGGGTATATAACATAAGGGTAAACTTCAGATTATCTTCTCTCTAATCTCAAACATGCATACCATACAAGATTTGAAAATAATCGTGCATCATACACTAAGGGATATTATTAAGGGTATTGTGCAAGAGGGAGCTATCAGGGAGCAATGCACCACCTCATGTGATCTCAGGTGATCTCATGGGGATGCAGATGAAAACAAAAACAGAGAGTGTGGTACAACAAATTGCTGAGACATTAGCAATACTTTACCGTGACGAAAAACAAAAGGCAGAAAGCTAAACGAGTCTGGACGACAAAATGGGTTGTCTATTCCTCAGCGAGAACTGGAGGTGAGTTTCCAACTGTCAGTTTTAGTATCTGTCAACAGTAGTATGCTAGCTAACGTTAGCCTCAAGGGCTAGAATGTTTACTGTTGCTAAGCAACACCGTCGGCTTCTCTGGGACTGATGTAATCATAATCGTAATGTCCCGATTTTAACTCCTAAATATCACACACATGTGATATTAATTGGGGCAGCCCCAATGAGTCTGTGAGCAGTTTTTAGGACTGGATCTGTAAACACCTCACATCACCCGATAATCTGGGCCGAACGTCGGTACCAATCAGGTCCCAGACCAGATCTCTCCCATGACTGTCTGGAGGGGTGAATCGGGATTAAACTGGCCCAAAAATCCTGTAGTCTAAGTCCGTCTTTATTGGACATTTAATAGGCCTTTAAGAACTAACTCTCTGAGTTTAAATTCTCATAGTGAACAACTCTCCTCATCGCAACACAATGAACTGTAAAAAAGAAATTAACGGGTGAAAAATTGCTTATATTACTTATTAGCGTTTCCATAAATTTGAACTAATAGAGTATGTGTGTTAAAAACAGACACGTGTATCATGATACATCGATGACTGTGTGTGGATGACCGTATCACTGGTCAAGTGATAGATGAAGTGAGGAATGGGAAAAAAGTACTCAGGACTTCTCTAGAGTGCTGCAATGAGCATAAGAGTCATAAGCAGAGCAGAAACAACTAGTAATAATTCACATTACTATTATGACATGCCTCTGTAAACCGCCACAATGCATTTGAACTGAAGCCATCAATATGTGATTGAAGTGTAGACTCTCAGCTTCAGTTCAAAGGGTTTAACAAAAATATTGCATTAACGGTTTAGGAAGTACAGCCGTTTTTACACTTTTTTATTTGACTGACACTCAGTTTCAGGGCCAGGTTTCCTCATTATTTCATGACTAATTTATACAGATATTTGTGTGTATGTGTGTGTGTGAGTGTGTGTGTGTGTGTGTATATAGATACACATACACACACACACTATGAAAACTTCCTGCTCTTTTCTGTTTTATATCATATTAAACTGGGTTTTAAACAAAGCATTTGAAGACTTCTTCCTGGACTCTGAGAAACTGGAGATTTTTCACCATTTTCTGCTGTTTTATAGACTGAATGATTAATCGAGAAAATAACAGTCAGATTGATCAGTAATATCAATAATCAAAATAACTGTTAGCTACAGACCCAGACTGTTGGTTGGACAAATCAATTTGAACACGTTCCTTGGGCTCTGGGAAGTCCGTAGACTTAATGTCAGATGACGCATTATCAGCCCAGTTCATTATGTTATCCGTGTTAAGCCCTCGTCACAGCTGAAGAGCTGTCCTTGTTGGCACCACCAATGTCAATATTTGAGCTTGAGTCAAATGGATGGCTAATGGTTGACGTCGGAAAACATAAAGGATTGAACAGAGCGGGCAAACAGAACACAGAGGGTCACATCAATCCAAGAATGGAATAAAACAGAATATAATGATAGAATAATGTGTTTATCCAGGTTGCTGTTATATTTTTTCTTTTAGCTTGACTTTAATTTCTTGATGAAAATACGTTGAGCTGGAATGTTAGTCGATTGATTGAATGGTTGATCATCAGAAGATTAACAGGCAACAATTCTGATACACAATTAAAAATTGAAGTCATTGTCATTTTTCACAAGAAAAAAGAGTGAAATTCACCTTTCCCAGCTTCTCTGATGTGACTATCTTTGGACTATTAGTCGGAAAAAACTGATACAGTTCATTTTCATACACAAGCCTAAACTTATGGAGGAGTTATAAGTGTTGACAGATACGTCGACATACACTTACTTCTGCTAACAACTACATGATAGTGTGTTTTAAACGTGTATTAAATACTTATATACTGCCTATAAATGCCAAATAGCAGTGTTATCATCAGTAACGATTATAATGTTTGGTTGAAGCCTTAAAAATTTGCATTGAGTAGCGAGAACAAATACACACGTACCACTTTAAGTCGCCCTATTCGGAGTATTGTCAATTAATAAATGGTCTAAAACAGTATAAAGTAGTTCTAAGCAAATGTAAATAAGTGTACTTGTCAACAAATATAACTCCTCTTGTGGGCTCTCCTCAACAGATGCTGGTGTATAAAAAGATAATGAATGACAATATAGTAAAACACAGCAGTGATCATAGAAAATACATCTTCATAGGAAAAGTTATAATTGCTGAAAAATACTGTACATTCATAAAGACTTAAAAAACTATTTAATGTTTATATACTACTTATGAATCATAAATAGGGGGGTTAGGTAAAGCGTTACCATCAATAATTAAAATAATCATTAGTTGCAGCCTTAAAAGTGTGCACTGTGAGGAGAGAATAAAGCTTTGTCATTCTGTACTTCCTCCTTCCCCTCTGTGAAATAATTATCAGATTTTTACTCAGTTCTGTAGTTTACTGTGCAAACACCACTGTTTAAAGCTGTAAGTGGCATTGTGTCAATGACGGATGGGGGGGGGGGGGGGTATAAAACGTTTATCTGGACGAGTCACATGATAATGTCACACTTCAAAATCTGGTCATAAGATTCCAATTCAATTATCACCACCTTTCGCTGTAAATCACTCAAACACACCACGAAGAAATCTGGACGCAGGTTACAAACAGGAAACGTCAAGTTTAGTCCAGGATATCTGGGACGAATGTTCTCATGTTCATGTTCTTCCATGCCGTCATTAATGTGATTTTAAACAAAACGCCTGAGCCAGTCCACAAGTCTTCGGGAAGAATAAATCAAGCGGGAATTTCATAGATTATGTGAGTGTGTGTGTTCATCAGCTGATTTTTAAAGATGATTACATACTGCGCGTTAACTTAAAAGCTGGGTAACAAGGCCATAATTAATCTTCAAAGTCACGGGGCTGGCAGAAAGGAGAAATGTCCCAAAACTAGTCCTGCAAGTGAAAATAATTCAGACTTCCGAAAAAGCCAATCTGATTTATCTCCATAAGACCAATCGCACTGGAAGACGTATCCTGGCTTTATGTTCTGTCTGCTCCATCGTTGGTTTAATTCTGGCAACCACAAGCTCCCCTCACTTCTCAGTAACAGCGAGTTGAGGTGTTATCCGCGCCCACTCTGCTGCCTTTTTGACTGTAAATATTTAACGAAGTGTTTTTGACTGCCACTCACCCAGAAAATGAAGTTGAAAAAGAAAAGCAGGAACTTCACACATTTCATTCCCCCCTCTACACCCATGGCTGATGAGGATCAATTTCCTGGAAGAAAAAAAACACATATAAACAAACAAACAAACAAACTTGTGTTACTTTTTATTAACTTTTCCAGGGCAGTTCTACTGTACATGAACATGACATCAGCTGTAATATGAGTTGCAGCACAGTGGAAGATCTGAGTCATTTTCAGTGGGAAAGTGACTGATACAAACTTTAAGCTATAAAAGGGCTTGGATAATGAAGAAAGCAGCTGCGATAAACATCACTTTTTTTTTCTCTCTCTCTCTTACATACGTAGATGAGGCCAGGCAACAAAGCATATCCACACGTATCACACATAACCGCATTTTACGAAAAACTAAAAGAAAAAAAGAAAAAAAAAAGAAAAAAGTTTGGAGCCCCCAGTGACTCCGCGATAGCACTAAAAAGGGCAGGGCTGTACTTCAGATCCACCGAGGAGGGACAGGTAAAAAAGTGTTCGCGAGGGACCGTGCGGGCCTCCCAAACGCATCATGTGAGCCGCGAAGGGATCGAAGTTTCGGACCGTTTTGAGGAGCCCACGGAGCCCGAGCCGGCCCTGCCCCGGGCCATCCATCAGCGCAGGGTTAGCAACAATACCAGCTTTGTCACAGGCCAAATTACATCAACCGCAGCCACTTCTCTAATTGAATTTTGCCAGTGTTTTACAATTGCGTTAGTCTTAGATAAACACAAACTGATAAGCAGGTTGGGTTCCTTCCGCGGCTGTCGAAAAAAAAACCAAAAAAAAAAAAACGCCGTCTTTTTCGACCTGCTTTTGTTTATTATGAAATGCGTCGTTGTTTAACCGTTGGAAGCTCCGTTCCGACAATGTTGACGGGCGGAAAAAGGTTAGCAAAACGCAAAACGCAAAAAAAAATTTAAAAAAAAAAGGAAAAAATAAAAATAAAAAGACAAGTTCGTAATTTCAGCAGCTTTTCGAGGCCTACCTTTTGAGAAGAAGTCTTGAATCTCCTGCGATGAGGGGCGAAGTCGAGGGTGTGCTGAAATTTTCGACAAACTTTTACCGTATATAGTCCCTCCCTCGGCTTCTCCACAACTTCTTATGTTTACTTCTGCTGCCTTCAGGTCTCCTCGTTAAACGCACGACTCTCGCCCACTGTCAAACACGTCCAGTGTCTCTGGTCGCCGGAAGTAAACGAAAGGTGTTATTTTTTTCAAAACAAATTCGAGCATTGTTTGTTGCCCCGTTCTTGATTTACCCACGTGAATCCGTCCATGCAATCAAAGATCTGCATTCAGTCTGGTTTTATGGAGCCCCCGCATGGCCCCGTTAACCTGTTGAGGGGCCTCCTGGGCAAACACTTGCTGTGGGCCCCCACCTAGGCTTCCTGAATATGTGCCCTACCGCCTCCAGCTTCACAATAAGTCCTGCGCAACCGGACCTCCTGTGCTGAAACAGTGCTTAATATGTCTTTGTTTTTGTGGTAATTTGATAAAACAACTTTATTTAGGAATATGCTCCACATTATATAAACTAAAATAGTACAGGTCTTGAAACTAGATTTTGATACGTGGTCCCTCCACACGACAGGGCCAGATGGTTAACCCGTAATGGTTGATTATTGTACTTTAGTGGTGCAAATAACTGAACACATTTGTAAGTAATCAAAAAGCCAAACCTGTGGAGATGGATGAACCCTGTGGCTTTTGGGACCCTCCATGATTTTGGGCCCCTGGGCAGTTGCCCATTTTGTATGGCAGTACAAGTAAAACAACAATGTAAAAATCCTCCATTAGTAATGGAGTAATGGATTACCAAATGGGGCAAAGTAGGTAACTAAAAGTCCCAGTGTCAATTTGTGTCAGGCGGTTCTTTGTCATTTTATTAATTACAAACTGGTTTGAGAATTTTGGAACCACTTTCTAATTTTTCACCTTCATGGCTGTTTATGAGTCATAATGGCTTTATTCATTATTAATAAGTCATTTACCGGTCCCCCATAGATCAGAACGGATATTGAGTGTGAAACTTTGCTGGTTTTCATCTTTTCTCTTTGTTAATAACACAGCTACAAATGTTGGTATTCATTCATTAATACTTACCAAAGTTATTAGTAGATGAGTTTTTCTCATAATTGATCTGTAAAACATGATTAAATGACTCATGAACCAAGTGACCAAATATAAAGCCTTTATAAAGGGCACCTTTTTGAGAACGTGTTAAGAGAATTTGCTGAGCATTAGCTAAGTATTGACTAAGACACTTCCTGCATTATTATATATTCTTGAAACACTGTCTCGTGGAGGGGACCTGGTTCAAAATCTAGTTTCAAGACCCAAATCATTTGAGTTTATTTTGTTCTCATATCGAGCATATTCCTAAATCAAATCAATTTCTCCCCATCAGCTGACACCCAGAAAACCTGGGCTCTCGTAGTAGCCCACAGCAGCCACGCTGGCTGCGTCCTGGGTGTATAACAATGAACCTGCCACATATACCACGTACGGTCTGCCCGGGTGAATGAGGTCATGAGGTGAGTGTTGGGGTCAAAGGGAGGTCAACAACAAGTTCTTTCCACACTCTATTAATATTGATTTTACTTTTATATCAAAAGCAATAGTACTCGTTGTGCAGCAAAATGGCACCTGTTGATGTTTTACTGTTACACATTATAATATTACTACCGATGCATCAACGTGAAAGCAGCGTTTGTTGCAGCTGTCAAGGGAGAGCTTATTTCAATTACTTTATATGCTGTTTGGTAGATTCATCTATAGCAATGTCTCATATTGTGGAAGTCTATCATATTTTTTATGTGTGGAGTTTTAATCGGGAAAGAAGCCAGTAACAATGGCTGTCTGATAAACGTAATGGTGTAAAAGTACAATAGTCCCCCTTAGAAGTGGAGTGGAGGCGTGAGGTGGCGGAAAATAAAGACAATCAAAGTACAAGTGCCTCGAAATTGTACAATACAGTACTTGAGTAAATGTGATTTCCACAACTATGATCTGAATGAAATGAAAGGTTATTTGAAATAAAAGTTTGACTGGGAAGGCATCTTGTTTCCCTCATTTGAATCACTGAATCGATCAAATAATAAATAATAGGATGCTAGTGCTTTAAATTAGTGAACAACAATTTCACACCCATGTTTGTTTATATTTATATTATCTTATATATTTCTATAGAGTGAAATGGGGCGAGATTTTTAATCTCTAATTCGAGGTGAAAAGTTACAGGACACTGGACTACACAAGACTAGGTTTTTTGTTTTATTTTTTTCAGATGTGCGATGGCCTGACGTGGGCTTTAATGTGGTTTTCTGACGCTTTTGGTTGGGAATCATAACAACATAAACATACGCAAATGGCAGAAGGAGGGTTTTGTTGGCTGCTGTTCAAAGAGCAGGCCGAGCGACGAGGCGAAGACAGAGGCGAATATCTAGAATGAATGTAAAGTAAACGAGGCTGCACGGACCGGGACTGTGGACTAAAAAAAGACCCCGGTCTCGCTGCAGAAATCCAATCGGGGCTGCAAGAAGAGCCGACAGGTGGAATGACAATAAATACCATGGCATGTGTTCTTTCACAGCAGGAATGATTAACGCACCTGAACTTCACGGGTCGTAACAGTGAAATACACACCAGCAGGGCGATGTGGAATGTATGAATCCGTTCTGTCGCCGCCCGTTCCCCGTTACATTCTCTCATATCCTATAAAACAAAATAAAAAAAGACGATTATTAATGGTGATTCAAAGTGTGTTAGTCATAAGGGAGGGAACGGCGTGGCAAACGTGTCGTCTGTAGGGAAACCAATCTCCTCTGTCTCCTCTTCCTCCGCATCCTGAGAAAACACGTCCTCGCGCCGCTGAACAGCGGTCTCCTCGCGCAACATTTCCAGTGAAATCCAGTGACGCCGTGACCACGCAGCCGGTCGTCGGAAGGCAGGAGCCATTTCGGACGGGGTCACGCGCTGAATCGCTGAATCACCGATTGGCGTCGCGCTTCCCCTTTACGCCAGAAATCAAAGTAAACGCCACTTTTTTTTTTTTACATTTTGGCCACGAGTGATCGGCGTGAAAGACTCGGGGCGAAGCGAAGCTGTTGCTCCGAGTTACGGTCATGAGGTGAAAGTCACACGTCTTTGTGAATGCTGTGGGAAAAAAAAAAAAAAAAAATCGGAATCGAAAAGTCACATTTTTGTGGTCGGAACACTTTGTTCCATTTCCGACCAATACAGATTTGAGACAAAGTTTGAGGTTGATATTATTTAGCAGGAGAATTTGTTTGTCAGAGGCTGTTCCCTCGCAGCTCTCGATGCGGTCTCGCGTTTTCTCACATTCCCCCATGAAGCGGACCAAATCGCCGACCTCTGGTGGTCTGACTGTAACTTGAGACTTACTTGGCCAACAAGCGTATCAAAAGGCGGACGCCTGGGTGACTCACATCCCCGACCGTGGTGGGGCCGATAACATCGGCTTGACCCGGTTTTTGTTGTGACATTTCGCCCTATGGCTCAAGTCGTGCCCGGGAACTGGATCTGGCGCGCGTAAGTCGAGGCACCAGCTTTTTCGTGCGGCCGCTTTGGGGAAGGGGTTCGGCTGGAGCCTTCACGACGCTCTCACGCTGAGCTGTTGCGACTGCCTCGGTGGTGCCGGCGGATGTGAAAGCGTTCACACGCTGGAAGCGGTGAAGCCCACGGCGGTAACACAGCTGGGGGGAAAAAAAGAGCCAAAAAACAAACAAACAAACAAACTCAGCGTCATGTGGTTCAGCCATTTGGCCAAAGGCAGTGCTGCCGACCGCTGCAGGCGGTGGAGGTCGCCGAGGGCCGGTTCCGTGCGTGAAATGGGGTCCGTGAACCTGAGGGGTCATCAGGTCTAATAAGCCATGTACCTGTTTTGATCTCACTGCGTGGGTTTGAGTTGAGTGGGCTGTCGGATAACACACAGTGGCCGTCAATAATCAGACGCTGAAAGTTGTTTAGTTTGAGCTCCATGCGGGTTACATGTTGTTTGAAACCTTCTATTAGCCCTGTTTTACAGCTTTAATATGTATTATCTCCTTTACTTGTGTATTTAATTTTACCAGTTTATTCCAGTTTTTATTCAGTTTAATTTCCTGCACTTTTACTTGCCTGGTTGTGTTTAACTTCAGAGCTGCCACGTTTTAATCTTGATTTTCCCAGAGGCTAAAAAGCATCTTGTGACTTTCTTTGAAGGGTTCTTTTAAAAAAAAAAAAAAAAATAAAATATATATATATATATATATATCATTAGTAGTGATATTAAAAGGAAGAAGTGAAGAGAAAAAACATATGCTTTGTTGATACGTAATAACTGTGTTGTAAAATGATTTAATCAATTGCTAATTATACAGTATAATTATACAGTATTACAGAACAAGATATGACAAATCGATAACTTGCAACAGACATGCACACAAGTTACATTGTTCTCAATACTCAATAAATATTGTCATGTGTTTGGACACCATCATTTGGACAATGTTACTAATAACACTAACAACGGCCCAGTAAGCCTTTCCAGTGAGTAAAAGTGCACAATACAGAAGCCCTGGACCTGGGACACCTAAACGGACAACAGTTGCTATTAAGGTTATAAATTACACCTGTGCTTTTCATGCAATGCTATGACATGGGCTTTCGTTTTTTTGGGGGTTTTTTTTGTCCTACAAAGCTCTCACTGTCCTCAAGTTGACGGGTTTTCATTTGATTGTCCCCAAGAGAGTCAATCTGCACAACACATGCACATCTTTTTCTGTCCAGGTGCTGAGTCCAAAAAAAACCAACAAAACAAAACAAATTGTAGATACTTTCTGTTTCACAATGACTCTCGGTGCTGTAGAATGCTCCCTCCCTCATGAAGTATTTTTAATTTATTACATGTAGTCAGTGTTTTGTCCTCTGTTACACTGCACGTGGGAATGACCCTCCAATGCTGAAACTCATTACAATGCAGCAGATACAGTAATCTATTGTTTTGTGCCTACACTTCTAAAATTATACCTCTAAAATGTGTTTCATTTGAATCAGTCGACATCTGCAATGGGAAACTATTTTTGATGTATTTTTTTCAAATCAAGGGATTCCGACCCAACACCTGATGTCTCCCCGTTTGAAACTGCTGCCTTGTATAAATACTGTGGCTTCCAGGTGGATGACGATTTGTCTTTTGAGCAAAACAAACAAGGCTAAAACTAGGAATTTTTATTTCAGAGGCAAGTCCTGTTTCACACGTGGAACTCAGAAAAGGTTGGTAGCTGCCATCTAGTGGTATAAGATTACAGAGATGTACGTTCTCTGTTACTTAGCTGTTCATTTTTCCTACCATGGAACCCAATGCATACACTCATCATGGCGTTTCTATAGGGCAAATCCATTGGTAAACCTTTATTTATAAGAGCAGCTTATCCTTCAGCAGTCTCCGTATCTCTCGTCGTATTTACTTACTCCACCAGTGTCAAACTACAGGTGCTCTTGTCCTCACCAAAGGCACACAGTTTGGTAAGAGTTTCCACTTGGCCAACACTATCTTAAAATGAGTTGCAAAAGAACTCATTATAATCACGTTAATGATTTTAAAACATAATGGACACTTTATTGATTGATATGGGAAAATCCAGTGGTCTAACTTTGTTAATAGGTTTTTTTTCTGGTGTACGTAATTGTGCTGCCAGTGTGGCTAGGTCTCTCTCTGTTTCTGAAGTCCACTGTAAAGGTCACAAAAGGCAACAACAAAACAAACAAACACGTAACAGGCTAAACAATACATATTCTCACATTTTACAGAAATAATTACGGAAATATTACAGAAGACATGACCTTGGTGTCTTCTGCACAGCTTTACCATCATAAAAATAACTTCAACATTTTGTGCTTTCAGTGGTAAAGGTTCCAAAAATAGATGATCTATCATATAAATGTATCAATATCAAGCTTCTCCAGGGATTTTTTTATCAAACACACAATTTATATTGAGACTGTTACAGTCTTCACATCATACATTATAATGTATCTCATACATGTCCGGATTAACCTCCTATGTGGCCCCCGGGTAAAAATTTGTTGTTGGGCCCCTATTGACAAATCGCCATAGCTGTCGGTTTCATTATTTCTCCAGGCACCCAAAACCCAACCCGACTCTAAAGCTGAAATGATTAGTTGATTAATTGATTAGTTGATTGACAGCACATTTATTGGCAACAATGTGGATTTTTGATGAATCATTTAAGTAATTTTATGAGGAAAAATGCCAAAGATTCACTTGTTCCTGCTTCTCAAATGTGAATATTTAGTAGTTTTTGTAGCGTTCTATGATCGGAAACTTTACGTAATTGGGTGTTCGACCGTTTTTGCGATGTGAATATTTTAACCTTGGCTTCAGGGAATAATGGTGGGCATTTTTTCACTGTTTTCTGACATTTTTTATACTAAAAAATGAATCGATTATTTAAGAAAAGTAATTGTCTGATGTATTAATAATGAAAATATTTGCTGGTCGCAGCCTTAAAAGTACTTCTGTGATGGAATAATACGACCTTTCCTAAGGTTTTCCGTGTGTAAATAACTTGTCACATAGAAAAAATGGAAGCTAATTTGAGAAAACAGAACTTTAAAACGAATGCACGCTATAGAAATGGACAATTAAGGTCCTAAAACTAGATTTTGACACAGAATCCCTCTACAGAACCGGGCCACAAGGTGGAAAATGGAGGACCTGTCGTAGATATTGTACTTAAATTGTGCAAATCTCTATCAAATGTGCGACTGATATGATTAATCAAACCCAAACGATTGAGTAATGATTGATGGAGCAAACGTGGGGCTTCTGGGGAAAATGGAGGTCTTCACACTATGACTGACACAGTGTAAAGATCGGTCTGGTGATAAAGTAAATGTTTTTCATCCCGCACAACAGCAACACCTGCAGAGACGCTGAACGTACACTCATCGTGGCGACAGGCAGTCTAGCGTTGCGATTGGCTGGCGGGCCTGTCACTCAACCCGAAAGGCCAGAGGAGGAAGGGGCGGGACAAGACGTAAGAGGAGGGATATGGTGTTCTCATCATGGCGGGATGCATGAAAATGATAAACGGTTCCCTCGCTACAGGCGCTAAATTAATGGTTTTCATGGTGCTGTTTATCTGCTTACCTCAAAGCTCACGCCAGGATACGGGTAGGAGGCAGTGTTACGTTGCAATACCAGAGACTTTGATTTGTGTGATACGTGTTAGAACAAGTCTCGTTTCTCGGGCTAACTCGTGTTAGCTTGTGTTTGGTCTTTGCTGCAGTCAAACGGAGGTTACTTTATGTTAAGTCCCTTTCGATACCCTCGTAGCCAAGTTCCCGCTGGCTGCCCTCGGATTCTTGTCCCCGTATAAAGGAGAAATTTACTGTAACCTAGCCACTTATTTGGCCGCTGTAGATTTGCCGAGCCCGGATCTGTAAAACCTTAACGCTGCTCGAGTTTACAATCCCCACCTCATGTTATTCTTAACGTACTTATGACAAAAACACCTCTTCACTGACCAGAAACGTGTTCATATGCAAAAGATAAAACTGATGCAGTCTACTGCGACATTCCCGCAATGAATCCTTCATGGAGGTTTCAGTGTCCGGTTTTTTTTGCTGGAACCGTGTTGAAGAGGTGTCGACTCAGCCTCGTGGTCACCTTGGATGTTGTGGCCTGTGGTGCTGTCGAACCGCGCTGCGTTATGTTGACAGGCGGTTTTCCATTATTTTTGTCCACCCCATTCAAACCCACGAGGGTAGGCATAACAACAGACACACCTCTTCCTGTAGTGCGTCACAGTTCACGACAGCAACGCAAACTGCCGCCTCCAAAACGACCATACAGGTGAACCGACATCTCTTTGACACAGCCATGAACGCAAAACCTGAACATTATAAGCTTCAATGAGGGAGCAGTTACTGCAGGACTGCTGGAATCCAGCTAGGTGTTCCTAATAAACTGACAAGTGAGTGTACGTGCAGCTGCAGCAGCTTGCAGGATATTAAACTGAGTGTGAAGCGAATAGACCCAGGGGAATACAGTTTTGACAGTCTTTGCCTAGACCGCCATCTGATACTTCAGTCCTGTACGAAGCGAGTAATCTGGTCAACCTTAGGGAAATTGAAACGTTTCATTAAACAATGTTTTAAAGTTTGTTGCAAGTAAACATAAATGCAGCAAACTGCACTGTATGTGGCGAGTTAGGGAGATATACAGCTGTATGCAAAAGCTTGGCCGACCCTACTATTATCATACGGTTTCTGTAGCAAGTTAAGTACGCTCGGCACTATTCGTCATTCTTACAATTGTAACTGATAGTTTGGTTTGGACACCACGTTACACATCTCTGCTTATCAAACCCAGGTAACAAACATCCAGTACTTGATCTGCGGGACGGGGAGGAGTATGTCAAGTCAGGGTGCAACCGGTTCTGTTACAAAAACTCCATAGTGCCAACCTGGAGGCAAACATGGACAAGAATTCAGGTGAGTTTCATGAACGGTGGCCAGCCAAACCCAGAGCTGTTCAAGTTTTTCTTATTTAACTGACTGAACTGAATAAATAACAAAATGAGGGATAAAAATATGAGCTAATGTTCAAGAAGAGGTGAGGTTATCATTGCTCCCTCCCTCTCAGTCTGGTTATATTGGGGGCAAATTCTAACACTTTTGCAAATGGGGTTTCAAGCTTTACATCGGGGGGAAATTAGAATCCTGTGCGTTAAATTTTTCAGGGACATAGTGTCAACAATTATTCTTAACACTGGTCACTGCACTTCATTCTAGCAGTTCCATAAAAACACAGTGAAACTCGTTTTTTTTTTTTAGATCTGTTACAACTGTAGATTTCTGACAGGTCAAAGTGTGGAGTTCGAACGTGTTCAAGGTGGAAACTGTGGAAGGGGAGGAGGAGCTGCAGGAGCTGGAGCGATTCAGTGTCTGGAGCTGGTTTCAGAGCTTGTTGCGTGAGCGGCACAATGAAACCACTATTAACATCAGCCTGTTCAGCAAGAGGACATGCTTCAAGATCGATCCTAGTGACAAAACTCAGTTCACTGTCAAGGCGCTTCGCAGTAAGTGGAAGACAAATTCATTTTCTGATCATTGACAGATGTTACATGGTTAATATGCTAATATATCCCGTTTTTTAAAATTTTCTTTCCTTGCAGAGTTTGATATCTATCTGTTTTTGGTTTTCCTCTCTGGAGTGTTGTTGTTTGTCTGTGCAGACTCACTCAGCAGGTAATTTTTACTTAATGTTTTGTTAAGATTTTACAGGATTATCACATGTTATTAACTATATTTTCTCTCTCACATGAAGGAGTCAAGTTTTCTTCTACTCTGCTGGTATGAGCACAGGCATAATCGCCTCGCTCATCATCCTCTTCTTCATTTTGGCACGCTTTTTGCCAAAGGTAAGGTATTTCATTGTCCTTAAACTGTGACTTTATAGGTTAAATCACTTTGGTCCCTTAATTATCTTAATTACTTTGTGTTTGTTGCTTCCACAGAAAAGCCCTTTTTATTTATTGATTGTTGGCGGCTGGTCATTCTCTGTGTACGCCATCCAGCTCGTCTGCAGGAACCTCAACATAATTCTGCAAGAACACTGGCACATGGCATTGGGTACGGGCTCTTCACGAACACAAACTTTATATAGATAGTGACTTGCTGGAAGTGGAAGCATCAGACAAAAGCAAGGCTCTCATTATTTAAAAAAAGTGTATAGCTATAGCTATTTTAAGACCACTGAGCATGTAAGTAAGTATCTCCTATATTTCATACCTTCTGACTTTTTTCATTTAAAAAACCCTTTTAAGTTAATGGGCATCTGTTAAAGTTCACAGATCACGGTGACAAAGAAATGTCTTGTTTTGTCTGACCAACGGTCCAGAATCCACCGATATTCAGTTCACTATCGTGTGTGACAAAGAAAAGCACCTAATCCTCGCATTGGAGAAGCTAAAAAAACAGCAAATATTTGACACTTTTGTTTAAAAGAATTACTGAAATGATTATTCTATTATCAAAATAGTTGCCAGTTAGTTTTCTGCCGATTGACTGACTAATTTTTCAACCAATCGTTTCAGCTTTGATTAAGTATGCATGCTATTACATACAGTACACTGTCAGCTTCACTTTGAGCCTGGTGATTTGATTCAACAGAAGCCAACATAAACGTTTGATGGTCTGCATGCCAGAAAAACGTTTTAAACAGATCCGACAGAATAGTGTCACTCTGGAACTTTTACAGAGGCTGAAAATAATTTTGCAAATCCATCATGAAGGCTTTGTGTTGCACAGCTTTCCTCCAGGTTAATTTTTTAACCCTGTGTAATCGGATTTTTTTCTGGGTTTTTTTGTCAGGTTATGTAGCGGTGGTGGGATTCATCAGTTTTGCTGTGTGTTACCGGTACGGCCCTCTGGTGGACGACAGGAGCATTAACATCTTGTCGTGGACACTGCAGCTGTTTGGCCTATTCCTGATTTACTTAGGAATTCAAATTCAGCAAGTTGCATTCGCTATCATCGTGGCAGCTTTGTTCTCCAAAAATCTGGAGTACCCAGTCTCTATGTTAGTCGTTGCATGGAGGTGGGTGTTTTAGAGCTGACAGAAGGTGGCGTAAGAGATCTGTACTATATTAAACTGAAAATCCACTCAGTTTGTACGATGTTCCTGACTCTTTTTTATGGTATACAAGTGCAAAAGATTTTTTGTGGATAATTTTTTTCTATATTTTAAGAGCCGTTTGTTCTTTGAAGAGTCTTACAAAATGTCTCCTCATTTCAGCCTCTTAGATTCATCCAAATTTCCTGAATTACTGAACCTCATAGCAGTGACATGCAGTAACAGCCCTTGTTATATTGCATTTGCCTTTAGTATCAGTTGACATAATCAGTCCATATGAGTAGAATTTTTATTGAGCGCTTGCTGGTGTCGTGCAGGAATATCAGACGGTATGTTCGCTGGAAGCCTGAGCCACGTCGCCTGTTGACCGAGGAGGAGTATCAGAAGGAGGGGGAGGAAGAGACTCGACGTGCGCTGGAAGAGCTGAGGAAGTACTGTAACAGCCCAGAGTTCAGCCCGTGGAAGGCAGTGTCTAGGATTCAGTCCCCGAAAAGGTGTCTTGTGATTTTTGAAAATGAATTAATTAATTTTTATTCCTATGCATATAATTTATTTAAAAAACATGATCTCTTTGATTCATGAGCTTCATAAGCTCCTAGCCTTGGTTTAACAGGTGATGTACATGTACGCTCACATTTGAAGCTGGCTAATAATTCACAAGACTATTACCACAAAGAGATAATGTTACTGTAATTCGATAAAGTGCCTATAGAAAAGAATTGACCCTGTTGGAAGTTTTCATATTTTACTGTGTCACAACATTGAATCAATGTAATTTATTGTGGGTTTTTTTTACACT
Source organism: Xiphias gladius (assembly GCF_016859285.1). NCBI lineage: Eukaryota > Metazoa > Chordata > Actinopteri > Istiophoriformes > Xiphiidae > Xiphias > Xiphias gladius. The sequence continues at coordinate 23,919,999 of NC_053417.1, read as the reverse complement.
GATCAGTAGAAAAAGATGAGACTAGAGATGGTTAGGTTCTACCACAATGCTGACTCATCAAAAGTTGGACCTTCCAGGTACAGTACAGGTGTATTAATACTACAATCAATTAAAACCCTGTCACTATGTACAGGTAATCTCCATTTAAAACTAGTTGCATTAAAAAAGATTAAATGGTCTTTTTATGTAGGTCAGTGCAAAAGAAGTTACTCTGATGCAGCTCAAAATAAAACAATAAGACATGAAAGCTTCCAAGGAGGTGAAAGCTTTTCTATATGCACTGTATTTTGTTGTCTAAATTTATAAATATATTTCAAATCTCACAAAAATCTGAAAAATATGACAGCTCATTACAAAACAGTGTACCCTGTCAGAGTTTTGGTGAAACCGGTGGGTAAGTGCAAATAGTTCATGCTTAAACAGTAAGGTCACATACTTTCACTGAAGTGTAGCCAATGTCATTGTTCTACTGTAAATACCAGTGTATGTGTAGTATGTAGGTACTCTTTAATATTACATGGTTGTATTTAACATGTTACACAAAGTGTGTTTCTGTGACTGTCACTATAATCCACAGGTTTGCTGATTTCATTGAAGGGTCACCTCACTTGATGCCAAATGAGGTGTCTGTCCACGCGCAGGAATATGGTTTTGGGGGATCGTTTTTTGAGGATGAATTTTTCGACACCGACGATGAGGAAGAGGACATGAAGCCTACGATGAGACCGGAGTGAGAGAGCACGGTGCTGGAGATGTATAAATATAGAAACAATTATTATTATTGCCTCTCAGAAAGGTGGTCGGAGAACAGCTCTTGCTGGCTTCTGTGCAAACAACCAGACTGACTTCGAGTGATGTACTGTGGAGGATGGTTTAATAAAACCCTGGATTGTCACTTTAGTCACAGGAGCCACCTTGTGTCCTGGTTTTCAACAACAACAACAACAACAAAAGTCACTGACAGTCACAGGCTGAACAGTGTGTTCTCAGCATAAAAAATTTCATTGCAATGTATTTTCAAAGAATTTGCACTGAAGCAAGAGCTCTTCTTTTTAGGGAACAAAGGCTTATGTTAAAATTGAGCTTATGAAATATACTGAAACGCAGTGATTTCAACGGGTTGGAAGTCAGAGCAAGTGAACTCTTACTGGGTGACGGTAGTTTTGAGTTGTGTTGTCTTTAGTCATAGCTTAGAAAAGGTTTTAGTTTTCCAAACATATTGTGTGTACAGCCTTTAGGCTCTAAATGGGCTCAGTGTCAAGACAGCATTCAGATAACATGCATGTACATCATGGTGTTAAGTTCTGACCTCTCTGAAGAGCAGCACGATAACAGTGGTAGTTATTATTCCAGCTTTTTGCTCAGGGAGGAAAAGTTTGGTTCTGTTTGTGTTTCACATATTTCCATTCATTTTAATGGACATGTCCCGAAGTATTTTGAATAAAAAATATATATATTTGAGCTCTGATGTCCATTTATTGGTATCATTGTGTAAGATTATCAGGTCTAGGGCTTAATTGTGTAAGTGTTTGAAGCCAAAAAGCTGATTTTGCCTTTAGCCTTTTTTAAATCAATTCAAATTGTTTGCTTTTTACAAACAATGTCCAAAAAACTGGACAATCAACATGCATTTGATGTACAAATGGTACAAAACATTAAAAATAACGAGCAAGTCTTGCATTTAAGAAGCTGAACAGAAACTTTTGGGCATTTTTTTACTTGATTACCCAGTAATCGTTTCATCACTAGATTGCATGAGAGAGACTGTGGTTAAGTAAATAACCAGTGGAGGGAGGGTGATCATAAACCTGTGGAATTTCCACTTTAAAAACAGCAGAGGGCTGAATTGTGTCAAACACAGCACGTCCAGAAGTTGCCTACGATTATTATTATCACAGTAAATGGTTTGAATCTGCATGTTTGGAAATGAATCACTCAAAGTCAGCATTATGAGTGAGATCTTTTGTATTCTCTGTTACCTAGAATCCCAGGTTAAACTGCATTTTACTTTGAAAACCACTGGTCCCACAAGTGATTTTTCTTGGTTTTCCTCTTTTGGGCCTGTTACATCTTAAATCTTCTGTTAAAATATGAATTTAATTTCTAGAAAGTCTCTGGAAGCTCTACCATCAAAGTAGGTAAAGTAGATATTTCTGACCTCTCATATCTTCACATTACCGCAGACTTGTCCTTTGGTATATCTTTCCATGTAAATCTTAACAGAGGCTGTAAATGATCTGTTTCGAAAGTTAAAATCGAAAACAGATTGATGACTGGCATACATTTGAATGGAATATGCCACACACTGAGTCCTGTGCACTACATGCTCTCAGTTTAACATATTGGATATATCTGGTACCGCTCATCAAGGTTTACTGAGTTGATGTTCAATTAAAAGCAGAACTGGGGAACACTGCAGTGGATTATCTAACTTGCTGTTCAAGAAAGATAGCGTTATCTTAAATCAGACAGCTTTCAGTACATGTTTGAGAAAACAAATTTGTGTTCATCCTCTCCCACACTAGTTTCAGTAAACTGTATCTGATGTTTTGGGGACAGGGTGACATTTAGCTCAACTGCATCCCACCACTGGCCTCTTCAAATTAATGTGCTTGTCCTTGCAGCACTTGAAGGCAAGGAATACCGCAATAACACCGTTGCAAATGATTGTACTCAGTTACACAACATGTTAGATACAGCTGATACACCTAGCAGAATCAGCATGTTTCCAAGGCTCATGCTGGCATATACAACAGTGTAATCACATTCAGACGCTGCTGCATTTCCTGTGTGCTACTTCCCCAAAACACATCACCAACAGGGAAAACTCAAACGTGACCACATTGCATGTGGAAGGGGAGAATCCCTTGCATAGTTGACATTGCACAAACTGTGACAGCCTACCCACCACCATGGTGGCTTCATGTGAAGTGCGTGGAGTTCCCAACTTCTTACAAACTGGCCCAAGACTGATTCTTTTTCTTTAAAATCCCGTAAATAAAAAAAAAAAAAGGGTTTTGCAGATTTCCTACTTGACCATGTGGAATTAAGATAAGACAACCACGTGTGCACACCTTGTAGCTGTCACTGCTCATTTTATAAGCAGGAAAAGATATCCAGTTTTTAAATCAAATCATAATTCTGTGTTTCATAGCAAAACATACACTGCAATGGTTAATGTAGGCGTGTATATACAGGCTAAACGTAAATCCTTCATAGTAAATCAAGAAAAAAAACAAAAAACCTTGCAATTATCATTCAGAACGTGACAATCAGAGACTCACAGTTGTATTGTAACAGAAAAGCTACGCCTGAGAAAGAATAATGAAAAAACATCACATTGGAAAGCAGTGCAGTTCAAATCTTGCTCCTGAAGACGAGCAAAGTGTCTGGCTTTTGTCAAATGTACGTCAGAGATGTCAGTAAGGAAAAAAATTACTTTCAGCAGCGGTGCATTAACTTTTCTTTCAGGCTGCAAGAGGCAGCACAAACTGCAACTTACATATATTACTCCACACAGTCTGTACAGTTACGACAAATCGAACTGGTTCTCTTCTTCTCAAACTCTAAACATAAAATAGTTCAGCAGAAACAAAACTAAAGTCCAGTGTTGGTGGTTAAAATCCAGTGTTCGGTCAGTTCGGTCAGTATTTGTTGATCCCAAATATCCGCACTCCGTGAAACTGAGGCAACTTTGGGAGCAGGACACTAAGGAGAGAGCTGGTGTTGATCAGGAAATGTGTGGGATCATATTTTGTGTAGAAACTGGCAAGAATATACCTGCAGAGGAGAGGAGAAGAATGTAAATACAGCACCAATACATCAGAATTACACAATTATGCTGGAGCGTTCAAACCAAAAACATACATGACAAACACTGCGGATCAAGTATAAAGTCAGTGGTGAAAATACAGTCCACAAGTACGTGACCACCATGGCAAGCAACACCTCAGAGGTCGAGATTTTATTCTGCAGTGTTTTTGGTCTGCACGATAAACATTTAGCTTTGTATCACTTTCTGTGGCAGCTCTCTGAATTTACTGGTGACTTTAAGAATGGCGGCAGAAGGTCTCAAGGAATAAAAAGTCACATTAGTATTTATCACAAAACCATCTTTTCACCACATCTTTCATTAAGTCCATCAGTTTAGTCTTCCTGCACTCAGCTGCTCTGGTAGTGCACCGGAGCTGATTGTGGCGGAAGTGTGCAGATTAAACAAGCCTTTTACGGTTAACACTGCGCAATTAACTGGCATATTTATTTCACTCAGCAGTTCAACACTTTAAGAAAGAATCAGGTATAATTGCAACAATACAACTACACTGGTTGCTCCGTGAGGCTGTACTAAGTGCTAATGGTAGCACTTGAACGTGATCACAAAAACAATGTTAACACGCTGATGTTCAGTGGGTAAAATTTTAACCATCTTTATCATTTTAGTTTAGCGTGTTAGCCTGCTAACATTTGGTAAGTAGCCTGCTAACATTTGGTAAGTAGCACCACACAACACACAACCGAAGTCGATGGGACTGGCATTAGTTTGGCACGTTTCTGGTCAAAAATCAAAATACTGAAGGAATCAAAAATTTGACCTGATGATGGTGCAAAGTCATCAAGAAGTGAAAAGTTTGACCTGCTGCGGCGTTACAGCAAAAGTCAGGGTATCACCGAAGTCGTTAAGATTTATCCTCTGGGAAAACCATGATGAAATGTACGAAATGTCATGTCAATCCATCCAACAGTTGCTGTGATATTTCAGTCTGGGCCAAAGCGGTGGACAGACTGAGCCACACCACTAGCATGGCTAAAATCGGCCATTCATTAGCAGACTGGTAAAAGACATCAGTTGCTCAGGCGACTGTTCGCCAAACCCTTCCCGAACGGCGATTGCTCAATCATAGTTTAGAAGTCGTCAGCAAGCACAACATACCTGTCAGGCTTTTGGTTTCTCCACATTTTGCAGTGGCGTTCATGGGGCTGTAGTTGGACAGATACTCGTTATCTAAAGAATTTAGAGGGTGTTGCCTTTTTCTTTTCTTTTTGTCTTCTCCAAGAACACAAACACTAGAGCAAAGGCGTAAAGACGAGAGTAAACAGTGTGTTTGTCTGTTCTAACGTAAGCTGCAAACGTTAGCAACGCTCAGCTAACTAGCTTACTAACTACAGCAGTAATGCTGACATGGCGTTACTTCCAGGACCAAGGAAGATTTCATATTACCTTACAACTAAACAGGGTTATGCAAGACTTAAGTTAGTCTGATCTTACATTTTCCCTTATCATTCTTACGTATAATACCGGGACTGCTAGTTCTACACTGCAATGCAAAAACAATGCAGTTACTTTAGCTACATTTCTTCAGCTGGTGAAGATGCTGACATTTTTCCTGGGACATGCAGCCTTTGTACAATATATTGAACTGTATGAAACCATCAGGTTAATATTTAAGGTTCCTTTAAAGGATTTTTGTCTTAAAATGAGTCAGCTAAAAACATGAAATAGTCAGCCCGAGACAGCATTTTCAACCAAGTCGTTTGGCTAATGTTAGCTTAATAAGCTAGCAACAGGTGATCAAATCTGCTAGCAACAGCTGTGGACAGATTGTTTCAAAAATGACTAAAAATTTTAAATTTTCAATTAACTGAGCTGTGTGAGAATGGAAAACTTGACCTGTCACTTAGCCTAAAATTGTTGATGGTCTAAAAAGAGGGCCAGAAGATTACCGTCAAACCTGAACATCAAGTGAGTCAAGAAAGACCCATTCCAGCCAACTGCTCACATATTTATCTACATGCCAATTTCACCATCATAATCAAAGAGAAACTACAAACTTCCCAGCACTGCAGCTGACCTGTAAATATTAACACCAAAACCACTTACAGAACGATTGGTGAGATAGTGAGGAATTTCCGCGAAGATGTGAATTGGACACCGTAGTCCATCTGTTCCCAGTGTGTGAGCAGACGAGCTTTCCCTTGGTCCGGTGTCTCAAAGGGAGTGCCCTTCACTGTGTGTAGAAACAGGTACATCACCTGCCGAGGAGAAACCACACAAACACTTTTAAGCCACAAAGACAGGTTTTCCTCCAGCCCGTACTTTTCAAGAAGCAGTCCTCCTCAGAAGTTCACCTGAATCATGAGCTGTCTCGATGACCTGCTCCAACCAACAGGATGGAGGATTTTTACCCAAATTATCTGTATCAACAGCTACAAAGACACTGCATTTACTGTATGTATTGGTTTGCGACATACTTAAAAGGTTCATAGAAATAGCTGCAGCAATTCAATAAATCAAACAAAGAACAAAGTATTTCACATAAATTTACTGCAGTCACTAATCAACATCAACAACAGAACACACTAATAACATATGAAACTAAATTTTTCTCAGTTTTTTTTTCATGGCTTCTTAGATAAGAAAGCAGAGCTGGGTGCTGATCTACAGCTGATCATTTTAATAATGTAGTTGGCAAATGTGACTTGAAAAAAGTGAAAGTCAAGTCAAAGCATTGGTGATGAATTTAAAAAAAAAAAAAAAAAAAACAGGAATTAAATTTTTTTGGCTTATCCTGTAACTCATCACACTTGATGCAAAAATCATGTAAAAATCCCCAAATTACAGGAATAGTTTAACAGTATGGGAAATATGCTTGTTTCTTAATGTAAGAAGAGGAGAGTCCACATCATTGTAGTCTGTCCAGCTTTAGAGTCAGGGCTGACTAACTCTAAAAACAAATTTCGGCGGCGGCAGTGTACTTGTTATTCAGTGCAGTTGCTCGGGATTTTACATAAGTTTAACTGACCAGGTTGTGGATGACGTTGGTAAGGGTCCAGACGAGCGGCACCGTGAAGAAAGGTATGCTGAGCAGGACGACATGCAACACAACGGTCAGGAGCAGGTAGGTGAGCCAAATCCCCCTGCTGTTCATCACCCGCGTGTTGGGGTTCACCTCGCTGTGAGCTACGCCCACATTCATCTTCAATACAGAGAGAGACAATATGTAAGAATCGGTATGAGTCATTCTCCCACATATTACCTTTGTAAGTCCCAAAAAAAAAAAAAAAAAGCCAAACACAATTTACTAAAGCCCAAGTTAATGTCATCCAATGTCTTGTTTTGTCGTTCCACAGTCATTCAATTTACTACCACATTACACCAAGAAAAGCAGCAAATCCTCACAGTTAAGAAGGTGGAAGTAGAGAATATTTGGCATTCTTATTTAAAAACTGAATGAAACGATTCATCGATAATTAATCAATAGTCTGTTATTTTCTGTCAATCGACCAATCAAGTAATTGTGTGACTCTAGAGGAAAGACTAAGCGATTAATCTATTATCAAATTGGGTGTAGATTAATGTTATGTCTATTCATCTATTAATGGATCAATCATTTAAGATTTGTTAGACAAAAAAAAATTGTAAATAATTAATTGATTAATGGATCCTTTTATAAAAATGAAAAATAATGTTGGAAAATTCTTCCGATAAAGCTCACTTTTGTGTCGCTTGTCGACGTTTGGTTTCAAGTGAGTAATGGGCTCACTGTTGCTCCTCGTGGCCGTTTGGGCAAAAAAAACCCCAAACAGACAAACAAAAACAAGCAAACAAACAAAACAAAAACATCCACTACAACTGCACTTCTCACCAGCCGTCAAGTACCAGCACGGCCTCTGACCTCAGGAGGCAGCAATGAGCCCATTTACGGCTTAGTGCACCACAATGAGGTAAAGAAGAAGAGATAACTCACTCGGGGAAGTCACACTAAGGGGACTGCTCGATTGGAAGCTGGATTCAAAGTTGTTTTTTTTTTTTTTTTTCAGTTTTGCAAAAAAAAAAAAAAACTTTAACAATGAGCATTAACCGGTTTGTTTTTTAAAAATGTATGTTTGGTTAACTTCCCCACCTTTGTTTAAGTGTAGCACACGGCTGCCTCCCGACTCTTTTCTATGGGAGCTTTTGACTCCGCCCGCCTGAACTGTTCTGGCTGATAAAACAAGCGCTTCCTCTCACATCACTCTGCGACATCTATCCGCAACATTCAGACACTGGCCAGACCAAAAAAGAAAAAAAAAAACAATTAAGAAGTAGAATTAACGTTTAATTGTGATATATTCTACTATGACATGACAATAACTGTTCACAAAATGCCCAAACCTTTTAACTTTTAGCCTAACAGTTAACGTTTGGTAACATAACGTTCGCCAGCTAGCTAACAATTGCTATCCACAGGTTGACACGCTAACATTAGTTCAAAGTTAATCTTGGTGTAACGACTGCAGACGACAAGTTAATACTGAGGGGGTTAAAAGCTCCTGTTAAACTGTGAGTGACTAGTCTGACCCATGCGGCATTTAGCGGTTTAAAACTTTACAGTTCAACGGAGCAAACTTTACCTTCCTGCGTAGTCGTAGCTAACCAGGAAATTCCTTGTTTTTTCTTTAACCCCGCCTTCTTTAGGTTCGGGCTGGTTCCTCTGCTGCAGCGGACATCTGTCCAAAAAAAAAAAAAAAAAAAAACCTCCAGTCTGTGTCCTCCTGTCCTGAACAACGACAGGTAAGCAGGTGAGCGAGTAAAACGTCATTTAGTGTTTGCAAAGAGCAGTTTGTCCTCTAAGAATTTCCCCGGATGCCCCACTAGATGTGAGCAATATTATAATATCACTGTCAATTCCCATACTGCAACTAAATATCAGCACAATTCCAGGTTGCATAGGGATAAATGCTTTGACTTTGCTTTTGAGGTTTCACAGCTTTTACCTATTTTATATGGTATTAATGCCTCTATATTCTAAAGACAAATAACCACCAAATTATTTTTTAGAAACAGTGGTGGAATGTTTCTAAGTAAATTTACTCAAGTCATGACCTCCCAAGGGGCCCCAGGGAAAAAAAAAAACCCACTATACATTACTGTTTCATTATTTCCCCAGGCATCCAGAAACCAACTGGCACTCTAGAGCCGAAACGATTAGTTGATTAACTGATCTGGACTGACAGAAAATTAGATGGCAACCGTTTTGACAAATGATTAATTCTTTAAGTCATTTTTAAGCAAAAAAGCTAAAGATCAACCGGTACCTGCTTCTTAAATTTGAATATGTGCTAGTTTCTAGGGAAAAATAATGGGCATTTTTCACTATTTTCTGACATTTTATTGGGTGAACAATAAATCGATTATTAAAGAAAATAACTGTCAAATGTATTGATACTGTACATCATCGTCTGTTGCAGCCTTACAGTACTTCTATGACGGAATAATACTGCCTTGCCCGAGGTTTTCTGTGTGTTAATTCCTTGACACATAGAAAAACGTAGTTTGATAAAAACACAATTTCATAACAAAGGGGCTCAATACAAAATAAAACAATTGAGGTCCTAGAACTAGATTTTGGCACAGAGTCCCTCTAGAAGCCCGGCGCCACACAATGTAGGATGGAGTTTCTCTTTGATGGTAGATGATATTGTACGTCAGTGGCTCAAATTTCCTGACAAATTTGTGATTAATAAAAATTATGTAGACACAAATGATATGGAGTAAACCTGGGGCTTTCGGGGCCCCTGGACAATTGCCAGCTTTGCCTGGTCGGTAATCCAGTTTTGACTCAAGTAATGTACTTAAATACAATTTTGAGGTACTTATATGAGTATTTCCTTATCATTCTACTTTATACGATGTAAAAAAAGAAAGCTTGAGAAAAATCAAATTTTCAAGGCAACAAACTTCAGTTAAATTTTTAGTTTGGCAGTTTAACTTAAGTTTAGGTCTTGAGTTTATCCAACTTAGAATTTTTACTTCTGAAAACTTATTACAGGTTGGAGTAACTTGTTATTATACACGAACGCAACTCAAAATTTTTACTTTGGTTAATTTACTCTTAGTTTAAGTGACTCAAATCTGTATGGGTACCCCCTGGAGTTTCCATTTTATAAATGAGCATGGATTTTTAAAAAAACCTTATATCAGTAATTATTTTGTGTCTAGCCTTATCATTATCCTTCACAATAGCTTTAGGTGTTTTGTTAGTACAGCTCAAGGACTTTGTTCTTCAATATCACCCATATGGCTTAAGTGCATTACATAATAAGGTTCAAGGAAGTGACTGAATTACATATCTATGGTCGTCACGGTTTGTGTTGTTTAGTTTTGACCAGAGAAGACCACCTGACACCTCGGAGAACCAGTTATAAAAAGACACATAACAGTTTTTAACCTTATTGCAATCCATGCTGGGAAGTATATGCGACTAAGCTAACAATGTTTCTAAATAATTTAAATCAAATGTGTTAAGTAAACAGTACATCGGACATTTTGTCAACTGAAATTATGATCATTACTTCTTAAAGTGATAATTAAAAAATTAAAACTTGTATCTGACATACACAAGTTTGCAAAACTTGCTCTATCTGTAATCAATCACAGATTAAGTTTATAAGATATCAGGACTCCCTCACTTTAGTTGAAATAAGAGACTAGCTTCATTTGTTGGGACAATTTCAATTTTAACTTTAAATGCTGATCATTTAAGCTTCTAAGGCTTAACAATCTCTAATTGTTTATTCCAAAGAATATAAATTCCAACAATGTACTTCTACGATTCACAGACAAATATTGTACTTTTTACTGCACTACATTTATTTGATAACTTTATTTACTAGTTTCTTTGCTGATTTAGATTAATGATACTAAATATATTCAACAAATAAATTATGATGTATTGTTATAGGTTAAGATAAGAATATTTGTCGCTACCCAGCAATGTATAAATTAATTAAAAGTAGACCCACCTTTAACTGCTGCAACATTAAAGCGGTGTACACATCAATGGATCAGTAAGCATAATCCTTAAATATATTATTCTTTATCAAGTCATTCTGCATAATGAGTACTTTTACTTTTAGTACTTTAAGTATGTAAAAGTTTTAATCCATAACTTGTACTGGTAACTAAATTGTGGCATTGCTACTTTTACTGATGTAAACATCCAGGTATTTCTTCCACCACTGTTTACGCATGTGATGAAAGGGTATTTTAGATGTTCACAACTGTCACCTTTTAATACTATAAAACTTAACCATAAAACTTAACATAGTGTCAACAACCCACGGGTTGGCAAACTGGCAAACTGGTTGGTTTAAAAGTGGTGTGAAACCACTGTTGGAAAGTACTTAAAATATATGTCTGGTGGTATTCTGTAGTTTTCGTATTTGTATGTCAACTATTGTCTGTGTATCCCAAAGCATTTCTGTGTCACAGTGTTCCATTGTTGTTCAAAACGTTTACTGGGTGACAAGTTCCTTCATTGAAATAAAGGTGGGCTTTTGCATTTATTTTGAGTCATTCCCATGTAAATGGTCTTGCTGCTGGAAATATTCACTAAAGCCCCAAACCCCCACATTGGAAAATAGCCCTGAACAATTGCACTATTGAATCATGTTTATGCTACTTTATCCCACTGCTCAAAGCTGGATTATCGGGCAAATGGGCAACTGCCCATATGCCTCAGACTCCGAAAGGGCCCTAAGGCCCCAGCCCCAGGTCTGCTGGTTTTAATAATTTGATTATTTGTGAATTTTTTAGGGAATTTGTACCACCACAATACAAAATCAGCTAAGATGGTTCCTACATTATTTGCTAATTTTGTTTCCATGTCTTGTAGAGTATGTTTTTGCCCCAGGGCCCCCTAACAGGCTCATCCGGCCCTGCCTCTACTCCGCTACAATTCAGAGGCAAATATTGAATTTTTCCTCTGCTACATTTATCACCTGTAGATACTCCATACTATGCAGATCAAGTTTTTATAAATAGAAAATTTGATCAGTGTATAAAATATGATACATTTTACCACCCAGCAGTATATAAAATTTTTAAAATCGACCAGCTACAACATCAATACACCTGTAAAAATAATCAAATAATATACAGTATATAATAATATAACACTCTGAAAAGGGGCAGTCTTCATAATGAGTACTTTTAATACTTTCAGTACATTTTGCTCAAAGTACTTTTATTTAAGTACAAATGTCAATGACTTGTACTGCAGATTGTGACCGCACAATCCATAATAATTGATACCCACCATGTACCTTAGTTTTTTTTCTACACATATATATATATCATCAGGATAACTGTACATGCAGAAGGACTAGTAAGGGAATCTAACATTAATTTGTCCAGTGATAAATACCTGAGAGATCAACACATTTCATCATATTGACTCAACAATCCTGTTAATCCAGTATTGTCATAAAGCAGAACTGTTCCCTGATTTATACTACTGCACAAAATGGACTAATAGAAACAGAGGGTGCAGATGAAATTTTGGTGGTTTACACTTGACCCTTAGACTGAATGTTATGTTTGTGCATCAGGAAACCGCGGGTTTTTACCCTGAGTGGCTCAAAGCCATTTATACTTGAACAACACGGTTCATAATTGATATAAAAAGAGTGTGGAACCAATTTGTTGCAGTGTTGATCATTATTGTGGAGCTCGCAAACAAAATGACGTTGGTTGCTCTACTAGCCTTTGAGTAAACTCATCCTAAAGTTAAATATGTGGTACGTTTTTCTTCTTTAAAAGCTGAAACAAAGAGCAAACAGTGAAAATCTACAGACCCCTTTGATCGCCCTGCAGTAGCATCACTGAACTGTGTTTACTCTAAGATGAAATCTGACTAAAGAGCGGTAACTGTTGAATGAAACAGTAAACTCATGCGTGGAAATTCATTCTTGAATTAAATGTAAGACAGGAATTTTGACTGGACAGGATGAATGACTAATGCAAGGGGAATGAAAACAAAAACACAAACTGCTGAGAAAATTGCTTCCCGTTAGCATGAGCAGTGTGTAAACAATTTAAATAAGGAAGTGATGTGAAATTCACAGTAGTAATGACAAATGGATTACATGTGTGGGACGCCCTGAGGAACTTAGGCTTGCTGAGTCTGTCATTTCTTGAAACATCATTTTAATATAGGCATTTTATATTTATATTACAGGACTGTGTAAACATTTTAGGCACTTGGGAAAAAATGCTGTAAAGTGAGTGTGCTTACAAAAATAATGTCATGAATAGTTTTTATTAACTTCAAACAGAGTGCAGTAAAACCGAAAAAACCTAAACCAAATCCCTATTTGGTGTGATCACACTTTTCCTTTAAAAAAGGATCAGTTCTCCTAGTGGCACTTGTGCATGGTTTTTCAAGGTACTTGGCAGGTAAGTTGTTCCAAGCATCTTGGAGAACGTGCCACAGTTCTCCGGTGGATTTAGGCTGTCTCGGTGTCTTCTGTCTCTTCATGTGATCCCACACTGACTCCATGGTGCTCTGTGGGGGGCAAGACCATATGTTACAGGACTCCTTGTTCTACTTGTCTCTGAAGGTATTGCTCCTGTACTTTCAACGTAGAGTTGTTCCATTTATTTCCTTCTGTTTGTGCATTTTATTACCTTCGTGAAGGAGGTTATGTTTTCACCTGTGGCTGTTTGTTGGTTTGTTTGTTTGTCAGCAGTATTACGCAAAACCTACTGAACAAATTTTTGGTGGAGGGATGGGCCATGGGCCAAGGAAGAACCCATTAAATTTAGGACAGATCTGGATCATTTACTGTGAATTTGAATTTTATTTTCTGAAGTCTTGTGTATGTTGTTTGACACTGGACTTGGTGGAGGTCTGCGCTCCCTGAGCGTACTTCTAGTTTTATCATATCCTTATTCTCTTACCTTTCTTGCAAAGCACTTTGGAAAATCAGTGTTTAGATAGGGGCTAAATAAATACTTTCCTGTCTACTGTGAGGGCCATGACACATAGGCTGACACTTCATCAGCAGATGTAAACAGTAAACTCTGGAGTGGTTATTTTCAAAGACAGGATTCCTGTGGCGGAATATGATTTAGAAGTTAAATTAATTCTGGAAATTAAGTCACTCAGAGAACAAACTTCCTTGTTGAGTAATCCCGTACCTTTACACTGACCTCACTGCTACTTCCTCTTCCCCTTCAAACGTGACATCTTCCTTTTTTCTCTCTCTCTCTCTTTGAATTACTACTATACTAGTGTTGCATCATCAGAGTGTGATGAAACTCAAGTGAGCGCATCTGCGATAATAGACACACTGACTGGGAGGAAGTATGCTGGAAGTTGTGGATCTTTGAAGAGCAGCAGGAGTGTTTTAGGAATGCACAGCTTCCTCCTTATCTCAGCACATTTGTCTGGGTGTTGTTTTGGAAATTCATTCAAAGAAAAGAGGAGTTTGTCAGTACAGGTAACTTCATAACTTTCCTCAATATGTAATTATTTATCGTGATTGTTTTCTCTGGAAGGAACAGTCACCATAAATAGAAAATGCTATGACATCAGTAATGAACAACAAGTGTGTGATTGGTGATTGTTTATTATGAACATTATATCTGTTATACATAAAAAATAAGAGATAAATACACAAAAAAATTGATTTCAATAAATATTAATAAATAGATACAATAAATAAAGTGTGAATAAAAAATATGTTAGACAGTAATCCCATTGGAAATACATGCGTACATGGCAGAAACAGTGGAAACACTGTTGTATCTACATGGTCAGCCACTGAATGTCGTACCAGATGCTTTGATCACTGATAAAATACAGGATGCTTGTATAATTCACAGCTGCATGTCAGCGAACTCTGAAACATTTGGTCGTCTACATGCATTTCTGAGCCGAGCCTTCTGTGTGATGAGCCGGATCCCCGACAGCAAAGACACGAGCGGTGATGATGGAGAAGGAGAAGAGTCTGTCCAGGGTGTATTTGCACAGCAAATCCTCCTGCCACCGAGGAATGTGCTGAGCCTCCCCTTTACTGGTGTGGGACTTCTGTGGAATCGGAAAAGACATCAAACATGAATAAAATCTTATCTTATGAGCCATGGGCCAACAAAGTTTCATGCTAAAACACACCCTTCACCGCGCAGACTCCTCGTAAAATTGAACCTGATCTTACCTTCTCGGGATCCACCACTCCCCTCGACTTCACACATGTGCTCATGTCTTTGTGCAGTTTCTGCATCGCCGGCTTCACTTTGTTGGCAAACTTTGAGCAGCTTTGAAATCCAGCAATCCTCTCCACTGCAGAGTTGTAGCTCGAGAGGACACTGACAATTTTCCTGATACATGGCTGAGGAAGGAGAGAGGAACTTTAAAATTATGAACTCATTTTAGGTTGCAGCCTGTTGTATGCATATACCAAATTTATTTCTACTGATGTAATAGGCGTACACGGACATTAAGGAGCATTAATGGCATTTCATGTATGTATTGTTAGTGTTTGTTGCTTACCACAGACTCATTTCTGAGTGTCTCAGGATCACACATATCTCTGGACTCCATCCAAACCAGTGGGGTGGAGAAATTTATAACATCTTCGGATCCGTTTCGTGCCTACAGAACATTTGAGACAAAGGCACATGCTCAGTACACTTCTTTATATAAAATTATAAGGATATAAAGCCAAATGCTGGTATATACAAATTTTTAGACAATATTCCTAATAAAGCCAGTGCACATCTATCAACAAAAAGATCAAATCATAATTGGTGTGGCCGAAAAATTTTCCAGATGGAGTATGGTAAAGTTATTTTGCATTAATAATTACAAACATATTCATTCACAAATTAAAAAAAAAAAAAAAAAAAAATTACCTCTAGTGATACATTTTTGGCGAGGTGATTGAGCTCCAGAGAGCTGCCCCGTACATCCGCACATCCATCCTGCAGACTTGGCCCGACTGGGACGCAGGATGCAGCCGCAAAAAGCAAGAAGAGAGCAGCACAAGTCGCGAAAGAAAAGGTCATGGTGGGTTTTGAGTGAGTTGTGTCCGGTTTCCTCCTGCTGTGAGCTCGCCCCTGTGAGTGACGAGTGCTGAGAGTCCGGCTGCATTTAAGGGCCAGACCGGACTGTGACTCAGTGCAGGGTTTTCCTGGGCATCCCTCAGGTGAGTTCATGCCAAGTGCAAATCAGTATCCACGTAACGCACCGGCGGGAAGACTCGGAACTGGTGTTTGAGTAATATAAAGTCCGATAATAACCACATTATGTTGGGTGATTGTCAGTGGATACAAAAAGAGAGAAAGGATAATAATAATAACAATAATAATAATAATAATCATTAATAAAGGCTCGTCGGTGGAAATCACAGTATGTGAAACGACCAGCTTATCTTGGACTATTATAAACGAGGTCACTTATATCTTAATATACATTTACTTTTTAAACGTAAAGTGTTTTGATCTGATCCCCCTTCCTCAGTGAGGTGCGACATGTGGCTGCTTTAATGACATAATACTTTAATCTGAAATGATTTCGTGTCTGTGTGCGCGCGCGTGTGTGTGTGTGTGTGTGTGTTTGTGCGTCTGAGATAGACAATCCCAGTGAGGGTGATAAACTAATTAACCTAAATGGGATCTAATCAAGTTTCACATCTATGGCTATGTCGAGGAAGTGAGATTAACCTTTACATGCTGGGGCGATAATGAACTGAAGCCGCCGCACCACTTGGACAAACTTTCCATCTGAATCCGCGACCTGCCCCCCTTCACTACCAGAGAAAAACCTTTGCACTTCGACTGAATTTTTTCTTCAGAGAAAGAAACGGATTCAGAATGAATAAGATGTTCTTATACTTCCTATACCTTTCCCCACAATGTTCTGTTATTCTTTGCAGTAGAAAATGATACTGGAGATACGCCCGTAGTTAAGGGATTGTAATGATTACATTTATTGGCCAGCTGGAACCGGACCTTTTCGCCATTTATTTCTTTATCCATTTAAAACGTTGACAAAGACGGAAAGAGACTGAGAGCCCACTACTACCCCTCCATTTCAAATGAACACAGACCGATGCCTGTAGCTACTAAATCTAAACAAAATGATATGAAAACAATGGCTTTATGTCACGACTTCAACATCCTAAATGACCATTAACCTCTAGCACCCCCCTTACTTTAAAAAAAATATATTATTACTATTCATATTTTTAAAATGCATTTGTCTCTCATCACCTGTTGTACTGTTGCAATCTCTTTTATTTCTCTTTTCTTTTATTCGTCATGTTCACCATGTTAATTTGCTTCTGCTAAATTTGCTGCTGGAGTGGAAATTGTTACTCTTATGGGAAAGTCACTGAGATTTTATAATAAAGATGTCTCAACTGCTGCTTATTCGACATATCTCTATACTAAAGCTATACATGCAATTTTATTAGATTGTCGAGACCTGGGCCGGTTTAATTCGGTAGGGCGTCCCAGGACAAAATTAACTATGTGAAACTCCCACTCTCTGTGTTGCCTTAAGTTCCCATCAGAGCACACGGGAGACTTCCACTCCAAATGCCAGACCACATACTGGACGGTTCTGCAGGACACTGGATTTTATTCAGTGCCACTTCTTTTGTCCACCGCCAGTGCTTTTAGAATTTGTGCTTTCTGCATTATCTGCGAATGGTAACTCAGGTATGGTTAAGGGGCCAGGAAGGATCGGGATTATGGCAAATAAAACATGGGTTAGGTATGATTAGGGTTAGGCAACTAAAAGACTTGGTTGAGGTTTGGGAAAGATTGTGGTAGCAATAAAAACGTGAACGTCAATTGTGACATGCGTTTAAGTCAGATCTTCAGTATGAAGTCAGACGTTCGTGTGCTACATGCTCAATCACCGCCCTGACCTCCACAGTAGAGCTGAAACAATTTGTCGATCCATCGATTGGTCAGCTGACAAAGAATTAATCAGCAACTGTTTTGATAACTGATTAATCCTTGGAGTCATTTAAAAAGCTAAAATGCAAAAAATATGCTTGTTTTTCCCTCCTCCAATGTAAGGATATTTGTTCTTCTCAATTTTTTATAATTGCAAACTGAATATTTGGGATAAAAAGAGACATTTGAAGAGTTCACTTTGGGGTCTGGGAAACTGTGATGGGCTCGCAGTTCTTCCAGAACTAGAACTGAACGTTAGCCCTGGGCATAATTGTCCCATATAGGTGCAATTCCTAGGATACTGGACTGCAGACTTCATATTGCAGATTCCTTACATTTTGCCCAGAACAACGGAAACCATCAAGCACTACTGTGCTGGAGTACTACCCGGCACCAGGTTTTCTTTGTGTCAGTTTGTGATATTTTGATTAAAATGGGATGGAATATGCACCATGTAAACACAGTTTCAACAGAAATAACAATGGTTTTAAAACTAGCTTTTGACACTAGGCTCCTCCATAAGGCCTTTATCATTTTAGCTCCAAACAAATATCTGCAACTAATGATTATTTTCATTATTGATTAACGTGCTTATTATTTTCTCAACTAATCGAGTAATTGTGTCGCCTATAAAATGTGAGAAAACTCAGAAAAATAAATGAATAAATTACAATTTCCTAAAGCCCAATTAGACATCGTCAAATTTCTTGTTTTGTTTTCGACCAACAGTCCAAAATCGAGATATCAAGATATAAGATCAGATTTCAAAATCAAGATATTCAGTTTGATTAGAAATATAAAACAGAAAAAAGCCGTACATTTTTAAAAGTACTTTGAGAAGCTCAAAGAAGAGAATATTTAATATTTTTGCTTGAAAAAAGATTATTTAAGTAGCTGCCGATCGATTTTCGGTCGACTAATCAATTAATTGACTAATCGTTTCAACTTTACAAATTTGCAATTCATCAAATTATCTCAAACTAATAGTTACGCCGTGAACCTGGTGCCCTCGGGGCCCCCGAGGATCCGAAGCTACTTGCACGCTCTGCTCAGTTGGTGAGCCAGCCGTGGTACAGACATAATTAGCATTATTGATATGAATACGTAGAAAACAGGATTAATCATGCAATCAAGGAGTCAAGTGCAGTATCAAGGGAATGTCAGTCAAGCCGGTGAAATGGACTATGAAGTTAATAAAAAGAAAGAAGTGACCCCTCAAATGACCTGAGACACTCACAACCATGGTCGCAATAACCTCCCAGAGGCCCTTGTTGGGCCCATGTTGACCCCTGTTAGACATTTTAGCTTCATTAATTCCCCAGGCACCCAGTAGCAAACCAGTGCTCTGATGTTTAACTCATTACTTGATCAGTCGAGAGATAATTAATTGGAATTCACTGGCACCAGCTTCTCAAGCCTGAGCATTGGCTGGTTTCCCGGTTTTCTGTGATAGTAAACGTAACATTTTTGGACGTTTGACCGTTGCTCAGACAAGAACAAGCAATTTGATTATGTTAACTTGGGCTTGAGGGAATAATGACGGGCATTTATCTCTTTATTTTGTAATTTTATACGCTGAACAATCAGTCGATTATTAAAGAATTAACTGTCAGACCTAATGATAATTGTTGGTTGCAGCCTTGCAGCACTTCCGTGACGGAATAATTATATGTAACTCAGATTTGTGGAGTGTGTTAATTACTTGACACACACAAAAGATTAAAGCAATTTGATGAAACACAACTTTCACATGATGGAGGACGGAGGACCTGTTGGAGTTGATACTTTACTTGAGACAGAATGAGCGATTAATCAAATTATGTAGACAGATATGATGTTGAGTAAGCCTGGGGGTCTGGGGGCCCCCCGCTTTTGGCCCTTCGGTAGTCCAGCCTTGCTCACAAAAACAACTAAAACTATGTAGCTGCTCTTGAACGCACCCCTGTCTGCCCCGATTCCTCTACGTGTGTTATTGTTGTGAATGAAGTGAGCATGGACTCCTGTGCGGTGAACCGCACTTCACGAATAGGTCGGTGCAAACTTTGCGTTGACATTAAGACTCTCGGGTTTTCCGAAACTAAGTGACACACAGTCTTCAGTAATACGGATATTTTGTGTGTGGCAACGATGTTTGTGCGGCCCAGTTTAGCCGCACGACTGTCTGCTTTGATACGATGCTACCGTTAGCTAAATTAGCTCAACGTAAACGGCAACCAACTAGCCGAGCACATACTATAGTGAGACACTGCTGTTGCAAGTAAAGAAACATTGGCGTAGATTTCCGTACATATTTCAGCAATTAATAATATAAGTTTAGCTGCTGAGGCAATTGCTAGCACGTAGCTCTAATGTTAGCTTCCGGAGCTCGCTACTGCTAGCCGAGCCACAGCTAACAGTAGAGCGAGCCTGAAGATACGAGCGGATACTTGCGTTTGGTTATTCAAACGAAATAATGAATGGAATATGTTTATTAGCTAGGGTGGTAGTAGTCCCAGTTTGTGCCTCATGCATTAGGATACATTCGGGTCACAGAGATAACTTTGTGACCCGAGTGGGGTCGGGTGGTAGGCTCGTATAAGTATTCACAGAAGTTGCCATTCCTCTGCAGGTTGATTTAGCTGAACCCATGATGAACTTTGAAGGTCTCGACGCCGGGATGGGTGAGTACCCCCCCAGTCTTCACGGGACTCTAGAGGCGGGTATGGAGCCCTCCATGGACCCCCACCTTAACCCCAACTTGCTGCAGGGTGTGGAGCTTGATCCAGAAGGGCTGGCAGTGACAGTCCCCGAGCCAGTGCACCTTATGGAGGGGATGTTTTCTGAGCTACACAGTGCAGTGTCAGAAGTTGGCATCCCGGTCACGGCAACACATTTTGATCTCCAGGAGGAAATGCTCTGGATGGGAAACCACAGAGTGAGAGCCTTGATTATGAATTATGATTATGGCGCATGTTTCTGAAGCATGCAGGTTGTCTCCAGGTTTAATGAAAATGCAGAAATACTTTTCATTTATTTCATTCTGCATTATTCCTTTTGTTCTTCTCTTCAGGGTCATGTAACCTCATTCTTTGGACCTACAATGGGCCGGTATTCTTCTTTCCAAGTGCACTCAACAGATGACATCCGACACATTCAGAGTTTGGAAACAGGCGTGCTGTTCCTCTCTAAGTGCAACCTCAAATGCTACACTCGTGGGGGCCTTGTAATGTTTGATTATCCGTAAGTGTCACTAAACATTAACTGGAGCAAATGTCCTTGTACTGATATAAATATAAATATATATATATATATTCTCATTGAAGTAATTGAGTCAAGATTATGATTATTAATACTTGTGTGCATTCCAGGATGGAGGAAGGAGCTGATATGCATAGTCTCCTCATGACTGACAACAATATGTTGCTCATGGGTGGATTACAAAACTATGCGGTTGAAGTTGACCTGAATACTGTTCAAGAAACTCAAAAGGTGAGACATTGGGATTAAGTGTATCAACATCCACAACTGCCTATGCATGTGACATGAGACCACATGGCTTAATTTGCCACATTATATAAGAATAACTTACTTAAAAGCAACTGATTGACTGTTTACTTTTTTGTTTTGTACTCGACAGTTCACTGTTGAGGTACCAGGAGTGGCAATAATGCGTCAAACCAGTCGTTTCTTCTTCTGTGGGCACACTTCTGGGAAGGTAAGGATAACTTGATCAAATCAGTTTGTGAAATATGTTTTTTGGGTTTACACAACTCTCTGTGTCACCCTCTGTTTAAACAAGATAACCCTCCGGGACCTGCGTACTTTCAAGATGGAGCACGAGTTCGATGCGTTCTCTGGCAGCCTCTCAGACTTCGACGTTCATGGAAATCTTCTGGCTGCGTGCGGGTTCTCCAGCCGAGGATTGAACGGGTTGGCATGCGATCGTTTTCTAATGGTGTATGACCTCCGCATGATGCGAGCCGTAACTCCACTTCAGGTGCACGTGGACCCCCTCTTCTTGCGCTTCATTCCTACCTACACGTCACGCCTGGCAATCATCTCACAGACAGGTATCAGTCGGGAAATGTGGGGTCTCATTTATACGCATTTCTTAGTCTGTCTGTTTCTTGACTTGTAAAAATGTCGCTTAGAGAGTTTGGTCAATAATTGAGACTCGTGCTTTTTTATGAGTACACCAAGATTTACTGTATATTTTAGCATCACTCAAATACCTAAGGGATTACAGTAGAAATGCTTTCTATATACTGTTCCTGTACATGTTCTGTGGACATAAATGTCCAGACTAAACGTACTTTTGTTAAGAAACCATTTCCACCATGGATAGGATGAACCTTAAATAGCCGAGTGGAAATGTTCCCTGTCACTCAGATATACTTGTCCACCTCCTGCTTCTTTCTCCAGGTCAGTGCCAGTTCTGTGAACCCACTGGTCTTGCCAGTTTGGCGGACATTTTTCACGTCAACACTGTGGGCCAGTTGCTCATGAGTTTTGACGTCTCATCCAGCAAACAAGCCTTGGCGTTCGGGGACTCTGGGGGATGTGTGCACCTGTGGTCTGACGCTCCGGAGGTTTCATTTAATGACTACTCTCGAGAGACAGAGTTTGCTCTGCCTTGCCTTGTGGACACGTTGCCTCAGCTGGACTGGAACCATGACCTGCTGCCCCTCTCGCTCATCCCCATGCCGCTGACCAGCACTGAGCCGCTGCTGTCAGACTGGCCCACTGCCCTGGCTACACCCAGCCCCAGGTAAAACAGTCATATGTAATTACTCTAGATGATTCTGCATGTTTGCTAGTGGCAATACTAAATGACAGTAAGAACACTGATTTATGACTTGACAGTGTGTAACACATGATAACAGAAATGATCCCACTAAAAAGCAGGACAGGAACCTATGACTATGGTGTTTCCCAAATCCAATCTGTCCATGAAAAGGACTAAGGTTACATTTGCACTTCCAGTCATCCTGAACCTACCTGTGGTTATGGTCATCACATAAAAATGTACATTACATGTAAATTAAACCACCTGTCTGGTGATATTCTACATTTTTCTTATTGTCAACAAATCTCATGACAAAACCGAAGCTAACAATGAATTGATCCTCGTAGCAAGTATTGTCCGTGTAGCCAAAGCCTGATAATAGCTTATTCCTCTATGCCATAGAGCTGAATTAAAAAAGCATAAGTGTTATGAGTGTTTCGCTAGGTGACATGTTCTCCGTCTTTACCCTGAACTTGAAAAGTGTAGTTTGTTTTGAGTAAGTTACCAGTGTACTTTATATACAAATGAAAATATCTCCCATCATATACTCTGTTTACTTTTGGTTGAGTAATGTTTGCTGAAAACTACAGTGCTAAGCTGTTTTAGGCAATAATTTAGACTTTGTTAAAAATGAAACTATACATTTGTGACCTGTTTTTAAAGATTTACGTCTTCAGTAAGGAACCAGAGGTCTTGGGCCAGAGTGCCACAAACATTATAAGGAAGTTGGAAAGTATTGAGAGACAGACTAAACCATTGTTGGTTTTTGTCTTTTAAAGGGATTTGTTGACAATAGCAGAAATATAGAATATCGCCAGCCTTACCTTCTAACTGGTTGTGCAACTCAACAATATGAAACCGTAATATCAAACTTCAGCCAGATGAAAAATGGAGATGTATGATCTCACTCCTCGCACCATAAAAATATTTAGTCACAACGTGGAAGTTGTGGATTTCTCTTTTCTGCTGTCATTGTTAACTAATTTTCTTGAAGTGATGTAAGTGCTTTATTGTATGTAATGTTGGGAGTGATATATGGAACAATTTGAAAGACAATACGAGTGGCCAGGCTGAGACACATCTCCAGTAATTAAATCACATTTTACCACCAACAATGAATAGTTATAAAATCTGACTCAAAGTTTGTTTTGATGTTTGTTTTTTGGTAATGCCGTCTAATTCAACAGCCATGCAATAAATCTTAGCTTCATGAATGTATCATTGTTCAGTTATTGTTTTTAAGAGGTATCAGTATAGTTTTACTGCGTGTGTGTGTGTGTATGTGTATATGTATGTATGTATGTATGTTTATATGTATACATATATGTATATATATATGTGTATATATATGTATGTATACATGAGTATGTGTACATGTGTATGTATATATGTGTGTATGTGTGTATATGTATATATGTGTGTGTGTGTGTGTGTGTATGTGTATATAGTCATTAGTTTAAGCCAGTCGTACCTAATAATAAATTGGCATTTGAGTGTGTAGCACTTAAAGCATTTGGCTTGTGGCTAGTGTTCCCTGTGTTTTTTCTTAACTGCTGCCATTTATTAAGCTTTTTCATCCAAAAATGGTTCTTTCCAACAGACGAGCTCCTCCGGTGGATCCAGAAATCCTGCGCACAATGAAAACTGTCGGGTTCATCGGTTATGCAGCAAATCCTCGTACCCGCCCTCGCAACCAGGCACGTAAAAACATGCAACATGCAGTACTGTGTAAAAGTTTAAGATACAAAAAATAAAGTGAGAATGCTTTTAAAAATAATGCCATTAATAGTTTCTATTTATCAATTAACTTCATAAAAAGTGCAGTAAACAGAAAAAACCTAAATTGAATCAATATTTTGCCTTTAAAACAGCACCAGTTCTCCTCCCATGGATTTAGTCAGTCTCAGTGTCTTCTGTTTCCCAGACTGACTCCATGATGTTGAGATCAAGGCCCTGCAGGGGCCAGACCATCTGTTGCAGGACTTGTCTTTCTTGTCGCTGAAGATTGTTCTTTATGACTTTATGTATGTTTGAGGTTGTTGTCATGCTGCAGAATTAATTTGGGAGCGATCAGATGCCTCCCTGATGGTATAGAATGATCAATAAGAGCTTAAACATCTAAAGTACCTAAAACTTTTGCACAGTACTGAACATCTTTAGCTACTTTACAGTAGCTTTTCACATAATCCAGCATTTGGAAAATGTATGAAACACTAAGTAATTAAATACGTGGGCAGATTTCTACAAGGTGTATTTTGGTAACAGCCTTAGCATTGTGCCCTTTCCATTACATATTTGAATGTAGAAAATATCCAGATTTTTGCTTTGGTCAGTACCATGTTTATAAATTGCTTTCAGTTATTTAAAAACCATTTTCTTTGTTGGTTTCAGGTTCCTTATAAAATTAAAGATGTGGAGCTCGATTATGATAATTACAACCAGGTCCCCGAATCACCAATTGGACGTGATGAAGAGCCACACCTCTACATGGTGCCCAAAAAGTACAGAAAGGTACAATTTGCCATATTTTATTGGATGATTAGTTAATTTTTGTGTTATAATATTTTTTTTGATTGCTGAATTATGTGATGAAAACATCCTTGTGCTGTATCAGGTCACAATTAAATACTCTAAACTCGGACTAGAGGACTTTGACTTCAAACATTACAACAGAACCTTGTTCGCTGGCCTGGAGCCTCACATCCCCAATGCTTACTGTAACTGCATGATCCAGGTAAGCAACTAGGAAAGTTTAGTGTACTTTTCTTCTTCTTTTTTGTTTGTTTGGTGAAATGTATTTTTTAAACAATATTTAAAAGTTGTTTTTGTCTTTTACTGATGCAGAGTTGTTGTTCTCCTGTTTTTGTGTGGGCATGTTAGGTATTATATTTCCTGGAGCCAATCCGATGTCTAGTGCAGAATCATTTGTGCCAGAAGGAGTTTTGTTTGGCCTGTGAGCTCGGCTTCCTCTTCCACATGTTGGATTTGTCACGAGGAGATCCATGTCAGGTAGCTATTTGTTATTATTTCTCTGAATAATAGTAGGTGGATCCCTGTGGCAAATCAGAGGTGTTAAAATTTCGTCCACATTGTGTTGTAGCTGCACATTGTCTACCACGTAGATTTTCCAACGCCGCCTCTCCTGTCTCCTCTTCTCAAGGCCAGTAATTTCCTCCGAGCGTTTCGCACCATCCCTGAAGCGTCAGCGCTGGGCCTTATCCTCGCAGACTCGGACGAGCAAACAGGGAAGGCCAGACTTGGTCGCTTAATCCAAAGCTGGAACCGCTTCATCCTCACCCAGCTCCACCAGGAGACACAGGAGCAGGAAGGTCCGCAGGCCTACAGGGGAGCCAGCAGCAGGTCAGAGCAACCAACAAAAACAGATGTCAGTGTCCAAGTTAGTGTAGAGCCAAATAATTACCTGAACAAAACTTGGGCCATGCCCACTATACAGCCTGGAGGTATTTGAGGACAGAGGTTTTGCAGAAATAAGTTAAGGGAAATGTAATCATTTATTTGTTTTGTGTTGTGTTGATGATCCATTTCTCGCAGCTCTCTGGGCTCCTCTGGTGAGTCTGTCATTGGAAAATTGTTTGGATGTGAAGTTGAGAACAGCAGCCTGTGTCGCTGTGGCAAGGAGACGGTCCGATCCTCCCTCACGTTGCTCTTCACCATGCACTACCCTGAACAGAACTCTCAAGGTGAGATCCCGGTGCTCTTCCACGCTACTGTGCATTGATATTCTTCAGAAGGCTGAGCTGAGAGTCTGCAAAAAAGACCATGAAATAGTTCCGTGTTTGTTGACACTGAACAATATTCAATTCACTTTGACCTGTCAGAAAAGACAATAAAGGAGCATGACTTTGCTGAGATCCTGAAGAAAAGCATCTGTCTGGAGCAGAGCACTCAGGCGTGGTGTGAAAACTGTGAGAAGTATCAGCCCACAGTGAGTTACAGCCCCCATTCAGACACATCAGCAGTTCACATTAACAGATAATACATTTGTAGTCTAGCCTGATTTGAATCCATTTTGCAGTGTGATTATGTTTTTGCGTACCACTCTAGGTGCAAACACGCAACATTCGATGTCTACCAGATGTTCTGGTTATAAACTGTGAGGTGAACAGTGCTAAAGAGGCTGAATTCTGGAAGGTTCAGGCTGAGGTAAATGGCACTCATTTTGTTTTTATTTCCATCCTGACAAGTTTTGAATTACACTTTGAAAATGGCATGTTGCTAATCACATGGATTATATAACTGTTTTCTTTGTTGTCTTCACAGTATGCCTTCAATAAGGCCATGCAAAAAGAGGCGATGGAACCTGTAAAACCTAAGGAACCCCCACCGATGCCCAGCGAGTGGTGCTTGGAGTAAGATCCTTTTTAAATATAAAAAAAAAAAAAGGTTAAATGAACAATTATTTTCATTATCGTTTAATGTTTTCAATTAATCGATGAATCATTTAGTCTATAAAACATCAGAAAAACACTGAGAAATAACCATCATAATCTCCCAGATGTCGTCACATTGCTTGTCTTGTCCAAACAATAGTCCCAAACCCATAGATATTCAATTTACAATGACATAAATGAGAGAAGAAGAGCAGAACTTTACATTTGAAATGCATGAGCTGTGATTCTTTTAGCATTTCTGTGTGAAAATCGATTTAAACAATTAATAAATTGTCAGTTTAGTTGCCAGTTCATTTTTCTGTCTATCTGATTTATCGTGTAAGCTCTACAAATAACATCATTTTTATCAGTTGAATGTGTCTAAACACCACTTGCAGTACATCCTTGTGCAGTGGTGAGGAGGTATGCAGTATGGAAGGCTTCACCTTTGACACTCGGGCAGAGGATCTGCGACATGTCTGGATCCCTCTGGCTCTCAAGATGTCCATCAGCAAAAGTCAGGGACTGGAGATTAGCAGCTGGCCTGGAGGAGAGGAGGTGAGGGAGAAAGATTTTCAACTGATTTCTAGATTAAAACACATTTTGGTTCTTAATTTTTGCTTGCTGAACATGTAATAATTGGTTTTTCATTGTGGCGTTAAGATTGACATGCAATTAATGACCCGTCTTATCATCTCCCACCAGTTAAGTGCTGCCGAAGAGGCGGAGGGCGCCTCTCTGTATGACCTGGTGGTCACGGTGCCTCACATCCTGGACGCTCGCACAGGTGGAAACTTGGTTGCACACATCAAAGTGGGAGAGACCTACCATCAAAGGAAAGAGGTGAGTGAAGCTTAAATTAGAAAATACAGTCTGAGAGAATCTGCTTCTGCAAAGTCAGAGTTAGTTGGTTTTTTATACTGGGCCACATCAAATCTGTGTTTGAAACTGACCTTTAAAGTGATACGTGCGTTTGTTTCAGGGAGTCACACACCAGCAGTGGTACCTTTTCAATGATTTCCTCATTGAGCCAATTGACAAGGTAAATATTTTACCACATATTTAAATCATGGTAATGAAATGTCATGTTTGCAGCCATGTGAAAATATTGTCTTTTCTTTTGTTCGTCAAAGACTGAAGCTGCACAGTTTGACGTGAGCTGGAAAGTGCCAGCCATTCTATATTATGCCAAAAGGAACTACCATAGCAAATACGACCTCCGCAGTAAGTCTCCGGACATTAAATCTGGAGTTTTTACCTGTAGGTTCGCATTCAGTGGATTCATTTACCCGCTCCTGCTTTGCTGTTTGTCTCAGTTAAAAATCCCATAGACGCTAGCGTGCTGCTGACAGAAGCTTCGTTGGCGCGGAAGCAGAGGAAGAGTCACGCCACTTTCATCCCCCTCATGGTCAGTGAGATGCCGCAGGCTGGTGACTTGGTGGGACTGGATGCAGAGTTTGTCACGCTCAATCAGGTGAGTCCGACACCACGGCCTGTTTACATGCACACAGAA
This sequence comes from Xiphias gladius, assembly GCF_016859285.1. NCBI lineage: Eukaryota > Metazoa > Chordata > Actinopteri > Istiophoriformes > Xiphiidae > Xiphias > Xiphias gladius. The sequence continues at coordinate 23,891,602 of NC_053417.1, read as the reverse complement.
AAAAAACGTGTTACTCAGAGAAAATCAGGTTATGCAGTTTACATACACTTCAGTAACCTGGTTACTGTACATCCATGTATACATACAGCTCTCAGTAATCAGATTTCTCCCCAACTATGACTAGATTTTGGAGGCACGGCTTGCTTCCTTTAACTGTATTAGAAGATACTGCCTGATATTCAGTAGAAACCACTGTATTTAGACTTGTAGAGGCTCTTTTGTGTTACTTTCAGTGGTAGTTGGACTTTGTTGCATGTATTAATCTCTCTTTCCATCCACCTGCTCCACTGTGGCTTTCCCTGGCTCAAATTTTGCGGGGTAGATAGCTAATTTGGCTGTTCAGCTGCAGCTCACTAAACAGTGTGTAAACATAACAAATGTCTACACCCTGTTTAAAGGGTTTAACTTTGGTCCAGTTAGATGCTAGTGTGGTCCTTACTGGTCATTATCACCAATGAAACACTGTCTGCCCATGACTTGTAGCTACAGTGCTAGTTTGTTTACTTTATCTCTCCTGAACACCAGCACTCTGACAGCCTGTCGGCTATCGTCAATCAAACGCAGACACCCACATGCACCTCCAGCCGGCGGAGACAAAAAGGTGTAATTCTGATATTTCCCCAAAGACCATTTTTTTCTTCCTCTTTAAGAAAAAAAACTTACAACAGTACAGTTTAAAAAACACATTATTTTTGAATAAGGAAAAAGAATGACTAAATGTAATTTCAGTTTGACTTTAAAGGGGAACTCAAAAATTCTTATAAAACCTTTTGTGACTACAAAACGTGTGGAACAAAATCAGATAAATTGCCTCAAGTGCCATTGAGTCATTGCTGGTCGAGTCTGAAGATTGCAAGTTTGAAAGTGAAAAAAAATCTGGTGGTGTTGAGTTACAAAGAAGTGAACTTTAGTTCATTAGCAGCCACCTGCATAAAACACCCGAATCTCCCACCGAACTGTCAGCACATTGTGTGTAATGTAGGCCCCAGGTTTTGACAAGATAGAAGAATATATGGAACAATACAAACAATATCTCTGGTTCTGCTGCATTGATTTTGATCCTCTTTTAAAAGTACAAGGCTAAATCAGTGTAGTACTCTGAAGTCTTTGTGCTGTACATGTGTATTTTTAAAAAACTGATTAGAAACCCGGTTACCCATATACATGGCAGAGAAATCGTCGTCATCCTCTAGTTAAACCCGAGTTGAAGGTCAGGGATTGCTTTAAACAGTCTGCCATGGTGTGTGTGTCATGTGTCGTCCAACCACAGCGGAGGACTAGAGTGTTTACAGCTTGTCCAATGGCTTGGACTAAAAAATCTCTTAAAAATCTTCTCATGACCAATAGGCTGAGTGGTTTCCTGAACTGCAACTAGATGATAGAATTTGACAAATTGAACAGGTCGGGAGGTGAATCGGAGGGATTTCTTTTATAGCAGAACTAGGGCTGCAACTATTGATTATTTTCATTATCGACTAATCTTTCGGTTATTTTTTTCAATCAGCCATTTAGTCTACAAAAGATCCAAAAACTGTGAAAAAATGCCCCTTTATACCTTCGCAGAGACAAAGGGGACGTCTTCAGACGTCTTACTTTGTTAGAGCACCAGTCCAAAACCCAAAAATGTTAAATTCATAATAATTTAAGACTAAAAAAAGCAGCAGATTCTCACATTTGACAAGCCGGGATTAGCAGTTGTTTGGCATTTATTTTCTCTAGTTTTGCTTGTAAAAGGACGAATGATTGATCGACTGTCAGAATAGTTTGCCGATTATTTTTCTGTTGATCGATGAATCTTTTCAGCTCTAAATGGAACTGAAAAACGATTTCTCTTATACTGCCAAAGAAATACATGGGTATACTGTTATTCAACACAGATTTCCACCAGTCTAAATCTAATAAGCGTGAATGAAGCACTTGTTTTCCAAAAAGAAGGAATTATAAATAAGGTTTCTTGTTGGGCTGTGCTCAGTGGAATTTTTAAAAACAATTTTTTTTACCAGTCTATATCGATAAATCTACGATCTATCAATATTTCCATAATGTACAGTGTGTAGATGCTCCTACCGATAACTGTTTTTATTGTAAAATCATCCTCTTGTGATAATCCACTTTAAATAAACCTGACTAAACCTGTGTGTGTCTGCAGGAAGAGGCAGAACTGCGCAGTGACGGCACCAAGTCGACCATCAAGCCCAGTCAGATGTCTGTAGCCAGGATCACCTGTGTGAGGGGTCAGGGGCCCAACGAGGGGGTGCCCTTCATCGATGACTACATCTCCACTCAAGAGCAGGTGAGAGACCGCAGAAGGACAGATTGCCCAACAGCAGAAAATACATATAACGTTTACAGGAATTTTCTGATTTTGTAGAAACAGGGTACACTTGACCAAACCATTATGCAGGGAGGACACCTTTTCCCATCACTTCCTCTATCATATTGCCTCCATTGTCATTAGACAGTGTGTCCCTTTGTTAGTGTTGGTAATACGCTCACAGGCGTGAAAATACACTTGATGAGTCCAAGCAAAAGAAAGCAAAATAGCTGTCAGAAGTTTATTGAGTAGCAAAATATTTGAACGACCTGGAGTCAGTTCAAGCTATTTTTGAAAGTTGTGAAATGAGAAGCACAACATTAATCGCAGACAAAAGATGAGCGGAGAGGTTGAGCCGGGTGTGTTTTTTGGTTTGCAGTTCAATTACTACATGATGCTCAAACTGTAGGAAAGACAGGGGACACTTCTTGATGTTCTTTTATTGTGCGCAGATCAAGATGATTGATTACTTGTCCCCTTGTTTGTCTAGTTGGCCCGTAGCCAGGCCAGAGTACCATCTGCTGACTTGATAGAAAAGTCTATTTATTAGTCATGATGAAAGCTGCAGAGTCTAATATCAACCTCGGAGAGGTACAGTTCTTTTTCAAACCTATTCCTGTGAAACGGCTGCTCCTGTGTTAGAGCCCTAACACTTGTGAATGTTGGTTCTTCCAGGTGGTCGACTATCTGACGCAATATTCTGGCATCAAACCAGGGGACCTGGATGCAAAGATTTCCTCAAAGCATTTGACCACCCTAAAGTCCACCTACCTAAAGCTGCGCTTCCTTATCGACACAGGAGTCCGCTTTGTTGGTCACGGCTTACAGAAGGACTTTCGGGTTATTAATTTATTGGTATGTTGTTTAACAACTGCTGTAAGTCAGATTTGTTCTGTTGCCTGGTTTGCCATCAGTACTATTATTTGCATGGCAGGGCAGCACAAAAAACATCACACTACACGTCAGATTTTCTCTCTGAGCATTCAAGACTAAAGTTTCTGTTTCTGTTTGTTGCTGTTTTTAAGGTTCTCAAAGACCAAGTCATCGACACAGTCTACCTCTTCCATTTGCCACGTAAAAGGATGATTTCTCTGAGATTTCTCGCCTGGTACTTTTTAGGTCAGTTAAGATGAAAAAAGTAGGACATGTGCAGGGCTGACGCAAATAAAGCCAAATGCAACTGCAGGTACTGTTGTATCCAAAAGTTCAGGGAAAGTCCATATTTTGTTGAATTTTTTTTTTTTTTTTTTTAATTGAAAAGAAATAAATACAACAAACGACATTAAAATTAGCCTTTCCTCAAATGTTCATGCACTGTTACTTTTTATTTCATGAACTTAACAAAACAAAAATGAGAGTAATTGAGGCATGTAAAAAAGTTTGGGTAGCCTACGAAGTCAGTACTTAGTATCACACCTTGCAAAGGCTTTTTGTTGCCAGCTATGAGTGTTTCCATTTGCACCTAACTACTGAATGATCATCCGACATTGTCATGTCAAGCTTCTGAGGACGGGTAGTCAAATTAAACATTAGTTGATCAATAAATCATCGAGTTGAATTAGTTTGTTCACCTTTGGCTTGAATACTGAGGTCTGTTTACTTCCTCAACTGTCTCCATGAATAATTTAAATGTGCGTTGTTGTGTTTTCTGCGCGGGAGCGTCGAGGTGTTAATCCCTAGCATCGTGACTGTTAAATTTATGCTAAACAGCTGAAACGCTGCTGTAGGAGTCACTATGACCAGTCATTCCTGTTTGTCCCTTTCATTGTGCGACTCCTGTTCACAGACCTCAACATCCAGGGGGAAACCCACGACAGCATAGAGGACGCACGCACCGCTCTGCAGCTGTACAGGAAGTACCTGGAGCTGAGTCGTGGAGGTGGGAACGACGAAGTGAGGAAGGTCCTGAAGGGTCTCTATGAAAAAGGTCGCCAGCTTGACTGGAAAGTCCCGGACTCGGACACAGGAGATGGTCAAGGTAGCCCAAAAAGTACGACGTAACGTTGACTTTGATGTACTCGGGTGTCGATGAAGTAGTAATGAGTTTGCATGGGAGGGCATCACGAGAAGCAGTCTTAGTTGATTTGAAAGCACTGTCCTTCCTTCAACAGGTGCTGCCGTGTTTCCCTCTGTGATGGGGCTGTGAGCTGTACCGTGACATGTTCCCCCTGGAAAGGTTTCAAGTGATCTCTGCTAGTTGAGTTAGTGTCACATTTTGTACGTATTTGCATTTATTTTTGCATTGTGTACAGTGCTTAACGGAGGCCTTTGTCACCTGTACAGTGCACAGTTTAAATGTCATAATTTGTACTTTTCATTGAGGTTTTCAGAAAAGGAAACTAATTTGTATTTTATGATTTTTGGAGCCTTTTTTTTAAGAAAGAAAAGAAGTGTGCTTTTTGGTGCATGTAAAGAAATAAATGTATCATGAGTATTTTAAGATACTTTGTGGTAATTCCAGGAAGGAGGAAATATATTTTACAGGAATACATGAGAAATCTCTATCGAAAAAGATCACACTCATGGTCTTTCAGAGAAGTCTATTCAACAATGTATTAAGTGTTTTGCCCTCTGTGACATGTTCCCCTGTGAAATTTTTAGTGTTATGTGTACTTGGTTTCAGGTTTGCCTGATAACATCTGCTGGCAGATTTTGGGTCGTTCCACAGTGGTTTAATACCTCCAGTCGCAGTTAAAACACAGGCAATAACAGTACAGAGATAACATTTCTTACGAATCTCAGAATGTGAAGTGCATTTTTGTGTAGATTTATTTATTTGTGCTGTCACCGCTGCTGTTACTGGATTTGAGCACAATCGAACAATTATCTTTTTTTTGTTTTTTTTTTAACTTAAAAGATATGAAATGAAAATTAAATGGAATGAAATAAAGACAAGATACGGACCAGTTATGTCCAAAAAATGGCTGAATTAATTGATTAGAACTAATTCTAATTAATTAGATTTTTAAAAAACAATCCAAATCTGTTTATCACAGAATTACATTTAAGATTAGAAAAGTCTCTGAGGAGTACCATGGATGGTGACAAATTCATTTTCATATTTAACACTAAGTGCTCTGCGAGATCATATGTGGGAAGTTGCATCTGTTACAGTCTGTTGAAGCATTACTTTTAAAGCAACTAATCCTTTTAAGTGTCTAATAAATTCTGTGAAGGACAACTTAAATTTTGCATTTATAAACCCTTGAGAGTAATGTCCATCTTTCATTTGACTTCAAAGATCTGCCTCCCTTTTTTCCTCAACCAGAGCAGCATTAATCTAATTTGCCATTAGAAGACTGTAAGTTATTGAATTTTTTTTTTTTTTTTTCAACTATTCCTGTCAGAATAGGTGTGATGTTGTTTCCTGTCCAGTAATACATATTTATAACGTCCTTGAAGCCCACGTGTGGTCAAGTGGCCCCACTACAAAAAAACGGCTCGTCACTACGATGTCTAAGCAGCGCTCCTGTACTATAATTACAAAATCAACACGTCCTCTAAAAACAGCCCACGGGATAAATATTCACAACCACTATGGCTGCTTAATTTACATTTTTTTTGACTAGTTAACATCTTTAAATATAAGATGTTGGAAAAAACCCAAACATATGCATGAATCTCTACAGAGGCCTTATAAACGGTTTAAAGACAGAGGTCCACATTAGTGATGGCGTTGTCCTGGACTACATCACATTCAGAGGTGTTCCTAATATTCTGATCCCCTCGTGTATTTAAGTTGGAAGGAGAAAAAAAAAAATTGAAACTCACCTCAATATAATGTGGTCCTGCACAACACTGACCTTAAAACTTTGACGTCAGTTGTATTTACAGATTTCTGACAATGTCAACAAAAACCGAATGTGAAAAAACTTCATAAAGATGTATGTTGTGCTGAATTGCAACGGACATTTTTACCTAATAAAAGTGGTCACTGAGTGTAAGGGTGGAAGTAAGGAATCGGAGAATAACATGTAGCAATGCAAATGTTGTACTTTTTATCCTTATGCAAAGGCAGAATACGTCATCTGTTGAATGAAGAAATCGCGTAGAAGGGGCTTAATGAACATTTGGCTGCAGTGTCTACATGGGGCCCCCCGACAGGTTTCAGATGTCGATGAGTTCGGTGGCAGCTCCACTACAGAAACTCTCACCCTCTAATCTTTGCCGTTTCGTGAACTATTGGTTGAAACAAACATCTGAAGAGATTAGAGAAACGGCCCCAAAATTACAACAGTTTTTGGTTTTTCCCTCTTCCGTTAATCATCTCTCACATCCGCAGATTTATTTTATGACCCTACAGAGGGAACCGAGGCCTAGGTTGGGAACCACGGGACTAAACTATCTTAACTGTTTACAAATTAGATGAACCGGCTCCGCCTCGAGCGGCTACAACTGTAAAATGCTACTGATGCATCAGGATTAACAATAATTTTATGTATTATCAGTCACAGGAGCCATTTCTCTGCATTTTTACTTTTGGTACTTTAAATACATTTTACTGTTTAGATTTTGGTACTTTTACTTAGGTAGTATTATGAATGTTTAATTTTACTTGTAACAATATTTTTACATACATCTTTTAAGTAAGAATTCTGAATACTGCTTCCACCTCTGCTGAACGATGAGGTCCTCCACCAAACCTTACTCCCAAAACTCCCATTTTAAGTTTTTTTTGTGTTTTGTTTTTTAAGTGTAATGATGCCCTCTGCTGGCTGCACATACAGTATGTATATAAAATGTCCATGGTGTTTTCCATACGGGTTTTTAAAATTGTTTTGATCTTAGTTTGTCCTCATACCTGCATTACACGTGGAGACATAAAAACCCCCTCGTTACTTCTGCTCCAGCTCCCGGTTTGCTGACACACAGTCGGATTGGATGAGTATCCCTCCATTACTTGTGAATATACATACAAACACCCCCCCCCAAAAAAAAAAAAAAAAAAAACCAAAAACATACACCGTCAGTATTGCAAACTGTTTATTCGTAGTATTAAATGAAAAGTGTGCCATTTAGTGAAGGGGGGGGGAAAGAGAGGGCGGGGGTGTTAGGGATGGTCGATGTCTTTGGTCCATACTCTGGTGGAGGGGATGTCAATGAATTGGTGGGAGACAAGAAAAGGCACTTGAGTTTACAGTTGTCTCAGAAAAGTTGTCTTGAGGAGGAGGACTCAAGGTCTACTGGAAGAATGAAGGAACTAGATGTTTCAACCTCCATTATGCCTAATATGAATATCACATACAAAATGCCCTATATGAGCACAAAATTATATAGCTACATATATGTATATACAGTAGGGAATCAGAAAATAGAATAGGGTGGAAAGAATAAAAGGTGAAGTGTTGGATTTATCCTCCTTTGGAATTCTTTATAGGCCAAGGAAAGACCGAAAAAAAAAAAAAAAAAAGCAGCCAAGTTTTTTTTCCTTTTCTTTTTTTCTCTTAAACAGGACGAAATTATTTTTCTTTGGCGATAACCTCATATTCCCACAGTTTGGAATGTAGTACAACAAAAAGTGGTTAAAGCGAGACAGAAAAAATCCCAGATGAGTAAATTACTCTCTTTGAGTTTTGATTGAACAAGTCCAGCATCTCTAACACTAGACATGCTGGAATGAAAAAAAAAAAAAAAAAAAAAATTGTTTATCATCTGTCCTGCAGCTTCGATCAGAAAACCACAGCCCACCATCGACGCGCAGTGGAAAACTTGTTGAGGAGAGTTGTAGGATTTCCCGAACAACTTCAGTCAATAAAAATCTTTGTGACATTTCCCCCCTCTGAAAGCACTTAAAAAGGAATAGTTTGACATTTTGGGAAATACACTTTCGCTTTCTTACAGAGTCAGATGAGAAGACTGAGACCACATACGACGCTACCGCTCGGCCGGATTAACCTCCTGCATTTGTTGTTGGGTCCCTACTGACCACCACTGTCCACGGTAGAGTCTGTACTCTAAAGCTGAAATGATTAGTTGATTAAGCCATTAGATGACCGACAGAAAATTCATTGCCAGTAATTTTGATAATTGATTGATCTTTTAAGTAATTCTTCAAGCAAAAACTCCAAAACTTGTTCCAGCTTCTGAAATGTGAATATTTGCTTTGTTTCCCTTTTTTTTTTTTACTATAGGTGTTAATTACTTGACACACTAAAAAAAAAAAAATTAAGCAATTTGATAAACACACAACTTTACAAAAAAAGAACTCAAATTAAGCTGCCACAACCCCCCCGTAAAACTGAACAATGGCTTCACACTTCAGTTGTTCCCCGTTTGGATGAGACAGTCCCAGGTGGTTCCATAGAAAAAGCTCAGTGAAGCAGCTGCTGCACTGAGCTTTAACAGAGACGAGGCAGTTAACCAGCCGCACATTTGCCAAAACAGCCAGTTATTCTTCGTCCCTGAAGTCTCTTCTCCCGCAGAACTGAAGAATACTGTTTGAAAACTCTTCCGGCGAAGCATAAATTTCACCTGTGTGTAGCTCGTCAAAGTGAGTTTTCTAATGTGGCCTCATTGTGGTGCGCCAAGCCATAATGGGCTCATTACTGTCTCCGGAGGCCAGAGGTCCTGCTGGAGTTGTTGCAGTTGTACTGGTTGTTTTGGCAAATGTACGTCTGGTTAACCGCCCCAACTCCACAGCTGCCTCCCTGAGCTTTACTGTGGGAAGTGAGTGGTATCAATCTTCTAACGTGACTCTAGACAAGAAAGGGAAGAAGGAATATTTTTTGGAAATAAGCTTAAAGTCAAACTGTAGCCTGTGTGTCATTATAGCACATGTTTACCAGAGACTGAAGGCAAGTTAGCCCTCTTTTCTCCACGATACTCACTAATATAATTACTGCAGTAAAGATTTTTTATCTTATTTAATATGAAAAAAAAAAAAAACAAAATAAAAAAAAAAACCTCCGTGATCAGAAATCCCACGAAGAAACAAAAATAATGGGGGAGAGAAAAAACTTTTAATTAATTTCTTTTCAAATTTTCCTCTTTCTTCTCAAGTTCTTTTCCTCCAAAAGTCTTGAGGGAAGACAACACATGAAGAAGATGCAGCAATAATGTAACAACCACTTTTGCTTTACAGCCTTGCAGCTCCGCCTAGGTACATAACTACAAGAAAATAAGAGATGAGGAAACGCCAAGGGGTTCCCGTCCCTCAATAAGAGCCCGCTGGAGAAAACGGCTTGAAAAACAGGCAAAAGATCAGCCATGAGGTATTCAACCAGCTTTTTGTTCACAAACTGTGGACACTACGAAGACACTTAACCTCAGCAACAGCCCTGCAGCGTCTACTTGGCAGCCGTGAGAAAGATCTGTGAAGTCAAATACCAAACGTTTGATTGCATTCATCAGCGTGATTCATTTTACTTTCACAGATGGGCTAAAGTGAGTATATCAAAAGGGGAAAAGTTGATCTCTCACGCATATTTATAAACCACACGTCTGCTCTACACGTATCATCTGTTTAGAAAGCTGTCATGATGCAGACATCCATGTTTCTACAAAGGCAAATGTGAAGTCTCTCTGTGACTAAAGGCAAGCAAGTCATCAATATGCCATTCATGTGCATTTAACAACAACAACAACATAAAAAAAAAAAAAAAAGAACAAACTGCACGTGTGGAAGAAAATCCACCTGAATAAATGTCAGGAGCCAACCATGAAACAGCATGTGGACAGTTTCCGGTGTTGTGTGTTTTAACATCATTTAGTATTATTCTACAAAAAGGTAATGAGCCCTCTCTTTGTTGTTAAATAACTGACCGCAAGCCAAGAACAACAGCACACATGATTACCCCGTCGACGGGTGTGGGAGGGCGAAACATCACTGCCTTGGGCAATATCTAAAGGAATAGTTTAACATCTTGGGAAATGATATAATTTGCTTTCTTGCCAAGAGTTAGATGAAAAGACAGATACCACTCTCATGTCTGTCTGGTAAATATAAAACTGGAGCCCGAAGAAAGTTAGCACTGCTCTCTCTGGCACACAACTCCCCGTAAAACCACAACTCGGAGCTTTTTACACTTTTCAAAAATAAACAAGAGAGAAAGTGTTAATTAGTGAGCTTTAGAGGTGCGGGCAGGAAGATTTTGTTACATTAAGCCAAGTTTTTGATCTCTACACTACGCTAAGCTAACCAACCGCTGGCCGTAGTTTCATACTTGGCATGCAGCCGCGAGTGGTGCCGAACTTCTCCAACTCTCGGGCAGACAGCAAAGGAGCGCATTTCGCAAATGTTGCGAACTATTCCTTTGAGAGCAACTTCTGCGTTCCTCTCAAACACATGTAAGTCCTAGCGTTAACAAGTTCCCTACTGTTTGTAGCAGCCATACGAAAAGCTCTGGATAAAAGTTTGATATGTTTCTTTTTTTCTCTCTCTCTCTCTCTCTTTTTTTCCTTTTTTTTTTAAATTAATTTTTTTTTTTTTTTTTTTTTTTTACCTTGCAAGGATTTACGATAGTCTGTAGTGTTGATTGCATTTCTACTCTCCTGATGACAAAAATCCCTGTTCAGGCTAGAACTACTGCACTTTCACTACGTTTTCCGTGGTGAAGGCATTGAAATGGTTCGGGGAGACGAGGAGGAGGAAAAAAAAAAAAACCTCAAAAAAACCGAAACGGATTTGAGGTGCGAATCAGAGAGCTGATATTAAGCCACAACGAAAATAGAAATAGTACTAAGAGTTCAACTTCAATAGTGCACAAATTGTTGCAGATAATCCTGTCCGTCTCTGGCAGACTGCTTAACTGCAAAAATTAACAACAGAGACTAAGAATAGCATAGCAATGAGATCTCTCAAGGGGGGCTAAAGATAGAAGCTGTTACCTTGACCAGGATGGGAGAAATGCAAAAAGGAAGAGCGATTACACTGAACAGTGAGGGCTTTTCAAGTTTGAAGGATGAATGGATTTGATGGAGAGAGGTGACACTACAGCTCAACTGATGGAAGTATGTAAACTTGTATTCTATTCTTCATCGAAAGGAGTTAGTACGGTGGGAGTGTGTGCAGGGTAGGGGGTGGGCACAGGGAGGAGAGTGCAAGGGTTAGTAGACGGGTTTGAGTGAGATGAAGATTTCCAATGTCAAGGGCAGTGCGTCCGCAGAGGCCTTTGGGGAAGCCCGTTGTGAGAGGGTCGGTCCTGGTTGTGGGAGGACGAGGAGGAATGGGGGGGACCTCTCAAGTTGTTGGAGTGCTGTGAAGTGTGACCACCATCGCTCTGGTAGCGGTGGTTGGCCCGACCAGCGTTCCGGTCATGGTAGGACCCGCCGTTATACCGCTGACCACCCAAGTGAAAACCTTGTCCCTGGAAAGTACGCCTGTTGCCTTGGAAAATCTGGGGGGAGAAGGAAAAGTCAGTCAGCATCTAAAGATGAACCACATCTCTGGAGCGCATCAACATCTGCGAGGTGTGAGGCTGCCTCGTGCTCTGAATGTTTGAGAGACGCGACAACTTTTGCCGCCGACCTGTTTGGTTGGTGGGGGGCGGGTTTCACTGGGGGTGCTTTGGGTCTGGGTGGGAGGTGGAGTTTCCAGCAGGCTTGGGCCAGCGACGGAAGAGGACGTCGAGCTACAGCGGGACCGATTTGAGTAACCTGTGCGTGGATGGTAAACTGGAAAAGAAGAAACAAGGTGAATAACTTACTGTTCAACTCGACACTGGTAATATGAAGAAGGATTATTAAATTAGCTCGGGAACTGCACTGCGTCAATCAGTGTTTCAGAGTGACGTCATTGCGAGATGCATGTGCTTGGAGAAAACAAACCAGAATGACTGAAAGCTCAAAGTACACAAATTTATTTACATTTATAAATCACATTTTGTCAGTACTTCTCAGCTGTATATAACAATTATTAGTGTGACCTGGACCCTAGGGATTACTGAACAGGCCTACGTATGAAGTGACAGAGCTCAGTTAAAAAATTACAAAGACAGGCAAGGTTTTCCCAAAGAGACAAAAAATGACCACAAAAAGATGCTCAATGACCAGAGACAACTAGAAAAGGCACTCAGCAGAGCGCAGATCTCCTCCAAGGCCAGTGTCAAAAAACATACACCAGACCTCAAAGGAAGAAATTCAAATTCATAGTAAATCATCCAGATCTGCCCCAAAATTGAATGGGTTCTTCCCTGGTCCATGCCAGATGGATTAGATAGATTGATTAACCAATTAAAAAAATAAATCATCGTCATTAATTTGTTCATTTAAGTTTTTGTTAAAATTGACATTTGTCCACGAGTCAACATGAGTCTCCTGACAAGCTAAAAGCTATGACTACTGTTACAGTCTACGGCCATCTTGAATATGAAAGACTTCTGTAAATTAGATGCAAGACATTTGAATACTGTCTAAGGTCTTTTTTGAGGGAACCGAATTAAGTACACTCTTGAGAAGCTTTTGCGCCATAAGCTGCACGAGTCACAAAAATAATGGGAGGAAAAAAAAATTTAAAAAAAGGCTGAATATCCCGAGGAGGAAACCTACCTGTAAGTATAGAATTAGCTATTGACGAAATGAGGTGGAGGAGATATTAGCACAGGAATGAGTGAGCAGGAAAAGACAGCCCACACCGCTACTGTGTGTTTATGGCCTTTTAATGAATAGTGCAAAAGTTTATCAGCCCCATGATCAGGGCTTTTTATGATCAATTTGAAGGCAGACTGATGGCTTTAAATGGAAAATGCCTCATGTTGTTAAGCTTGTAATAGTTTAGAGAAAACAGAAAAAACATCACAAGCAGCTGATCGCCTGCAGCTGATAAATAATTCTTACTAAATCCTGTATGGATACAGTCTGTTATGAGTGAAGCTTTGTTTGCGTACACTGCAGGCATCTCAATTTTTGGACCAACATAGGTCATCTAGCATAGGGCACATCTAGTGTCTGGTATATTTTAATAGTGAGCAGCAGGATTTTCACACATGTTAAGGTTAGTTTTTTTTTTTTTAAACATGCTATGGTCGCTTGTGTGAGGGGTGGCGGCTCCTGTGCTGCCCGATGATGGTCTGGGACCCACTCACAGTTCATTCATTCCTCACAACCTGCCAGAGCTTAGTTTTGTGTAGTTTTGGTAAGGGTTACTACTGCTGAACGGCTGACGTTTCTCACTCGGATTCATGCGTCATCTCAGGTGTCTAGGGCTGGAAGTGTTGGCATGCAGTAAAAAAAAAAAAAATAGAAATAAAAACTTTTCAAGCAGGTTGCTTCCTGTCTAAATCCTGAATATGCCCATATATAATTTATCATGACATTGTGGCAATGAGTTTTCTAACCCCCTGCTGCAAATGTGCCATGTCTACATTTGGGATGTTGAACGGAGGACATGAAGTATAATCCTGTTTTATGGGAGAGATCCCTGCTTCAGTTCAGAATTACATTCATTCTGAATATGTTTGTACTAATAAGTAGCAATATTGATTACCTGGCCTTCTTTAAAACCACGTAATGACAGTGTATTACTTTAACACACACCAATGAGTTCAATCAATACGGCCACTCACAGATTAAGTGACTAATGTTGATTATCTAGTAACAACGGCGCATGTCGAGGTCTGGGATTTATTAGACACTAAGCGAACAGTCGGTTCTCGTAGTCAACGTGACAGATGGGGGGGGCAGGTGTAAAGACCTGAGCACCTTTGAATCGTTAAAGCCTAGCTACCGACAGTGGTCAAAGGGGGGACAAACCCGGAACTGGCACATTATCGATGCGTAAAGGCCATGACGGCTATCGCATCTGGGCCGAACCAACAGAAGGGCTACTGCGGCACAAGTCGCAGAACGTTTTTATGACGGCTATGGAGGGGAATGTGTCATAACAAAAAGGTCAGGTTGCCTGTGCCATGTGCCTATGCTATGCCTATGTTTGGGCTCATCAGTGTATGATTGTAGCAGCATAATGTTTGCTCATTTTCGTTTCATACATGCAGCCTGAGGACTATCAGCGGGACTGAAACACTGAAATGACGTTAGCTTACTTAAATAAACTCTTGATGCCTCCACAAATGTTCTTATTAATGCACCTTCTAGTCAGTTAATTTCCTCATTTAAGTTAGAAAGAAATTAACGTTAATTAGCATAAGTTATGGTACTTTTCAGTACCAACTATACTGTGTCCATAGCAAAGAGTTTGGAAAACTGTTTACCAGTGAGAGCTTCCAGACAAACCAGCACCAACACATTTGAGAAGGTAACATAATTTTGTTAAAATTAAAAAACACAGAATTTCAGAAGAAAATGGGCATCTTATTGAACAACATTACTTTTGAAATTTTTTTCCAAAACCTTTGTCTTTTCATCTCTTAGTTACAAAAACATAGCACATATCTTAATCTTGTTTTGACACATAATAATTTGCTTATCAGCCACTGTCAGTGTACTTCAGGCCTGCTGACTGTACTGTACTAACTGCTGTAGTTTTGGGCATCTGAGCCATGACATAATGAAGTGGTGAAACGGATCAGCTTGATCTTGTATTTTCTGATTGGTGGCGGCGGTGCGGAGGGTGTTATATATTATTTAGGATTTCTAAAATGGGGAAGGGGGGTGTCATCAGAAATCTCCACTTGTACACCGATAACAAAGGCGATAAAGGGGAGACAAACAGAATTCTGTACCTGATCCAAAGCCCGAGATGCTCGTCTTCAGCGGTTCAAGATCAAATGTAAATCTTACTGCTTTCCCAAGGTCCTCGTCATATTTGCGTTCACTCACAAAGTGCTGAAAAAAAAAGAAGAAGAAGAGAGAAGTGATTATATTAATCACCAGCATTCTGTTTTCTTTTATTTCTGCTTGTGGCTCACCTTGGAAAATACAACTTACGGCAAATAAGCTTTTTAACTTTCTGTAGAATTGTGGCTGAACATTTAAAATCCATTTCAAATTTAGTCAACTCTGACACAAAGTACTGAGTCAGACATTGCGAGACAGGGACAGACAAGGGCAGACTGGAGCAGAGGTATTTTTAAAGTACCTTGATGTCTGCACGCAGTTCAGTCAACTGCTCCTCAGACATGGATGCCGACTGGTCTGTCAGCCGTCTGAGCTCCTCTGCTCTCTTCTGTCGGGCGTCCAAAATCACCACTGAAACACAGATACAAAATGTGATCTTTACAGATATTACGCCGGTTTTAATGTACATGTTTTTTTTTTTTTATTGCTTTCATAGAAAAAACAAACTAAATAAAAAAAAGACCTTCAGCCATTTTGTGCATGGTATCCCTGTTTCACGTTGCGCCACACATTCAGATTCTGTCCAATTAAGAACTAGTTTACATTGTAGTTGAATATCTTAAATATCTGTTATATCAGCAACATGTCTGCCAGCACTAAAACTCACCCTCTCACACTCCCAATTACTACTAATTAGGGCTGCAAATAACAATCATTTTCTTTACCAATTAATTTGCCAAATATTTACTTGATTGATCAATTAATTGTTTGGTCAATGAAATGTCAGAAAATTGTGGAAAAAAATGGAAATCACAACTTCCCAGCGGCTAGGGTGATATCGTCAGATGTCATGTTTTGATATTCAGTTTACAGTGATATATGACAAAGAGAAGCAATTCCTGCAATTTGAGAAGCTGGAACCTGAGTAATTTTAGCATTTGTTCACACTTTTTGCTTGATAAATGACTGAAACAATTAATCATTCATCAAAATAGCTGGAGATTATTTTTCTGTCAATCAGCTAATTGTTTCAGCTTTACCTGTTTCGTCCAACAGTTGGAAACCCACCCAAATGTTAAGTTTATCAGAAATAAAAACAAGCAAATCCTCACACCTGAGAAGCTGGGAGTGGAGAATGTGTGGTATTTTCGCTTTAAAAGTGACTTCACTTTATTAACACAAGTTACTGATTATTATACTTTTAAAATAATAATGATATTTTTTATTAATATTAATAATAATAATAATAATAAAAATAATAATAATAATAATATTAACTATAAGTTTTAATTTATACGTTTTAATTTTTTAAGAATTCAGCTGTGGTATTTTGAAATGAGAAGTACAAAGTACAGCTGACTCAGCATCTACAGGTAAACAAGGGGTCAAAGATAAAGCCATTTTCAAATCAAGATACCATGTAATTGCTTGTGCGGAGACACAGTAACTGACATGAGCGTCTTTATACGCAAAACACATTTTTTTTCCTAACGTATTTTAACGTAAGATCAGTCAAGTGTTTTACTTCAATATCTCAGAATAGTTTTTTGCAAACAGGCCTGAAACCTTCAAACAAAGGAGCATTTAAATTTACATAAAGTATCTATACAGTTAGTTCAAGAGCAGTGTCCCATCGAAACACAGCATGTCTTGTGACTGCATCTCTGCGGCTTCTACTAAGGATGTCTCCGTGTATGACACTGACGGTTTGTGCAAAACAGTGAATCTACAGAGAAGCTTTTGCCTTTTGATCCAAAGGGACTGTCACAAAAAAAAAAACAAGAAAAAAAAAAACATGTTCAGCTGTGTATTTTGTATTAGGTGTGTGGTTTTTTTTTTCTAATCTTGTGGCTGAGCTGTAAATATAAGAAATGTCATCATTAGCCATTGCATAAACAGCTTTTCATGCGTTTGAAAATTTCTAGAAATGGTGTTCAACTGTTTTTAAAAAGACTGATCGTTTAATGTCCACAACCAAGTTTACAGTAGACCTGAAATGCTTAGTCTATCCACCGAAAAATGATTTGCCTATTTTGATAATCCATTGATCGTTTATTGGTTTTGGTTGGTCGGACAACAAAAAAAAAAAAACACTGAAAAAATTAAGTTAGACTTGAAATGAGAAAATGGTTGGCAGGTCAATCGATAATGAAAATAATCAATATTTGCAGCCCTAAGCAGTACAAGCTAGAATACTGGTATTTGGTACCACTGGTACCTACAGTACCCAAGTAAGGATGAATAAGGAGCAATACATCCTGGACTGTACTAAGTAATACAGAGAACATCTTTTTTTGTTTAGCTATACAAATGGCATAAATTAAACCGTGGATTTAGTGCTGTTTATCAGTAACATCTTTTCCTTGGAAACCTGACATTTCTCAGAAACGGAAATGTAATGCAGGAAGAATAGATGAGGGTAAATTTTGAAGAATGCGGAATCTTTTGAGGATATCTGGCTTTTGAATGTTGAAGACGTACTAGAGTTTCTTTGCTTTTCTCTCATTTCCCCCCACACCTTGCACAAAGACAGCATTGAGTCTCCTTTGACACCTGACACTATTCACTTTTTCCAGGCCTGGAACACACAACACTCTACACTGAGAGGAACGCATAAGAGAGAATGGCCTACTTGTGCAACTATGCAGTCTTGCTCTGTCATGTTACATACACACACACACACACACAAACACACACACACACACACACACACACACACACAGAGCGGGTATGCTCTAGGTATAATCAGGACCCTAAGGGCTACGCTGCAGGTTTGAAGAAACTGGGACTTGCTGTTCCAAAGCAATCCCTTTTACTGCATCTCCGGAAGTGATTTAGGTCAGATTCTCCAGGCCCTCGAGTCCGGTGATCATATTATGTGAAGAATACTAGTGGCTCATGGATGGATGTCACAAGCCCGATTAAGGTCCAGTATTAAAATACGGTACTTACTGGCCTCTGCTTTCACTTTATCCATTTCTGACATCAGAGTCACTTCTCTGTCCATTAAACTAGAAGAAGAAAAAAAAAAAGAAGAAAAAGAAAAAGGGTCATTTTACCTTCCTCATTCAGAGATAAGAGGAAATATTGTGCATGCTGACTTTGCACTGAGATTGCAGAGCATTCCAATAACAGACAAAGCGGTGGTTGCGTCATCACTTTGGGATCAGAAATACAGCAGCGTCAGTGAATGACAAGGCAAAAAAGCAAGTACAATACAGTCAGTACAATATTTAAGAAATACATCACGAGAAGAAGCTGTAGGTGTACTGCTGTTCCCCCTTATACCATTATCACATGATGTTGTGTTATTATTGTATTATTGCTATTATTCCACAGTTTAATTTCTAAAATCTATGAGTTGCTGAGACAACTAAGACACAAAAAGCTGAGGGACAAAGTATATTTTAATTTATGCAAAAAAAGAAAAGGGTTCCATTACTTTGTGCGAGTTTCAGATCAAAGTCCACTTAAAAAAAAAAGAAAAAGGCACCCTGCAGAGTTTTTGACGACAAGTAGCGCTATGGAGCAATGTGCGTCCACGTTTTGTTTACACTGTTTATACCCCCTAGGATGCAAATACACACATACAAGCGACATTACACACATGCACACGCACGCACGCACACACACTTCATTCTCAGGTCTCACAAAGACACACACAATGCATCTTGGTGAGGACCAATGAATTCAAACATTTTTTGAATTTAAAACAGAAAACTCAGCGGGGTTCGTTTAAGGCCTCATACTTCAAACGAAGTGCCTGTTAGATCGTATGACAGTGTCTTGAAAAACAGGATTGGGAAGTTTCTTTTTTTTCCCCCTTTTCTTTTTTTAACTTTTGTTATTTTAAAACCAAAAACAATTTGGTAGCCATGGTCACTTGACGCAGCAGTCGACCAGGTGTGCAGAGGTGAGAAAGTTCAAAGTTTTTTACGTCTCCCTCTGGCTCTTTTTTTTTCTCTCCAAACAAATGCAACACCTTGAATGCCTTCCAGGAGAGACTGGCCAAAAATGGGCGCCGTTCCCCATTTTCTCCCTATTTTATTTGTGATTTACTACACAACATACAAAGACACAGAATTTTACAAGGTATCAGGGAGGTAAGTGAGATGCAGTCAGGGGGAGACTATGACGGCAGGCTTTCGCCCGGCCTTCGAGTTCGGCATTAGGAACAGATATAAAACATGGACGTCTTAAGACAAACAATAAACACTTATGCCTTTAGATGGCTGGATGACACATTGTTCAACCTAGCTTAAACATACTGAGCTCCTTAAAGTCAAGATTTCTCTCTGCCTTGCAGCATTATAAAGCCTCTGTGGCAGATTGAGGGGGATTCAGATACTGATATTATCTATTTTTTCCCCAAAAGAAAATCCAGATATGCTGGATAAGTCTGTGTACCCGAGCTGGTGGCTGTTTGTATGTTACAGCTAGTATGCTGCGTTGCACAAGGTCTTCTTCCATTTATCTTTCGAAAAAGCTGGGAAGTAAGACCTGCCGGGTATTTCTTACCATTTTCTGTGACAAGTACTCTTGTGCTGGGTGCTAATATCACCACAGCTATGCTAGTCTTAGCCACAGAAGTGCTCTAAGAGTATTAATGCCCGCAGGAGCTGAACCTGGATTTCTAAAATTTATCTGCTAGTAGTATCGAGTAAGATTACGTAGACAGACCCTGTTCCTTCTGCTGTTGTAGCTCGAAAGTATTAGAAAAGTGTACACGGACAGTATTTCTTGTTACTTTACTTATTTATTTTTTGTATTATTTGGTCTTTGGTTTGGTCTCTTGGGACAGTTTCTGTGGGGAAAATGCCTAAAAGATGTCTCAGATGTTTTATCCCAAGATTCGGCTGCAGCCATGACCAGAGTCAGATTTGAAAAGAAATTTACGTACCAGCTCTGGAGTTCGGCAAACGTCTGCTTCATCCTCTTGATTGAGGAGTCCATCTCCTCCTTGACCACCATCCTGTAGCGAGTGAGTGAGGCGGTGCATCTCTGCAGGTCCTTCACAGAGCGGTCAATGTTGGAAGCTGAGGGGTAGACATTAAAAAACACTTAGACATGTTGAAAAAAAAGAAAAGAAAAAAAAAAAGCTACAACACGTTTTGTCCCTGGTTAGATTTTATCTGTGCCACCTCACAGTGCATTATCAGTTATTGCATTCTTACTGCACACTAAATTCAAGGCAAGATGATTTTGGGAGATCAGAGTTGAAGGTGTCTAACCCATCTTCTTGACTGCTGGTGAACCTTGCTCATCAATGGTGGGTGCTAATGAGGAAGTGGGGGGATGTGAATTTGAGCCTGGCCTGCGTCGGGTCTTGTAGCCTCTGGGACCCTGGTGATTCCTCCCTCCTTGCTGAGAGGCGGGACTTGGAGCGCTACCTTGACTTTCTGCTTCTGCACCTGTGGGAAGACAGAATACTTAAAAAATAAAATAAGCATTTTCAAAACAAAATTAGGGTTGAGCCTGAATAGTTGACAAAACGGTCAATTTTCCTTTTTTTTTTACCCCCTAAGATTCATATTCTAACATCACATTTGTAAAAGTGTGAAAATTTTCTTTTCTTTTAATTTCATATTAAGGTATCCAGTTACTCTTTGGCATATAGATCCAAAAAGAAAGAGGAAAAAAACATTTTAACTGAATTTTGTATATGGCCCCTAATGCAAGCCATTAAAACAACTTTTTAGATGAGAAAGGACGAGAAAATGATAGAGTTTGATATGGACATTAACTATAAAAATAAAATTTAACATGTTTGGCAAATAAACAGTAAATTACAGAACAATATATCTTGTGACACAAAGTAACAACACCAAAAAGGCTATTGGGCCTCGTTGAAGAAAAGTTTGATATTTTTATCCTAATTTTTTCACACTTTTTTCTGTGAAGCATGCTTATACAGGTTTTCCCAGTCAGATTCACCCAACTCTATTAACTGCACTAACTTGTCTAGGGCTGCAACTAATGATTATTTGCATTATCGATTAATCTGCCCACTGTCTTCTCTATTAATCATTTTGTCTGTGCATTTGTGGGTAACTTTCATTCACAAAAATGTTATCAATAGAGTAAAAACAAAAAAGTTCCAACAGCGCAGTGCTCTAAGTCCTGTCGATGGAAATCAGAAGACGAAAACTGTAGTTGCATTAAGGGACGTAAAACAACTTAAATATTTACAGCCGTAAATTTCCTGTCTTTCGAGCAGCCCCGTACTGTGACAACAATAGAGAAGGAATGGTTTGACATGAAATTAGATGTTTAAAAAACGTTTTCAAAAAGCAAAGCGGCCCATGAAGGGAGGTGGTCAAGGAAACGTGACAGATATTTGTTGAATGCAACAAGTTCTCTTAAAACACTCGTACCTGAAACTTAAGTACTCTTTAGTACTATAATCTGTTCGTACCAGTGGTTCTTGCATGAGGCGTATTTTCACAGAATTCAAAAATAGTTTCAGTAGACTACTGAGAAGAAAGTGATCAGCATTGTGCTCTGTAAGTTTCTGTTTCCAAATTACAGCCAAATATCCCTACTAGTCCAGGAATTATTTATTTATTTATTTATTTTTAAAAAATGGTGATAAGAACATATGCGCTCAGTGAAGTAGGTAATCTTAACCCTTAGCACGGCATTTTAGAAACAAACAAAAAACTGGTCCTTCCCAAAATCCCTCAACCCTTGCCTCTTTTGCCTTTATCATTCATAACATTTTGGCTGAAGAGCTGTTATTACCGGTGGTTTCGGATGTAGCAGGTTCAGAGTCCAGCTCGGCTGCATCCAGGGAGGCAGAGTCCAACTGTTCACTAAGAGAATCAAGTGACTCTCCATCCATTACAGATCCGTTGGCATGAAAGCCATTCATCTCATCCTTGCCCTCCTCAGGCGATGTGGCCTCAGGTGGAGCAGGCTCTGCTGAGGCCTCTGGCTGAGGCTTGGGCTTCTTTTTCTTCTTGGGCTGGACATGGGAATATCAGTGTCATACTCCTTTGTTCAAATTCTTTTTTTCATCATTATCTCTTTCCTAATGAGTGCAGTGACTTGGGTTGGGCTCAGATTAAGATGACATTTGTGCCAAAACCTTGTTCACTATTCAAAACTGCCTTGTAACATAGTTTACAATTAATCAATGGCACAAACATCCAGTTTTAACAAGTACAGCAATTAGTCTCGGTGACACAAACATGCTGACTCAACAGAGAAACATTAAAGATGCAGGCTCTCCGGTCCCCACCTTCTTTTTGCCGGTGACATTCCACTCCTTCAGGATCTCGACTGCACTGCCTAAGGCATAAAGCAAACAACGATGACGAAGGTACAGAGTGACATATGACAGACGTAAAACCTTGTGATACCCATCTCAATATCTGAATGCCCTGAGGTGGTGGTTTGACACCTACATGAGGAAGAAAGCAGTCTGACGTACGGTGACAGCTTTTCTTGTTCTATAATTAAACCTGCAAAACTGGAGGCATGCATTTGACATTCAACTTCTGAATGCCAGGCATGGAATTGTATAATATTAGCATAAGCTTTGAGGGTCAATTATTTCCAAGTCTTGAGGTCAAACACTGACGTCAACATACCTTCTAGGAAAGCTTGAACGGCCTTGTCAACAGAGTTCTCAAAATGCTGCAACACCAGCACAATCTCGTTGTTGCTTTTGTTGGGGACAACTGCCCTGACAGCACTGATCTGTAAAAGAAAAAAAACAAAAACAAAGTGTGACATGATCAATAATGTATTCTTGGTCTTATTCATGCACTACAAATGTGATACACAAATATTTCAAGAACCTCTTTTATTTTTTGAAAACAAATAAAAAACACATACAGGCAGTTCAGGTGCAAATATTGAAAATTAAAAAAAAAAAAAAAAACAGATTTAACAGCAGAGGTAATATGTTATTATATCTTGAACTGCTATACATAACTCACATCCTTATTTTTGATTATCAACAACTGACTTTTAGCAGTTTTGGCACTATTTCTTTGCCACTTATTGTCAATGTAAAGCACGAAAAAAACCCACGTTATGAAAACATTACGGCACCACAGTACAGCTGCGGTGTCCCATTTTCCTTAATTTGTTACATTATAGATTAATAGCTTTAAAGAGGATGTGACCTCCTGTCATGAGACTAAGCCACAAAGCCACAAGCAAAGTAATTTTTTTCAAGGGATTTCAAGTTATCTAAAGGTGCTGAGCTATTGAACATGTCAATAACATTTAGAGACACTGATGAATTAACTCCCATTAAGACAGGAATAATCTGAGGATCAACACTAGCTCTAAACCTTGCCTTCTTCCTTTAGCAATACTATAACTGTTGCTCATACTCTGACAGCTTCCCCTCTCGTGTTTATTGTTAAAACCAGCTCACTGGGAAACTGTTGAGCAGAGCCCACAACTAATATTACTGGATGTCAAAGACAGTGAAAATCAAATTTGGTGGGGGTTTTCTTCCTCCCAAATTTAACCCTTCACTTAAAAAACAAAACAAAACAAAACAAAACAAAACAAAACAAAACAAAACAAAACAAAACAAAACAAAAAAAACCCCTGCAGGCTTTTTGTGCCATTCATGTGCGGTGTGTGGATACTTCTTACCTTTTCTTTCATCCTCTCAGCTGTTCCTCCCTGGGACATTACCATTTTTGAGCGAGTGTCAAACACAACCCCAGACGTATCTGGAAAAATATAACAAATACTAATCTCCATTTTCTGTTCAGGCCTTGAGTCTAATTTGTAAACCACTGTAGAACATCATTTGCAAAACAAAAAAAAACAAAAATCTTCACAGAGAATTCCTGCAAAGCGTTCTCGGCTACGTTTGTGAATCCCTTATCATATTGTACTGGCAGATTTGTGCTTGTTAAGCCATTTGTCTTCATCTCAAATACAAAGACGCACAAACAGCCAGGTTTATCTACAGAACAAATTAAAGAAAGCTATTAACTCTCTTTAATAAGGTGAAAACAGATTTGATTTGTTTTCTGTAGGCATAACTTGTCTAAAACAATACGCAATGAGGAAATGAAGACAGCAACATCACTGCACACTGCAGTGTGGAGGTGGAAGGACGTGTTTTTTTTTTAGGAATTTAAGCACAGCAACTTCAGCTAGCAGCAGAAGCAGCAAGCACTTGTGAAAATACAAAAACAAAAACTCATCACATCTGTGACTGAACAGTCTGGAATTTGCGTCTGATTTAAATGACTTATAACCACTGAAGGCCTCCAAAGAGACATTCTTGCAAGAGGAACAACCTCAGGGTTCCTTCAATTATGGGCAGAATAAAAACTGGGCCATTGAAGAAACAGCTGAGTAAGAAGAGTTAGGGTAAAGTCCAAAGTTAATCTATGGCCATTTATAGCCAAGACAGGAAAAAAAAACTGCTGGACCCTTGTAAAAGTTGTTTTTCTTGTGCATGAAATGTCACTGTAAATGTCCACAGCATTTCCCTTTTGTGCCTATTCAAATTCTGTGTAAAATTTATTGCTGTCTGTTATGCCACAGTCATAATTTTGGGACTACTCCTTTAGATTGCCTGTGAGAACAACTATGCACGCATTTACCGGCAAAATAAATTGTAAGTTGAACCTTCTTCAACTAAATGCTCCATACATTAAAAAAAACCAAGGACATATTCTGAGTTTGCCTTTGTACAAATAATGCATACAGAACATTAAATTGAGATTTTCATTTAGCTTTTCATTTTAAGAATTTTTTAAATCAAATACATACCTTTTTGGCTGTTTTTCTTTGCCATGTTGTCACACAGACGTACTGGATAAAATGCTTGGTTTTATACTTCCTCGAGCCTGTAAAGTAACCCTTCAAATACGTTTAAGCTGGTGTTCAAATAAGGGCTCCAAGTTTAAGTAACTTTCACTGAGTTTTTCTTCTTAGAGATGCCAAACGAGGCTTACAACTTGCCGGAGGGCTGGAAGAACAAGGTTCAGATCAGTCCTCTACCGTTTAGGCAAAGATTCAGATTTTCCTCTTGTTTCTTCACCAAGCCGACCCAAATCTGTGGGGAAAATGGAAGGAGGGGGAAAGAAAAAAATAGAACAAAACAAATAAAAAGTCAGCTGGGCTATAAGAACTAGTAATCAAAAATAGTTTTATGCCAGTTTTTCAAGCGCTGAGAGATAATTTACATCTGAAAGTAACTGTAGCTATGTTTTAGGGAGCAAAAATGCACAGATACCAAACCACTACCACTTTCGTAAGATCCGAAAATGCGAATGCAAATCATAAGAAATCCATTTCCTCCGGCTATGAAAGGTGAATGAAAAACAGATTTCAATAAATTGTCTGTCTGGCAGAGCATTCTCGAAAAAATCTGCAGTTAATATTGTCTTTGGCTGAAGCACAGAATTTAGTTTGGGGGAAAAAAGATAGTAGGGCTACAGAGCAACACGTCTTTGAAGGGTATTTCCTTTTTCTCAACTCTCTGCAGGTGTGGTAGGGGATAATGTAAGGAGGACAGTCTGGGCCCTTTGAATGATGACTGTTAAAGTATTTGACACGTTGACAATTTTTTTTTTAATAGGCATCATCAAAAACTACCTCAAATATTTTGTATTTTCCTACAGTGAAACTGATGGCACAGATGCTTGCATAATTATATTAGCATTATATCTGAAATGAGGATTTTCGACCGTGTGATTCTGGACGCCGTTTTACCTCGCCATGTGGTTTTATTTTTTTCCACAATTCAATTTTGATTCTGTAAAATAAACATTACATAGAGCGGCTACTGAGGAATCTGACCAACCTGACAGTCACACTAACAATCCAGAAAGGAGTAGTTTTTCTTTTGGCAAATGCCTCACCCCAAAATACACCAGAAAAATCTGGTCATTCCTTATTCATTCTCTGTTCTCAAATAAAGCCTTCAATTTTATTTATTTATTTTTATTATACAATCAGTAATATTTTTTGTCCCGTAATTCTTAAATGAAAAGAAACACCACAATGAAAAAAGGAATTTTGCTATTTTTATGCTTTGTGGAGGGAAAGGAACGTCTGGACATCTCTAAAACAATCCTGGTTTGGCTTGGAAATAATGCCATCACCATGCAGAGTAATCAATACCTAACCGATACGTCAGAGTCTCTTGCTGACTGCTGCCATATCTGAGTCTGGTTTAACTATGCCCCCCCCCGGCTTTAAAAATGCTAAAAATCAGACGGTCAGTAATCTGGAAACAGTTTTATGGGGCAGCTGTTTCCCTGTCATAGGGTTTCGTTTTCTGACACTGGTTCTCTAGAAAGGGAAACTTAAAAGCTGTACCAACCCACACCCCGCTGATTAGGACTTAGCATGTCACAGTCCTGGCTCCAACACACCTTTACAGACGTCAGACCACATAAACGCAGCCAACAAGTGACACTGCAGCAGCCAGTCATGCAAACACCAGGATGCATTATGTTTATCAAGAGGGATGGTGTGCTCGAGTCTTCAAGAGAGCGAGGTGCACTTGTGTTGGGCGACGCAACTGAGGATAAGTGCTAACTCGGCACTCAAATAAACGTGTTTACGAGTGAGGTAGTTGACCAGTTTAAAACAAGGACGACATGAGTGACACATCCAAGTGGAAAACTAGAGGGGCTTCTGTCACACTAACAAGCCACCTACAGTCAAACTCACAACAAGGTTTTCATTGAGGTCCAATTTAACTGGAAATATTTTCATCACCACTGCCAAATAACTTAATCTCCCGACAGAGAAACCAGTTGTCTCTGCGCTCGTAGTCAGTTAAACATGGTGCATATCTTAATCCAGGTTAAAATAATAAATTTTGTTATTTAAAAACGGGTAATGTCAAGTTGTAGAGAGATAATCCGGTGGAGATCCCTGTCATCACTTGCCGCAGCGTAGCTAGCATCTTAGGTAACAGTAAACCTTTTCAACGCCCGTGTAACTTGGATTTCTGCAGAAGTCAAATCGGCCTCCGGATTTTACCGCAAGACAGCCGTAAGATATATTTATGCAAACAGACAGGGCTTCCTAAAATCTCAGAAAAATTATAGCCTTAGCTTTTTTTGCGCCCTTAAATAGCCAACTTCGTATTAATGTTAGCTAACTAACCCGGCGTGAATTAGATTTCTCCTCACACATACGTGTTTCGAAATGTCAGATTTTCTAACCCCAATATATTCTACTTAAATTTTACTTGCACAATTGGGTCTCTCCTTCATTTCAGATTGGCTCATTTCACATTTTTGGCTCAAGTCCGGAGGTTACGTTAACGTTAGCTTGCTAACATTACCTAACGTTAAATGATTAGCCTTGCACAGCTCTGCCCTGCTGACCGCAATAATTTGCCCCCAACGTTAAAATATCAAAGCAACAGTGACGCGGACTTAATGCAGCATAAAGTAGAAACGTATTTTTTAAAAATTTTGTAGACTGAGCTTTGAATTGAGCCTTAGCTAGCGCGCAGCTAGCAGACTGCTTCTCTTTTATTATTCAATGATCTCTTGTAAGGCTAACCATCACTTAGCTCCTCAATTAAACAAATAAAATACTATTAAAGCATTACTTTCAAAATCGGTGATTAGTTGGCTGCTTTAGTAGTCAAACTGGATTAAATACGTACTTGGTGTTGGCAGGAAAACTGAGAAGTAGATTCTGGAAACGGGTTAACGCAGCTCCCACCGCCAGCCGTCTTTAATGCCAAGTAGTCTGCTCTGGGCAATATTTTCCTCCACCAGACTCCTTCGGGGTTGCCAGGTTTGAGTCAAAGGACCTCCCTTTTAACACGCTTCAAGCACTTCTCAATACTGAGTTGACGTCTTCAAAAAAAAAAAAAACTCTTCACGTCAGCACAGCAGCAGCCAGTGTAAACTTAACACACTGTCCAGTCGAGAAGACTGTAGTGTCTCAGTGTCTGTGATATGATTATTGTAAACTGATCTTGCTGGAATTTACTATTCTGAAGAAGAGACTATGAGTTTGTCCTCATTACAGTTTGGTATAATAGGCCGGTGGGCTGAGGAGTCCTTAAGAAGATTGTGTGATGTCTCTCATGTGTGATGTCTGTCTCATGGACCCAGAATATGTACACTTATTTGAGTCAATGGAAACTGACAACTGTAAATTAGACTGCAGTTTGCTACATTAAGCTACACCTAAAAAGAAATGGAAAAAAAATAAAATAAAAATGGCATGAACTCCTAAAACCATTAAGCACCTATTTTCATTCCTTGAGTACCTCCTTGAAAACGTGTGCAATGTGAGGAAAGGGGGCAGGGGGAGAAGTACCTACATAGTTTTTTTTATTTTTCCTTCATTCTCACATTTGCTTGGTGACACGTCACACACACACACACAAATATTTATGCAACATAATATGCTTTCATACAGACATGCAAACAAATACAAATGTGGTCCTGCCTTGAACATACACACTTCCACTTACTACTTCCATTGTTTTTGGTCTGTACCATCTGTTGAGTTTATCTTTAGTGTCAGCTCATGTACTGTTCACATTAGTATTTTACTTTGCAGTGAAGAAAGGTCAGTGTTCTTCTTTCAAACCATTGCTAATATCTGCAATCAACAGTGACACTTTTAAGTGCATTTTTTTTGTGGTAAATAAAGAAGAACTGTGTGCAGTTCTGCCTCCATAAAGTAAGAAAATGCAATTCTGCACACATTTACAGTTATATTTGATTATTATCTTTACTAGTTTTTTTTGCATGAGCTTCCCTCCTTTTAAATATTATCTTTATATATTGGTTCAAACTCTGGATACTGTCACAGTGTGTCTCACAAAATAAAAAAGGTGCTGCAGAAAGTCTAAAAGTCAAAAACAAAAGCACCACACACAAAAGCGCAAAGACAATTATTGATACAATATAGACGTGTCAATAATAAAGTAAAATATTGGTAAATGGAGTTATTTTATAGTGTGGTATTGCTA
This sequence comes from Xiphias gladius, assembly GCF_016859285.1. NCBI lineage: Eukaryota > Metazoa > Chordata > Actinopteri > Istiophoriformes > Xiphiidae > Xiphias > Xiphias gladius. The sequence goes on along the minus strand of NC_053417.1, from coordinate 23,862,674 downwards.
CTTTTGCTTGAGTAAATTATCTGATACCTGTTCCAGCGATGCATCAAGTGTTTAAAAAAGAGGCTAAACATACAAACCTGGCAATCTGTGCTCCACGTCGTCATTTCCGAAGTCGAAAAGTAGGGTTCGCTCGATGTGTTACCCCGTACCGACCGATTACACGCACAGTTTAGCGATCGTTGTTTGACATACAAGGGGCGCAGTCTTCAGTCTAACAGACGCACCTAGATGCTGTCATGACAGCTCTCATCTGGAGGGAAGAAGCATATTTGAAGGAAATGTTGAAAAAGCTGTAGTTTTTCTACTTTGTGGGGTGTAAGTGAGCGGGCGGACGTTTGAGGACGCCGTTACCCGTCCGACCGAGGGGAGCGGAGCCGCACGTTTTACCAAAATGGCAACCCCGTATGTGACAGATGAATCTGGTAAGGCTGCTGCATGTGCCAGACCTTTGTCTAACTGAAACAAAAAACCCTCTTCATTAAACATAAAAACTACAGTCGAGGCCGAGTCTGTCTTTTCCATTTGATTGTCAACATTAATAACATGTGTAACGACGATGATTTGCAGCGAACAGATGCTAATCTCAGCCGAAATGGCTAACGTTTTACTATCCATTATAGCTTAGCATGTAGCTATCGCACGTCCTTAGTTATCAGTGTGGAAATAGTGTATTATATATATTTACATATATATATATCTATACTGCTGCCAGGAAGACATTTATTTTATTAGTTGTGCAACTTTATGGTTAGCCGATTTTTACTTGGGCACATTACTTTTATGTGTATTGACAAGACAGTTGCCACATTAGCCAGCAGCTAACGTTAATTAGATTCTTCTACTGTAACTGAGTTCATTTTAGCAAAGTATTCAGACAAAAACAATCACTAAGATGTTTTATTCACAGATCCATGTAATTTATTTTGTATTAACAAATGTTTGTGTGTGCAAAAGTGGTGTTTTCGTGTAACTTTTAGGGTTATTTGGTCTCTAAAAAAAGAAAAAAAAAACATTTACATTAGCTGGTAAAGTTGTTTATTACAAGTTAAGAAAATGGTTAGCTACAGTTTACAAAGTAAGACCAGGAAAAGACAAGTAGGAGTGGTTGATGTGGATTAAATCATGTATCACATTTTCACATCATAATATCAATATGCATCATAATACAGATAACACTGCAAAATCAGTAGAGAAAGTGTTTATGAATAAAATACCCAGACATGAATGTATTTTATGGCTAATCCTGCAAATTAAATGCATGGCAAATCAAGGTACAGCTCTGTGCAAAAGTTTAAGGTGCTAAAATTAAGTTGAGGATGCCGTCAAAAAATAATGCCAGTAAACAGAAAAAATCGATCACCCTTCGCCTTTAAAACAGCACCAGTTCTCCTCGGTTGACTTGCACACAGTTTTTCGAGTTACTTTGCAGGTAAGTTATTTGAAGCATCTTGGAGAACTTGCCTGAGTTGTTCTGTGGATTTAGGCTCTCTCGGTGTCTTGGGCCTCTTCATGTGATCCCAGACTGACTCGATCAACATGAACATGATTTTGAGCTAAGGGCTCTGTGGGGGGCCAAACCATCTGTTGCAGGACTCTTTGTTCTTCTTGTCACTGAAGATAGGTCTCTGTGACTCTGGCTGGATGTTTGGGGTCATTGTCATGCAGCAGAACGAATTTGGGACCAATCAGATGCGTCTCTGATGGTACTGCATGATGGATAAGAATCTAAACATCTAAAGTGCCTAAAACATTTGCACAGTACTGTGCTTCATCACACTGATGCAAAAAGTATATAAAATGGATTATTATCTTAAAGCAGTCCTGCTTATTAGTTCTCAATATTACCTAAAATGGTCCAGTATAGTTGTCCCCAACCTTTTAGCCTTAAGACCTCTTAAACTGAGGCAGCATTTCTGGTCATAACGTCAGTGGTGACTAGTTCCATGTAAGAGTGATTTTCTCCTCTATGTGTGTTTTGATTTGGATACTCTTCAAAACTACCAGGGATGTCACAAGAAAGAACGAAAGGAAGGAAATGTCTAAAACATAATTTGTGTAACTTTCCTAACTTTTCAATCATCTCATGATCCCTTAGGTTTGTATTGAGACCCCTTGGACCAGGCCCCCACGTTGGGATCCACTTGTATTATATACCAAGAGATATTGAGGGTGTAGTTGTTGCATGCATAAACAGTATGACAATAGACAGTTGGTGGTTTGCAAAACTTATAGCAGCCCCTTCAAGACTGCACTACAACACCTTGCTGTCTTTATTGTTTCAGTGTGTAATAAAAGTGGAAGAAGCCAACATTATGTTACTTATTAAATCTAAGAAAAGTCTGGTTCAGAAGTGCTGCAGTAAATACACATATTATTGTACACTATTCTACACTTAAAATATATATATATCAAATAATATCCTACAATCCTACATATAAAATATTTCTATTGACAGGACATATTAATGTACCTCAACATCATCATGTCGGCCCAGTGTCCACTGTTGACTCATGTATTTTAATTTTTTTAAATTTAGTTTTGGTCCATATGCAGAACTATTCAAAACTGTCACACAAGAGAGTGTTAGTTTCAGGTTGACCCTAAATTTCCTGTCCTGCTGCAATAACGTTCAGTAAGGTCATCTCCCAGAGAGCAATTGCATTCCAGCCATTAAGTGCAATTTCAGCTGATATTTAGCAACACAGCTTTATGGTAATTTGGAGTTTAAAAATGTTTTAAATGGCTCTGGTATTTAGAAATGCACTGCATTATATTGATGTGGTAAGACTCACAATTTATAAAAAATTACCTTAATGGGGCCACAGAGCTGCAAAGCTTTTACTTTATCCAGTTGTTTAATTTATTTATTGATTGATATGATTGGGAACAATACACATTAATAAGTGCAAATGGCCAGAGTCCACTAAAAAGGCCATTTTTAATCTGTATTCTTTGGATAGACATTACGTTGTTACCCTAAAAAATAATATAGAAATATAAATTATCAGAATCAATTATTAAAGTTATTATTATTATTAAAAGTAAATATTGAAAGAAGTTTATAACCATGCAGAGCAACAATAAAAGGAGTGGAGAATATTAATGCTAGTAAAAAAGAAAGTATCGTAACAGGCGATGTTGCTCAGAGTGCAAGTCTCGTATTTAAATACATTAAAAATATTGCCTCCGTTTGACAGTCCTCCAAAGGGATCTAGTGAGCACTGAGCTATTTACTGCATCTTGATAACAGCCAAATCCAGCCCACAGTTGACAAAAGGCATTGACATTTCTTAATATTTTCAGGTTTATTCATGCAGATATGTCGGTATTCCTTAAATTGTTGTACCTGCTCTTCAGGGAAATATATTGCTGCTACTCAGCGACCTGATGGAACATGGAGGAAGCCGAGGCGGGTGAAGGATGGCTATGTCCCCCAGGAGGAAGTCCCAGTGTAAGTGCACTACCTCTTTCCCTACACCATAAATCATAATCTTCTTGTGAAATCAGTAGAGCTGCATTGATTAGACGAGTAAGTGATTTGTCGATTGATAGAAAATTAATAGGCAACTATTTTGATTATCAAATCATCTTTTTAGTAATTTTTTAGGGGAAAATGCAAACTTTTTGCTGATTCCAGCTTCTCAAATGTAGGAATTTGATGCTTTTCTTCATCATATACAATATAATAGTAAACTGAATATCTTTGGGATTTGGACTGAGGGTCGAACAAAAGATGACATTTGAAGATGCCTCCTTGGGCTTTGGAAGGTTATAACAAGAACTTTTGGTTATTTTTGACATTTTATGGATTAAATGATTAATCAGTTAATGGAAGACATACTGTAACAAGCAGATTAATCGATAATGAAGATAATAGATAGCTGCAGCCCTGAAAAACAGTAAGGGATTGCAACAAGTAGGTATCTCTGAACGATCAGAATTGTCCAATATTCTTTAGAAATGACTAATATGCTTTGAGTACACATGAACATTTATGATTTTTATCCTCTCACTTAACTTTCTCTTTCTTGCTGTCTTAGCTATGAAAACAAGTATGTCAAGTTTTTCAAGAGCAAACCAGACCTGCCACCTGGCCTGAACCCGTCTGAGGCAGCTCCACCAAAGCAGCAGCAGCAGCAGCAGCAAAAGATCCCTGGTTGTGCAGACAGTGAGGCAGCCGGTCTCTCAAAGTCGGCCAAACGCAACATGAAGCGTAAAGAAAAACGAAAACAGCAGCAGCACCAGGGCCAGGATGGAGATGCGGATGTGGAAGAGGTGAGCGACGCCGTCGAGAATGTGTCCATTTCAGAGGGCGGTGAGTCTTCAAACAAGATGGCAGCGCCAGCTTCTGTGTCACCTCCCGATGACTCATCAGGAGCGGCAGCCGAAAAGGCCAAGAAGATCAAAAACCTGAAAAAGAAGCTGCGACAAGTTGAGGAATTGCAGCAGAAAGTGGACTCAGGGGAAATAAAACAACCGACAAAGGATCAGTTGGAAAAGCTGGGTCGGGCAAAGGCCTTGCAAGATGAGTTACGGCAGCTCGAGTGTGATTCTTGAAGCAATAAAGGACAGCAGAAGAGTCAGACAGACTGAACATACAAATTACACACTGAAAGACAGGGAAGGGACCTTTGCAGCTTTGTGATCATAGCTTCCATTAAACATATTCTACCTATTTGATATTCATCATGGACTTTGGAAGTGAACACAGTCTCAGCGCCGTTCAAGCAGAGAACGACAGGATGTCTACGTTGCAGGCGCCACATCTTCTCAGAACTGACAAGCCTGTTGTCTAGAATTCAAACCTCTCAATAACATTATGACTCCTGCTCATATACTTGTATTGGCTCGGCCATTCATTTATAAATATCTCTAAGGACCTCATTGTGAGTTGTCTTGTGCACGTCTGTCGTTTCCATTTTCTACCTTTCATAGCATCAGTATCACTTATATATAAAATGAAAGAAAAAAAAAATTCTGTTGAAGAAAATATAGTTTGTTGACCTTTCTGCTTGAACATTTTTGTCAATGATTGGATGGCCTCCTGTAGTCACACTAATGTTGAGTCTATACAGTCATTACATGAATTAAAGCTCCATGCTGGATGAAATGTTTATCTCATATTGCTTTTTAGTTGTAGATGATTAACTGGGGAGTTATTTTGGAAGGCAGGATGTAAATTTGTAGAAAAAAAACAACTGTATTTGGGTGTCATTGGGGTATCTTGGAAACAAGTTACGCACTTAAAGGATGAGGCTGGTGATGTTGCATTTTTGACTTGTCGTCAACAAATCCCATAAAAAGTTCAAGACCAGCAATGAATTTATCCTACCAACAAGTATTGTCTGTGCAGCCAAAGCCTGATATAGCTTGTGCCTCTGCGCCTTAGAGCTCCATTGTTTTCCAAAAATGATTAAAAACACATCAATGACCCACGCTGTTGCCCCGAATGACATGTTCCTTCTGTTATAATGAACAAGGGCACTGTAGTTACTCTGAGGTGATTCCCACATACACCGTCCTGCTTCTTTAAATACTCACTGTAAACCCTAATGTGTGTTGATCCACAGCTGAGAGTTGCCCAAATGCGCATGCATTCAGTCCAACAAATGCACTATTTGCTCTTGTTTGAGTAGAGTTTGCTAAAAACTACAGTGCCCAGCTGAAATGACTGATCCTTTTCAAAAAATTGAAACCATACATTTGTGACCTGTTTGTTAGAGATTTGCTGTATGTCTTCAGTAGAAACCAACAGACAATAAGATGTATGGGCAGCTTTTAGAGTAAAGGCAGTTTCGTGCCCTGAGTTGACCCTGTCAGGCACCACGGAACGGAAGGGGAAACTCCGGCGTATTAGTTTTGCATTTTCATAAAGTCACAAAAGACGGATCAAAAATAGAATAGTTGAAATGGAAGCAGTGGAGCCTGAGATATCCTGATTTTTTTTTTTTTTTAGTCCCACGTAGGGGTGATGCCCCCAAACCACTGGATCCTACGTTTACCATAAAGCAATTCAGGAGTAACTTTGGCTAGACCCTCCCTGCCTGGTAAATGCCCGTGTCTTTTAAACTCTACACTCTGTAACAAAAGCTTTGGCTAGAAAGTTGGTGGAGTTTCCCTTGGAGTTAAATTCTGTGTGCTGATTCGATACACATATATTAATTGTATGCAATATATACTTGCCATTATAGTATGCTATATAAATTAAACTGCGACTTTAGAAAAACCACAGCTGATTGCACTTCACAAATAATTGCAAAATGTTTTTCCAAAAATTAATTATTTGGTTTCTGACATCTTTCTAGAGCTGCCTCCAGACGCAGTTTACAGAAGTTTAATTTTAATTTCAACCACTTCGAAAAGCAGCACACTCAAAAATCAAGCTTATTTTAGCATAGTTCACACTCACTTGTCAGTTTATTAGGAACACCTGGCTAAATTTCAGCAGTCCTGCAGTAAATCCTCCCTCATTAAGCTTCTAATGTTCAGTTTATGTTGAAAGTGTGTTAAAGAGATGTCGATTCAACGAATCGAAGGATCATTTTGCAGACTGCCGTTGTTGTGGTGCAGTGTGGAACTGTATTGCATTTTACATAGCGGTTTGTCTGTTGTTCAGCCTACCCGCATTGATTTGAACGGGGTGGACAAAATGATGGAAACACCTGTGCAGTTCTACAGCACCACAGACTGCATCTTCCAAAATGGCCATACATTCGAATTAACGCCTCTTTAACGCAGTTTCAACAAAAACTGAACGCTGAAACCTTCATGAAGCTAGGATTTACTGCAGGACTGTTGTATTACAGACTGCATTTGTTTTAGCTAGTTGTATCTAATAAACTAACAAGCGAGTGTATTTATGCCGTATAAATATATATATGGTTTTATGGTTTTGTTTTGTTTTTTTACAGTTTGGCTGATCTTGCTGGAGCAAGTATACTCAAATCAATAATAATCAATTCCGTTTAAGTTTCCAAAGGAGGAAGGGTTTGTGCTACAAGGTGCTACAGGGCATGATAGCCCCTTGGCTCTTAATAAATGATGTTAATAATGTATGCCCTCTGCTGGTAAAAATACTGGGCCTGTCCAGTGTATTGGGATTAAAATAATTGTTAAATGTAGTAAGTCACTGTTTAAAGCATGTGTGAGCCGGGTGTCTTACCCATCTTTCCACTCCCCTTTTTATGGGCTGTGTTCCACAATGTTAAAGCCGAGAAGGAGGTGTACTCTGTCTCCATTCAGAAGATGATTTGAAACAGTGGTTACACGGGGGCGTCATTGTTTTGCCTTGAAAGGGCTTCTCAGTTGAGAACAGCATGATTAACTGTTGTCTCATGGAGGAAGTGTGGTTAGTTGTTTTCTTCACAGAGCTGGAACCATAGAGTAAAGAATGCTCGGATTTTATGGGGAACATGTTTCATAAATCATAATTGAGCTAGAGCAGGAGTATTTGTGGTACATCTGACCCATGTCTGGAAAATAATCCAGTCACAAAATATTAGAGCTTAATTGAATATCAAGAATGATTTTTCTTTTCACCACAATGACATAAGCCGTCATGTTTAATAGATAGTGGGTAGCTAATCTTCTCTTCAACGGCTAATCCTTCATTTATTTGCTTCCTTTGACGTAAATAACATTACTCGGAAGTTATTCTTAAACACTTTGAGACAAATGGCTCTAAATGATGGTGTAAGAAGGCGTTAGTGTCTGAAACATGTATTGTTTTTTGTCGTCCGCACATTCCTTATAAAGGCTTATTACGTGGTTTTGAGGCAGGACCTGAACCGACACTTGATGGTATAAAAACTGAATCCCTAAACTAAGACACCAGGTTCACGTCTGATACAGGGACCCCAGAAGGACTAATACACAGAAGATGGATGTACATGGAGGATCTGCAGTCTTCAGTGATGCTTAGAAAAGATTCAGATCTTGTTTATCAATTGAAAAGGTCAACTTGGATCCAATTGGGAAATTTTTTTACTTCAATGTAATGGAAAAAGACCTAAACAGGAAAATGGGATACAGACCGGAGTTAACGTTGCTTCTCGTTTTGATGACAACAGCTTCATCTATTGCCCTGAGCAGAGAAGATTTTACGGAAGCGGTGGTAAGAAAATGCGGAAAACTGAAAATGCCGAAACATCACTTAAAATATTGTTGTAGAAATAGAAGCCTCTGAGTTTAAGACTTTTAAGAAGTTTATCATACAAATTGCAGAGAAAATGACTTGGAAACAGTACCTAACTAAAGGTTGTCCATAATTTTGAGTCTTCATCTGATTTTGATTCTACTACGAGTTCCACAGCAGCTGGATTTTTAATTGTTTAAAGCTAACTAATGACACTGATGAGGATTATAGACTAATCAGATATAATTTTATGGTGCATTTTGGGCAACAGAAAATATAAAGAATACTGTCCATATTATTTTGTTTTGCAGAAAGGAAAGAGAGTTTTTTCACTTGTTAATCATTATACAAATTATTGTGATCTTGTTTGTTTCACTGGGATGGTTCACATGGATCACGAACATCTTTGGATGATACTGGCTAGAATTACTTCTCAGGGTTGTTGAGGAAAAGTATTGTTGCAAGAAATTAGCGGCGTGGTGCTGCTAATAACACCGACCATTCCGCCCAATAACACTGCGATGGTACCACTGACAAAGGTTAGCATCTTGAAAAACAAGTGCAAGAACTTAGTTGAGGCATTGATGTCTTGATTAGAGATCAATGAAATGGCTTTCTACACTCATCCATGCATGCATTTTTTTTGTCACATATAGTTGCTAGTTGCTTTACAGATTAAAATTTGACATATAAAACGTATGATCAGTCTAATAAGGTTGCATTGGTGTAGATTAAAACACCTAACATTATATAAAGTTGTTCAAATCAGTTCCACAAGCAATTACAACATTTAAGTACTGGTTATATGTTAATGCATTAATAATAATGATCCCATAATATAATTATATTACACTGACAGGGGCCATTCTGCATAATGAGTACTTTATGAGTACATTATGTTGCTGATACTTAGTAGTACATAATCTGATTACGTCTTTCACCACTTTTAAGATGTCTTCTCTCTCTTCAGGCGTATTTAAGGAAGTATGGTTATCTGCACATGCCACTGGACAGTAAAGGACACAACCATCTACCTGAGGCAATAGCTGAAGCCGCGAGGTGACTGTATTTCATCTAATTTGTGAAAGTCTGTTTTTACCTTTACTCCAGGTTTGTTTGTTTATTTGAATCAGTACAAATATCGTATGATCTTCTTTGTGTGTCAGAATCTTTCAGCAAGTGACAAACCTGCCTATATCAGGAAAACTAGATTCAGCCACACTGGCAATAATGAACAAACCTCGGTGTGGTGTAGGGGACTCTTTCAATAACAAATCTCTCAATTATCGAGTTATGGGTGAGTAATTGGGGTCATATTACATATTCAGATTCTTGATAACGTGCATAACGTGTGTAAAAATATCTAAAAAAAAAAAAAAAAGATGAGTGACACAAACGTTTCCTAATTGAACAGGTTACTGGCGTAAGAAGATGCTGACCTACCACATCTATAATTACACTCCTGACTTGGGTCTGGGAAAGACCCGCTTGGCCATCCAGAATGCGTTTAAGTACTGGAGTGACGTGTCACCTTTAAGGTTCAGGGAGTTGCAACGGGGAAGAGCAGACATCAAAATCTCCTTTCACAGAAAAGATAAGACATGTCCAGTTCCCTTCGACGGACGTGGTAGGAGCAATTTTATCATAAAAACTGGTGTTAAACTCAAACAAGCTAATACTCTCAAACTTTTGTGAACGTTCTGTGATCTCAGTGACACTTAAAACATTGGCTGGTGTAAATGAGATGATGCAGTATCCGAGTTCTTGCTTTTATCTTCAGGGCGTGTTTTGGCCCACGCTGATGCCCCCATGTCAGGCATTGTGCACTTTGACGGAGACGAACTGTGGACAGAAGGGAAGAGCCACGGCTCCAACCTGAGGATTGTTGCAGCCCATGAGATTGGCCATGCTCTTGGCCTGGGCCACTCACAGTACTACAATGCACTCATGGCACCTGTGTACAACGGATACCGCTCAGACTTCAAGTTGCATCCAGATGACATACGAGGGATCCAGGCTTTATATGGTATCGTCGGAAAAACATTACACTGCTAAGACGTGCATGCTCTTTGAAGTATAAGTTATGCAACGTACAGTTTTGTCTGTTTTTAGGAAAGCCAGAGAGTACTCTTCCATCCAAAAATCCAAGTCAGCCACTGCCAGGAGGAGTTATTGCAGATCCTTGCAAGGCCACATTGGATGCAGTTATGCTGGGTATAAAGAATCTGATCCAGTCACAATGCACTCAAAAAAAAAAAAAAAAACTTGTTCAGTAATTTCCTCCTACAGGGAAATGTATCTACTGATATTTTTTCTCCTGCATCGTGTCCCTGTAGGTCCTTTGCGTAAGACATATGTTTTCAGTGGTCAATACGTGTGGACAGTGTCCAGCTCTGGCTACAACTCTCCCATTCTGATCTCTGCACTGTGGAAGGAGCTGCCGGGGAGCCTCAATGCAGCTGTTCACTCTCAGTGGACTGGCAAGTCCTATTTTCTGAAAGGTGGATTCATTTTATAGTTTCAAAATTTCTCACAGGGGCATGGTGTACAATGCTGGCAGGATCTGAACAGTTTAGAAAGCTCAGAAAATTATCCTCAGTGTCACTGCAGTTTTTACTTTTCTTTCCTCCAAATGTTCTGTCACAGAAGACAAAGTATGGAGATACACAGGCTTCAAACTTGACCACGGCTTCCCCAAACGCTTGTCCAATATCCCTGCAAATATTGACTCAGCCTTGTACTTCAATAAGCACAAAAAACTGCTATTTTTCAAAGTGAGTGCCAAAGATAAAATTTGCTTCAATTTATTTTGTGCCATATGATTTTTTTGTTGAATATACAGCTTCAGGAAAATAATGTATTTCTTGTGCTAGGGATCTGGATACTGGCAGTGGGATGAAACCGGTCCAACAGACTTCCGTTCCTATCCCAAACCTATTGAGCAGCTCTTCCACGGGGCACCCAGCAATACTGATGCTGCATTAACATGGACAGATGGTCATATATACATGTTCAAAGGCACACGGTACTGGCGTTTAAACCAGAACCACCAGGCAGTGGAGAAGGCCTACCCTCTAAGCATCGCCACACATTGGATGCAGTGTGACGACTGAGCCACCAGGCGTCAGCAGGAACTCAACACGAACCTTATCCTGCACAGTGATTCAGTGTAATAACAGTGAGAGATGCTTATTTATTCGGAGTCTGACGAATGCGTGGAGAATGTTCAACATACTGCATGAATCCCTTGTGTGAGCAATGAGAGCATTATTATTATTTCTGGACAAAATCAGCATGAATTCAACAAAAGAATAAATATTTGCATAATGCGTTGTCTCTTTTTTGTGTCAATAATATGTTATTATTAAAACAGTGGCTATTAACAGACATGAAATGGAAAAAGACAAACTAAGACTTTGTGTTGTGTGATTCAGTAAGACTGGATGTTGTTGTCCACTGATAAAGCTTCTACACTGTCCTCACGGACACAGGGCGGTAATCACGGAAGCATGTAAGAGAGAAAAGTGTTGTGTAAAACAGATAGAAAGAATGCTTTCATTTTCTGTGTTTATACGCTGAATACTTTACCCAGCAGAAATCACTGCCGTAGAAACCAAACACACTGCCTAAAAAAGCCGTATATCTACCAACAAAATCTGATCTCTCAGCTATATTATCCATTTTAACTAGTTTGTTTAAGAAAATTAACTTTAGTTTAATGGTCCATAGCTTATAGGAATCACGGGGGTAAGTTTCTATCTGTACTATTAATAGTTATATTTAAATCAATATAATAAAAATAATTTACAATTTATTACATTTGAGTATGTGATTTAAAAGTAGCACCAACAGGGTTAGCATTGAAACAGTGGAGTGCAGTGAATCCAGTGTGTCTAATTAAGGCTAGCTGGTGAGATAGCCTTAGCTAAAGCTAATTTACCTTTTTTTCCCGTTTCCTGGAATTGAAAAATCTATTTTGATGCTTCAAGATTTTGGTAATTTTATACCACACACAGGCACATCTTAGATCATCATGGATAGTAAAAAAAGGAACACCAGATCAGCCGGTCCTGCTAAATGCTAACTAGCCCAGCTTAGCAGAGTAGCAGTGAACACCGTCCTTGTGACCTCTGACTCTGGCGGAGTTCATGTTATTTGACATTTGCTACATTTAAATCACACATTCAAAATGTATTTATTGAAAGATGAATTTAGTAAACTGGCTCATTAGTTTAAATATACAAGAGACCTGTGAAAACTGAGAATTTTCTATTTGATTTTTGAAGACTGTGTTTTCCCTTTTGATTGTCCAAACAGAGTGTAACATTAATATCTTAACGGGTTTTTGGAGGTTTTATATAAGGTCAGTGACAGTAATTAATAATCAAGCAATAAAAGGCATAACATTGAGGTTTAACAGCTTTTATATCTATTACACTGTCGCATTAAAACCCTAAAACTTTCTGTGATTACTAATCTCTGTTTTGAGGAAGAGTGAAGTGACCACACCCTGGGTAGTAATACAACGCCAGAATGCAGTGACAACACAGTCAAAGTGCAGATATTAGGTTTCACTTTGGGCTCTAAAAGGTCTGCTTTGTAGTTACTGCAAATTTCAAAAGCTGTTTTCGTGGAAATGATACATTTCTAGCTATTCTAAGGTTTGCACAGTTGAAGTCGGCTGCAGAGGCTTCATAGGCAAGTCAACTACTAGGCTGCTTAAGGAAATGGGGATCCGAGGCCAAGCCCATCGTCAAGCCATCAAAGCCCTCTCCAGTGCTACTGAACAGACAAGCTGGTGGCTCCGGATCAAGGGGAAAGACACCACCTCGGCCCTGAGATAACATCAATGGCATCAGGATAACAAGGGGTACAAGCAGAGGGGGGCGCACCTGGGATGTCAGGTGTTGCCGACGAGCCCTCTGGAGGTGTCGTGGGCCTATCATCGAAAGAACACCTCTGAAGGAGGGTGCCCACCTGATGACAAAATCGCATCGGGGTCGGGGTAAAAGATGGCAGAAAGTAAGATACAGGTTATGACTCAATTTTGACCAAATACGCAGTTTTGCCTTTAAAGGGCAGAACAGTATGTACCATTACTGATAAAATCGTGTTCACCTACACAGTTTTCTATCAATAGGCCTTTGCCACAACAGCAAAGCACGGGCGTTACTAATAACATGAACAATGGTTTTGTTCTAGTCAAGTGTACCAGTAATTCATGACAGTGTGACAGTCAACCGGCACGAACAATATCGGCAATTAAATTGGCCAATTAAACCTCCTCAGTTAGTCTTTGTGGATGTGTACATACAGTGTTTGATTGACCGCTGCCTCATACTCCTAATGTTAGTTTTTGTTGCACCTGTTTGTGTTGGACAACTCACATCTTTGTCTCGTTTATTAGAACATTCTGTTAAAGCTTTCCCAGCTGTCAAATCTGAAACATACACCCCTGAGCTGGGAAAACATGATGAAAATATATTAATCTCTTTTTTTGTTTTCACATTTTTACATTATATTGATCGTCACGTCAGTTAAAAACAGACCAATCAGTCAGGCTATCAGACGTACGTGATGGGGAACTGCATTGTTTCCATTTAAAGAAGCGCATTTTGTCAGTAATTTTTCCAACGTCAAAAGTATGGGATTCACAACTGGTGCACATTGGAGAATTCAATGCTTACTGTGCTTTCACTTTTAATAATCGAACATCTGAATATTTGGATAATAGTCGTCTTCTCTGCTGCCATCTCGTTGTATATCCTGATCAGTCCTTTTCTATTCCTTTCCTTGAATGTGTTTTACATTTACATTCAAACGTGTTTTACATTTACATTCAAACATTTATTTAGAATGGCTTTTAGCAAACTACCTTGCGCTATACTGGAGCAATATTTATTGGTGGATGTATAGCGTATTATTTTGTGCATACTTATTATGTTGACTATATGAATTTTATATGATGTGCCATTTCGTTCAATTAGGTATACTTTTCCAAATAAACTAATCAAATTAAGTAAAATAAAGAAAAATAATACATGGACTTCTGCGAGCTCCATCCAACTTCAACCTCGGCTGGTGTCTAATCAGCCACGGAAATTGAAAACAACACACAACGGTCTGCAGGCACTTTAAAATATTTGTACCTTCAAAGCGAGAGTCTGTAACTCCTGAAAGATGAAATAATAAATTCTCCCTCTTACAAAAAAAATTTGAATTCCTAAACAGTAAAACACACTACTGATCAGTCCAGTACACGCAGTGGTTTTGTTGCTACAGTCTTACTTGGTCTGGTAAGACCAGTAGGCCTGTGAAGCTGACATTACTGAGTAAGTGTGTTCTAATATTTACCATTATCTCATAATTGCCACTTTGGCCACATTGGCTGTTTTATACAGAGGTCTTTTTTCCAAAATTCCCCATTTTATCCATAATTTTATTGCATGTGCTGGTATGAATTCATGGCTTGTAACCACAATAGTTGAACTTGAAAGTTGTTACAACCCAAACTAATCTAGACACACATTTTAGGTCTATGTTTGTATCCAATGGCATGAACAGCTTCCAAGAGAATGTAATAGTGTTCCGAGAATATAAGGTTGTTATTCAATTGCATGAAATAAAACTGCACAACTGTGAAACACAAAGTGTCTGAGAGATAAACCGTTCAAAGCATGTTGTGAGCCTGAGTCTCATGACTGTGGATGTTGCGTTGTTTTGTCTTGTCATCATTCAGAGGATGATCTCCAAGCATCTCGAATCACTCTGTGTGCATGTTTGTGATTATCCGGCGAAGCCGGTTAAGTGAATTGAATTTGTTTCCGTGGAATTGAACAGTTCAGATATTCAGAGGTAACATAATGGATTCCTCAGGTGTGTGACGTTTTACAAATATTTGATGCCGTGTTTCTCTCAGACTGTAAAAACAGGGGAGGCAGTAGTCAGAGGCACCATGGAGCCTGTCTCAAAGTCAAAGTCAATTAGAGCATGTGTGATAGTGCTGACGCTGCTGGCGGAGGAGCCTGTTCCCATCTGACGCTCCTGAAGGCTCTGGAGATAACTCTGAAAGGCAAACAGGAGGAAGACACATTGTTATTGCACTGACCTTCCACTGTAATTTTACATAATGACAAAAAAAAAAAAAAAAAAAAGAAAGAAAAATAACGAAAAAATAGCTTAAAAGAAAATAATATAATAAAGAAAAATAGCTTAGGACATTTACTCAAGTACTGTACTAATTTTGAGGTATTACTTCTTATACTACTTATACCAAACAATTGACTGGTTCCATCCTCTAATATGTGGGGATTCGAACCCTTTCTTTGTCATATATAATAGTAAACTGAATATATTCGGGTTTAGGCTGTTGGTCAGACAAAACAAGACATTTGAAGATGTCAACTTGGGATGTGGGAAACACTGATGATTAATCGATAATGAAAACAATCGTCGGTTGCAGCCCTACATCAATGCATCAGTTATACTAATGCACTATTATTATATGTAGAAGCATAACATTCACAGGAGTAATTTCACTCCATTTTGGGTACTTTTTACGTAATACTTTAATTACATTTCGCTAATGATACTTAGAAATTTTTACACGAGTAACATTTTATAAGGAGGGCTTTTACTTGCAAAGGAGTATTTCTATTAATTGTCAGGGAAGAGTTTGGCTCTCTGAAGAAATGAAAGCCGAATGAAAAGCTTGTGCTGGATGACACATTTTAATCTCAGCCACTGACCGGCGCCAGGACGTCTCCGGCGTAGCGTTTCAAGGGTGGAGGCCTGCGTCGACGCTGCGGTGGAGGTCTACTCCTGGACTCTCTGTGTCTGTGCTTCTTGGCGTGTTTCTTCTGTTTTTTTTGTGCAGCTGGGAAACATCCAAGGTTGAGAGAAAAAAGGAAATCATGTACTTATACTCATCACAGAGGGAGCCTTTTAACGCTGGAAGGCATATTAAACATGAAAATATGAGATTGAATGCATCAGTGAGCGCAGATGGAATTGAACTCACCTTCTGTGTGTGATACTCCTTTGGCAGTAAACCTCCACTGCACTAACATGCCTATGACACTCAAAATAGGAAAGATCCCAGTGATTGCCCAGTTAAACCAGCACAGTGGACGTGTGGCAACTTGACAAAGCATATCGTACACCTGATCTGGCAGCATAAACGTCCCCACCAGGTAATCCACGCACAGCATCACAGTGGTTGCTCCAAACACAGATGTGTGGAAGATGCTGAAGAGTTTCTGCCACTTAAGTGTGAAGACAGCAGTGATGATGCTGGCAGCCAGTACGATACTGAGAGGCACCCACACGGGAGTAAGGCTGTGAAACTGTCCGATAACCACCAGGATGGCGAGGGAGAGCAGGGTCCCCAGCTGTAGGCCGCTGAGGACGAGTCCCATCGTTGACAGCAGCATTGTCATCAGCCCGCAGAGCACACCCACGCCCAGGCCGATCCCCGCCTTGGTCTCCGTCCCCAGCTGGACATCCAACACCGTCTCCGTGTGGTACAACAGGAGTACGGCTGCCGTTCCAAACGTGAAGCCGGAAAAGAACATGACCATCTTGAAGGAGCGGTATCCTGGAAAGTTGATTAAAGAAAAGGTCAGCTACTCATCCACGTATCCAAATCCAAAATGAATCGCAGCACTTTACAGCTGCTTCAGCTCAGACTTTCAATGTGCAAAACTCTAAATGCAAAGAGCCAAACTGAAGTGCCAAAGTCTTACTTTTAAACCCCAAAAACTGTCCTCACATACATGGTGCAAAACACAGTCACATGCTCAGCCTGAAAATCAAGCCACTTCAATAGCACAAGTTTCAGTTGTTATTACCAAATGTACAGAGAATCTACTGAATCTTCACAACATGTTTTTGCAAGCATTTCTCCGTACTGTAACTACATCACCCCGGTGAGCAGAACTGCAATGTAACTGCTACCACTACCGCTACTAAATAAAGGAAAAAGGACTTAAGCTTCTTTTGGTTACTGTCAAAATGTAGCAATGTACTGAGCATGTGTTACAACAGTGATAATTGTGGTTTAATATTATATGTTTTCCACCAGTACAGTATTACTAATGCTTACTAATACTTATATTTTACAGTAACTGATAGCTAAACTTACAAGTGAATAAGGTTTGTTGTCTTGAATAAAAACAAAGTTTGTGGTAGAGACTGAAAAAAGGAAACTTATGTAGTGAAGAACAATCACAATCATCATTTTGTCTTCATAAATGTCAGCCAGACTGTACACTAAATAATCTATACTCAATGTAACACAGCATATTCAATAAATATACTTCTAACTCTACATCATTTCAAATACTGACCTTTTTTCTCATTACTATTCATATAATCTTTGAGGAAATGACCAGCACAGAGCTTTTGAGTTTTGCATGTGGAAACTCTGCGGTAAAAGATTTAGCCAAAGCAATTTTAAAAATAATGTAAATGCAATACATCATACTGTAAGTAGTACAGCGCAGTGTGCTGAAAACAAACAAGTTCATTATGACATTTGCCTTCTAATCAGAAGCTAAAGGGCAAAAGTTCTGCCTGCTTTTTGTTTGGATAATTCACTTGCTTAAAGATGTAGCATAGATTCTGAATGCCCGACTCCTTATAGACCTTCCAGTATTCATGTCCAGCTCCAGCACCTGTCATTAACGCTTTTTTTTATGTGAGTAATACAACTATTCACTCAAAAGTAAAAATCAGAACTCAGAGCTCACTCTCTCTGCTTTGGTCTGAACAGCAAATTACAGTACATGAGGAAACACAACTCTGAAACCTGCTGTTTTTCCTTCAAAATATGAATTATTTACAGTCATAAACTTCCTC
This sequence comes from Xiphias gladius, assembly GCF_016859285.1. Classification (NCBI taxonomy): domain Eukaryota; kingdom Metazoa; phylum Chordata; class Actinopteri; order Istiophoriformes; family Xiphiidae; genus Xiphias; species Xiphias gladius. The sequence continues at coordinate 23,844,682 of NC_053417.1, read as the reverse complement.
ATAGGCAACCTTAACCCTAATTTACGCTACCCTAAGACTTACTGGGAACACACAGACTTTGGCAGAGTGTGTGTTTGCATAAGTTCACATGTTTTAGGGCGCAGGTCCACAGACCACACAACTCCTAATCACGCATACAGTTTGTGTTTTCTGGATTTGTGTCCACATATTTTCTCAGCGAAAACACAGACAGAAATAATGTTATGTTCAGCCTTTTAATATCTTTGATAAATCTTCCTCACAGTATATCACTCTGCATACATACAGCTCCACAAACTGCTGTTACCTGGACCTTACGAGATACGTAAGGTCCAGGTATTTTATACGAGCTTTTATACGATATTTTATACGAGCTGCGTATAAAAATCCGAAATCACTGCCAAATCTCACATGCGCTCGCGTCGGGTTTAGCACTGTGACACGAGTGAGATGTCAGTCAGTGCAACAGGTGGCACTTCATATATGCTGCCGCTGTTAGATTCAGACACAGGACTACCCATCTGCCTCTTCCAGCTTTGGGCTTATCCACCCTAAACCCCTGGCAGCCTTCAGAAAACCTGCCACTGAGGGTTTAAGCCATCAGATAAGCTAATGAAACATGTAGAGTATGAAAACAGCAGAGGTGTTGAAATAGTGACTTTAAAGGAGGAGTACACTGCTTTAAAAACTACTGTCTCTACCTTGATATTGTAAAGTGTAGCTCCGGTGTCATGAATACATACCAAAAAAGCAGTAGATGAGGCCGAATGAAAGGCAAACAGCGCAGACAATGGATGGGATGACTTCATACTTCCTATTAATCTCAAGCCTGCATATGTCCACTTCAGCGAAGTCGGCTCCTGGCTCCTCAGTAACATAGGGTGAAGTGAGTGCCATCTTGGAGGATTATTACTTCTATTGCCGTGCAGCTGGTCTGGACGCGACTGCGCCTTGCTCATTGAAGGGGGGAAACTGCAACGTCCTGCATGTGGTATCCAGGGAAGGAGGAAACTCCTGAACGAAGAACTTGTACGAAAGAGCTTCCTGCTGTGCACCTGCCAAAAGAAAAGAGTGTTTTCAGCTCTTGGGCGATGACAAACATGAATTCAGCTCCAGTTTTTCCTGGCTGACGTGAGGGTTATTAATCATCAAGTCTTATGATCATCCTGGGAGGGAACCCCGTCAAAGCATTACTTAAATTCAATATGAAACATCCGCATGCTTCCAAAAGACACATATAATAATTGTTATTTATGTGAATATACGAGAAGATATAGTTTTCTCCTAAGCATCTAAACATCTGTTCAGGAAGCAGAGAAGGAAACTGGGGATCTCCTCTGAGTTTCTCTTTCCTGATTCTTTTGTTCAAGAGCAGGATGCAGATGAGGAAACGACCTGGTGGCTCACTGCCATCGTCATACAGGCCCTTTTGTTCTGGGAATGTGGTTAGGCACTCTGTTTACTGAAGAAAATACCATAAACAAACATGTCAAGATATTCTAAGGACTAATAAAGACAGTGACAACCCGTGGTGGAAGAATTACTCTGATTTTCCACTTAAGTAAACGTGCACATAGCAATACCGCAGTGTAGGAATACTCTGTGACACGTAAAAAATTGTACATTTAAAATTTTACTTAAGAAAAAGTACAAAAGTATTAGCATCGAAATATACTTAAAATGCCAAAAGCAAAAGTTTAATTATGCAGAATGGCCCATTTTAAAATAATGCATATTATATTATTGGAATATAACTATTGATGCATTTATTGTACATCACTTCAATGTTATAGCTGGTAAATTTGGAGGTGATTTTAATTACTTAAAATACTTCTGGATAGCTTTCAAATTTCCCCCTGGGAAGTCTCATCTTTTTTTAAACTATAATAATACATCATATTTTATTTGTCTATTATATTGTGTATCATTAATCTGAATCTGCAAAGAAACTAAAGTTATCAAATAAATGTAGTGCAGTAAAATGTATAATATTTACCTCTTAATTTTTAATGGAACGGATGTACAAAGTAGCAGAAAATGGAAATACTTAAGTAAAGTACAAGTACCTCAAAAGTACAAGTAAATGTATGTAATTACTTTCCACCACTCGTAATACCATTGCATCACTTATAAATTGAAATAAATCAATATAAACTACAATATTTTTAGCTCGAGTTGACCAAAAAACTCAAACTGTGAAAAAACATGTATCATGTTTTTTCACACACTTGTCTTTTCACTTGTCTTTTCAAGACACTTGTGTTTCTTGGCTCATACTACAACTGTCTACAGCCACAGTGTGTATTACTGTAAGGACCTTATAAGCCGTTCACGCAGATACCACGGTCAGCACATGGAATTAGAGGAGCTTTAGCAGGCGAGTGATCCTCCCGCTTGTGTTTGTCAACTCTGTGTCCCTTTGTAAAGGTGAGTGTAACTGAACTTTCTACACTTTCTCCAACGAAAATGAATGCGCTGTGGAGGATGAAAAGCTACTGATATAATTCCTTTTTTATTGGTTTGATATATTTTTGTAAAACTGTCATGAAAAATGTTATTTCAGTTACTTTATTCTGCAATAAATGAAAGCATCATAATCCACATTTCTTCACAAAAAGATATATCAATACAACAAATAATCTCTGTCTAATGAAAAATTGAAATAAAGAAATCATATTTCTGTGGCCTACCTGGAGTGAGGCATGTCTTCACAGAATCAATGTTATCAGAGGAAGAAAAGTGTCTTCTTCGATAGTTTGTCAGATTCCAGCAAAACCCAGCAGGGAGCGAAACTGTCAGGGCTTTGTCGGGAGTCTGTGAGCGGTGGGTGAGACTCAGAGTCCGACGCACTCATCTGTGCTCATGTGGACAGCTGACGCCTGACACTGAGAGAGAGAGACCATCTGCCCCCAGTGACAGTACGAGGCTACTGCCAAGCCCAAGGCTGAGCAAGCTGAGAGTTCAGCTCTCACTGCCCGTGATCCCATTGGAGCCTGGACTTAATCACTCTGTAGGATATTTCACACTGTGGCACTTTCCATTAAGGTTAAAGTTGGCTTCTGGTAAAGGGATATTGCTGGGGATCCGGACTTGACCCCTAAAAGGTCTTTACTTTGGGGACTTTCCTAAATAACCTCACTTGCTATTTGATTTAGTGTTATGAAGAAAAAATATTATGGTCTTTGAAACATAACTTGGCTCAAGGGTTGGCAGTGGTGGTCTATGCGATGGATTTATTTGAACGAATCGTACTGACAATGGTAATTTGACTTTTCCTCTAGCGCCACCATGGGGTTGACATTTGAGATTAAAATTGAAATGTGACAACAACTGTTGAACGGGATACCATTAAATTTTGCAAAGGCATTGTAATAAATTTGGGGATCATCTGAATTTTCATCCGTTTATTTCAAAATCGCTGCAAAACTCACGGCATTCCCATCAACCTCGGCTGTACTTTGCGCTTAGTGCTAATTAGAAAATGTTAGCGTGCTAACGCACTAAACGGACAGGGTGAACACGGTAAATATTGTCCCTGCTAAACACTTGCATGTTAGCATTGTCAATATGAGCATGTTAGCATGCTAAAGATAGCATTTAGTTCAAAGCACTGCTGTGATGAAGAACAGAATCACAGTTTTGGCTTTTGTATGAATTAAATATGATGAAATTTAATGTGTTAATTTGCGAGTTTCAGAGTTGCTGGTAGACAGATTTCTCTTTTTCGTGTCTTCATGCTAGGCTAAGCTAACCATCTCCTGGCTCCAGCTTTATATTTATCGGACAAATATTGGCATGGTATCGATCTTCTCAAAGAAATGAATAAATATCTCTCAAAATGCCAAAGTATTCTTTTAACGTCAAATTTTATAACTGTACACGTTTGCAGTGAAGCCAAAGGGGTTTTCTTAGGGGTCTTTCATGGGTCATTCCTGCTTTCTGTGGGCAGAATTCAATTTTTAATTAATAATTTCCCGTGGGAGAAGTGTAAAATCAATTTCATTTGGGCAAACAGGGTTCAAAATCTTTGGGATTTCACTTCGTTGGTATGGGACCCAGATGTCTAATGCAGCCACACTTGTTGATTCACACTGACAATCCTTTCTTGTCCCATAACAATCATGCAAGGTGTAATTTTTAGTCAGTGTGAGGACTGTCTGCTTTGAGCTGCTTCACGTTTTCCCTCCGCACTCTGTTGCTATAAGCTCACGTACTGGCAGTAAAAATTAAGATGGGGGTTATGCACAAGACCATGTAACTTTAGCTTAACAGCAGCCACTGTGGCCACAAGTTGCAATTACAGGATCACAGCACACTGAATTTGCCTTCATTTCCCCAGATTCTCTTGAGTCGGCTGCTTTAAAGACAACATGTTCATGCGACAGGTTGAAATGTAGTGTATCGGAAGCATAAGAAAAGCAAAGTCATGAATGTGCATGCAGTAAACTATATGTTAAGTTTGTCAACATTAGCCACCATAAACTAATTTGTTAAAGCCAAATTCAAGCAGTAGTCACACACCATTGGGCTTATTAGTTAAGCAAAGGGGTATTTTCATGCTTCTGATTCACACTTTTCATTTGTTAGAGGAAGATTATGTTGTTTATTCATTTAAAAGATGTATAACCTTACTTAACCACTTTAAAAAGAAAAGGATGCCCAGGGGTATAGTATAATAATATCATGGACAATTAAGCAAAACTCTTATTAATAGATGCCAGACTGATATAAAACTAAGTCTCCTAACACAGTCTGGAGTGCAACAGTGTATGAACAGAGCCATTGTGTACATGTATTTTTAGCAGAGCATGAAAGACCTCACATCCAGAGCTGAGTTATGGCAAGAACTCAACTGCAAATGTCAGGGGGAGAAAGAGCAGATTAATGATGAAAGCAGCGATCGTCGTATAACTGCAGGGACGCTGAGCTGCAATAAGGTTGCCAGAGACAGTGAAACTGAGCTGTCTGGAGGAACTAAGTTCTTCCTGCAAGAAGATAACAATGTTGGTCTCTCGGTCAGTTGCTGCACCACTTTGGTCCAGACTGAAAAATTTCAACAACTCTTACATTGATTGCCTTGAAATTTTGTACAGAGACTTATGGTCCCCAGAAAATAAATCCTACAGACTTTGGTGACCCCTTGACATTTCCTGTAGCGCCGCCATGAGGTGGACATTTGGGATTTTGAGTGAAATGTCTTGACAACTGGATCACCATGAAATTTTGTCCAGACGCTCATGTTTTCTCGGGATGAATTGTAATAATTATGTTGATTCCTGAACTTTCCCTCTAGTGCCACAAATCGGGTCAAAATTTTAACATTTAAGTTGAGGTTCAAATCTGCAAACCTAATGACAATCTCATCAGCCTCAGTTGTAATTTGTTTTTAGCGATCTTTGTGAATTTTAATTTTTTTGCAGTCAAAACGATTATTATTTTCTTCGTATTTATTCTCTGTTTAGCTAAAATTAGTTACAAAAAGAAGCAATATGTCACTTTTCTTCAGGGGAAATTATTAATACAATAGAGATGAATCCTTTTCCCAAATGAGAAAAGGGAAAACGGTACTGTCTTGTATATACTATATCCATATTTCTTCCTCTTCTTGTTCTCAGAAATTACAACATAATAAAAATTTAGAGGATGAGAGTATAAAAAAAGAGGAAAACCCTCCCCTCTAAGGACATATAAAATAGGCTTTTAACTACACACTATTTATGACCCTGTTGCTCCCTGAAATATCAAAACATACAGCAATCGATTCATGAGACCTCTCAACGTGTGACTCTGACATTTTTGATTTTGCAGAGCAGAGAGTATTGATCGGGACAGGCCATTTCACCTCTGCACATGAAATGTATTTCTCACATGAATGATCTGAAGACCCGTTAAAGGGAGATTATTTTGCCACTATGAACTTTTAAAAAATGTCTCTTGTCAGAGAGAATAAATAAAGTTGCATGATTCAGATGTCTAATCCAAAAATGTCTGGCTTTTATCGGTATGTACTGAGAGGACTCCCATCTGCTTTTACAACCAATGTACAGTACCTAATGCCTTATATATATACACATTGAATCTACAAAAAAAAATTGAATAAATTGGCCGAACATGTGATTATTTAATAAATAAATAATATTATCTTGCCAAAGCCTCAAACTCATCAAATGAGCAACAACAACAACAACAACAATAACCTCATTTTAAGTAAGTAAGAGAGTTTTTCAATTCCAAATGCTAAATAATGTTTTGCATTCATCAGAAAAAAACAATACAGATGCAGCCAGTTACAACATTTCCTATTATGGCTCACTTTTGACATCTCTATGAAATGAATACAATACAGAGGTTCATTTAATTAACCTTTTGAGAATAACACATAACAAATTTTAGATAAAACTAAAAGTTGACGATACATAATTAAATACACAGCTTCTTTCTGCTTGTAATGCTATCAGACACTATCAGTTAGAAATATGGATAGTCAGGCTTCTACTTAACACAGAAGAGGTATGCATAACCACTCTGTTCCAAGATCATCAATCTGTTGGTTGCAGAAATGATTCAAAGAACACTCATGTATCCCTTGGCTTCTCATTATGCAGAAGTACGATATAGGATATGCATACGTACATAAATACATGCAGTTAGGTAGAATTGAAGAAACATATGCAGAACATACGGCTCACTTCTCTCAGCATCTCCTCACATGTTTTAATTTAATTTAACAAGTTCTTTTGCAGGTTCATTAATACCTCACATGGTTTGGTTTTTCTGAGCACTGAATATTTTAAATGGCTGTAAATGTAACATCTTAGACAATAATATTGACTCAAAACCAAACATGCAGTGAGACCTCAGAAAAGGTTCAAAGTACACTGTGATAACCACTAATCAATGTCAAAATGTTTGCTGTGGCCGTACAAAGTAAAGATGAAAGCTTTGCTCATCTACTGAAGCATTCATCCACCTTGGGCTTTAACATGACCCCTGTTTTAATGCTACATCCACATTTATAAATGAATACAGATCTCCTGACAGGATTACACCATGCTCAGTTTTGATATGTTTCTACTAGGTCAAAGTTTGCTCTCAGATTTAATGTATGAAAGTGGCGACAAACTTTCAGCTCAGAACAGGTGTGGAACGAGCACTCATATCCTCTACTTAAGTAGTAGTTAACAATAGTGGAAAAATACTCTATTACAAGTAAAAGTCCTGTACTCAAAATTTTAATGAAGTAAAAGTACATGATTTTCAGTATTTTCAGCTAAATGTACCATCATCAAAAGGTAAAAGAAGGAACTCTACAAAATAACCCCTCTCAGAGTGATATATTGTTACAGTATTACATTATTACTACTGATGTATTCACATGTAAGGAGCATTTTGATATTGTAGCTGGTCATGGTTGCACTTTTGACTTCATTTTACAGTGCTAGTTAACTGTAATGATATTTTATTTGTAGAGCATATGTTTTGTATTGTTGCTGTCCAGTGTAAACCACTTACCTCCAAATTTGGTGATTTAGAATATTTCAGATGAACTGAGGCATTAAGCGTTCCTTTATCGGTTGATAAAATTCCCATACCTCCTAAGTTAGATACACCTCTGAAAACCCATTTGATTACCTGAACAATGTTGCAAAGTTGATGTTGCATGGTTTTCAGGGGACAGGAGTGGTATGTAAAATCTTAATCCGGAAAGTAGCAGCAGGTGCAAAAAAACGTAGCGGAGTAGAAGTAAAGTAGCATTAAAGGGAAGTTGTACTTTGTACTTTCTGATTAGCTTAGCTTAGCATAGAGACTGGAAAGAGGGGGAAACAGCTAGCCTGGCTCTGTCCAGAGGTAACTTATATCTTGTTTGTTTAATCCTTACAAAAACTAAATGGATAATTAGATTTTTTTACAGGGTTTATATGCCAAACTATTCATTGGCTCTGGGCAGTTTGCCTAAATCCACAAAATAGTCCAGCACATACCCCCCGTAACACCACAACATGTCCTTTTTACACTGCAGTTTTTGAACGTATTAAAGATGTGAAGTGTTAAAAAGTGAGCCTTAGAGGTGCTTTGGAGAGAGCCATGCTTTGGAGAGAGCCATGCTATATATATATATATATATATATATATATATATATATATATATATATATATATTTCCTGTACACTTATGGGTTATGCTGAAAGGCTTTTATCCGAAATAGATCAACTCAAACATGTTTACTGTGTGATAAGCTCAAAGGGCTGAATCACAGTATAATGACAGACACCAAGGAGGTTTACACATCCAAAGACCCCACTGAACTCCATACATGTACTTGCACGTATACTGCTGCATGCATCTTATCCACCACCATTTTAATCTACAGCACAGGATAAAAGATCAGACTGTCTCATAGCAACGTCTCCCCAACCTCCACAATGAATGAGGTCTCTGTTGCTAATAACCCCCTGATTCTAAATGGCTGTACATGAAATGTCCAGCACACGGTAGGAAAACTCAGTAGAAGAAATACATGATATATTGTTATATATATATATATATGTGTATATTTTGTTACGGTATGACTGTCATATGTGGAATTGACATGTTGAGACTCCCTTTAGCATTAAATCCTGGGTTGGTGAAGGTATTAGCTCATAAATCATATGTCATATTTACAGCACACAGAGCTTTACGATAATTCCCATCAACTAATACAGAGTAATAAATGGAGGATTTTCTATTCTAACACTCGAATAAACTGAATAAACTCACATGGACACAGTGGTTTTGCCACACTGTCTAAAATATTAATATAATCATGCTCTACATTTTGAAACTACAGTTCCCATAATTTGGGGCTTTAGGGGATGTAAACTCATTTGGGAGTTTATTAGGTACACCTAACTAAAACTAATGCAGTCCAATAAACCAGTCCTGCCATAAAATCCTACTTTGATGAAGGTTATAATGTTCACTTTTTGCTGAAACTGTGTTAAAGAGGTGTCAATTCAACCTCATGGTCATTTTGGATGTTGTAGCCTGTGGTGCTTTTTGAACTGCATTGCGTTATGTTGACAGGTGTTTCTATTATTTTGTCCACCTCCTTCAACTCAATGAGGGTGAGGTGAACTACAGACACACCTCTTTGTGTAATGCAATAAAGTTCACAGCAGCAACACAAACTGCAGCCTCCCAAATTATCATACAGTTGAATCAACATCTTTTTAACACAGTTACAACAAAAAAACTGAACATTATAAACTTCATCAACGAGGATTTACTGCGGGACTGTTAGATTGCATTAGTTTTACTGAATGTATGTTGCCATGGAGTCAAGGATTTAGATACAGCCCTCTTTTTAGCTTATATTTGTTTTTATTTTGGCAAATTGGCATCATTAAAAGTATGGTGAATTTGCTTTTAACAGTTCCCACTGAAGAAAACTTAAAAACATGATAAGCGTCTTTTTTCTGTGATTACTAAGCAGGTTTATGGACGTTTATTTGCAATGGACATTAGAGATAATGATATCCTTGGAAAGTGTAAGTTACACTGAATCTAAAAAATAAATGCATCAAGTCTTTCTGTTTAGATTTGGATGAGTTATGATAGTGGGAAAATAACATTAGATCTGATATTAATGATGGTCTCACATTGTTCAACCCGGTTCCTGGTCTTAGTAGTCAGAAAAATCACTAGGTTCTCAGGAATAGGACCTTCAAAGATGGACAGCCTCCTCTAGTTGATGACTCCCTTCATGCTTCTGCACATAAGGGCAGTATCCAGTTGTATCAGGTGTCCATGTTGTATCCAGTAGTATTCAGTGTCTAGCCTGTGTAATGAAGGACTTGTACCATTAGGTGGCTACTCTGTCTCAGCCTGTCCTGCCGTGTCTGCCACCGGTAACTGATAAGAGGACTATAACAGGCAACGAGGGGCTAACAACACAAACCATCTGCTTAATATCAACATAACCATTTAACAGTCTCTCAGTGCATGTGTTCTGACACAATAACGCACCGATTGTCTAAATTCCACCTTGAATAATTTCAATAAATACGTACCTGTATCAAGGCCAGTTAGTGAAATAGAAAAGCAGATAATATAATGACGGATTCTCAAAGCACAGTCACACATTCAAACATTTGAATCAGAGTCGCAGTGGCAACTGGTCAAAGAGATGAATCAGATAGAAGCACAAGTATTTCCGTGAAACCCCATTTTTATTTGGCAGAGCAGTGCTTTACTTCACCGATGCACTTAAGAGATCATGTTCTAATGAAGGCAGAGAAACACCGTCCTCCGCACTCAACAGGCATAACATCTCAAAGGCTCCCCCGTAGTACCTTTTTACTGACTTTGATGGATCTTTATATCACTCAATATCACAAACAGGCAAAGGGGACATATAAGCATCCTTGTCATACAACCTAACTGAATGAGTTTAAAGGCCTGACACAGTCACCCCCACATAGCTGTTTTCAATTATTCTGACCTCTGCTTCAACACAAGCACAGCATGAGGACACCCACACAGTCCAGAGAGGTGGTCTCTAATCATGCTAGATAAGTAGAACACTTGTGGGGGTGGACCTTTATAGCTGGACTGTGACATCTCAGTTATAAAAATATTGAATATGTTTTGGTATCATTTTGGGTTAAATAAGTTATTCAAGAAAGCACAGCTTTCTCAGAACTGCATTTGATCCAGAAAATTAAGTTCACAATTGGTGTTTGTATTCAGTAGAATAATAAAACACATTTGCTTTCATTTCTGACAGTGTCAACCCAGTGTTTAAAGGATTTTTCTAAATTTGTTTTTAGAAAAGCAATTTTCCTGTTATAGAAAAATATTGAAATGACTTTTTCCACTCAGTGTTGTGTAGTAAAATTTGATAATCAAGTGATATCAATCTCATATTTCTGCCATGATACCACAGTATTATTTGTATAATTCCAACATTATAGCAACTGCATTGCACATATATTCATATATAATAGACAAATTAAACACATTTGTCAGCCCTGTACATTTTCATTTTCATTTACATTTGCTTATTTGGCAGAGTGACTTCTAGTTAGGCATGTTAGGGTGTTAGAGATGTTAGGAGAGAGGCTGCTCTCAGAAGAGATGAGTCTTCAAGAGATTCTGGAAGACAGAGAGGGACACCCCTGCTCTGATAACATTTGGTAGCTGGTTCCACCATCGGGGAACCGCAAACAAGAACAGTCTGGGCTTAGATTGCCTTGTGTGTAGGGATGACAATGCCAGACAATGTCCCTTGGGGGAACGCATTGGCCTAGAAGGAGCATAAGCCTGTACGACTGAGTTCAAGTAGATGGGCGCAGACCTAGAAGTCACTCTGTATGCAAAGTATTAGTGACTTGAATTTGGTTTGGGCGGCCAGTGGAGGTCAATAAGCAGCGGAGTGACATGTGACCTTTCAAGGCCGATCGAAAACCAGACGTGCCGCCGCATTCTGGACCATCTGTAAGGGCTTCACTGTGCATGAAGGGGGACCCGCTAGGAGGGCGTTGCAGTAGTAGAAGGGCATTGCGAACACGAGGTCATCTGGCAAAAATGTTAAACTTGGCTCAACTCTTTGCCGAAACGCAAGACAATGTCATCTGGCAACGCGCTGCAGTGGCCCCATAGAAAAATGCAAGTGCACATTCCTGGCAAATTATTCAAACAGACTATTTCTTTCATCTACCTTGTGACTGCTGCAACAAAAGATAAAATGGTTGCCCCTGTGCTAACTAAGCGGAGTTGGCAAAATCCTCTCTCTGAGTATTACAAACCCTTGTCCGCTGTCCAGCCTTTAACACGCTAACATGCTAACATTGCAGGTACAATGTTTACCATGTTCACCATCTTAGTTTAGCATGCTGACATTCTTTAATTAGTACTATACAAAGCACAACTGAAGCTGAAGAAAATGTTATTAGTTTTGCAGGTATTTGTTCTTAACTCCAAACATACATTTTCATGTCATGATTTCATATTTTTATTCCCCTGCCCAGTATTTTAATCTATCAGATGCTTTTCAAATGTTTTTTTGGGATAGATGGAAATATTTTGTCATGGTTTTATTCACTGGTTAAGTCCCCAAGGTTCACTTCTTTTTGTACATACAGTACATGTATAAGACAAGAAAAATACTTTTTTTGTTGCAAATAAAAGCACAATTTTCCCGTAAAAAACACATTTTCAGTAAAAAACAAAAAACGAGTATTTAAACAACAAGTAGTCCATTTAAGGTATATTCAGCAGATTAACACCTACTTCTTCTTTATCTTTTGCTTTGAGAGGACTGGAATAAAGTATTAGATTTGCTAAAACCCATCTCCTGCCTCCCCGCTTTGTGTCTTAATAAAGTCTGCTCTCTGCCTTATGTAGTTTCAGTGAAGAATCTCTTTTCTGAAGCTCTGATGAAATTCATTCAAACACAGGAGGATTAATGGACAACAAATAATAAATATACTCTTCAGTGCAGCGTAATGGGCTTCAACACAAAACGCCCTGGCGGCCCTTTGAATATATTTGTTGATACTAAGAAGACAAGAGCTCTTAACAGATTCAGTGGATAAATTATTCAAACTTGCAGAATAACAGCTCTTCATTTTTTATATTATCAAAAGGGTTTAAAATCTATAATACTAGCTGCCACCTATCTTGCTAGTTGTTAGTCATCCTATGATTTATTCATGATTTTTAAATAAAGCTCTGTGTGGTGTAGTGTCTTTTGGAGATTCATCTGTGATACACATTCGACAACATTTAGTTTATTTCTCAGATGAATATATCTAAATGATCTTAGGCTATTTTCTCCTTGATTATGCCACGGTGGCCATAATATTGTGTCAGAAGATAAGAGCTGTAAGTTATCAGAGATCCAAAGCTGAAAGTTAACATAAATGTCATCACATAAAAAAGCTGTTGAACATTTTATTCTCGCCGATAAGGATGTAACTGCCAAAACCTTAATTTAAAACTCAACTTTTTCCACCATAATGATCCATTATTCAGTGTTTAAAAAAAAACCTCCATTATAATTTAAAGTGAAGGATTTGTAATTTTACACAAAAGTATTTTCAGCAAAATTGTACCTAAAGTATCAAAAGTACTCATTAGGCAGCAGAATGGCCTCTGTCAATGTTCTATTATTGCATTATTGTATTATTATTACATCATATTACTGTGTAATATGTCAAATATTATATGCCAAAAATGTCGAGGTATTCCTCAAGGACACTTTCCTTTATTGTCGTAATGGCAGTGTTTTATGGCTGGTAAAAGCTATGCAGAGATAAAAAATTATTCCTAAGTATTACATATAATAAATCTTAAATCTTTCCCTTTTTTTTACCCTCTTTTTTTTTGTTGCATACTTTCAACTGTTTTTTTCACTTTGTTAAACAAACTTTTTTCTCAGTTACATTTGCATTTCAAATTAGGTACACTTCATTACATAAAACTGGTGTGAAATCATTGCAATTGTTCTGTTTTCTGTGTTTAATTTTTTTCCCGTCATTAATGTCAATAATAAACAAATTGAAATGCTCATAAAATTCCCTGATTATTACTCTGCACTGTTTATAAAATACTGAATTCTTTTGGATAGGATTGGGGATACTTTCAGCCATCACCTTCTTGGTTATTTTCTGTACGTCCCTGTTGAGAACTACCATCACTGAGCTGAGCAACACCAAAACAAAATGGGCCAACTGGTAAATATTTGTAAAAGCTGTTGCTTTAAAAGTAGTTATACCTCTGCAGAAAGTGGCCAGTATATCTCTGATGCCTTTTTGTGTTTGTCCAAATAATTGACTTGAGGTTTCTACTAAATTTGACACCCACTAGGTGGAGAAAAGTGGTTGCGACTGTAACTGAGAGATTAAAGCCTCAAATCTGTGGAAAACCCCTAATTTTCTAATTTTTTCTCGACAAAGGCATTGAATTTTGTACAAAAGTAGGGTTGACGTTGAAATCTGTAAGGAATAATTGTCAGAAAACACAAACAGATCATCAGTTACAGAAATAAAACATTCTGCTATCTGACATTCAACAAAACAAAACAAGGACCATAAAAACAATGTATTATCGATCCATGATGTTAAATGTTAGAGCTGAAAAGAAAAATATAAATGGCACTGCAGGTGCAAGACAGCCACTAGCAGCCTCTTTGCTGTAGGTCTCTCTGGCTGTGTATTTCTGCATTCACTGCATTTCCCTCAGAACCCTGTGACATCTCTTTCCTCATAAAAAAAACCCTTATATGGAATTTATCGGCTCTATACAGCCTGCACTACGTGGGGAGGGACTTAATTGCTTTGTAAGATATTTTCCACGTTAGAAACCACTGACAGGGTTGCTTATTGACAGTAACCTCATTCTACAGGGGCCCAAGTTAATGATTTAGATTGTACAAAGGTTTCATATTTTCTTAGTGACATATGTTTTGCTAATTATTGTTATTTATGTGATTATCATGTTTAAATGTAGTCTCAGTTATGGTTTTCATCGTTTAAAGCTGCAACATGGAACTGAAAAAAAGCAAACAATGGTGTGATCTGATTTACACAAGCAAATATGACAAGATATAGGCTAATTAATGCAAATCAAAACAAAAGTGAGTTATAATCTGTCCTTGAAATGGTCCATCTGTTATTCTTTATTCAAACCCAGTACTGTATGCAAACATGTCACTGTATATCTACAGTTTGACCTCAATTTACATAAATCTACATAGGTTGAAGTCACAATTATCTAAGGAAAATACTGTATAGATATCTCTCAAGATTTATTTTAATTCGAAAAGCCTGTTTACAAAATGTTATTGCACAGGATCAATAACATGTGGCCACGAAAGGGATTTATACACATGTCTTACAGTGGTGTTCAACACCAAGTTATATGACGAAGAGAGAGCTGAATGTGTCAAGATGCAGAGACATGAAGTATTGTGGCCGACAGCACAAGATGACAGCAGCAAGATGAGAGATACGCAAAACTTGATGAAAGCAATTAACGTCGCAACACTTTTTTCAATAATATATTTCCTGTCAGATTTGTGGCGCATCTCCAGTGGCTAAAATGACAACTTCATTTTCTGTCTCTGACTTGGCTGTTTTGAATTTTAACTGATTTGTTTGCTATCAGAGACTCCGTGGTCATTAGTTCCTGCCTCCCAGGTTGTCAGACTGGAAATCTAATGATACAAACTTTTCCCATGCGCAGAGTTACTCTGAGTACTCTTTTATATTTTGCTTTTTCATTAGTAGCCTTAGTAAATTCCAGTAGCTGCGGTTACAAGCACATGTTACATTGTGATTTAATACGGTCTGGTGTTGACACGCCTCGCCGCATTTAATCAGGACAGCTGTGTGACAAGCACAAAAGTTATGATTACGTCATGCATTCATCTTCCTCAGCGGCTGTCTCATCTCTTTGGTGCATGTTTGATCAACTCCCTGAAGATGGATATCTATCATCTGTTCAGCGCAGTAGTTTCCATTATTGTGCTGCTCTTTATCAAGCAGCAGCTTGATAACAACACATTTTTAGGAGAAACTTAAGCCCTCACGCATTTACATCAAGACGGAGGGGATGCGTAAAGAGAACACAGCCAGAAAGTAATCAGTTTAAATCGTTTATATGGTACTATTCTTCTTTTGATCAGTTTATGAAAAGGTTTAAACTATCCCTCTGCAACTGAAACTAAAATTTCAATTGGTTCGGGTCTGTTTGTTCTGATTGAGGTGTTTATATTCTGCATTAGAGTGTATTTATCCTGTTTGGGCTTTTAAACTGATTATGATTGGAATATTAGGCACCATGGAGTGAAAGATGTGGCAGTTGGTATATGACGAAAAACATTCTTGCTACTAGCTGAGACTTAAAGGTGCCAAATATAAGTTTTGCAACGTTAGCATTAACAGCCGTGTACTTACCAGTCTAGAAAAAACATTGCCAGTTCATCATCACATTTCCTTCCTTTACTCACCAAGAGTTCTCTCCAGCGATGGAAAGAAACGCCAATGTTAACTCTTGTTTTGTTTCTATATCTCACTTCTTTTCTTCTACTGAAGACACATGGTAACCTGCTAGTGCAATCCCGTACCCGTCTCATTACACTACTTTATCTTAGTGAGTCACTGTAGTGTCCAGGCTGCCCTGAGTCCAAGATGAGAGGATGAGGAAGTAACACTGCCCAGACGGGGTATTCTAACCTCTTGTCTTGTAAAACAATGGCTGAAGCTCTTGGCTAGCAACCATTAGCACCCCCACCGCCTGCTCCCGGCAAGAAACCACATTCAGTGGCAGAGAAAACTTACATATAGCACCTTTAAAATACTTAATATGAAAGGCCCTGCACACCCACACAGGTTTTTTCAATTACTGTGGCTAATTAGACATCTAGACATGCTGAAATTAGATGTCGCTATTATGGGAATTACATGATGTCAACAAACTCTAATGGTGTAAATAGTCATATGTAACAGGTGCAACAAATATAGCACAGTAGAGTAAGGGAGCTGTCAGTCAAGCTCAGTCTGTACACGCCCACCAGTTCTGATAGGAGGTCTCATCAAAAGACAACATAAGTGAAAACATAGGTGAAAACATAGGTGAGTAGGTGGACCATGGCTTACAATTGTCAATAGAAACAGGTGAGCTATCCTATTGGCCTATAGATTCATATACACGATTAACACGATTCATATAAATGAATAAATAAGACGAAAGCTGTGTCTGAAATCACCCTGTCATTCACTTCTACCTATATGATGGACACTCAGTAGTTTACCCTATAGTGAGCAGTATATTGAGATTCCGAACACTTAGTAATCATCATAATTTTGCATCATCACTAACAGCTGTTGAGTTGCACAATGCTAATTTTTGCTTCTATAAAATACAGCAAATTGCATTGTGTGATTGTCAGCAGAAAGTAGTTTACATGCCATGGACACTGCTTATACATTCCATTGTGGAATTTGTCAGGGCGCTGTATAGACCATTCATTTACACGCTCAGAAATAGGATATTCAAATAAAATGTTGGAGGGTAAACATAGTGCAGTATAAGTAATGAGTCTATAGACATGATAGCGGCTCTGTAAAGTTGTTCATATGCCCAGCAATGCTTTAAATTAAATGCTAATGTCAGCATGCTAACATGCTCATGATGACAATGTTAAGATGCTGATATTTAGCAGGTATAATGTTTACTGTGTTCACCATCTTAGTTTATCATCCTTGAACTTGCTCATTAGAACCAAACACAAAGTACAGCTGGGGCTGGTTTAATTAGTTTTGCAGATATTTGGTCATAAACAAAATGAAAATTTTGACCTGATGATGGCACTAGATGAAAAGTCAAAGGATCAGTCAAAATAATTACCATTCAACCTGTAGGCAACATGAATGTCTGAACCATATTTTATTCAAAACCACAAATGTCAACTGCATGGTGGCGCTAGAGGAAAAGTCAGATCACCAAGATCACCAAAGTCATTTGGATTGATCCTCTGGGAACCATGAATATCGGTCCAAAATGTCATGACAATCAATCCAACAGCTATTGAGGTATTTCAAATGGACCAAAGTGCTGGACTGAATTGGAACGGACATGGCCATCCTTATAGCCATTAATAATTCAATTTATATTTTGATTATTTATTCAAATTTTATGGCAGTTAGTCAGTTTGCCCTCTGAACAAGTGTTGTTCTTTGGCTACTGAGGTTTGCCAATGAAACTTTTTGATTAAACGCCAAAAAACGTGATGGTAGATGCACTCCCATGATGTGTAAGAATTGTGTGTGATGAACTGACTGTGTGTTTATCAGTGCTGTTAATGAGTGTGGTACATCTGAGTACACCTCAGCTTAAGCGCATGAATGTACTTATTATCAAGAGACACAGAGACACATTATACGGATAATTTGATTAGGTCCTTGTTGCGCAGAGCTAGTACTGGCTCTAGACAAAACTGGTTAAGATAAAGTCTGTTTCAAAGGAACATGTATCACATTGAATGTCCATCTTTCACAATCCTTCTTACTTCATGTCTTAAGTATATGCACTAAAATTTGGAGTACAATATTTCCAAAAACATTTCAAAGAACCACTTATTTTGTGTAACAGTTATTATGCCGGCATGTTCCACTAAGCAGTTTGAAGTACACTAAAGCCTGATCTCAAATACTGTATTTACGACATAGTTACAATAGTGATGCAAAAGTACCACAACTATGACACCACAAATACAACCTGTGTCATAGCAAACAAGAAGAATATATACAGATTCCAGCCTAGGAAATACTTTTTCTAACAGGTGGAAATAACAGTGATTTTTAAACATTAAAAGTAAAGATATCCACAAATAATTGATCATACACATAGTCTGTTCTAATGAACCCAACAAACACATCCTTTATTAAGAGATGCTGAAAGTGCTTGTGTCATCATCCGTTATGTTGAACCTCTTGATGGTTTGGCCGCTCACGTCCTCCTGCTCTGTGACCAGCTCGTTGCTCTCATGAGATGAATCCTTCATCACACCGTAATACATTGGGACATTGTACTCGACTGCCTTCTCCTTGTGTGGCCAGTTGCACTTGCAGAGCTTTTTGAAGGCGACACGAAACTTCTGAGACATCAGGTTGTAAATAATGGGGTTGATGGCACTGTTGGTGTAGATGCACATCCGGCAGAAGAGCAGGAACCAGGTGTTGTGGTAAGGCGGGTCAATGAAGGAGTTGACCACCACCAGTGTTCGGTAAGGCATCCAGAGCAAGGCGAAGAGGACGACCACCACAGCCAGCATCTTTGTTATCTGTTGATAGAAAGAAGGAGATAGACGAGCAAGGAAAAAAGGACAAGAGAGTCGTGTAATTATGTGACAATAGTCAGGAAAAGTACAATTAAAATTATCTTAACAGGCATATGTATAAATATATATCAGTATTGTGGAAGACGTTTGATAACAAGAATCTACAGCCTTGCTAGCACCTGTACTTCAGGGTGGTGGTGCTTTGAATTAAATGCTAATGTCAGCATGCTAACATACTCACAATAAGCATAACCTGACCCTTCAGGTCAGAAAAAAGTCAAGTTCATATAACGGGCTGAAATGTTTATAGTTGCTCCGATCAGCCACACTCGAAGGCAAGGTGAAAAGCTGGCTGCCATAGAGAACCTGACGATTATCGTTTAAATATGGGGACAAAAGGGCACATTTTCAGTCACTTTCTGCTGGAAGATAATCATAGTGTTGCATTCGTTTGTACACATCAATAGTGCTTGCTTCCCACCTAGCCAGACACTGTGTGGAGTGCGTGTGAATGTCGGATTGTCGGGGTCAGAAAATTACAGAAACTGTCAGACAAAGACCTGCCAATTCTGATGTCTGGGGTTTCCAAAGCTATTTGACCATCTGAAAAACACTTCTGACGATGAGGCATACTGGCAGTTTAACATGCTGATGTTCTCTAGGTATAATGTTTACCATGTTCGCCATCTTAGTTTAGTATGTTAGCATGGTAACGCTTACTGAACACAAAGTACATCTGAGGCAGATGGCAATGTCATTAGTTTTGCAGGTTTTTGGTCAGAAACCAAAGCATCGGACAAATTAAACTTTTGATCTGATGGCCGTAGATGAAAACTCACCAAAGTTACTTCAATTCATCAGCTATTGTCAAGACATTTCATTCAAAATCACAAATGTCAACCGTATGGTCGCGCCACAGGAGAAGTCAGGGGATCACCAAAGTCAGTAGGATTCATCATATGGGGACCATGAATGTCTATCGAGAATCTACCAATACTTGTTGAGGTATTTCAGTCTGGACAAAAGTGGTGGACCAACCAAACCAATTAACATTGCCATCCCTACAGCCACTGTATTAGCATGATAAAAAATTATAAATCTGAGGAAGTAATCAAGATTTGGAAAATCCTGACCCACTATGTTTTTTTTTCACATCTACAGTGAGGTCTAGCTAAAAAAGAGATTTCTTAATCAGAAATTATTAAGATGTAAATATTTTCTCATAAACATGGAGTTTTCTCTTTTTTGCTCTAAACTGTGTGTCAGTCAAGTCTCCCAGTACCTGCTTCCTTGCCGAGACAGCACCCTTGTTGGCCTGGTTGGTGCTGTTGGAGTGACCCTGGTGAACCGACCCTCCTCTGTCGCTGAGATGCGATGGCAGAGGGCTCATGAACAAAATCCTCGCAATGAGTATGTAAAGCACCGTGGCCACAATGAGGGGGATCACATAAAACAGAGTGAAGTCCAGGAAATAGATTGGCATATAGAGGCTCCTGGAGACACGGTAGCCACAAGTGACCACCACTCCATTGGTATAGACGGTTTCATTTGTGTCCACTAAGAAGAACCACATAATGCAGTAGAGTGAGGTGAAAACCCAGACTCCAGCTATGATCCTCTTTGCCCGGGAAACGGTGCATATGAACTGTGCCTTTATGGAGTGACAAATGGCAATGTATCGTTCAATGGTGAACGCTGTGATGGAGCAGGATGACACGTTGATGCCCAGGTACTGAAGATAAGTTATGCACAAGCATCCTGTGTAGCCGTATATCCAGAAGGCTACAACATCAGAGATATTGGGCAGCCCTGCAGCCAAGAGCACAATGAGGTCTGCGACAGCCAGACTGACAAGGTAACAGTTGGTTGGGGTCACCATGTGTTTAGTGCGTAGCACAACCAGCACCACCATGATATTCCCAGCAATCCCAACTCCACAGATGAGCATTGTCAAAAATATTGTTATGACCTGCTCTTCAAGAGGCTTCAGAGGCATTTCTGTCAGATTTAAAACCTGGGTGACATCCTGAAAGACGGTTGTGTTGTTCTCCATCGTGTCCAAGTGATGTGGCCACAATTCAGTTGATTTCCAGGGGCACAAAACAAGAATCCTAAAGACAGAAATGCAAAAAAAGAATAGTTAGGGACTGTACGAAAATTGGAGGTTGAATTTTTAATTTCGCTTGGTCCAACCTTATTAATATTGTACTCAGCCTTTGACTTAGAAAAAGAAAACTGCAATATCCCACACTCCAATATCTAAAAATATAGTACTGAGTTGGTATAACTCTTTTCAGCATTGATAACTAAAAGAGGCAAAGCATAAAGAATTTGAGATGGTGTAATCTAATATAAACCTTAATGCGACTATAATTCATATTTTTATAATAACAATGTATCAAATTACAATGTATTGTGAATGGAATCACTCATAGAAAGGAACCTACAGAAAATTATCACCTGAATCTGCAGCTCCATTTGACTTTATAGAGAGCTTTATAGAGAGGGTCAACTCATCGTTTAGCTATCCGACCACAACTTTACTGATTTGATTCACTCTCACTCCTCTCATAGCGTAATTTTTGGTCATTAAAAACACCTGATTTCAGCAAAAAAAGCTCTAAAACACTTTAGCACCAAACAACAGACAGAAGTGTCAGGAACCAGTTGTTGAACCTAGTGGGGCATTTAGCTCCTAAAGAGTCAGATTTGTCCCTCAGAAGTCAATGGAATCCAAAACCAGAACTAAAAGGGAGTGAATATTGGAGTGACATGATATGCCAATGTTGTGTTCACAGTTTGTTTCCAATGTTCCCAGGTGGCAAAAAAAAAAAAAAAAAAAAATTCACTTATTGCAGGTTTATTATATCAGTGAAATAAAAGTTTTCACAACAACTACCAGTGTGCGCATTTGAAGTGGAATTAACAATTACTAAATTTATGGCAAACATAATAAGAAGTATGAATATTCCAGCCACGCTCTATGATGGAATAAAGAGATGCCAAATAAAAGGCCAACATTTTGTGACATATTTAACTTTATTTGTTAGACTTTTTGTTATGATGCAGACTAAAAGTGTAGGGAGAACAACTGCTGATAGAGATAACATTTAATCACTGTTATCCATAATGATCCACGTGTATTCTGCTTTTCTCATATTTGAAATATTGGTCCTATTAACTAGTTGACTTTGATGGGAAAAATTAAGGATTTTTGTCATCTGCATATAATAGAGAACATCTTAATCTTAATCACCTTCATCTTGTGAAGGAAGGCTGAAATATAAAACTAGGGAGAGTAAAAATTAAAAGACCCTCCCTTGCTCTCCCAGAGAAGTCAGACTACCCTCCTCTCAGCAAAAACTATTACTCTCCCCTTTTCATAAATAAAGAAGAAATAAAATGCAACGACATTTACAGTTGATTCAAGTCTAGAAAATAAAATCCTGGTAGAATAAATAAATATTTTCAAGAGCCAAAAATGGGCAGCTTACCATCCTTTGCAACAAGCAGCGCTCACTCTGACACGGTCGCAGCCCTCAGGTGCAGTCAACCAAGAAACACAGATGACTGTTTAGTCCTCCTCCAGAGCCGCTCTAGTTGTGCACATATGCCGCTCTCTCCCTCCCTATTCTCCCAGTGCACCCCTCCCTCTCACATCACACACCATTATATCCACGCTAGAACACACTGCCTTGTTCAACCATCAACTTGAAAATCAATTCCAACTCTCCATCCAAGCACAGAATGTCATGTCAACCAACGTGGCCATGGCTGTAACCATAAAACCTTTAATTATTGAAAGAACAGAGGAGAGAGATAACCAGCAATTCAACACATCATCCACTGCAGTGGCCATTGAATTGAAATGGCACTAATTATGAGGCAGTTCTTTTTTCTTTTTTTCTTTTTTTCTTTTTTTTTGCAAGGCAGACATTATTTATTTAATACTTCCTCTTGTGTCATGGGACAAATTGACTTCTTTGGACTCTTTGGTTCTGCACAGATTCAGGAGTGTAAAAAAAGAGGGACGAACGGGAATGCACATCATATGATTAAGATTCTTTCTGTTCCTGTGACATTTGGGATGCTCATACTGAGCTATCAGGCAGAGATTAAAGTGAAATCTAATCTGTTTCTCAAAGCTACGAGAACAGATTCTAAAAAGCCAATTAGAGCTTGGAGACCTCTTTAACCCTCTATCTGTGGACAGGACTGTCATTATGAATGCTAATACAAGACAGATGCTAGGTGCTTGCATTTTCATAGAAGACTAGTTTTTTGTCGCAGAGCGTGCAGTCCAAAAGACTGCCTCTAATGAACAGATAAAAGCTTCACAGAAGGAAAAAAAAACCCTGCAGAACAGTTCTTGTCCAGGTAATTGTCTGATCGAGCTGCCGCATGCTAAGAAGTCTGTCATATATTGTGTCCAACGACTTGCGTCTTCATTTATATCTCTAGTCAAATTTATATGTTAATCTTGTTTTATTTCCTTATAGCCTGCTGGTGTGCCGGTCACTGGAAATGTCATGCTGTGCATCAAAAAACCCACAGACATAGATTTGAATTTTAGTTGAGATTCAGAGTTTCTGAAGGTACCAAGCATGCCAGGCCGTGCTTTGGTGAAATGTATTTAATATCAAAGACATCTAGGATATTTCTATTTGTTGGGATTGTGGAGCAGTAAAAACAGTGTCTTGAGTTTTAATATTTTACATCATATACCTTCAATGAAGACCTGGAACAAGCTGATACAGAACATATACAGCATGACAGGGTGTCAGACAGTGGAGAAACAGAAGGGCAAAATTGGACGTTAGGGGTTAATTTTTATTTGTTTTAACAATAATCCATCTTTCAGCTCAGTGCATTTCCAGTGAGCATAAGCCCAGAGCTTTCACACACACAGTAAGCAACACACTGAGGTGAGAATTCATAGTAATAGAAAATACATGAATGATTTATCATTTCTGGACCAACAAAAGTGTATCATCTTTATACAGGCTGCTGAATTTTGAGACAATCATGAAGTCAGGAGTAAAAATAGATGCTGAAGAGGTATTCTATTATTATTCTGGGATGAGGTCTTAAAATAAACTCCTGAAGCCCCATGGGGATTTTAAGAAGGAGTGTATTGATATTCAAAGGACTTTTGTGATTCTTTTTTTTGTAAGGCCACACTAAAATAGGCTGGTGAATTATTGAATGTGTGGATGAAACAGATTCATTTAATCTATTAAGGTATCTAGGCCAATAAAGTATCGAAAAAATTGTGAGATCTAATCTATTGCTGTTCATTGGCAGGCAGGAGTTACTATATTATTCTCTGTCCTCATTATTCCAAAGCACCATAGTGGCATCTAGTGGGGCTGAGGGATAAAAAACACAAGGAATTACACAGACTGAACTTTACAAGAGGAAAAACAACACTGCACACACAGCACAGAAAAATGTAAGGCACCTTTCTTTGAAAAAAAAAAAAAAACTGTTACCAGGCATGTGTTAAAAAAACAAGGTGGAAGCAAACTCAGCAGATGTTGTTATACATCTATGAAAAACCACATCGGGTTTTAGTGTGAGTGCCTAAGAGGAGGCTGTCGAGTGGTTATACGCTTAGAGGGAAAGCTGTTATGAGGGTCGCTCATACACAGGAAGCTCTCTCACAAGCCTATGAAACAGAAAAATCAGCATGAGGGTGCTGAATGGTGCGATGCAGACTTAAAAGAAAAACTGAATAATTATATCTGGGCCTGATCATTGGATTGAAAGTTCCTGTGGTGGACATGAATGTTTGTACCAAATCTAATGACAATCCATCCATTATTTGTTGAGACATTTCACTCAAAATGGTAGACGTTAATCTTGGCACTAAAGGAAAAGTGGCGGGATCACCAATATCATTAGACAGATGGTGTAGGAACCATGAATCTCTGTACTAATTTTGTGCCAATTCATCAGGTAGATTTCACTGGACAACTAAAAACTTTGACCTGCTGGTGGTGCTACATGAAAAGTCAGGGGATCGCCAAAGTCATGAGCATTCACTGCCTGGGCAGCTTGAATATCTGTGCCAAATATCATGGCAATCCATTTAATAGTTGTGGAGACATTTCACTAAAAACCTAAATGTTAACCTCATGGTGGCACTAGAGTAAAAGTCAAGGGATCAACAAAGTCTGTACGCCACATCCTCTGGCGACCAAAGTATGTCTGTAGAAAATATCATGACAAATCATCCAATAGTTGTTGGGAGATATTTCAGTCTGGACTGACTGACAATGCCATGCTGCTGGCAGCTCAAAAATATCATCAGAAAAATGCAGGCAAGAACTGCAATGTGCAGTGACAACTTCACACACAGGAAACCTCAAAGGAAATAGTCTCTTTTTGCTCTTTTTTATCCTGCTTCACTTGTATTTTCTTCATCAAGTAAGCCATTCTCCTCTCCTCCTGCTCTCTGAAAAAGGATGCAGAGATTTTCCTGCGCAGGCGCCTGGCGTAAACCTCGAGGAACACCATAGAGTAGCTCATCAGCCAGAGGCATCCCAGCAGGAGTGTGACTCCCAGGTTCGGAGCGGAAGTTTTCACATCACAGAGCGATGGCTCGGGGCTAAAGGTCCAGTTGTAATCCCTGTGGAAGTTTGTCAGCTCCAGCGTGACGCAGGACTGTCGTATGTTACAGAGTGCGTGGAGGAACAACTGAACCTAAAAAACAAGAGCAAATACACGAAAAGCCTAAAACGGAGGAAATAAATGCTTCAGGTACAATAAAAGTAGCTGCAGTGTGCTGTCTTACCTTATAATTGACACTTATGCTGGCAGATGTAGGAGGAAAATCCAGTAACCAGGGCACAGTCACCTGAACTATATGATACACAACATGATCCAAAGCTACTATTGAAGTTATCCCAATGAAATATAATGTTACCACAACCAGTGATATGAAGCAAGAGGTACTTTCCTGACTTGTTATTTTACAGCTTGTGAGATTTATTTTATTTTTTGCTGGTCTTTTGTCACCAGCGTGAGTTTCTTTTTTCAGGAGCTTTTTGTAGATGTAGCCATTATCAAACTGAACTGATGTGAGGTAAGATTTCAAGTAGCGTGCAGATTCAAAGATTAGCAAGGCAACAAAAAAGGCAGCAAGAACCCGATTTGACAGCAGTTTGCACTCTTTTAGCAGGTTCCCGGCATGTGAGAAGTTGACCTCTATCAGCCGAATAATTTTATTAAACCTGCTTTTAACTTCTGACACATCAACATGTATAAAATGATCTAACTTCCTTAAATTAGTGACAATGCTCAAGTCTTCCCTCCTCACTTTGATGGTTTCTTCAACAAGGTCCTGCTTCGCTTTGTTCAAGGGTTCAGACGATTTTAATAAAGTCTTTGTAAAACCCTCAGCAGTGCACTTCAGGATGCGTGCTACCGCCCCTACATTCACTGTAATATTAGGGATGACGTTGACCACTAAAATCATGACACATGCTGAGATGAGGAGTTTGCGTCCCTGTTTAGTACAGACAGTGGGCAGAATCATGGTCAGCACACAGCGCAGAGGGTGACACAGGAATGAGACCAGAAACATAGTCACACTGTAGATGCATGCGGTCTGAACAGACGGGTCATGGTCGTATCTCAAGGTCCTAGACAGCCAGTGATGAAGAAGGCCACCGGTGACAATGGCGAGCGTGAAACAGAGGGACAGCAGAGTCAGGACGTCTCGGCCAGCAGGTGTAGGTGCAGAGTACACATCCCAGAGATAGAAGAGGACAGATTTTAAAACCTGTCTGCGAGATCCCTTTCTGCTCCTGAGGATAAAAAATACAACCTGAACAAAGATAAACAATAGTTTGACCCTTAGGGGAAATGCGCTTAATTGCTTTCCTGCTGAGAGACAGATGAGAAGATTGATACCACTCTCATGTCAGTACGATAAATAAGAGGATACTGGTACTAGCAGCTGGTTATCTTAGCTTAGCATAAAGACTGGAAACAAGGGGAACAGCTAACCCAGCTCTATCTAAAGGTAAAATGTGCCCACCAGCACCTCTAAAGTCTCCACTTGTTCCCTGGCAGCATCACAGGGTCAGCAAGACTCCAGAACGTCACTGTGCCTGGCCAGTAAATAGTATGGCACATAATACTTCGCTTTTTGTACAGATTAAACAAATGAGATATGATGTGTTAAAAAGTAAGCTTTAGAGGTGCAGGTAGAAGGATTTTAACTACCTTTGGACAGAGCCAGGCTAGCTGTTTGCCCCTTTCCAGTCTTCCAGGCTATGCTAGGCTAACTGTCTCCTGGCTCCAGCTTCAAGTTGACCTGACAAATATATGAGACTGGTATCGATCTTCTTATCTAACTCTCAGCAAGAAAGCAAATAAGCTTAGCATTGTTGATTTTTGGGAGGTCACAGAAAAAAATCTGTGAACACATTGACAGTTGCTTATTTACACATCCAGCGGTGACAGAGCAACACTATCATTCATTTGGAGTCAAGTTTCAGGTCACCAGATGAATGTAAGTCCAGTGTTCACTCTCTTTTAGCTCTTTTTTTGGTCTCTACCCACTTTTGAGGGCTCTTTAGCTGCTAAATGATCCACTACATTCACCAACTAGTCCCGAACTGTGTCTGTCTGCTATTTGGTGCTGAGCAGGTAGTGGTTTTTTTAGAGCTATTTCACTGAAAACAGCTGCCTGCTTTTGAGCGTGTTGAGAGTGAACTAAAACAGAAAAATTGCAGCAGGTCAGCTAAACAATGAGCTGAAACTTCCAATAAAGCTCTGTAAAGCTGAGGGGAACTGCAGTTTCAATCCGATGCAGGTTCATCACTCCAAGCAACCTCTCTCATGTTGTAGTATTGTTTTCGCATTGTCATTTATTACATAGTTTAAAAATACTGATTATAGCCACTTGTACCTTAGGAAGGTATACTACAGCAAAGAGGTGATTAGCATAGCTTAGCATAGAGACTGGACTGTGGGAGGCAGTTAGCTTGGCTCTGTCCAAAGTTCAAAAATACTCTTAACAGCACCTCTAAAGCTCACTAATAAACACATTATAGCTCAATCGTTTAATCCATACACCAACATAAATAGGAAAAAGATCATCGTGGCTTTAAGGAGAGTTATGTGCAGAAAATATTTTTTGACCAACAACAGTTTATTTCTGTAATGATGGTGATGACAAGACTCCTGGAAATCAGGGCATCCAGTTGTTATTTGTTAAGAAATAGTTACAGCAAGTGATCTCCTGTGAAACCACACTGTTGTTTTTCTTATCTCTCTCTTCTCAAGAAAAAGAAAGAACGCTGAAAATTTTCATTAAATCCTCAAAATGAGAAACTAAGAGGAGGATCAATTCTATAACAGATGATTTTTCCCATGCATCAGATCACTATAATAATACGAGGAAATTATGAATAATTTTGCTGGACAACGCTGGACTATGTAGGCTTATAAAAGACACATCCAAGAGTAAAAACATGTGTATATAAACCACATAGATATGTTATAATTATAGGATTAACTATGTACAGTAGATAGATAGATAGATAGACAATGTTAATTTGTAGAACACTTTAGGAAGTCATTAGACTATTAAGACTCAATTAAAAATGCTGAAAACAATGAAAAATCCAAATTCTTACCTGAGAGTAGTAATAACAGTCTCTGTGAAAAACTTCATTTTCTATGAAATTTTGAGATTGAAGAAAAACAGGAC
This sequence comes from Xiphias gladius, assembly GCF_016859285.1. Taxonomy (NCBI): domain Eukaryota; kingdom Metazoa; phylum Chordata; class Actinopteri; order Istiophoriformes; family Xiphiidae; genus Xiphias; species Xiphias gladius. The sequence goes on along the minus strand of NC_053417.1, from coordinate 23,816,153 downwards.
TGGGGAGTGTTGGTGGACTGTGAAGGTAAAAAGGGGAACTTCTCTGAACAGTCACGGTCATGTTGGTGTTTGTGGGTCTGCCTACAAGCTCCTATGTTGGAAATAAACAGATAGCTCTTCTCCATGTAAACCATAGAGTGCATGACACAAAATCATATGGAGAGGCATGACGCATTCACACACACAAAATGTGACACAGGTCACACTAACCCGATTGCACATTCAGAGTGACATAAGAGTTGATGTCATTTTGTGTTGGTAAACTCACACACTTTGGGAAGCTGACGCCAGTTCGAGCACACACAGTTCATCTAAAGTACCCCTCCACTTAAAAAAGTGTATAGTTTGACACTTTTACACTCATCTGCTGAATGAGGGAAGGATTAGCAGTTTGGCTGCATTCGTGTTCATTACCAAACCGTTTCCTGTTTACTCTACACTTTCCTCCAATGTGTCAAACGAACAGAGATTAAAACTAATGACTGTTGCGCATTTTCCAATCATACACATAGGCACATGTGGGCCTTGGTAGGCCTCGGCCCGGGCCCACCCACTTGGAGCTCAATCACAGGGCTTAAAGTCACAGTGTAAAATCTGAATTAATTAATACCAGTCCATAGCTATTTTTAAACCTTTCTCTGGATCTAGGGACAACTGAAAATAAAACTTTTAATATGTTTAGGTCTTGTTTACCAATTAATAATAACTGTTCATCTTTCCACCATCTTCCTCTCTGTCACTCAGTGTGAAACGGCTGCACTGCTCAGAGGAGGGGAACTGGAGCCTAGCAAGCTAGCTGCTTTTAGTTGGTCTCAAGTTTAAATAAAGAAAAAACAACAAAAAAAACGACAAATCACCATGAAAAAAAGTACTCGTCAGTTTCAAAGCTGTGCCGTAAACAAGCCTGATCTCCCCGTCAGGCAGTAAGTAGCTGGATGTGGATGCTAATTCAGCTCCAAATCAACCTGCCAGCACTTGATTTCCCCGGTGGTGGACCTGAAGCAGCCTAGTGGACATTATTTTAAACTGCTGTGACAAGGTTTCCCAAGGTGAACGGTGTCCTACATGCCCTGCTCATCCTCCATTACAAACTGTACAGTGAAATCGCTCTTCTGTCAACTTTGAACCAGATAAACCCTGGCATCAGAGCATCCCAGACTGAACTTTGTTCATGCTTTCCCTGAAACAAAACTGACTGAACTGGATTGCAGTGAAATAATTTCATTGTTAACAGTGCAGTGATCATAGCTAAGATGTTTACATGCTCTGTCCCCACTGTGTTGCACATTTGTGCACGTTTACTGGGGATTGCCAGGCTGCTGCCATTCCTACTGCCCCTACTGCGATTTAACAAGTAATGTTATGGCAATTAGTTGCCAATTTTTGCAAAAATATTGCACCTATTGCCTCTATGTCCACCCACGATATGATTTCTGGCTTCACTCCTGCTTCCAGCTAAGTAACTTACAAACTTAAAAACTTAAAAAAACAGCTGTCTCAGATTTTTTTTGTTGATGTATCAGGATAGAAATTAATATAACAATATGAATTAATGTTTGTTCTGCCACCACCACTTGGTTTCAGTTGAATATACTGTTGCAACAGTAGCAACTATTGCTGTCACAGATCTACAGCAGTTTAACTGACATGGGCTGTGTCTGAAATCTCTCCGTTGTTCACTCATTCACTACTCCTTTTAATGAACACACACACAGTAGTTTACTCAATACAGTTGTAAACCGGGCGGAGCTATTTCAGAGCGGCCCTGGCTCTGGAAGTGAAAGTCGAAATTCATTTTTGCCCATACACTATGTTACATGACTCATTGTTGGAGAACTTCTACGGCTTGGATCCGCATGAAACTCAATCATTAGTCCAAATGATTAAAACTGTGTTACAAAATTTCTTTGATAAAACCTCTAAGGTACAGGCTTGTCTACGTAAAATTTTTGGAGGGAGTTTGTGAACTACCACCCCCAAGGTGGATTTTGGCAAGGAACTTAAGCTAAAGATTATGCAGTTTAGAAAACAGATTTTCAAATCTGCAGCTTTTAAATTCTGTCTCAGTTTTCATAGAACTAAGCAGCTGTGGTGCCATGTTTTGTTAACAACTGCATGAGTAACATTAGAGATATCTAAAATGGGAATATAGAATGTGCTGGAACCTCCCATTTCACAGCTCTTGTTGGGATTTCGGACACTTACTAATCATCCTCATTTTTCGTCATCAGTGCCAGGTGTAGAGTTACGCAATGGTAATGTTCTCATCAAAAAAAATGCAACGCAGATTGTTAGCAGAAACCATGTACATACAATGGACACTGCTTTTTTTTCATTCCATTGTCGAATTTTTCAGGGCACTATACAGTGAATAGGGAGTTATTTCAGACACAGCCTGCTCCTGCATTCATGAATGTTGCCAGAATGGGAAGAACGGGAAAAACACCCGTTATTCTCACTTGGGAGTGTTCACTGATCATACCAAGGTGCTTAGCCCTGGTGCTAACCTTGTAGTCACACCAGATAAAAAGTCGAAATTAGCTGCTTTTGTTGTGTTATGTATTGGTAGCTGTTCATTACCAAGTGTAACCAGATACAAGCAAACAGCGTACAGCTCCTATAAAACTAGCGGAATTGATTGTATAAGTGTTAATACTGTTTTTTTATTTTGATTTTATTTCAACTGCCAGCAGTGATGCATTTGCAGAAATCCTGCCAACAGTTTGTTGACATGGCTGTGGGTCTTTTCACCAAATGGGAGGTATCATCACTGTCAGAAATTAATTATAACTCTGACGTGGAATTACACCTTGTAATTACGGTTTAAACGATATGATGTGAACGTGGCATGTGGCTGAAATCTCTCCCTATACTTTTGGAACCCGGCCAGTCGTTACATCCACCATTTTGGATCAGCATTCAAGCATCTTTTACTTGCTCCCCAAAATACCGTTGTTTGTGCATTATCTATAGATACTCCTTTTGTTGTTTGGTGATTGTTGATCTGTTATTTAGCAGAATTGAGTTTTTCTGTGATCAGCTCACTCATTACCAAGCTAGCCACAACGCTAGCTGTCTGAATTTGTTGCTAATGCTACATTCTTTAAGTAACTGTTGAATCATTGTTTTATTTTATTATTCTTACTTTTACTCCTGTGGATCCTGTGTGTGTGTTCACTAGATTAATTATTGTGTTGTATATCCTATGTGGACTCAATCTTATGATTCTCTGTTTCTTCCTGGTGTGAGGGACTGTATAATTTTGAGAAAACAGTGTCCTGATTATAATGTTTTAGTTCATTTCCACAGTAACTCTTATTAATGGAATCTCATTGTTTTCTGATTTGTAATCCCCAGTGTTGAATTTGTTGTCCAATGCTGTTTTCATAGTTCCTTTACTGGAAGTGTGTTTCGCTGTGCACCTTCAGTCATAATGAGGGCAGCGGAAGGTTATTAGAGCCTCACAGGACACTACACAAACACACACACACACACACACACACACACACACACCGTACCATTATTAATAATGCACAGTGGTAAGAAGATATTGGGATGTATATGAAATAGATATTCTGTGTAATCAGAGAGAAATACCATTCAACGTAGAATAATATTTCCAGTTATGATCACTACAAAAAAACGTCAGGTACATTTATTCTGAGTAGCACGTGAGGATTAAAATATTTCTGAACTGTCTTTGAATACTCAAAAAGCAAAGCTATAAATCAGCTTTGCTACAGTTCTGTTGTTGAACGTTGTTTATGTTGTGCTTATGGTTGGGTACATCTTGTCCTGGTCTGTGGGGTTTAGTTGAGTATTTTATAGTTTTGCATCTAAATGCTAAGGAACGTTTTGCGCTGACCCTGCTAACACTGAGTAACCAAACAGCCTTGCACAAGTTAACTATTGTTGTTGGGCCTTGAGACTTCAGACAAATTTACAACAGCAAATTAACATTGTAGGGAATTTACAGCTGTTTTTCTCTCTGGCTCTCTTTGTGGGCTCAGAGGCCAAAATGTGTTGAAATATTTGTTAAAGCTGGAGAAGTACGGCTACAGCTAATCAAAACCTGGGGATCGAGGGTTACATTTTGTTATTGGTTGCCATTAAAAAACTAAAACACAATTAAGTCACAGCAGATATTCTGATAACAAGGTCCTTCTGTAAACAATAAACTTGCTATGAGTACTCGTTAGAGGCAAATACAGAGACCACATGCAACTAAATTCTCATAATATAAACAATTTAATTGTAACAGCAGTTATACTGTATGAATGCAAATCACTTGGTAATAAAATTTACACATTCATTAGTAAGGATTCATACTCTAATGTAGAAAAGATTTAAAATACTGTTTATGCATTATGCCATTGGTCACTAAAGATGTGCCATATAATACATAAACAAGTAACATGATCTCTTAGTGATTTTAACCAAAAAAATATATATTTTTAAGGGAATTATTCACAGATGCCGCTTGTTCTTTCAGCAGAAGTCAGCCTAGTAGCATCCATACAAACAACCCACTCCGCAGCCTGACTGGAGCTTCAAAAAATATTTTTAAAAAAACTCTTCAGAGCTTGAGTTGTTGTTATTATTGAGGTTAAATGTTTCTCTGGTCCAGTTTTAAGAAGGCAGAGTAAAATAATGCAGCTTTTTAACTGACTGCATTATTTTTAACTTAAAACTTAGTGTTCTAAAACTAACACTTCACAGCATGAAATCTTGACATTTGAGAGCCCAAAAAGACACTTGAATATAAAAACTTATCAAAAGCGTCAAAACAGGTAACAGCTGAAGCTCCCAGAGCGTTTTGACATTTTAGCGTAGTGTAGACGTCTACAGACAGACTTTTGTCCCTGTTTAGTGTTAAATCTTTATACAATCTTATTCTGTGCCAGTGCTGAGATTGACTGAGTGATCAGAGAGTAGCATTGAGCGACTG